>NC_135480.1:51964372-52686039 GCF_052094955.1 Ictidomys tridecemlineatus | reverse complement strand
GAAGAGCTGTTTTTGTTTTTTAAATTTTGCAAGCTCTGCTGTGCAGAAAGGTACATGAGAAGGACTTGAAAGCCAGTGCTGAGTACCAACCAAACAAATCCATGACAAAAGTCATCAGTAACCTTGACAATATCTGTTTGTGCTGTATGGGCTCCAGGGTACTTAGGACTTTAAGTTCATTGTGCTCACTGGAGGGTGTGGTAGACATTTTTCTGGTTGCCTTGCAACTAACTCTACATCACTCCTTCTCTCTTCCTAACAGTGCAGAGATTCATTTATTCATTTCATTCAGGTATTCATTTCTCCTCTAAGATACATAAGTGCTTTGGAAAACTGACCCCAATTCCAGCTGCAGAAGTGAGCCCTAATCAGATGAATTAGTATGTTGACAAAGCCAGAAGAATCAAGAGGAACCTTGCTTGGACTATTGGAGCAAAAACACTGTTTCTCCTGCTTGATGTGATCAAGGGAACAAGTAGTCCCTACTTCCATCTTGTTATCATGAATGAAACCAACCTGAGGATAAATCCCATACAGAGAAGAGCAAAGAGTCTAGGGTATCTCAGAGAAACAGAATCAGACTCTGACCAAACCAAACCTGAATTCTAACATACCTCTGGAAAATACAGTGGAAAGAAATCGATGAATGGGTTTATGGCAGCTGAAATGAATAGAAAGCAGGTCAGAAGAAAATATCCACATACATGGAGAGACAGATACATGGACAGACAAAAGGTCTGAACACAGAAATGAACATAAAAGACATACATGAAATAGTTCAAAGGTCTAACAATATATATAATAAAAATAATAAATATTATAATATATATTTATATCTATAATATATATAATCTTTCTAGGAGTCCATATATATATTTAATTTTATATATATATATGTATATATATATATATATATATATATATTTTGTGTGTGTGTGTAATGCTGGAAGGATAGGAGAGAAAATGTGAAAAAGCAGTATCTAAAGAGATAATGTAAGAAAAATTTACAAAATTCACCAAGGATAAAGCCCCAGATTTAAAGCACACAGGGAACTCCAAGCATAATAAACACCAATTACATTTAGAAAAATCATAGTAAATTAGTGAAAAACAATGACCAGAAAGTAGTCTTTTTTCATATTTTTATTAGTGTATTATAATAATTCATAACAGTAGAATTCATTGTTACAAATTTGTACATGCACACAACATAACAATTTGGTCAATATCCTTCCCCAGTATTTCCCCTTTCCTTCCTCTCCTCTCTCCCTCTGGTCCCTTTCCCCAACTCTACTGGTTTTCCTTCAGCTTTTGTGAGATTTCCCCCACCAGCACCTTTCTTTTTATTTTTCCTCTTTAGCATCTACATAGGAGAGAAAACATATGACCCTTAACCTTCTGAGTTTGGCTTATTTCATTTAACATAATGCTTTCAAATTTCATCCATTTTCTGTAGATGACCTAATTTCATTCTTCTTTTATGGCTGAATATAACTCCAATGGTTATATATACATTTGCTTTATCCATTTATCTGCTGATGGACACCTAGGCTGGTTCCATAATTTGGCTATTGTGAATTATACTGCTATACACATGGGTATTCATGTATCACTACAGTATGATGACTTTAATTTTTTAGGCTAAATACCAAGGAGTAATACAACCGGGTCACAGAGTGGTTTCATGCCTAGTCTTTTGAGGAAACTTCATACTGATTTCCATAATGGCTGTACTAATTAACAGTCCTACCAACAATGTAAAAGTGTTCCTTTTTCTCCACATCCTCCCAGCACTTATTACTGTTTGTATTTTTGATGGCTGCCATTCTGACTAGTGTGAGATAAAATCTCAGTGTAATTTAACTTGCATTTCCTAATTGCTAAAAATGTTGAACATTTTTTCATGTATTTGATGGTCATTTGTATCTCTTCATTTTAAAAAATATATATATATTTTAGTTGGGTATGCACTCAATGCCTTTGTTTTTATGTGGTGCTAGGATCGAACCCAGTGCCTCACACTTGCAAGGCAAGTCCTCTACCACTGAACCACAACTCCAGCCCCTGTATTTTTTCATTTGACAAGTGTCAATATATTTAGTTCATTTACCCATTTATTAATTGTTTTTTAATTTTTTTGGTGTAAAGTTTTTTGAGTTCTTTATATATTCTGGATATTAATCCTTTGTCAAAGAGTCGCTAGCAAAGGTTTTCTCCCATTCTGTGGGTTCCTTTTTTATATTCTTATTTCCTTTATTGTGCAGCTTTTTAAATTTGATTCCATCCTACTTGTCAATTCTTTTTTTAATATTTATTTTTAGTTGTAGATGGACACAACATCTTTATTTTATTTTATTATGTGATGCTGGGGATTGAACCAAGTGCCTCACACATGCTAGGCAAACAATCTACCACTGAGCCACAACCCCAGCCCTACTTATCAATTCTTTATATTATTTCCTGAGCTATAGGATTCCTATTGAGGAAATCATTGCTGACACCTGTATATTGGAGTGTTAACCCCAGGTTTTTTCTTAGAAGTTACAAAGTTTCTGGTCTTTGATTCACTTTCAGCTGATTTTTGTGCAAGGTGAAAGATAGGGATTTAGTTTCATTCTTCTACATATAGATAATTACTTTTCCCAGCACCATTTTTTTTTAAAGATTGTCTTTTCTCTGATGTATTTTCTGGCACCTTTGTCAAGGATCAGATGACTGTATCTGTATATTTTGTCTCTGTGTCTTCTATTCTGTTCCTTGGTCTACATGTCTGTTCTTAAGCCAGTATCATGCAGTCTTTTCATTAGTATAGTTCTGTCATATACTTTGAAGTTGGGTTTTTGTGATGCCTTTCACATAGCTTTTTGGCATAGAATTGCTTTGGCTATTCTAGGTCTTTTATTCTAAGGAAGCAATCTTAAAATTATCAGAGAATAAAATCAGATTAGCTTGAATGGAACAACAATAAGGCTGCCAGGTAATTTTTCATTGGAAAGAGAAGCCAGAGATGATAGAATATCTTCAAAGCTCTGTAAGAAAATAAGCAACTCCCAGAATCCTATACTCAGTTAAAATGTTGTTTCAAAAGAATGAAGTGATTCAACTCCATCAAATCTATATTAGTGGAAAATACCAAATGACATTCTTCAAGAAGAAAAATGATCTGAGGTCCAGGCAGAAATTAACATTAGAAAAGGTTTGTCTTAGTCCATTTTCTGTTGCTAATAACACAATACCACAGGCTGGATAAGTTATGCTAGGTGTGGTGGCACGTGCCTGTAATCCCAGCAACTAAGGAGGCTAAGGCAAGAGGATCTCAAGTTAGAAGGCAGACTCACTAACTCAGCAAGGCCCTAAGCAACTTAGCCAGAGACTGTGTCTCAAAATTTAAAAAATAAATAAATAAAAGGGTGAGGATGTGGCGAAGTGGTTAAATGCCCCTGTGTTAAATTCCTAGTACAAAAGAAAATTTATTTTGGCTCATAATTCTTGTCCAAGGTGTATCTAGGGATGGCCTGCTCACTGTTAAGAGTCCTGAGGCACTATGAGAAATCTCATGTGAATGAGAAAAAGGGAGCATGCCAGAAACCAAGCCAAATTGGCTCTTAGAGCAAACCCACTCAGGAGAAAACCCATTAGGCCAATAATACAGTGATCTACTAATTACACAAATGGTTTGTCCACTCATGAGGGCAGAGTTCTAATCACTTTTTTTTGGTACTTTAGAGATTAAACTCAGGGGTGCTCTGCCACCAAGCTATACCCCAATCCTTTTTACTTTTTGAGAAAGGGTCTCATTAAATTGCCCATACTTCCATGAACTCCAGATCCTATTGCCTTAGCTTTCCAAACTGCTGGGATTACAAGTTTGTACCATTATGCCCAGCTCCTGATCACTTCTTAAAGGTCCTACCAGATCCCACTTCTTATTATCTCATAATGGGGATTCAATTTCAGCATGAGTTTCAGAGGGGACAAACATATTCAAATCATTGCAGGGTGGGAATAGAGATGATCACTGTATGTATAAGATAATAACAATGATAATAAGATTTCTTATGGAGTTTAACTATATATTATTTATTATATAATTACAACATATAATATATAAATAGGTGTTTATATATAGAGAGAAAAAATAAAATATATAACAACATAGATAAATTATTATTATAAAGGTTTTTACATTATCTGGAAAGAGATAAGAGTAATAATTTATATTAGGCATTAATAAGTCAATGGATATTATAATTTCATAGATCACCACTAAAAGAACAACCAAGGAATAAAATTGCCAAGCTAACAGAAGGGGAAATAGAATAATTGAAGGATTCAAAGAACTGAAACAATATAGATAATTACCTTAGGCCACAGCATAAACTAAAATGAATCCCTAAGATCTAGATTACACTGATAGGCCAGGAACATTTGGGGGAAGGTACCTTTCTGCTGAGTTCACACAGCTTTGTGCACAAGATGTGGTATCAAATTGAACTTTCTAATTCCTCTTTACCCAGAGATAATCGGGGAAAACTTCTACTCTCCTTTGCTAGTTGGGAGAGTTTCCCACTTAACCAAGATTGTGGAAAAATTGACACATCTTACTCCTCTCCCCAATTAGGGATCAAGAGATTTTCCTTGCTTTTATTTATTTATTTATGTCCAGCACTGGGGTTTAACCCAGGGGTTCTCTACCACTGAGCTACATTCCCAACCCTCTTTATTTTTTATTTTGGGACAGAATCTCACTAAGTTGCACAGGCTGGCATCAAACTTGAGATTCTTCTGCCTCAGCTTCCCAAATCACGTGGATCATGGGCATGTGTCACTGCCTATGTAATTTTCTCTGATTTTTAAATTATATTTTTTGCCTCTCTCTCTCATCAATTATGGTATCTCCACAGAAAATGTTATGCAACCCTTAGAAATGATGCCAAACATGAATAATTGAGAAGGATGCTCATAATATCATATACAGTATAAAAAGCAGACTACAAAATGATGTGTACTTTATTTATTTATTTTATTTTTTATTGGTTGTTCACAACATTACAAAGCTCTTGACATATCATATTTCATACATTAGATTGAAGTGGGTTATGAACTCCCAATTTTACCCCAAATGCAGATTGCAGAATCACGTCGGTTACACATCCACAATTTTACATAATGCCCAATTAGTAATTGTTGTATTCTGCTACCTTTCCTATCCCCTACTATCCTGATGTGTACTTTAAATCCCACTTTATTATTTGTTTTTGCTATACTGGGGATTGAACCGAGGGCCTTGCTCATACTAGGCAAGGAATCTACCACTGAACCACAACCCCAGCCCTAAATACTGCTTTAGATACAGAAGTATGTATGAAAGAAAAAAATCTGAAGGATATGCACTGAAATGATTGGAGTTATTTGTCCCTCTAGGTGGGCATGGAGGGATTTTTATTTTCTTCCATTTGTGTATATTTGTAGTTTATTTATCTGCTATCCCTGTTCCCCCAAATCTCCTAGCCTTGAAAGATCTTCCTTCATCTAACATTTAAATAAAAACAGCTGATGCTGTTTGTGCAGTGGCTCACGCTTGTAATCCCAGCAACTCAGGAGGCTGAGGCAGGAGGACTGTAAATTTGAGTCCAGCCTGGTCAACTTAGTGAGACCTTGTCTCAAAATAAAAAATAAAAAGGGATGAATGAGTAGTTTAGATGAGTAGTTTAGTAGTAAAGTGCCCCTGAGCTCAATCCCCAGTACAAAAAAAAAAAAAAAAAAAAGCCGAAGTCATTTTTCCATTTAGTGTGCAAACTCCAGTGCTGCTGAGAGCCATTGCCAAGTAGGAATGACTCATGACCCGGTCATTTGCAGTGACATTGCATGTAAGGTGACCCTTGCTCAAGGACCAGGGCGGATCTGGGTTTAGGGCGGTTCCATGTTTAAGGTGTATCCTGTTGCCTCAGGCGAGTCCACTCCTTGAGTTCCCGTTGAGTTCTCGCTGGGATTCAGAGAGTATTTTGGGATATAGAGCCCAGTAGAGGTGTGGATTTCCCCAGAACGTGTGTGTAGAGTGCCGGTGACAGTTCGAGAATAGAGAATAAAGAGTTGCTGTTTGAATCTATAAGGTGTGTGGTGGCTCGTGATTTTGTGCCCAGCCAGACTGCGGCACAGTGCCTCCCCCAACATTGCTGCAATTTTTCAGGTTGGCTCTCGTGTTCACTCCTATTTCCTCTTCCTGCTGCTCTCAATTCCCTGGCATCCAATTCTCCGAAGCTGTTCCCTTTTCTCTGACCTCAGTTAACACAAATAGAAGAAAACTCTTTTCCTTGATTTCTCCCAATGAGTATCTTATACTAAGGTGCTGCTGAGGAGGCCAGAGCTCCCTGTGGTACACTAGACAATGTAAAATCTGCAGAAAAATTCTATGTGTTCTGGCTGATCCTGAGACTTCTGGAAGAGTCTCACTGAACAATCTTCTCAATCCTGCGTCTCACCGGGCCATCTCATCACAGTGAGAAGATCCTCACTTCTGCACCCTGGCCCCACTTTATATCCTCTAGATCCTCACCTGCCACTAAACTACCAAATTTTTCATGTTCCACATTTCCTTATGCAGAGTATGAGGCCTTCCTCATGAACCTTTCTTCTCATGTACAAAAAGATCAAGAAATCATCTCCCCCAACTTTAACAGGCATCTGGAATCAGTTTTGTCTTCCCCTTACATTAATTTTCTATAATGACTGTGGTTGCTTTGGTGGTTCAATTTTCTTCAGTAAGAAATGTACCATGGAAATCAAGAACTGGTTGTTTAAGTGGCATCAGCCAGTAGACTTGTGTGAATGTCAAGTTCTATGAACCTCGAAGCTTCCCACAAGTTCTTGCTTTCTGTCAGACTGAGGGAGTGCTCAGTGAGACAGTACCAGGTGTTAATGCCAGGATAGGCCCAGAATTACTTGAGCTGCTGAACCTAATGTGGGCAGGTCAACAATAGGACCCCAAGGACTGGAGGCCAGTGCAAACAAGATGAGGACCACGCCCCCACTGACATGACACCATTTTTTCTCCCCTTTGATTTCACTGGCCCAGGCCTATATAGCCCCTCCCCCAAAGCTTTCCCTGATAATCCCTCCCTCACTTAGTGAGACCCTATCTCAAAATAAAGGCTCAGTGTTAGAGCATCCTGGGTTCAACCCCCAGTACAGCAAAACAATAAAAACAGAACTTATACTAAGTGAGATCTGTTTGCTTCTAAGTGGTCCCCCATAGCTGAACCCCCTCCTTCTTTAGAGGTAGGTTTCAGCTCAGTCTTTCCCAGCTACTCTTTGGGGACTGTCTTTGTAGCCAGATGAAGGAAACCTACCTGAACCTGGGTCATAGTGGGTGCAAGAGAGAGGATTACCCACCAGACTTGTCTTTTGTTATGAACTGAATAATTCTGTCCCACTCTAATTCATATGTTGAAACATTCCCCCTACAGTGATATTAGAGCCTTTGGGAGGTAATCAGGATTAGATGAGGTCTTGGAATTAGTGTCCTTAGAAGAGTCCCAAGAGAGCTTGCTTTCTCTCATGTGAGGAGAAAGCTGGGTGGTGGTATACACCTGTAATCCCAGAGACTGAGGAAGCTGAGACAAGAGAATCACAAATTTGAGGTCAGCCTAAGCAATTTTGTGACACCCTGCCTCAAAATAAAAAGGATTGGAGATATATCTCAGTTATAAAGCACCCTGGATTCAACCTCCAGTATTGGAAAAAAAAAATTATGTGAGGAATTGGTGGAAAGATTTACCATCTTTGAACCAGGAAGTGATCCTCACCAGGCAACAAACCAGCCAAGCACCTTGATCTTGGACTTCTCAGCCTTCCAAATTGTGGTAAATAAATGTTTGTTGTTTAAACTACCCAATTTAGCAGGCTTGGAACCATACACCCATCTCTATCCCTGGGACGGAGAGTTGTGTTTGAAGTAGAAGAAAACACACAGATACCTGTTGGCCATCTGTGAGTATCATGTGCTCCAGTGGCTATAGCACAGAGGTGCCAAAGTTTTGTCCAGGAGAGTCAATGGCTTCCTGCTCCTCTAGTTGCTCTGAACTTAAGGAAAGCCCTCTGATCGAAGCCCTGGTCTACCCTGAGCCAAAGCAGGAGAAGAATGTTAGGCTATCACCTCAGGCCACAGGACAGTTGAAGGTCCTACAGCTCTGTTTCTGCAGGGTAGCAGAACCACAGAGAACAACTTAGCAAGATGGATTTGTCCTAAGGTGTCAGACAGCAGCACAGCAGTGGAAAAGCAGTCTAGGCAAGACTTTCATCACTTCTACATGTGTGAGCTGTCATTGCCCTTGTGTCAATGCAGACCAGCAAGGCTGGAGGTTGGCAAGAGAGCCAGGCAGAAGCAGGGAAGGAGGACCAGCAGGGTCTTGCAAAGACACAGGAGAGCCTGTCTTTTATGCAATATTATGTGGAAAAGAATATGGATACTTAGGGAGCATAAATGCTTCTGCCCTGAAATGTTACTTATTATTGTTAATGTGACAATGTAATGGAGGAGAAAATTGGATAGGGGCTTAAATGATTCTCTCAAAGTGTTTCTTTCTGGTTTTGTTTTGGAAGAACTGCAACAAATTTGTATGCCAATTGCTGCCTTTGTGTGTGCATGTATCTTGCTGGGGATTGAAGCCAGGGCTTCATACATGCTAAGCATGTGCTCCACTACTGAGCTGCATCCCCAACCCCCTCCCTTTTATTTATTTTTCTGGTACTGGAAAGATTACCATCTTCGAACCAGGAAGTAACCCTCACCAGACACCAAACCAGCCAGTACCTTGATCTTGAACTTCTTAGCCTTCCAAACTGTGGTAAATAAATGTTTGTTGTTTAAACTACTCAGGTTAGCAGCCTTGGAATCAGATTGAACCCAAGCCTTGTATGTTCTAGGGAAGTGATCTACCACTGGGTTACACCCCTAGCTATGTATGTATGTATGTATGTATTTAGAGACAGGGTCTCAGAATATCTCTAAGATATTCAGGATGGTCTTAAGCTTGTGGTCTTCCTTCCTCAGCTTCCCAAGTGGCTGGGATCTTAAACTCTGAAATCTTAAACTTTTCTGATCCCACTTTTTCTCTTACTCATTTTTTTATGCTTTTATAGTTATACATAATAGTGAGGTGCATTCTGACATAATCCTACATACATGGAATTTAATTTGCTTCATTTCAGTTCTTGGTACCTCCTCTTTCCAGCTGCTCCTCCTTCTCTCTAACCTCCCTTCCTCTAGGCTACTAGTCTATTTTTTAAAATTTTATTTGTGCTTTATAGATATACATGAAAGTGGAATTTACTGTGGTATATTTATACATGCACATAGAATATTTCTATCAAAAGTCATTCCTTGGGCTGGGGATGTGGCTCAAGCGGTATCACGTTTGCCTGGCATGCGTGCGGCCCGGGTTCGATCCTCAGCACCACATACCAACAAAGAAGTTGTGTCTGCCGAGAACTAAAAAAAATAAATATTAAGAATTCTATCTCTCTTCTCACTCTCTCTTTAAAAAAAAAAAAGTCATTCCTCATTTCCTCCCTTTTCCTGTTCCCCCACCCCACACTCAATCTCCTTTTTCTACTCCATTAATCTTCCCTCTGTCTTTATGATATCCAACCCCCCTCCTTTCTCCCCCTTACTTGGCTCTAGCTTCTGCATATGAGAGAAAACATTTGATCCTTGATTTTCTGAGTCTGGCTTACTTCACTTAGCATTATGTTGTCCAGTTCCATTCATTTACCAGCAAATGCTATAATTTCAGTCTTCTTTATGGCTGAATAATACTTCATAACATATTTTTTAAATTAGAGGTTCTCAGTTGTATAACTGAAATTCTTTTAGAAACAGTACTTTAAAATATATTGTTTGTAACGAAGTTTCATTCATGACCTTGTAATAGAAGTTAATTTCACTAGATTAGGAAGTTATCTTGCAAATTATGCCATTTCCAGATAGATGTTTTCTAGACAGTTAGAGCACATTATTTAGCATTTTACTACACTGAACCACATCCACTGCCTATTTTGTATTTTATTTAGAGACAGGGTCTCACTGATTTTCTTTTGCTGAGGCTAAGTTGACCGAAATAGCATGTGATCTGTTAAAGACAGAGGAAAACTATTTTTTAAAAAAGTGGAGGCTTGGGGAAAGAATGAGATTAGCATACCAAAAAATGTTTAACTGTTTCCCATGATCCTAATTGGTGGTGGAAGTATTAATACTGTTTTTCTGAGGCTGCTCTGTTTATAATGAGGAATAAAGCAGCTATTTAGAAGACATTATAATTCTACCAATCCCTCTGCCCTAGAAATCCATGTTCTCATTGTGGAAAAAAAGGGACAAAGACATAATATGTAAAAGTTAAGTAAAAACTGAACCCTGAATTTGAATCAAATAACACTATACAATCATGGCATGTACAAACATATTTGTATATACACACGCCAACATACATACATTTGCATATGAATTTTATGTGTATTATTCTAAGATCTTACTATGTATTTAAATATATGTATTTACTATATAGCTAATTCTAGATAAATATTTCTATAAAATATATGTAAATGTTATACTTAAGTATAATGTAAGCTTTGTCTACTGAACAGACATGATGACCTACCATTATCAAGGAGCATCTCTAGTGTCTGATTATAATCTTAGAATGTCATTTTCTATTTAAAGAAACCAGGACTTTTTGAAGAAATGGTTGATTCTACATCTAGGAGAGAAAATGTATCAGATGAGCGTAGAATATCTTGAAATACTAGAAAGCAAAGAAGATATCAAAGACCACTAGGGTCATGACAAAACAATTAAGGAGCCAAAGCCAAAGATAAGGAAATAAAGATAGTAATTGCAGTGGTGTGAAACTTATTGAATATGTTTAAATCCATAAGTTCATAATTTTGGGGGAGAGGCAGTCCTGAGAACTGAACCATGAGGCTCTCTAACACTGAGATACATCTCTAGCTCTTTTTATTTTTTATTTTGAGAAAGGATCTCACTAGGCCCAGGCCGGCCTTAAACTTGTGAAACTCCTGCCTCAGCCTCTTGTGATTATGGACATGCGCCACTAAACCTGATTCATAATAAAAATTTTTAAATAGTCACCTTCTGAAAATGACAAGGAACCAGTTCATTATCTTAAAAGTTGGGTAAATACACAGAAAGAATTAAGCACTTATCTTCATTTTCTATGTAAACTCTATAGAAAATCAAATAATAGATGAAGAGAAATGTCTCCTTATAAAACCATTCCATCTAATAAATGAAACTAAAATAATAGATTAGAAAATCCCCAAGTGGCAACCTCCTGTTAATAACATTGCACATAGGCATTGAACATCAATGGCTGCTAAGATCAAGAAAAAGTGAAAGGCAGATATGATGTATCTCCTGATAAATGAGCACACCACCACCTGGAGTCACATCAAAAGGATCAAACCTGAGGCAAATTAAGTCTCTGGATCTAACTGCTAATTTCTAGGAAATACAGAGATAAAGGAGCACATATTCAAAAATTTTAAAGGATGATATGTATAGGAATGTACATTTTCTTTAAACTTGAATGTAAGAAACTCAAGGAAATGATTACTGAACAAGGCAGGAAATTAGGAGGAAGGCACCTGGAACTGCAATGAGGAGCAGGGAACTTGGAAGATTGGAGTGGGGCCAGCAAAGTTCTATTCTTCACATGGGTGTAATTATAAGGGTGTTCACTTCATAATAATTCACTGAGTTCATTTGCTTGCTTGTTTATTTACCAGTCCCTGAAATCTCAGAGACTGGAAAGCACAAAATAAGAGCAGGTGCAGCAGCTGAGGAAGGCAGGGCTGCTTGCTGAACCAACTGGATATACTTGCTTTACCCAGAGTTGCTGGAGAGGCCTGACCGGGCCCCGCATGGAAGGATGCAGTTGACTCAATACTGAATGTATCTGCTTTCATATCACATATCATTCCAGAAAGGATTTGCAGCAAATTATAAAACAAAACACAGTTGAAAATGAGACATTCATAGCAGAATCAGCTGTTAGAAGCTGCAGAAAAATAGACAGTCCAGGTAAATCCTAACTTATAAACCATGTTCACACCCATCTTCTCAGCAACATCTGCTGAAAAGGGTGAAGCACCTCCCTTGATTTGACTGACCCAGGCCACCAACACCCTCACTAAAGTACATAACCCAAGAACAAGGTGCTGTGTGTCCAAGGGGAAACATGGACCACTGGTGAGTTGTACAAGTTAGACTTATCACCACATATGGGAAAGGTCATTTAACCAATGAGCTTAAGCACTGGTTTAGGTAATCAGCTTCTAAAAGTACTCCTGAATTACCTAAAAGATATTTTCCCTGTTCTTCTCAGGTATATGGTCCCTTTATGGAGGGTCTGAAGAGTGACCAGACCCTGTGGTTACAAACATATGTTGTCAGGGACTTGCTAAGGCCACACTCTTTGAGATACAGTGTGCGTGATACCCACACTTACCTCTGTGTTGCCTGGTCCAGCAGCTGTGTGCAGGCCATGGGTTTCCATTCCTCACATCCATCAGACAAGGAGGACCCAGAGCAGCAGCGACACCCATGGGGTCTAAGGATACGCTAATACCATATACTGGTAACATGGTTTAGATTTTTTTTTTTGCCCAGAGCATTTGTTTATTCATTGTCAGTGCACATCTCCTGAGCACCTGTGTAAGGCCCCTCAAAACCTTTGTCTCTCATCTTGTGGATATGGGGCCTGCAAACCTGTACATCTCCCCAGCTCAGATTCTACTCTGGATTTCCCTAAGCTTCACAACCTGCAGTTACTTTCATATTTCAGGCCTTTGCTCATGCTATTTTCTCAACTGGCAATGTTCACTATTGGAGAGGCCTGACAAGGTCCCACATGGAAGGATGCAGCTGACTCAAGTTCTGTTCCACCCTGAACAGAACTCATCATGGTCAAGACCTCCCTGGTGCCATACTCCCCTACAGCATTTGCCTCTGTGTTCCCTGAGGATGGCGGTCAGGGTCTGGGTCTGAGTCAACTCTATACCAGGACCTGACACAATAGGGTAACAACTGACACTTTTAGAGCACTTACACACCTGACATGTCCTATCTAAGCAGTTTAATTCTTACAACATCCTTAGGATGCAGGCACTATTATCAACCTCATTGTATGGATGAGTACACTGAAGTTTAAGGAAGTTATGTAGCTTGCCCTGGCATGTCATAGTAACAGAATAAGGATTTAACCTAAGTGTATAATCTTAACCACTGTCAATTAATTCATTTACTATTACAGGCAGTGGTTTACCATGTGTGACAGACACTATTTAGTGAACAAAGTGGACAAAAGTCTCACCTTTGAAACACTTACATTTGGAATGAACAAATAATTAGTGTAATGCCTGTTAAGTATTCAGGATTAAAACATAATAAAGGAATAACAAGAAACTGATGGGACCTAGGGACATAATTCAGTGATAGAATTCTTGTCTAGCATGTGCAAGGCCCTGGGTTCAATCCCCAGCACCTTAAAAAAAAAAAAAAAAAAGAGTGACTGATGGAATCACTTGGTCTTTTTTGAGTGGTTAGGTTAAGGTCTCCAAGCATATCTGAGCAGAGACCTGAATCAAATAAATGAGTAGTGGTCAATGGAAAAGCCACAGGCTTGGAGTAAAAATGTTCTGGTAACTGTAAACTGTTGTGTGGCTTTGGACAAGTAGCTAAACTTCTCTGAGCCTCAATTACCTCACTTAGACTATCTAGGATAATTTATACAGTTGTAAAGAAAAGGGAGAGGTGAGTCTTAAAGCTCCTGGTTTAAGGTAAGCCCAGACCTAGGCCCAAAATATACACAGAGACAGCTAAGCCCCATATTGACCTACCTACCCAGTCAGGAATCTCCCCTTCCTGCTCCAGAAGCACAGTCCACCCTGTCTTACCCACTGGTCTGCAATCTCCGAATGAACTGAAGACTCTGTGGCCTTCAGGTAGCTGGCTCACGCCCCCTGCTGACATGATGTTGCATTGCAGCTCCCCTTGGGCCTCCCTTTTCTCATTTCTTCCAAGAGCCTTCAATGGGTACTTATCACCTGCCAGGCACTGGGATAGATAGAGAAGGACTAGAGGTTCTTTCTTCCCTGTAGGAGTTCACAGTCTATGGGGGAACCCAAAACGAGGCAGTCAAAAGGAGGTGCTAGCATGTAAGAAATTTCAGGACCATAGTGAGGGAGGGGGTTCAGGAAGATTTCATAGTGGGTGACTCCTAAAGTAAACCTTGAACAAAGTTCAGGAAGTTGGTGAGAACAAATTCCAGCAATGAACAGTACATGCAAAACCAGGGATGCACACAAGAAGACACTGAGTGGTTTGAGGAGCTCTACTTGGTCATGCTATATTTCTGAAGCTTTCTGTCAAAGCAGCTTGGATGAATATAAATGAAGGAAGCTGATTCCCAGGACCCTCATAAAGCTCTTCTACCTGCTATCCCTAGAAAAGCAAACCCTTCTCTCAAGAAAGGATGTAAACCTTACCCCACCTCCCAATCCAGGGTAGAGAGGATTCCCTTGTCCTATGTTCCTCTTAAGAAGTGGCACATCCTGTTTTGATCAAGTAACAATCTTCATAACCCTGACCAGGTCTTTTCTCTTCTGTGCCTCAGTCTCCTCCCCTATGATGTGGGAAAAGAACCTTATCCATATCCTTCTCAATTAGCTATTTGAATTAACAGCTATGAAAGCTCCTGACACTGCAGGGGGAAGGACTCAAGAGATATCAGGCCCTTGGGAGCATCCTGGCCTCAAGTCAACTAGTGAAGAGAGGTGATGCACAGGCTGGTCTTCTAAAGCAAATCAAACTGCACCAATCTGCCCATCCACTGCTCACAACCCCCCATAAAAGTCAGCAATCCATGCCGTTTTATTTCAGGTGTTTTATTAAGTGGGCCATACTGTAGCTGGTTTCTAAGTTGCAAAACAACATAAATTTAACAGTTATAACATAGCGAGTTAGACGGTGACAAGCTTTTTCTTTCCTTAAAAAAAAAAAAAAAGAAAGAAAAAGAAATACTTAAACACACAATGAAGGGTTAAATAAATAAAGCATAAGAAAAAAGAAAGACTTGTTAAAACATGCTTTTGTTTACTTCTGTGCAACTGTGTGCCAACCAGAAACGTGATTTTCCGCACGATGATAGCACGAAGACACATTCCGGCAAGTCTCCTTCCCAAATAATACTGACAAAAAAAAACAAAAAAAAAAACAAAAAAAAATGGTGGGATTGACTTCTCAGTGCTTGCTTAGAGGCACTACTAAAGATCCCTTTGATTAGAGCATGGGGCTTCCTGCTCAGCACACCTTTGTGTGGCCCACGAAATCCAAATATCCATAATAATGTTAATATAGAAAACATTAGTTTAAAAACGATGTAGAATGGCCTCATTAACGCGGCAGGGCAAGGAAGCAGAACACCCTGCACATGCGCCGGCTCAGTCCAGGAGGCCACAGGCTCCCAGTGCGTGGCCACTCGAGGGAGGGTACCAGCTTCAAAATAAGCAGCACCAACCTCGCTCTCTCTCCCTATCACTCTTTCACATGAAAGTGTGTAAAAAGCAAATCAGCAAATAAACTCTAAAATAGATTATTTTTTTCCAAAAATCCTCTAGTTTTCTTTTTACAGTAAGTGTACATCTCTCTGACCCTGCACAACTTGCTTAGGTCCCTTTGGGAAGAAGAGACAAAGCTGCAGGGAGAGTCTTTCCTGGTCCTGCTGCTGGCTGGTGCTGAAAGGTCAGATGTCAATGCCCTTGATGAGGGAGGTCTCCAGCGTGATGTTGAACTCCTGCAATGTCTGCAGCACACGGATCAAGGAATTGACAAGTGTGTGGTCTTTGATCAGTGCCACATCCTCATACATGTGTGCCGTGATGGGACAATCAGCCAGCAGGGCAATCCAATGGTGCAGGAGGTGATCTCTGGTGGGCAGGAGTGGTCCAGATGGTCAGAGAAGAAAGAGAAATGGAAGAAAGATGGTGGAAGGCCAACGACGAACCTTGACAAGTCTGAAGCTGGAGAAGCTGATGGCTCCCCACAGCTCCTTTCTCCTCCCTAATAAGGCTTGCCTCTACCCGGGGGTTGCCCAGCCCTGGGGTTACCAATCCAATATGACCCAAATTAGCCTTATCATCTGCTCCACCTCCTCTACTTCCCACCCCTCCCTAGAGAACCCCAACAGCAACCAGACACCAGGTTGCAGTCAATACTACTCCCTCCATCTCAGAGCAATCTCTACCAGAACAACTTTCATTCCCACAGCTACCATCATGGGCCACGCAAGGGAGAGTACCAGCATCTGGCATGTGCCAGCACTGTTATGAGAGATTTAACCTTCATGACAACCCTAGGACATTGTACCCACTTTACAGATAAAGAAACTGAGGTACAGAGGTTAAATAGCTTGTCCAGTAGTTGATAAGTATCTGTCCTGAGATGTGAACCTGGTAACTTTGGTTCTGGTTGACTGGTTGGCCTCAAGCAATCCTCCTTCCTCAGCCTCCCAAGTAGTTAGGACTAGAAGCATGTGCCATCATGTCTGGCTTAGTCTATTTTTAACCACTGTGTCAACTTCCTCTTTATGTGGCCTGAACTATGGTCTCAGATTCATTTGGGTTTCATGCTCTCTTACCTGATCTACTGGAATAGCCCTTCACAATCCTGTCCACTACCATATACTCCATCTATGACATCAGACTCATTATTTCAGAGTATATCATTATTTTCAGAGTATATCAAGGGCCACATAATATACTCCCCTGATTAAACAATGCTTCCTAACATATGGAGAATATTTCTATGTCCCAGGTTCTCACTGCCTCTAGCCTCCTTTCCACTTTTCTATTACTGCCTTTCCCACATTCTACCTGTTATTTCCTTCCACTAAAGGTGCACCTCAAATATTGACTCCTCCATGAATCTGCCTCTAATCTTTCTCCTCTATATAAGCATATCCTAAGCGGGTACTTCTTTTTTGGATTCTCACAACCTTCTGCTTTTTAAAATTAGGAAAAATGAACTTGCAAATGGCAGAGACCTTGCTTGATTCAGCTTTCTTCCACCACTTTCCATAAGACCTAGCACATTCAAAGGTTTACTGAAAGAAAGTACATATATTCTGCTTCAAATGTCCCCAGTGGAGTTTTTTTGAGCTTTTTTCCCCCTACCTTCCCTAGTTACACATAGTCTCTCCTCCACAGATCCCTACACATACACAGGATACATGAAGGAAATGAATGGCCTTTAGGAAGTTCTCCAATGCAACCTGGGCCCAAGGGTACTCAGGCACTAGCTATTGCCCACCCTCCTGTACCACCTCCAAGGCTGGCTTCTGTGCATTCTGAACCCCTGGGGCTGCAGTACCTGGCTCCCAAGCACACCAGCATCTGAAACTTGCCATCCTTGCCGATGTTCCGGGGAGTATTATTGATTGCAGTGACAAATCGACAGAAGTTCCGGGCCCTTGTATGCCAGTTTTCCTCAGGGACTACTTCATTCTGCTCCAATGTCTCATAATAGGTTTGTGCTTTTTCTGTGAAGAGGAGAAAAGTTTTCCAATGATAATGATTATCAAAACATATCAAAATATCTTTGTTCTACAGGCCCTCTAAGACAAGTAACTTCGTGAGAACAATGAATGCTCTGATATCATTGATTACATTTCAAAATGATCCTCATTTTTAAAATTTATTTATGTGGTCCTTGATACAAAGATGATCTTTTCCCTAGACTGAAGATAGAACAAAGCTCCAAGGATGGTTTCTTGCATGAAAATTCTCCAAGTAGGCACCACACAGAGTTTAGGCTCCAATGCTCTCAACTGGCCCTTTGTATTTAAAGGAGAAAATATGAGAACTCAGAACTAAACCTATACTAAATAGCAGATATCTAGAAAGGATCTTCTGTCTAGTTCTCAAGATACACAAGTTCATGAGGAGGGAAGAGGGATGATGTCATGCTCATCAAGAAAAACAAGGCACACAAACCGATTGAATTACAGAGTGGCCTGATTTGGGTTCTGCATCCAGACCCCAGAGGTCAGCACCTATGCTATGTTAGTAAGCAAAGCCCTCCTTCTCTTCAGGCTTTCCTTACTCTCATACCCTAACCCAACTCACCCAGGAAATCCCAAATGAAGACATTTTTGAAGAGCCGAGGTGATTTAAATCCATGCTGGAAAGCTTGTTCCAGGGCCGAGACAAGGCCACACTCTCCACAAAGTAATAATGTCAGACTGCCTCGCTAGGTAAGAAAACAGGGGTGAACAATAGGCTGATATCATCTGAACTTCCCTCCCGTCACCACCACATCTGCAAACCTACAGCCTAGAGCCAGGAGGGAGACAAGAACTCTGTCTGTTCCCCCAGCACCTGGCACAGTGCCTGGCTCAGGGCAGCTCTCAGTGAACACTGCTGAAGGAACAAATGAAAAAAAGGACAATGGATCTGGGTCACACACAAGGAGATTCCCCAATTGGAGGACAAAGCCAGTGTAGTCATCATTTGGGGTGATCCAGGTCAATCCAGAGGCAGACAGGAATAGGCACGGTTTATTAGGGGACCCCAGAGACTCCACTGGGTCATCAGAGTAGAGGGAGAGAAAGAACAACCAGAGGCAAGAACCCCAAAGGAAGGAGTCTGCTGCAGCCCAAACTAGCTGAGACACATATTCTTATAAAACTATGCTATCTATAGCACATGGATCTAGAAGAGCACTATAAGATAACTGCAAAATCAAAATGATTCCATCTTACTCGACATAAAGCCCTGGGGTGAAGGGTAGGAAGGCTCACCTCTTTCTCAGGCTTATGGAAGTGCTTCACAATGCCATTGACTGCTTCCCCGATGGACTCCTGGATCTGCCCAGTGTTGAGCTCTGATAAAAATCAAGCAGACATCCCTAACGAATCTCAGAGGCTGACAGTGTCTTAGCTGACTGAGCAGGAGACTGAGGACATAGGGAGGAGGGCCCATGGGAGAGGCAGGGCAACTGGATCCTGGGAAGCAGACTCTTGCCCACCCAACTTTACTAAGCTAGCTATTTCCAAAATCTTGGAGAAATCGCTAAAGCTAACAACCTTAGAGTTCAGTAACCTATGAAATCTGGTAAAGTTTAATTCCATTTTACCTTGGGATTTTGGGCAACTAAAAGAGGGCTAAGACTTGGCTGTGTAGCCTAGAAACTATGAAAAGTAGACCCTTCTTCCTCTACAGATCACACACAAATAGTACAGAGCACTCAGAATGGATTCATGAGCTTTCTCTACGCTTTCCAAGCCTCTAAGGACAATGCCACATACCCCGACAGATTCATGAGAGAAGGGTATCAAAGTTCTGAGGCAGGTTTGTCAGCAGAGGTGGTTCCAGAGGCAGGCGCATAAGCTCCCAGAGATCTGCCCATTCCCAGGTTGGGTAGCATAAGGGCTTAGCCCCTCCTCTTACTTACTGGGCTTGTTGTTGGGTGAGATGGTAACAAGCCTCCGGATGACACTGGGGGACTGCTGCAGCGGTGGGGTCCTGCATGGCCTCTCATCCACCTCGGGTAGAGATGTGAGTAGCTCTCCAACTAGGACCCGTTCCAGGCTTCCATCATCCATGCCCTTCCCCAACCACCGGCCACACGGGAACCTGAAGGTCAGGCAATGCCTGTCAGAGCTGCCAGCTCCTCCAGTGTCCTTTCCTTTGTTGTTTAGCAAGAGCCATCAACAAAGCTGATTCCTAGAGAAAAGCTATGAACCCAAGCTAGAGAAACCCCCGAGGCCCTGGGGTGTCATCAGAAAAATCACTCGAGTGGCAGAGGTAGCCTGGAACTTGTGGATAGCAATACCATATACTTTCACTTGGAAATCCTCCTTCTGCCTCAAGTACCCGAGACAAAGCCAACAAAAGTTGCCTTGGCCTATCACAATCTCTCAAGGCTCCTTGAGAATGCACATACCCAAGCATCAGAGATAGCCCCTGGTGGTCCACCTTGCTCCACCAGTGCAAGGCAGAGCTGAGGGAACACTTACTTGTAAGTATGTCCTGTGGTCTCATTCCTGACCATCACAAACTCCACTAGCCATTTGGCATACAGCCCAGAATTATCATGACCAATCTGGACAGTAGTGAGCTTCCCCAAGTTCTGGTACTGTGAAAGAATAGAAAAGATGAAACACGTTAGAAAAATAGAAGGAAAAGTGGCAATTCTCAGAGGTACAGATCTGACTGGCTGCCTGGCCCCTCATCATTTGGAGGGGCAGAGTTCATGGATCCACCTACTGCCTGGTCTGGAAGTACAGTATTATCTCTTGGGTAGCCCATGGCTAAGAAAGATGATGTTGCCACTTATAAGAACAACAGGGCTCAGAAGGCTCTTTTTTGTTTGTTTTGTCTTGGTACCAGAGATTGAACCCAAGAGTGCTTAACCATTGAGCCACATCTCTGGTCCTTTTTTATTTTTTATTTTGAGACAGGGTCTCACTGAGTTGTTTAGGTCCTGAGGCTAGACTCAAACTTGTAATCTTCCTGCCTCAGCCTCCCAAACTGCTGGGATTACAGGCACGTGCCACCACACCCAGCTTGGAAGTAGGTTCTGAGGTCTCTTGAAACATGGGCTCAATAGCTGAAGAACCTGGGGATTTCTTGACATATCAGCCACAGGGAAGTAGGCAAGTCCAGACAAATAAACACATCCTAGTCAGAGACTGTATGGGCAGGGCATGCTCCCTTTTCTCAGGGCCAACTCTTGATTCCAGCATGAGTTCATCTCAGGATACAGAAGCTGTGCTAATGTGTAAGATTGCAGAGCAAGGCCTCCACAAAACCCTGTAGAAAATACTCCAAAGCAGCTCCTGCAAACCCAGATCTCCATAGAACCTGGGACTGTGGACCCCAGATAGCACATACCTCAAAGGTCATCTCTAGCACGTTCCTGGGAATCTGTAAGATCTGTGTCTCACCCAGTTCTCCTGAGATACAGATCCATGGATTGGCGGTGAACATGGAGCCCCCCAGCTTCTTGCTTGGTACAATCAGAATGTGGTATGGGATCACTGTATAGGCAAAGTCACAAAGGCATTGAAGGGGATCAGAAATCTCTCTCAGACCATTTCTTAATCTTTCATGAACCCTAATAACAAACATAACAATCTTAGGAGAGGCCACACTGATATTGTATCCCTTTCCCAAGGCAGAGAGGGAAAGAGTTTGCCTCTAGTATTCTAAATTCCAATCTGGTACTACTTTTGCTAAGCCCACAGTCCTAATCTCTGAGAAGGAAGAGGCAATGGACACAAGAGTGTGTACTATTGAGGCAGCCAAGGGGCAGGACAAAGAACTAGCCCTGATGCAAATTCAAAGACTACCCCCACCTAGGGAAGAATCCTGGTTTCAGACAGAAAAGGCTCAAAGAGTCTTAGACCATATTGAACTCTTTTCTTTAATCTGAAAATAGGTAGACTGATGTCCACAGCAGGGATGCTGGTCCACCATCTCTGCTCACAGACACATAATGAATTAGGGGCAGAGCCAGCCCATACCTAATGTCCCACTGCCATTTAGATTCCTTCTATTACCTTGGAAAGAGATCTTTCTCTCTTGGACCTGCTCTAAAATCTGTGATGCTAAGTGGCCTCTCAGGCCAGAAATAAAGGGAGATTCTTCATAGTTATGTATGTAAGGTAGGAGGTAATCTGTACCTCCCACCTCACCCCACTCTACTTTCATTGCCATAGGCTCCCAGAGCAGTGCCAGGAACAACACTGACCACATGATTGCCAAAAGCACTGCCCTTCTTGGTTCAAAACAAGAACAAGAAGCTTTAGAGAAAGCATAACCTCCAAGAAAGGAGCCGCTCCTCCTAGCAAAAGGCATATAAAAAGTGCAAGGGAAAATATTTCCTTAAAAGAGAGGATAGTGAATATCCAGGACCAGTACATAAAAACTGCCTTGAGAAGGCCAATGGGGTTCATGGGGCTACTCACGGATCGTTGTGAAGACATTGGTGAAGCAGAAGTAATCAACAGCATTGAAAGAGAGCAGGTGATAGAGGAACTGCTCCTTCTCATCATCACAGCGCAGGAAGGCATAGCGCTTATACAACTTTCTGTTGGAGAGGAGACAGCACATTAGTCCCCAGCCAAAAGAAGGGAAAAGAAGCTAGAATTATTCAGTTCTAGAAACAGTTAAGGGAAGCATATGGTGTCAAGCCTCAAGTTTCTTAGGGTTACTCTATAAAGTTACAAAGTTAGCTGCTTTGTGTAGAGAGTGCTAGAAACAAAGAAAATTAAACACTACCTGTGCCTAAGGGTTGATGTTATAGTGTCAAAAATGACAGGTCTTGGAACTCTCCTTCCTTAACTGAGGGCTAGGATAAAATTCCATCAGGGAGGACAAGGTCCTCTCAGGCTTCTAGTTAAGCTGTCACTCCAATGTATGGCATTTGAGTAGCAACAGCAAGAGGTCTGTGATCATCATTCATTACCAGACCTACTCAAACCCTCAGCAGACTTGAGAACCATAACTCAGAACACTACTCTGAATGTGGATGAAAGGCCAGGTCACAGGTGTTAAAGAGCTGTGCAGATCATGTTCTTCCCCACTTTTCAAGCTTTCTCCTTTCATCCACTGCCTATTTACCAAAGGCTACCCTTTGCCTAACATTCCAGGCCTCCTGCAGTTGCAAAGCATAATATCCTCCCCAAGTAAAGGGGACACCGAGAGCCAAATGTGCAGACTCTCATCAAAGAGAAATACACAGAGAACAAAGTAGTCAACTGTCCTGATTGCCCAGACTGCAATCACTAAGGCCAGAGATGTATGGGGTTCAGAAGACCTGTGAGAGTCTGATAGATTTATAAAGCACCTTCAACAGGTAATTCACCATTCAAGGGCTATTTATTACATAGAGGAAGTACCTGCCCTCCAATACAGTCTAAATGAATAAACTGGTAGCCACCATGGTATAAGATTACCCATAATGAGTAACCAAATAAAAGGCTCTTTCTGGGAATTTAAAGAATCATGAGGCCTGGGGTTATAGCTCAGTGGAGAGCATTTGCTTAGCACATGTGAGGCACTGGGTTCCATCATGAGCACCACATAAAAATAAATAAATAAAATAAAGGTACTGCTTCCATCTACAACTAAAAAACAAACACAACACACAACAATAACAAAAAACACCATGAACTTCAATAGTCAGTCCTGAAAGACTTTCTGGAACAAGAGGGACCTGAGAGACAGTACACATTTATACAGGTATTATTGTACAGGATGAAGGACAGTATGAAACCAGTTTGGCTAGAGTTGAGGGTTTAGGGATGTGATCTGTTAGCAGTAAAGCTGAAAAGTTAAGCTATGGTCAAATGAAGAGTCTAAATTTTCAGGCTAAAGTCTTTGCAATTTGCTCTGTTTAGTAATGGAGTTTCTGCAATTTGCCCTAGACAGTAAAGGGAGAGCCATGATCAACTTTAGGAAACTTAAAGTTTGTTCAGGTGAAAGATGAAAAAAGCATAAAAGGATAAAATAAGGCATTGCAGAGGCTAAGTCCTGGAGACCTGTATGTGAAAGGTAAAAACAAAGTAAAAAACTGACTCCAAATTTGGAATGTATGTAGGGAGGAGTCGGGGAAGAAAGTTCAGAAAGGAGAGTGATGACATTAACAAAAATTGGAGAGAAAAGCAGTTACAGTGAATCTTGCTTTTGTTCTGAGCCACAACCAAGATATCTGAATGGAAATAAAAGCAGGATTGGAGCCAGGTGTGGTACACATGCCTGTAATCCCAGCTACCTGTCTGAGGCCAGCCTGGGCAATTTAGTGAGACCCTGTTTCAAAATAAAAGACAAAAAAGGGCTAGAGTTATAGCTCAGTGGTAGAGTGCCCCTGGGTTCAATCCCCAGTACTGAAAGGCTAAGGGTGGGGGAAGGACTGAAACTCCAAATAATCATCAGAAATAGAAGTTTCAGAAGTGGTAGTCACCCGATTAGAGGTGACAGAAGTGATGAGAACAGGTGAGATCACCAAGTGAGAGAGTGCACACAAGTGAGTCAGTGACAAAGAAAGGGCATGCGTGCAGAGACTGGAGGACTATGGAAGCCAACACCCTGGAAAGAGTAAGGTGAGAAAAGGCTGAAGATTTAAGCAAACTCAGGTGAAAAGTGAGAGAATATAGGACAGAGGATGCTATGTGTATGGATATGGTCTGAGTGTGTCTCCTAAAGTTTCATGTGTTGGAATCTTGATCCCCAGTGTGGTGATGCCAATGTGGCACAATCTTTAACAGACAGGGCTTAATGGAAGGTAATCAGGTCACAGGGGCATCAACCTCAGAAGGGATTAATACTGGTCTCATGAAGGAAGTAAGTTCTCATGAGAGGGGAAGGTTATAAAGCAAGTCTATCCCATGCACTGCATCCCTTCTACATGCAGCCATTTCCTTTTCCATTTTTCCACCATGTTATGACACAGCCAGGGAAGCTCTTACACAGAACAGGCCTCCTGATCTTGGACTCTTAGCTTCCCAAACTATGAGCTAAATAAACCTCTTCTTATAAAATATCTAGGGTCAAATATTCTGTGCCTTTTCTCTCTCCTTGTCCCCCAAAGTGCAATCAGTAGAAGCAAAACTCTCCTCATTTTTTACTCAATGAAAGAGAACAGGGTTTAGTATTGGGTAATAAAATACTATGTATTGCATTAAGTGCAGACTTATCTCCCCTGACAGCTACAGCAAAAAAAAAAAAACAAAAAACTTCCTTGCCAAAGTCTGCACCCAGCTTCCTGTTGATGAGATCCTTAAGTTCATAGCCCTGGACCTATCCATGCCTGGCCTTCATAAAGTTCTTGTGCTTGACCCCCTCCCAGTTGTCTCTTTGCCCCATCCTCCTGCTGACTACAGTTTTCCCAATAGACAACTCCCACACTGGTCTACAGTAATGACTCCCTATCTGGCCCTGGTGCCTACATGACTACAATGGCAGATCTTGCCCAGGACACAAACTGTCTTCTAGAATCTGGTGTGCAAACATTTCCCTTCCAAATGGTAAGCTTACCTGTTTACTTGTTTTCTCTCAGTTGTCCTCCTGATCTTCAATTCTTATTTTTATTTATTTATTTGGCACCAGGGATTATTTATTTATTATTTTGGTACCAGGGATTGATCACAACCCTTCTTTTTTATTTTGAGACAGGGTCTTGCTAAGTTGCTTAGGCCCTTATTAAGTTGCTGAGGCTGGCCTCAAACTTGCAATCCTCCTGCCTCAGCCTTTTGAGCCACTGGGATTATAGGCATGCACCACCATATCCAGTCCACTCTTCAAATTTTATTCCTAAACATTATTTGTCCCTTTAGAGAATCAAAAGAATTGCTCCTTCCCAACTTAACCTATCAAGGTTTTAAACCTGGTTTCTTTCAATGATTTACACACATAATAAACAGTTCAAGATATATTATTCATTTAATAAAACAGATCTTCAAATTTAATCAATTTGCTTACACAAAATTTCTCCAAGGTCTACTCCTCTGCGATATCGTTCATAAAAATCACATAATAAAGGACACCTTGAGAGGATGCTTAAGGGGAAAAAAAAAAAAGACCCAACAGGCTTGCCAATGAAAAAGAGCCAAATATATCTAGAAATCAGGGATGATGAAACCAGTGAGACGGTCATCAAGGAAAGATGGAGGGGCTGGGGATGTGGCTCAAGTGGTAGCGCGCTCGCCTGGCATGTGTGTGGCCCGGGTTCGATCCTCAGCACCACATACAAAGATGTTGGGTCCGCCGAAAACTAAAAAATAAATGTAAAAAAAAAAAAAGAAAGATGGAAAAGGAAGGACAGCCTTTCTCCCGTCTTCCTCTAATATCTAGGGTATAGGGGGAAAAATGCAGAGGATTAAAAAAGAAAATCAAAAGAAAGAACTGCAGGTTTAATTGCTCCTGGGAAAGTGAGAGCCTTGGTCACCCTCCCTCTTTCTGGGTAGAAGCTGTGGAGGAAGAAGTTCCCGAGTGTTATCTGAAAGTCCCTTCTAAGCTCCTGCAAGACTCAGAAACCAAACAGGAAGAACAAAAAACTGGTTGCTTTGGGCTGACCTTGGGTTCAGGACAGAACAAGAGATAAGAGAAGTTTCCTTTTAATTCTCTAATCCTTTGCTCCTCAGGACAGAAGACAAAGGAAAAAACCTTATATTAAGAGTTAATACATGTCACCTTAAGAAAGAAGAATACCTCATCCTTTTTGTTACCTCTTTAAGAAAGCTAGTTGTAGGCATGAAGATTGAGAATAAAGGGAAAAGAGAGCAGAAATACTTTTCTACAAATAAAGATGGAGAAGAATAATGCAAAAATCTCATAGGCAAGCCGAGGTTAGCTGAATGCAGCAGAAATGACATATTGAATACTCCCCTGTTCCATAGTGGGGTTTCCAATCTTTCCCACCTTTCCTGGTTAATCTGGTTCTATTCTGTGGAGTGACCTTACTTGGTGAGCTCGTGGTCTGAAAGAAGCTGTTTCAGGTGTCTGGAAAGTAATTTTTTTTCCATGGACAGTCGCACCCATGCTCTGGCCTTTCCCACATCAGTCTTGATTTCTCCAATGTTCTGGATGTGCCTAAAGGGGAAATAAAAAAAGGAAGTGGAGGGTGGAGCAGGAGATGCACTCACTGCCAATATCTCACATGTAAAGCCAAAAGATTCTGGTAAGGAAGCTTTATCCCATCCCGGGAGACTCCATCTCTCTTATTCTTCAAATTGGGGCAACCATGTGAATTTACCAGGCAGGATCATCATAATTTTGTGGGGAAAAAAGAGAATAGCCCTCAAAAAAAAGGGGTAGGGTGTAACCCTGGAACCTTGACATACTCTCCTGCACCTGGAATAGTTCTCCAAAAATGCCAGAAAACCAAACAGTTCAAATGTATCATGAAGCACAAGATCAATAAGGAGGGCTTCCTGGAGAGCTGAGATACTGTAATAGCCACTGAGATTATGTTATCTAAGGTAGACACCTAAGCAACAACTGAAAACAGGATTTTAGTGGTTTATTACATGTGAGCCCAGACTGACCTCATATCCTGAATCAGGGAGATTCTCAGGGGAGACATGACTGAGCTGGCATCAGACTTCCTCCGTTCTGAATCAAGAAGTATTCCTAGAACAACAAAGTTGGTTATGTCCAAAGACATCTGAATATCCAAATAGGTAAATTATTCTCCTTCATCTCAAATCACAAATTAATCTTTCTTTTTTTCTTTTATTTTTTGTACTGGAGATTGAACCCAGGGTGTTTTACCACTGAGCTAAATCCCCAGCTCTTTTTTTTTTTTTTTTTTTTGAGACAGCATCACTAAGGGTCTCACTAAGTTGCTGAAGCTAACCTCAAACTTAGGATCTTCCTGCCTCAAGCCTACCGAGTTGTTGGATTACAGGTATAAACCACTTTGTCTGGCTCAAACCACAAATTTCTATGGGAAACAGATGGTAAATTGGTAATGCCTTAAGAAATCATTTCACCTTAAATGACAAATTGTTTTGACCAGACAAAAATGTGTCTAATAAATTGCCTCCATCGTTCTTTTGGGGGAAAAAAGAGCTCATAAATATTTGTTAGGTTCCCACTAGAGATCAGATTTTATATTTTATGCATATTATTCAATTCTCTATTAACTAATAATACAGCCAAAGAAGATATCACAATTTCCCTACTAAATAGCAGAAGAAACTAAAGTTCAGAGAAGTTAGCTGCTTTGCCTCGGTCACCAAGTCACAAAGTCAGGATTGGAACACACATCTCCTGGCTCCTAATCACTCATCATAATCCATGGAAGCAGTGCTTCCACTTGAAGCTACCACTCATGTCATGTTCTGGCTTCAAAATACAGCCAAGAGAAGGTGTCAAGCACCTGTTGCCAAATATTTATGCCCTCTAGGAGAAGAGAAGCTACAATACCTTCATGTTTGACCCAGTGTTTAAAATTTAGTGGGGTTTCCTTTTCTTCTTCCTTCCCTTCTTCCTTCTCTCACTTCCTTCTTTTCTTTCTTCCTGTCTTTTCTGTACTAGGGCTTGAACCCAGGGGCACTCCACCACTGTGCTACTTCCTTATTCCCAGTACTTATTATTTTGAGGCAGAGTTTCACTAAAATGGCCACTAGCTAAATCTCAGTATGGGTATACTGTATGAGTATACTGTATCTTGTTAAATTACTGAGGGTCTCACCAAGTTGCTGAGGTTAGCCTCCAACTTGGGATCCTCCTGTTTCAGTCCCCTGAGTCACTGGGATTATAGATGTGTGTCACCACATCCAGCTAAAAAATTAGTGTTTTCATCAGCAAATTGTTCAGAACTTTTGGCTATAGTTTATACCTTAGCAATAACTTGTACAGCTTTCCTGAGATGACTCTTTGCTCTCATATCCAGAAAGCAGACCAAAAAAAATTCTCATAAGGCTACCTAGGGAACTCTTGTTCCTGGTTTTCAGTCAATTATCTGCCCACATTCAGTTCAAGGGTGAAGAGTTGTCCATTTTTCACCCCATTTAACTGATCTTTATCATTAAATTAAGAATATTAAAGAAAAGTAAAGAAACTCTAGTGAAAGAGGGGAAAACAAAACATAGTGCCAAGATGACATGCATCCAAGAAGTAAAAGGAAGGAGACTGTTCTGGAAGAGGTACTGTAGGATGATATAAAGAACACTAGACCAGAAAACAAGAGGTCTGGCTCCTAATCTGGCCTCTTCTATTAATTTACTGCGTGATCTTAAGTAAACTCAATTCCCTTCTGGACCCCATTTTTCTCTCATAAAATAAAGGGCCTGGACTATATGAGGTCTATAGTCCCTACAAACTTGACATTTTTATAAAACTAGAAACAGAAAGGAAGAATAAAAGATTATGTACATTAGGGTGTTGACTTTTAGTTCTAAGGAAGGACACTGACTTAATAGGAATGATAATCTCAATGTACACGTCAGAGAAATAAAAGACTCTAAAAACCACTTCCTCCAAATATAGGACACCAGCACTTCAGTAAAACCTCAATTCATTCTAAGCCTGGCCTCTTGCTATTTAATTTTTCTGTCGCTGATCAAAAGGGTGTAGAAGACCTGGGGCTATAGCTCAGTAGCAGAGCACTTGCTTAACATGTATGAGGCACTGGGTTCAATCCTTAACTCCACATAAAAATAAATAAATTAAAAAAAATAATTTTTTAAAAAGGGTATAGGAACATACAATGAAAGCAAACCCCATGGCTTTGGTATGTTCTGTGGTTCTGGGAAGTCTGATGGCTCCATATAAAAAGAGCAAAGGCTTCACTGGCCTTAAACAGTTGGCTACAGATGATCGATCACTCCAGTGAGGGGTCGGAAAGTAGATGAAGAGATTTCACCACAATGGTGCAGAGAACAACTTACCTGAGGTACTGAGGCTTCCTGATGTGAGTTTTCTCTGCCGGTTTTCCTGATAATGTAACAGGTGAGACCATAATGCTGATTTCCCCTGGAATTAATGTAAGGGACCTGTTAGTTCAGTTTTTAGAGGTTGAGGCTTCCAACATATACATTCAGGCTTTTGCTAAAAAGGATCTGTACAGCTCTGGGTGTGGTGATGGACACCTGTAACTCCAGCTAAAATGGAGATTAAGGCAAGAGGATAGCAAGCTCAAAGCCAACCTCAGCAGCTTGGCAAGACCTTCTCCCAAAATGAAAAATAAAAAGGGTATACATCAGTGGTAGAATGTCCCTGGGTTCAATCCCCAGTATTGGGAGTTGGGGGGATATCTGTACTATTTCTTGTTTCAAATCCCAATATCCCCAAACACAATGTATACACATATATCCCCTTACTAAAAACCCAGGAGAAACAAAAGAATAAAAGTGAACAGAAAAAGGAAACTCCCCCATTAAGAACAGAAAGGAAATGTCCAAGAGAGCCTGGGAAGGGACCAGTGGATAAGAAAGAAAATAAAAAGGTTAATAACCTGTGAACCTCTAAATGATTTCTTAGTTGAAGGTCAGCCTGGGCAGAGCATAATGGTTTATGCATAGAACATACATCCAGAGAATGAGATTTTGTGATAGCTTCTGAATTTCCTGTCCTTACTGCAGACTGGAGATAATAAGTCACCACTATGATGAGGATTTACTATTGAAGGTATAGTTGAAGAAATTTGCAGGAAGGTAGGCTAGCTCTTAAGTGCAAATCAACTATGATTAATATAATGATTCCTCAGGTTCCCAAGTAGCTGGAATTACAGGCATGTATCACTACATCTGGCTTTTTTTCCCTCTTTTGTAAAGGGGTTGCTGGAGACTTCAAGGTTCAATACAGCCTTATTATTGTAGGAATATGGCCATGCATTATACAGCACAAGACTCTTTAAGAGTTCCTTAAGCACGAAAAGATGAGAACCCTTTTGCATAGATCAGTTCCCAGCAGCTACAAACAGCAGCTACAAATGACAGCAGCTACAAAAACCAGTATGAAAAACCAAACTTCACCTCTAATTGCCAGAAAAACACACTAGAGATGAAAGCTCATCTCTTTCACTAAAAGACAAGAGAGTGGTGAGGATAACAGAGGTTTTATGAGATTTGCTGCAGGCACCACTGCATGCAAGCAGACAAGGCTGATAATGAAATTTTAAGAGATCAGCAGTAAACATTACTATTTGGGTTCTCTACTTTCTCAGCAGGTAATATAAGTAATTGCTTAGTAAGATGCCCCAAAACAGATCACCCTCTAAGACTGAATTTAGTCATCATCTGGATGCATAATGGAGGAGAGAAAGGAATAGGATGTGACCTCTGGACCAGAACATGAGTGAAGAATGCTTTAGCAGGAGGAAGGTGGTCTATACACAGGCTAGCAAAATAAAGAACTAAGGAGAGCACGTTGGTACAAATCCAACCGAGTAAATCTCCAGCTGAACAATTATCACTGAGAACATAAATGTCCTCCCAGCAAGCACAAACCACCACTTTCCTCTGGTAGTAGCGTCATTGCTTCATGTTTGGAGTTCTAGGGCTAGGACTCAACAAAATGGAACCACAACTATAAAGTCCTTATTATTTTGCATTTGTTTTCTTACCATCTACCAAAATGAGAGAGGAATCAAAAGGACTCCAAAAGAAATGAGTAATGCTATGAGAATTCTTGCAGAATATGCTACAAAGCCTCAGAGGACAGATTTAGAACAAGTAGTGATAAGGTACTATTTCCCCCTCCTTTTTTTTTTTTTTTTTTTGTATCAGAGATTGAACCAAGGGGTGCTTAACCATTGAACCACATCCCCAACCCTTTTTTATATTTTATTTAGAGACAGGGTCTCGCTGAGTCACTAAGTGCCTCACTAAGCTGCTGAGGCTGGCTTTGAACTCTTTGGCCTCAACCTCCCAAGTTGCTAAGATTACAGGTGTTTGCCACCACACCTAGCTTGATAAAGTACTGTTTTCTAAAATGTAGGAAAAAGCCTAACTCTCTAGAGATTTTTATGGTAAATATTAAAAGTTTTTGAGGTTATATGTTTTTTTAAAAATCTGGAAGAGATGAAAATAAAAGGATTATATGTACTCTCCTCACTTGTTACAGAAGAAAAAAACCAAATGCTTCATAACAACAGCTATCATGTGTAGCATGCTCATCACAGGCCAGGTTCTTATTTTTTATTACATATAATTATCACAACAACCCTGGAAGGCAGGTTTTGTTAACTATATACCTCTTGGCGGTTTGGAGAAAAAACTTACAAATTGCATATCACTTACTTAAAGTCATTTAGTCAATCCACGATTCAAACCCAAGCCTTACTGACTCAATTGTTCAAATTGTCACTACTATACTACAAGAACCCTCAAAATTTTAGGAATTCACTACACAGTTTTTTTAATATTTAAAAAATTCCATGATCACAATATTACTTATAATACTGAAAAAAAACAGAAAAAAATTAAATGACCAACAATGGCTAGAGAGTAATTAAAACAGATTTTAGAATAACTAAAACATTTTCAGAGAACCTCCCAGAGTTTAGTGCCTTTTTTTTTTTTTTAAGATGTTGATGGACCTTTATTTTATTCATTTATTTATATGCAGTGCTGAGAATTGAACCCAGTGCTCATACATACTAGGCAAGTGCTCTACCACTGAGCCACAACCCTAACCCTGAGCTTAGTACTTTTTAATTACCTTATCAAATCCTTATAAGAACCCTACAAAGGTGAGCATTTTTAAAACTCTATTGCAGGGGCTGGGGATGTGGCTCAAACAGTAGCACACTCGCCTGGCATGCGTGCGGCCCGGGTTCAATCCCCAGCACCATATACAAAACAAAGATGTTGTGTCCGCTGATAACTAAAAAATAAATATTAAAATTCTCTCTCTCTCTCCCTCTCTCTTTAAAAAACAAAACAAAACAAAAAAAAACTCTATTGCATATAAGAGAAAATAGGCTTAGAGAATTTAGGTACCTTGCTCAGTTTCACAAAGTATTAAATAGGAATTATACTTCAAACCCAGCTCTGATTTATTGTCTTAAATATAGCTCTTAAATACATAATTATCACCTAAAAATGGTTGGGATGTGGTAAAGATATGAGGTGAAAAAAAATCAAGTATAAAACATTAGGGCCAGGCAAGGTGGCACACACCTAAAATCCCAGCAACTTAGGAGGCTAAGGCAGGAGGATCACAGGTTTGAGGCCAGGCTCAGCACTTAGCAAAGTCCTAAGCAACTTAGCAAGACCCTGTCTCAAATAAAAAATAAAAAGGGCTGAGGATGTGGCTCCATGGTTAAACAACCCTGGGTTCAATCTCTGCTACCGAAAACAAAACAAGACACAGTAGGTACAGTATGATCCCATTTGGATTTTTTTAAAACAGCTTTACTGAGTCATAATTCACATTACCATAAAATTCATACTTTTAAAAATGTGCCAATTTCTGCACAAACACACAAAAAATCTGGTTTTTAGTATATTCACATTGTCCAACCATCACCACTATCTAATTTTAGAAAATTTCATCACCCCCAAAAGAAAACCATCTACCTTAGCAGTCACTCCCCATTCTTTCCCTCCTCTAAGCCTCTAGAAATGCTTTATCTATTTTCTATCAAGGATTTGCCTGTTCTGGGTATCTGATATACAGGTTATACCATATATTTGTACTTCAATATATGTGCTGAATAACATCCCCTTATATGGGATATATCACTTTTATTCACTCACCAGCTGATAAACAGTTGGATTGTTTCCACTCTTTGGCCATGATGAATAATACTGCTGAATAATACTGCTATCAGCATTTGTGTATAAGTGTTTGTGTAGACATTATGTTTTCACTTCTCTTGAGTACATATCTGGAAGTGGACTTGCTGTGTCCTATGATAACCATCTTAACATTCTGAGGAACTGCCAGACTGTTTTCTAATGTAGCTGCACCATTTTACATTCCCACCAGAACTGACAAAGGTTCCAAATTCTCCACATATTTGATAACATTTGTTACTATATTTTTTACTTTAATAAATGATAATGGTAGGTATGAAATTATGGTCCATTGGATAAGTATACTGCTGCATGTGGATAGGCATTTGAGCAGAGAAATGTTTTAAAGGACAGATAGGACACACTGTGGCCATACCCATCAGAACAGAAACTCCATGAAGACAGATCTTCTACTTTGTTCACTGAAGTATCTCATGTGCCTACAACAATGTCTGTAAGATCTGAATAAATAGTTTCTAGATACTAAAATTTATTTTCTAACTTTTTCATGATAAATGTGCTTTATGAAAATGTTCAAGTTCCTTTCAAATTTAAAAAAAAAAGATAAGCATCTTTTAAAAAAATCTCTTCATTTTGTTTATTTTTATGTGGTGCTAAGGATCAAACTCAGTGTTTCACATGTGCAAGGCAAGTGCTCTACCACTGAGCCACCACCCCAATCCAAAGCATCTTGATTAGCAGTTGAAAGTATAGTATTTTGAAATAAGGAAATTCTCTGGGTATTAAGTGGTAAAAATCAAACATTCAACTTCTCTCAAATCTTAACTGGCTAAATCATCTACTTATAAAAGAAATGTTAATTACAAACCTTTTTCCACTGGGAATGTATAATTAGTGAAAGATCCTTAGAGTATGTTTGATACTTTCTGAGCTCCAAGTTCTTTCTCTACCTCCAGGCAAGTACCACTGTTAAACAGGAGCTAACAGATTAGCCTTCACCTTTACTCCCATGCCACTTTTAATGAATGACAAACACAGATTTTTGAAGTTTACTTTTTTTAAAAAAAGTTTGGATCACATTTGTTTATTCAGCTATTTCATGTCTCATTCCATAAGCAGTATGCACCACTCTTCAAAGCCAGTCAGCTGGAGAAAAGGAGTTTGGAGAGAGGCTAGCAAATAAAGTCAGGAAGGTAGTTTGCTCAACAGAAGAGGTTACACACATCCATTACCTGTTTCACTTGTAGCCCATGGCTCCAAATCCTCTCCAGGAGGTCACAGAGGCTAGCAATCAAGGTGTTTTCTTCCACCCCAGTGATGTTCACCTCCCCATGTCCTAGCTCCACAGCCTCTCGACCCATCTTCTCCACCAGCATTCTCTTGGTCTAGGAATCAGTTAGTAGGATAGATAATCACAATGAGCAGGATCATGTACAACTAGAGAGAGCTGTGGCAGCCTGCACAGTATGCCCACTAGTCTGGGAGGGACAAAATAAATAAGCCTAAGGGACACAGTATACCCATACATGTCAGGTTGCAGGAGTGCATACTTTAAAAGTTTAGTTAAGAAAAAAAATGAGAACATAGCAATCACCATAGGATCCTCAGCAAGTGATTTCATCACTCTGGATTCAGCTTTTGCATTTATAAAATGGAAAGAATCAAATAAAATCTTTCAGTCATACTCACCTCTCACATCCTGATTCTATTTACATAACCTTAAATAAAACTTCAAGCATACATATAACCTAGAAATATATCTGAAATAACTGTCAAGAGGATTAAAAAATGAGGATAATTAATAAAAATCTTCAAATGCTTATTATAAAACTATAATCAAAAAAATCTGTGTAATGATAATCACAATTTTTATTAAATATGTGTTAGGTGCTATACTAAGCATTACATTATCTCATTTAAGCCTCTCAACAATTTCAAAAGATAACTATTATCATTCTCAATTTACTGATGTGTAAATTGCAAGAAAATTTAAATTACTTGTCCAAAGTCACACAGTAAAGGAGTAGATCTGGCTTTTGAACCCAAATCTGCCTGAATCTTGAGTCCAAGTTCTTAAGTAATATTTAATTATGCTATAAATTTGTAACATCTAAAAATCTAAAAAGCAGGGAAAATAAACACCCCTCAAACTACCCTGAAGAAGCAACAACTCTTAATATTTTGTCATTTCTTTCCAGTGTTACTCATTTTTTTTTTTTGTAAAATATATTGTGGGTGTTTATGTGTTAAAACACCCAGGTTAAAAAATAAAACAGTCCGTCTACACCTTTAAGGCACCCTATGTGTCCTCTTCCAATCACCTTTTCACCCTTGAAATGACAACTTATACAATGAAACTAAACAAAATTAAGGAAATAATTGCCCTGTATATGGGAATCCCTGAACAATATAATTTAGTTTTGCTTGTATTTTTCTTTTATGATTTGGTTTTTCATTCAACTTTGGGTTTATGAAATTCATCCAAGTTGATGGGTATAAATGTCACCTGGTTCTACTGCTGTATAGCATGTATTGAATGAAAAAGCCTCACATCATTTATTAATTGTCCTAATGATTGGCCTTTGTTTTTGTTTTTTTTTTTTCCCAAGTTTGGGACTATTACAAAGAATGGTGCTCTAAACTTCTTATACTTATCTCCCAGGACACACTGCAAGAGTTTCTCCAGGCAATATACCTAAGAGAAGAATTACTACATAATGTTATGCTGTTTTCCAAAGTGACCGTATCAATTTGTACTTCCAACGAAGATTGCACCTGCTGTTTCACATGCTTGCCAAAACTTGATGGTGTTAAGACTGTTTACTATATTTCTTCAATTCTAAGCACAACATTTTCCCACATAGTACTATGTCTGAAAATGGCATGCCTTTCACAGTCATCATTTATCCAGGCAGTGGACACATAAAGCTGTCACTGCCTGGACTTGTATCTCAAAACTTGCGAATGAGTTTCAGAGACAATGAAGGAACACTCTTTCAAGAAATGTAGCATTACCAATGTTTTGATTGCAGGAAAGATAACTTTGCATGGAAAATCTCAGATATCTGCCAGCATGGTGTCACATGCTTGTAATCCCAGAGACCCTGAAGGCTGGGACAGGAGGATCACAAGTTCAAGGCCACCCTCAGCAATTTAGTGAAACCCTTGACAACTTAGCAAGATCCTGTCTCAAAAAAAAAAAAGACTGGGGGTGTAGCTCAGTGATAAAGTACCTGAACTCAATCCCCAATACCAAAATAAATAAATAAAAAGACCCTACATCTATCTTTCAATTTTTAAAATTATATATTAAGCTAATATCATGCAAAGCATATTTGCACTCAATGGTATTATGCTATTTAAAACAATACAATTAATTCCAGGTTAACAGGATCTTACAATTAGTTTTATCCCATTATATAACAGTATTTTTTAAATCAAGAAGGAGTGGTCAGCTAGGCATGGTGGCACATGCCTGTAATCCCAGCGACTCAGGAGGCCGAGACAGAAGGATCAGAATTCAAAGCTAGCCTCAGCAAAGTGAAGTGCCAAGCAACTCAGTGAGACCCTGTCTCTAAATAAAATACAAAATAGGGCTGGGAATGTGGCTCAGTAGTTGAGTGCCCCTGAGTTCAATCCCTAGTATCAAAAAAAAAAAAAAAAAAAAAAAAAAAGAAAGGCAGTGGTCAGAGCCAAGCAATGGTCTCCTTTTGTTGCTAAGGGAAACGACACGCATGCAGAAGCACCAAAGCTCACCTTATTGCGGCACTCCTTCAGCAAGCCCTCTACAAACTTCCAGTTGGTTTGGGCAATGACTGATGGAGAGAGGTTGGACAGTTTGGGCTGGCGGATGGTGCTGCCCATATTTCTGGCTTCCTGGATATACTTCTACATCAAACAGAAAAATAAAAAGCTCATAAGTGACCAACAAGGATGGGTGCCTGAAGAGGGCACTATCACCTCACATTTTCTTGCTCCCTTTTCTTGGTTCAGATAAGGTCAGGAGCAGAAAGTTTAAAAGGCAATTCTGTAAAAAATGGAAAAACTGAGATAATACGATTTCTATTTTTGCCGATAAAGAACTACATGAGTACTATATCTGTGTGATTTAAAGATATAAGAGGCAAAAAAAAAAAAAAACATGGCTACAGTATGCCTAGCTCAATGTGCAAATCCAATCAAATCTCAGAATACCTTGAGAAAATCATTTTTTCCATCAAATTGAGAGAAATTACTCTTCTGCCCATACCAAAGATATCTCTTTCTAACCTTCCTAAATTAGGGCCTGTGGGCAGAGAATATAGCTTATTAGTAGAGGGCTTACTAATAGCATGTGTGATGCCCTGGGTTCATCCCTAGTACTCCATATGCTCAAATAAATAAAAAATAAAAATAATAAGTTAAGGCATGAGAAAATAAGACTATACACTCAAAACAACTACTTTTCTACAATATACTGGTGATTTTCCTTGTGCTATTTGTTTAGACATAAAATCCACATCAATACAGTAAACTACACAATTACATCTCCTTAGTAACTTCCCAGGTTCACAACCAACATTTTTACCCTATACTTCTCTTCTCCCTTCCCTCATATTTTTCTCTAGCTGCACAATTCTGTCCACTCTGTGTAGTAGCCCCTTAATCTGCCACTATCATCAATTAAATTCAAGGTTTGAATTTAATTCCTATCATCTGGACTATTGCTATCCATCTCCTAACTTGCTAGCTATCTTCTGTACCTCTCCCCTCCAAAATATGTGCCCAAAATATTCATACACCAAGCTTTAGAGCCTGTCATTTACTCTTCTCTTCTAACAAGTCTATCAATCTCCAAGGCTTAGAGGTTGATGTAGAAACAGATGCTGGCTCCCACTGCAAGCAGTTTTGTTCATTGATTACTTGACTTTCCCCCTTAATAAACTGAAATTCTCTGAGGCCAAGGCTACCTCCTTGTCATCTTTATATTTCAAAGTGCTTACCTCAAGAGATTTTGAACAAAAAGCACATTCAAAATACTGCTGAAAAGAGTAATACAGAGGTGAGATGGAAGACACAGAAGTTTCTGTTTTTTTCTTTTTCTTTTCTCCCTCTCTTTTTTTTTTTTTTTTAATTGACATGTTGAATTCTCAACTGTACCAACAGGGGTCAGTTTTAAAACAACACCAATACTAACACTTCTTATGCCACCTTTACGAAAAAATCTAAGCAAGACTATATCCTGTAGTTCAACAGTTAAACATTCATATTCAAACCTTCCAGTTATCATCTATTCCTTTAAGAAATAGTAAAAGCAGCCATGTGCAGTGGTGCTCACCTATAATACCAGCAGCTTGAGACTGAGGCAAGAGGATCACAAGTTCAAGACCAGCCTCAGGAACTTAGCAAGGCCCTAAGCAACTTAGAAAGACCTTGTCTCTAAATAAAAATATTAAAAGGGCTGGGGATGTGGCTAAGTGGTTAAGTGCCCTAGGTTCAATCCCTGGTAGCAAAAAAAGGAAAAGAAACAGCAAAGGCAAAACATTGTTTTCCTACTCACTGAAGTGACAGACACATGTGAAAACCATATGCTTTATTGGGTTATATCTGTGTAAAATAAAAATTATAGGGTTTTCTCTCAAAAAGAAGTTCCTTGAAATAGGCTTCTAAGGTAAAGCCCCATTTTCACAACTTCTCTGCAACTATGAAGGCAGGCTCTCCACCCTGAAGTTTAGAACTAGAAACTTTATTAGAAACAAATTATAGTAGAGCGGAGAAACCCAGCTTGCAAGCACTGAGGATTCAAGAGGTAAATTTGAGAATCCTCAGTCCCCAAGCACATCATCCCCCTCTTTCAGTCCCCTAAGAAAAAAGGTCAAGATTAAACATTTTAAATTAAGATATCAAAAAAATAGGAACAAATGCCCTTGCTCCTCAGATTCAGAGATTCGCAGCATTAATCCAAGTTCACTTTCCTCATTTTCACTCTAATAATTTAAAAATTAACTCCTTTCCTACCACAAAAACAAAAAATGCCTCACCAACTTTAAAAATTTCTTCCCAACCAGTGAGTCTGTATCATGCACAAGTATGGAGAGGATCCACAAGGTCAGTGGCTAGTTGCCATTTACACAACATCCTCCATCCTGAATTATCATAACTTAGGACCAGTATCACATATCAAGAACCAGACCTATTATTAACCTTTCTTTAGGGGAAGAGGTTACTACTAGGATAAATGAATCAGACCAGAGACCAAAGAAGTGATAAAAAAGAAGGTGTGTACAGCAAAATAATAGGGTCATTCTTTGTCATTCTTAAGTATCTTACCTCTCTCTGGTCATTATCTAAACGTAGGTGTTCTGTGTGCTGCTTCTGCCGATCTTTCCGCCTCCACTGGGCAGGGGCATTCCTTTTTGTCCACCTGACAGAATCAAAGCAGGCAATTAACAACATTCCACTATGGGCTGTGGTTGTAACTCAGTGACAGAGTGCCTGCCTAGCCTGTGCAACTCCAGCACCAAAAACCAAAAACAAACACACAAACAAAACACTAAAAAGGAGTAAGGTCAATTGACAGGAGAAAACCTGAATGTCTAGGAGGCCAATGCTGGGCACAGGAAACCACCAAGAAGTCACCAGAGACAGGTCAGAGATTAAAGCAACAACTAATATACAGAAATGTCACAATAAATCCCATTAATTTATATAATTAATATGTTTCTTATTTTAAAAGGACCCAGAAATTACAGATATTTTCTCAGAATAAAGAAATAATACTCAGGAATGGTAGCCTGGAGAATTTGGAAGAATATTGGTAGCTAATGAGTCAATTTATTACTGAAGATCTCTTTAAAGTAAGATTTCTCTAAGAGCTGACATTTTGGACTTTCTGCAATAAATGTGTTAACTACACATGTGATTACTGTTAAATTGAAAACAGCCTTTATTTTTCTGATAGAACAAAAAAAGGAAGAACGAAGGGAAAGGAAAAAAGCATTAACTGAATGAGAGAACATCCCAAGGAACACAGACTTATTTATATTGAAACATCTACAAAAAACTATAGATCCAAAACTACAATCATTCAACTCACACATACTCATCTCTAGAAGTACAGTAATCCAGCTGTTATCTTTTTCAGTTCAGGCTCCAATTATTTCAACCACCACTTATTGAAAACTATATATGCAATCCAGGCATGAGATTATTATAAACCATCTGCAGCCTGGGTTTTTGTGGGTTCTGGACATGTACAGCTATTTCAATTTGCACAGTGGAGACAGAAGCTGACATACTCTGTCACCTATCTTCTTATTCAAACAAATGAACAACCTACATAGTCTGGTCTTCTCCATATTTGCTTTATAAAATTCTGAGGTCTTTGGAATAGCTCCAGCTCAGATATGAATGACCCTTACTTCTGTGGCTTGGAAGCTAGGTTAGGGAATTTCTGGGGTTGACTCACTTGTTGCTGGTTGGCCCAGTAGAAAGTACATCAGACTGCAGCTTAGGGAAAAAGCCTGGTTCATACTTCCCTTGTCCAATCTTCATGTCAAGTAAGTGTGGGTGAATCGCAGTATGGTCAATTTTTGCCAGACGTAGCTCAATTGCTTTCTCTGGATTAAAATATTTTTTTAAAAAGTCAAGTCAAATATTTTTTTTTTAGAAAGAGTTACTCTTCCACTTCAGCCAAGATGTAGTAAAAAGGAATGATTTTACCCTCCTTCCTAAAATAACAGGAAAAAAGAAACCAGGCAAAATACATGAAAAAATGAATTTTAAAACATTGGGTAGTGCTCCCTGACAAACAGGAAATAAATGAGGTAACTCTTAAAACTGCCCCAGTTAATTGCTTTGAGAGAGTTTTCAAGCTGTGGAATAGGAAGGGGAAAATTAGACAAGAGTCTAGTGGTCTCCTTGAGTTAAAGAGACCAAGGTAGCTAGAGTTAACAAGAAATGGTAGCAGAGAGGAGAAAGAACCCAGATCTGCAGGGGGTCTCCCACTTGAGTATTCAGTAGGTTAACTGATTAGTTCAAACAAGTAAAGTAACTACTCAAGGATGGGAAAAGAATCACCTGAAAGTTTAGAAGGAATAATATATACAGTTCATATCCAGAGCTAGAAAAGCAGTCTTTAAAACCTCATCATAGGTCTTTTTTTTTTTTAAAGAGAGAGAAAGAGAGAGAGAGAGAGAGAGAATTTTAATATTTATTTTTTAGTTATCGGCAGACACAAAATCTTTGTATGTGGTGCTGAGGATCGAACCGGGCCGCACGCATGTCAGGTGAGCGCGCTACCGCTTGAGCCACATCCCCAGCCCCATCATCATAGGTCTTTAAATCATCTTTAAATAGATCTATTTATCTATTAACTATCATTCATAGGTCTTTAAACAGAGTACTAAGAAGAGTCTTGCCTCAGTAGAGGAAAATAATTAGCCACAGACTAAAGGATTCTCTAGTTCTACCAAATAAATATCTAAAGGAAAGCCCCCAAAAATCAAACTATTTCCAAATAAATTATATCCCAGAACAATAATCAAGAATATTTGGGGCTGGGGATGTGGCTCAAGTGGTACTGTGCTCACCTAGCATGCGTGAGGCACTGGGTTTGATCCTCAGCACCATATAAAAATAAAATAAAGATATTGTGTCCAACTAAACCTAAAAAATAAATATTTTTTAAAAAAGAATATTTATAGGAAAACAAAGTATCCAGGACTCAAAACGGTAAAATCATCTAATCAAAGATTACCAGGTGTTATGGTTAAATATTAGGTGTCCCCCAAAACCTCATGTGTGGAGCAATGCAAGAAAGCTAGGAGACGGGATGACTTGGTTATGAGAGCTGGCCTTCTATGGACTGACCTCTGAAACCATGAGCCCCCCCAAATAAGCTTTTCCTCCTTTGATTTTTCTTGTTTGGTCTCTTGCTTATAGCACTGAAAAAGCTGCCTAAAACATCACCAGGTGAGCAAAGAAGCCAGATAATGTAACAAATAATAGAAAAAAAAAACTAGTCATGAATGAAACCAAGACAGAACTGACACAACTGTCAGAATTAGCAGAATTAGAGATATTAACAGTTACGTTAACTGTATTCAACTATGTCACAACATTGTTTAAAAATAAAAAATTACAAAGTGACCTGAGGAAACTTTTTTTTGGGAGAGAGAGGGGGGGGGAGAGGAGAGAGAAAGGAGAGAGAGAGGGGGGGGGGGGATTTTTTAATATTTATTTTTTAGTTTTCGGTGGACACAACATCTTTGTTTGTGAGGATTGAACCCCGGCCGCACGCATGCCAGGCGAGCGCGCTACTGCTTGAGCCACATCTCCAGCCCCCTGAGGAAACTTTTGAGGATAATAAGTATGTCCACCAGTTCTTGATGCAAGTGTAAGCATATGCCAGCACTTTGTGTACCAATTATATCTCAAAACTTTCAAAGAGTAAAAATTTAAAAAGCTAATAACTCTCCCAGCATTTTCTAGAGTCATGTAAGAACACCACCTCAACTTTGGCCTTGCTATGTGTTCTAGGTCCAGTCATCTTCTATTTGGGCCTTCTTCACTTCCCCTTTCCCTTTTCTCTTATTCAACAAAACTTTGAATGGATCATAAAATGAAACATTTTAAAGGATCTCCAATAAGATTTCTTTAGTTATGTTATTACCATTTTCCAATCAAACTTGTTCAAGAAGCTAAGATGTGGGATGGGATAAGATAGCTGTACCACTAGTCAAGGTTAAGGATCTGAGGCCAGTGGCAAGAAGCCTGCTCAAGCATATTTCAAGTGTGTATATCTGGTTCATACCTAAGAGTTATACCAATGACAAGGATAGACCCAGGATTTCTGGAAGCAAAGCAGATAACTGCCTAAAGCATCTCTGGGACACCCATTTTTCTGAAATAAGCCTTACAAATGAGGGTTAGTTAACTCTGCATTCCATATTCCAAAATCCACATTTTCTTTTTATTATTTTTTTAGATGTTAATGGACTTTTATTTTATTCATTTATTTATATTTGATGCTGAGAATTGAACCCAGTGCCTCACACATGTTAGGCAAGTGCTCTGCCATACCCCCAGCCCCCAAAACCCACATTCTAACAAACCCATGATACTAAATGCTCTGGTCACAACTGAGAGTAGAGTGATTCAAATCAGTATGTTGCAGTGTTCAGTGCATAACAGAAGGACTACAAAAGGGATAAGAGGGATGGGGCTGTAGCTCAGTGGCAGAGAACTTGCCCAGCATGCATGGGGCACTGGGTTCGATCTGCAGCAACACATAAAAATAAACAAATAAAATAAAAGCATTCTGTCCATCTAAACTACAAAAAAAAAATTCTTTTTAATTCAAAAAAGGGGCGAGGGGGATAAGAACTGATTGCCTCAACCCTATGGCAGATGAGTAGGGCCTCAACTGACTACAGCATCTGTCCTTACAGTGTCTAGCTATAAGCAGATGCCTCATTCTACTCTAGTGTGTCATACTCAAAATACTGTCATTTTCAATGTACCACAAAATGAAAGGGATTGGAGCCTGATTTGCACTATGATTTAGGAAATGGTATGCTAAATCCAGTTTTTAAAAAAATCTTCATTAAGCTGCTCAGGACCAAAGCCTTAGGCAGGGTTTAGTCTACTTATATGGGTAATGTGCCCTTAAGCCTTACCCAAGAGTCATCTTAAATGAAAAACCTGGGAGAGAAGCTATTCAGTAAAGACAGAAAGCTAAAAAATGTAAGGTTGAGCTAGGCATTGTGGTACATGCCTATAATCCCAGCTACTCAGGAAGGTGAGGCAAGAAGATCACAAGTTCAAAGCCAACCTTGGCAACTTAGTGAGATGCTGTCTCAAAATAAAAAGTAAAATGGACTGGGAATGTAGCTAATTGGTAGAACAATCCTGGGATCAATCCTCAGTATTATAAGAAAAGAGAAGGGAAAGGGAGGGAAGGGAGAGAGGGTAGAGGTAAGGTTGATGAAGGCAGCAAGACTTTGTTCAAAGTGTTATCACTTGTATCCTCAAAACCTAAAAACAAAACAAACAAACAACAACAATAACAACAAAAAAAAAAAAACTCAAAGCCTGGCGTATCCATTCATTTGGCAAATATTTGTTGAGCAATTAGCATATGTTAAGCATATATATGGTGGTAGTTATATGGTAAATGAATCAACAAAAATATACAAAAATACAGTAAAGAAACTGATCATCCCATAAGGAAGTAAACCTTAGAGGATAGCTGAGACTATCCTCTAAGTTGATCGAGATGCAGACTCTGTGAACAGAAAGGCATATTCAATCATTTGTGTAGTTCACAACTGTTCATATCCATGTGTGCCAGGCACAATGCTGGAGGACTAAGGTTAAGAAAATGAATAAATATGGTCTCCACACTTAAGCTGTTCCCTAATAATTATAGCACAAACAAAAAAAAGAAAGAAAGAAAAGAAAAAATAAACTATAGAGTAAAGGGAAGGACAAAGCATCAAAGGGCACAGAGGAAGAATCAACCGACACATCCTAGGGCATCACAGAAGGCTTCAGAGAGAAGGATGTAGGCTAGTTTTGTGACAAATATCAACTTCTTACTCATTCACCCCTTCTTTCTTGATTATAGAACTTCAGTATTGTCAGGGTAACATTACTCTCAGTTCAGTGTTCACTTTTACAGCCTTCCTTGCACTTAAAGGCAGTTAAAAACATGACTCTGGCCTATGACTCAAGAGAGCTTATCAAGAATTTCCAGGAAAACTTTTGTTTTCTGATGAAAGGGGGAAAACACAGCTGTTATCAACTTTTCCCTCTTGTTGGCTTGCATGTGAATATAAAAAGCCTCTTATAACCATGAGGTTATCAGCATAAATCATAAAAGCCAACATGCTAAGGAAAGCTGAATAAAATGATAGAATCTCAGTTCTGAGCAGCTGAACACACACCAGCAACCACCAATTTTGAACTTCTTGCTAATTTAAGAAAAATAACCTCCTGCTTAACCCACTGTTGATTAGGTTCTCTATCTCTTACAGCAGGACCCATTCCCAATGGACAAAAGTGTTAAAGGATGACAAGAAGATTGCTAGGCAAAAACAACAAGGAAAACAAACATTGCAGGCAATGGTAAAAACATATGCAGAGGCAGAAACAGAGGAAGAGGCGGGCTGTTTAGGAACCAAGACCTGTTGATGACATAGTCCAAGAGACTAAAATGTATAGCTCCCAGGAGGCCTTACCTGCTTCGTCCACAGTGGTACACTTCTGGTACATGGATGTTCGGAGAGTAGGCGTCCGAACATTCAACAGCCTGATCTTGTCCACCCGAGAATCAAATACCCGGAGAATAGGGTCTTTATCATCATCATCATGACACATGATTTTGTTGTCAATGAAAGATGCAAACATCTGGGTCTCCAGGAATCTTGAGAGGAAAGGCAGGTAGGGCTCAGGCTGATCTGACAAAAAAGATGCCTGGTGGGATCAAAAAGAAACAGTTATTGACAGGGAAAGAGTATGTCCGCCTTGAACTGCAAAGGCAACATGTCCAACGGATGCAGTAGGCAAATTCTTCCAGAGCTTTCCAGGTCTTTATGAAAAGCAAACTGCAAAATCTCTTCCTTTTTTTGGGGGGGTGGGATGGTACTGGGATTGAACCACGGGTGTTTACAACTGAGCTATATCCCCACCCTTATTTATTTATTTAGTCAGGGCTTGCTAAGTTGCCTCAAACCTGTGATCCTCCTGCTTCAGCCTCCTGAGTGGCTGGGATTTCAGGCAAGAATCACTGTGCCAGGCTGTCCCTGTGGCTTCTTTTTTAAAAACACTCATATTGTTACAAGTTTACTCACGTAACTTTTTGAGGCAACCAATCAATTTAAATGAACACCTTTGCCTCAAGAGTCCTTTTCTGTAGCACTGCACAGAAAGGAAGGAGGAAAAGGAAGGGGGACAAAAGTGGGGAAGAGGAGAGGAAGAAAGAGAAGGAAGAGAGAGTCCTTTGTCTGGGTATAAATCACCTGATAGTAATAATTAGCACATCTGTTTTTAAGCAACACAACCTTCTAGTTTACTAACATCTGAAGACAATAAAACTTGTTCCACCCAGTGAAATGTTGAGGAAGGAGGATTGCAAGTTCAAAGCCAGCCTCAGCAATTTAGTGAGGCCATAGGCAACTTAGACCCCGTCTCAAAATAAAATAAATAAATACATTTTAAAAAGGGCTGAAGGGCTGAGGATGCGATAGTGGTTAAGCATCCCTGAGTTCAATCCTCCTGGCTCACAAACCACCACCAAACCTCCCAAAAATCACTTGTTCCAGTAATATTGCAAAAGAAAATCTCATTTTAGGTTACTTCAAGAAGTAACTGAGTTCTCATTCTAATCACCTCTTCCCCAGCTATATTACACTCACTTTATCAAAGTTTTGCATCTGCTCCCGGTTGGTAAACCAGGACTCCTTATCCTGGCTGGGCTGAATAACAAACACTTCATAATCTGCAAACATCTGAGTAAAACGATTTGCAAAAACTTCCCGGATCTGAATGTTTAGCTGGTAAATTCTGAGTTCTTCTTCATCACACTGAACTTTAATATCCTTATTGTTGCTGGAGTCTTCACGTACTTCCAGCTACAAAAAAGAAACAACAGCTGAGTACAGATATTCTTCATTTTATTCAAAAGAAATGCAAATCTTCTATTTTTTTTCCAGTGGTTATTTACTTAGCAGCAAAAGTAAGAAGGTGAGAAAAAAATAAGGAGAAATGGGAAGAAAAAATAAAAGAAAGGGATTCTGATCAGGAGGAAAGTTAAAAAGCTCCATTTGAAGGTATCTAGCAATTCAATGAAAGTGAAGATACCATCATAAGAGAGAAATTCAGCCATATAGGAAACGGTGCTGAATATCTCAAGGGCCAAACAGAAAGGAAGGAATGTAGGAAGTAATTGAAAAAAACAGTAATAATAATAAACAGTAATACAAAGTATCAAGATTAGACTTTGGTTCTCTACCTCTTTGGATTTCTTCCCCAAGTCACTTTCTGTATGTTTTTCCCCTAAGTATTTTCCCTTTTAGAGGACAAACAAAAAAAAAACCTTTTTAATCTCCCTAATTATCTCTCTGCTTTTTAACAGGCCATTATTTTTAAAAAGAAAACATATAACTTTTACACAAATATAAGAATGGGAGAGGTAAGAAGAAGATAGGTAACAGGGCTGGGGTTTAGGTCAGTGGTGAAGGCTTGCCTAGCAGGCGTGAAGCACTGGGTTCAATCCTCTGCACCACATAAAAATAAATAAATAAACAAAAGGTATTGTGTTCATCTACAACTAAAAAAAAAAAAAGAAGATAGGTAACCAAGTACAAAAAGCTTAGTTTCACCAAGGTCAGAAAACAAAAGTTAAGTGCATCCCTGGAAAGAGCACAGGATTAGAATTCAAGAGGACCAGTTCTGGCCTCAGCTCATCTATTTGCTAGGCATTGAATCAGGCAAAACCACTTGGGCTTTCTAAAGTTTGCTTTTTTCAGCTATAAAACAATTAACACCTGACCTAAGTTCCTTAGGTTGCTGTGAAACTCATAGGGCAATGAATTTGAAAAAAGTTCTGATCATTACCACCACCATCCCTCCAATGGAGTCACTCTGCTATAGTTCTCACACAGAATTGCAGCAGGCTTTCCTTAACATGTGTTGGAGAAGCTATCCAGATTCTGATTTAAGTAGCATTTGCCAGGATCACATTTACTCTAGAGCTGAATCAGTCTTTTACTGTACACAAATATGCCTTGTGCTGAACTGGGTGCTTTATCATCCCACACCTTACTCAACAAGGACAGCATTCAAGCACAAATGAAATTTGTAAGACTTAAATTCAGCATCTTACCTTTTCTAAGCTTACCCCAGTCCTCTTGACCAAGGCTTGCAACCGGGCAATAGTTTCATTCTCCTTAAGGAGCTCATAGGAATGCAAAGGGGAACTAGCAATGTTCCCATTCCTCTTGTCAGAGACAAGCTCAGAGGCCCGGAGCCTTTTCAACTTAGAGGCACTCTCGCTGCAATGAAGGTTTCCTTCAGGGGGAATGCCAAATGCCATGAGAATCTCAGAGACTTCCTGGACAAACTCCAATTTGTTGGGAAACTGAGGCAAGTCCTCTGGTAGCTCAATAAAATGGTTATCAACGTCCACAAAGCAGAGGTTAGCCTGGAAATCAAAACAGGAGGAGTCATGCAAACAATTCCGAAAAATCAAGGAAGAAGTTTTATAAAGGATAATGAAAAGAGAGGAAAGAGGATACACCTGAAACAGGAATATATGAGAAGTTGGGGCTCAGATGAGATAGACCTGACAGTTTCTAGTTGTGAGATTTAAGGAAAGTTACTTAACCTGACTCCTTTTCCTTGGTGATAAAATGGAGATAAAATTGAAAACATTCATGTTAGAGAGTAGTGAGGATATTGTGTCACAGATATTAAGCATCTAACACAGAAATTTAACATGTAGTATATTCTTTTTAAAATATCTTTATTTTATTCATTTTATGTGGTGCTGAGGATTGAACCTAGTACCTCACATGTGCTAGGCAAGCGCACTACCACTGAGCTATAACCCCAGCCCTACATATAGTATATTCTCCTTAAACATTTGATAAATCCATGAATTCTCCAGTCAGCAAAAAGAACAACTGCAACCTAGACTTTCTAATGCCTAATGTTTGTGGCTGATCCTGATGATTCCTATGCTTTCTTCTGGCTTTAAGACTGCTCCTAGCCGCACATCTGTAATTCCAGCAGCTCAGGAGGCTGAGTCAGGAGGATTGCAAGTTCATAGTCACTCACCTATACCTCTAATGGGAACCTGCATAAGTTGTATACTTCATTCTTTTTAACTTCTTCATTCTTCTTTAATCTTTTTGAACATGTCAAAGTCTTTCCTATCTCAGGATCATTACTTAACATGGTTCCCCATTATTCCTGAAAAACATTTTCCCTATACACTGTGTTACATAGTATATACAAATGTTCAACTTTAAAGTAAGATATCTATGTTCCTAAGTGATTGCAACAATTTATATTTTTACCAGCATTCTAATGCAACCTACTGATTCAAAATCCTTTTAAAACTTGGAATCCTCACACTTTTGAAATTCTGCCAATGAAAGAAGAATAAAATGGTATTGCATGGTACATTTGATTTATACTTCCTCTGCTGATGAAATTAAGAAATGTACATTTTTGTGCAATTCCTATTCATATTTTATATCATTTCTCTACTGTGTTGCTCATCTAACCTTCTTAATGCCTTATAATTCTTTTAGATATTTTTTTGTGGGGGGGTATAACTGAGGATTGAACCCAGTGGTGCTTAGTCACTGAACCACATCTCTAGCCCTTTTTAAAATTTTGTTACAGAGTCTTACTAAGTTACTTAGGGCCTTTCTAAATTGCTGAGGCTGCCTTTGAACTCATGATCCTCATGCCTCAGCCTCTAGAGCCAGGATTACAGGAGTATGCCACCATGCCCAGTTCTTTATATTTTCTTGATGCTAACCCCTTTGTGGGTTAGATGTTATTCATATTTTCTCCTAGCTATTATCTTTAAGATATCTTTTTTCTTTAAAAGAAGATCAAATATGCCAATCTATTTTATGGGTAATGATTTCTGTATCTTGTTTACACAATGTTTCTCTATGTAGAGGTCAGAAAGGTATTCACAGACATTTTCTTCTCTGGAAGATTTAAACAAGTGCTTCTGACATTTAAGCTTTAGAATTTTTTAATATTTATTTTTTAGTTTTTGGTGGATAAACATCTTTATTTTATGTGGTGCTGAGAATCTAACCCAATGCCCCGTACATGCCAGGTGAGCGCGTTACCGCTTGAGCCACATCCCCAGCCCCATTTAAGCTTTTTTAATCCATCTGAAATTGATTTTGTTATGGCATGACGTTATGGCATGAGATAGGAGATATGAATCCTTTTTACTTTCCCCTTATTTTGTTAGTCAGCTTTTGTCACTGTGACTAAAATACGCAACAAAAACAATTTAGAGGAGGAAAGATTTATTTTGGTTCACAATTTCAGAGGATTCAGTCCATAGTTGCCTGGCTTCAAGAAAGAAAGATCATGGTAGAGGGTGAGGCAGAGGAAAACTGTTCAGCAGATGGCAGAAAAAAAATAGAGGGAGAGACAGAGAGAGAGAGAGAGAGAGGGAGGAAGGGAGGGGGAAGAGAGAGAGAAGCAGAGAGAAAAGGAAGAGAGAGGGAGAGAGAGAGAGAGAAAGAGACATGCTTATGCACCAAGAACAGATAGAGCCCCCAAGTCACACACATCCCAATCTTGTGACCTACTTTCTCCAGCCACGTCCCACCTACTTATAGTTTTCATCACCTCAACAGTAAGTCCATTTAAATTATTAATCCATCAGATGGATTAATTTACTAATGAGGTCAGAGGCCTCATGATCCAATCATTGCCTCTGAACCTTGCGCTACATTGAGGACCATGTTTTCAACATACAAACTTTTAGGGGGGCTTTCTAGATTCAAGCCATAATACACAATTTTTCTAGCATCATCATTAAGTAGTCTCTCCTTTGACATGGTATCTCCAATTGTATATCAAAATGCTGTTCTGTTGATCTGTTTATCCCCGGGCCAATAAATCATATTCTGAAAGAAGAGGCAGGAGGGTAACACGACTAAGACCAGCTTAATATAGCTATTAAAAAAACTTTCAAGCTAATTAAAACTGTATGTTTTATAGGTCCTGCATGTTTCATTCCATAAACATTTACTTAGTCAATAAATTAGTCTGCCTACCAATATACAACTAAAAAAAAAAATCTTGTCTCAAAAAATTCAAAGACTAGAAGAATCTCTTTAAGTTTCACTTTCTAGAGTTTTACAAGGACAAAACTTTGAGCCCTACCTGGTTCAAGGGTCAAATAAATACTTATTATCCAAAAATTAGCTATTTTTTATTCATTCCTTTTAATGTTTTAAAATTATAAATGTTGTCAGGCCAAGTAATCAAAAAAGATACTAAAAAATAGAATGAACTCATCTTGTCATATCACCTGCCTCACAGGTCTTATCCATACACCTATCAGAACAAGATATTGTGACCACCAGTGAGGCACACAATGCAATCATCTATCCACTTGGTTCTCTTCTCTTTGGAAGAAAAAAAGCAATTTCTCTAACAGGAAATGTAGAGGAAGCTAAAAACTAAATCCATTCAACAATGTTTAGCTGGCTTTTCTCCCATTGCTGTGAACCAAATATACAGTGTCTATAAAGAATTTTATAAACTCCAAATGATGAGTCCACATTTATAAACTCCAAATGATGAGTCCACATATCCCCTGGTCAGAGGTGGCTGAGGTTTCAAGAAAGCAGCTCAGACACATTTCAAAGATGGACTATATGAAAATAAAATAGGAACCTCCAGTAGATACCACTAGTCATCCTTCGCAAAATTGGGTTGAAAGAGGAAGGAGTAAGAAGAGAGCCAGGATCAGTGGCTCAGGAGGCTGAGGCAGGAGGATCACAAGTTCAAAGCCAGCCTCAGCAATGGTGAGGCACTGAGCAACTCAGTGAGACCCTGTCTCTAAATAAAATACAAAATAAGGCTGGGGATGTGACTCAGTGGCTGACTACCCCTGAGTTCAGTCCCCAGTACAAAAAAAAAAAAAAAAAAGAGAGAGAGAAAGAAAGCAAACAGAAAAAGAAGGTCATTTAATTTCTAAGCACATACAAGCCTCATGTTGTTTTCTCCCAACATATAGAGAAATATGGCAAACAGAAGCAACTTATAAACCAATTCCTTGGGTAACCCTTTCCTTAGCTGACAAGAGCCTCGCTCCTGCATAATAGCTCTGGGAAGAAGCAATAGCCTAAACATGTACTAAACCCCAAGTGTTCCATTTCTTTCTGTTAATCTCCTTTATTGTTGGAGGAGCCATGGGAAGACCTGGACAACCTGGGGAATTGACAATATCGATTTCCCAAATCCCATAAAAATCTCCCAAATCTCTTCCTGTGAAGGGTCACAATGCCCTTTTCTCAACCCTGAGTTTCTAACGCCAAATCACAATCAGCACCAGGCATACATAGTGGCTCACACCTATAATCCCAGCGATTTGGGAGACTGAGATACGAAAATCTCAAGTTTGAGGCCAGCCTCAGCAATTTAGCAAGGCCCTAAGCAACTTAGTGAGACCCTATCTCAAAATAAAAAATAAAAAAGTGCCGGGCATATATTTAGTGGTAAAGGGCATCTTAGTTAAATCCCTAGTACCCCCCATGAAAAACAAAACAAAACAAAACATAGCCAGCTTCTCCCAATAGTCTATCCTTATGTCTGAAGGGAAGTTCACCATACGGATTACTGGAGGTAAGCTATTTAAGAAGTATTCTAAGAAAGGGCAAGAAATAAAAACCAAGACAGAATACTAATATCTAATATTTACTCTAATATCCTCTGCTTATTTCCCTGACATGGCTGTGGATGAAATAACTCCTTCCTAGATTAAGACAATGGAGCATCAAATAGAAACACAGGGCTGGGGATGTGGTTCAAGCGGTAGCGCGCTGGCCTGGCATGCATGCGGCCCGGGTTCTATCCTCAGCACCACATACAAACAAAGCTGTTGTGTCCGCCGAAAACTAAAAAATAAATATTAAAAGTTCTCTCTCTCAAAAAGAAAATATTCTTAAAAAAAAAACAAAGAGAAGCACAGAACAAAGGATGCTTCCTCACAAAAACAGCTCAACACTTTCACTTGCTCGGGGTCAGTTGAGTGCTATGTGTTAGTGAAAAGGGCCGAGGGGGGGGGTGCTTTTTTTCATACTTCTGATGTGCAAAGATGGGGCAGCAACTGATTAATTATTTTTTTAAAAAAATATAATTTTTTAATATCTTTATTTTATTTACTTATTTTTATATAGTGCTGAAGATTGAACCCAAGGCTATCGCACGTGCTAGGCAAGCGCTCTACTCCTGAGCCAGGACCCCAGCCCCCACAACTGATGAATTCTGGTCTGCGGGGCTAGGAAATGTACACTCTTCATCCCTCTGGAGGAAGTCCCTTTTAGAAAACAAGTTTGTCCTACCTTGCTACCTTGATGATGGACCCTGTCACAAGCCCAGGTGAAATCCTGAATCCTGTCTCAAAGCAGAGTCTAAAGATCCACATGGTTTACTCTAAGTTGCTAAAGCTGGCTTTGAATTTGTGATCCTCCTGCCTAAGTCTCTTGAGTAACTGGGATTGCAGATGTGTAGCATTACATCTGGCTAAGATACCACACAGTTTAAGGATGTCCACCAACTGAGTACAGTGACACACAGCTGTAATTCCAGAGACTTGGGAGGCTGAGGCAAGATGACTGTAAGTTCAAAGCCAGTCTCAGCAACTTAGCAAGACCTTGCCTCAAAATAAAAAGGACCAGGGATGTGGCTCAGTGGCTAAGCACTCCTGGGTTCAATCCCCAGTATAAGAAAAAAGAAAAAAAAGGATGTCCAGCAAATGCTGAAATTAGTTATCTCTGGGTAATAAAATTTGAAATAATTTTATTTTATTGTTGACTTTTTTACCATAAACATGTTATCATTTCCGAGATACCTCAAAATTGTATATCAAAGATACTATCATTCTCCCTTCATTATTGTGACCTTATAGTGTTTCTCTCCTTTAGAAAGCCAGTTCTCTTCTCCCTGGTCTAGGATTTTCCATAGGGACTACACAGATTCAAATATCCCAGAGGTTGGTTATCTACTAAAAATCAAAGTAAAAAGTATCTGGATATTAACTGTCAGAGGGAAAATCTGGGTGAAATGGAACTCCAAGACCCTAGAACTGCTTATGAAGCACACACTGGTATTCTATCATCCAAATGTCAGCAATCCACAGGGAGAGACCGAAAGCTCATGTAACAAAGGCTATAGTAGTGATGGGGAATGCTGCAAAAATAGTCAAACAGTCCCTTTAAGAAAACTGCTGGTCTCCAAGCACCCTCTTCATATTTCCACATATATGAAGCACACAAAGACCAATGTTGAAAGATCCTAGGAGGGAACAGAACTTGCTCCAAGCCAGGCATGGTGGTACATACCTGTAATCCCAGTAGCTCGGGACAGTGCTAAGGCAGGAGGAGGGCAATTTCAAAGCCATCCTCAGCAACTTAGCAAGGCCCTAAAGCAACTCATTGAGACCCTGTCTCTAAATAAAATTCAAAAAATGGCTAGTGATGTGGCTCAGTGGTTAAGTGCCCCTGGGTTCAATCCCCAGTACCAAAACAAAATAAAAAACTTGCTCCAAGTATACTGAGAAATTTGCCTTCTTGATTAATAACCTATTTATCAGATTATGCATGTAACATCCCTCCTTGAACTTCAACTTTCAATCATTTGTTATTATTCCTTATTCTGACTTTCACAAAATCAGAAAATTAAATAAATTAGAAGTAGATATCAATGTTAAATATACATTTGCTTAGAAATAAGCCAATCCCAAAGAACCAAAGGCTAAATGTTTTCTGATATGTGGATGCTAAGTCACAATAAGATGGGGGTGGGATGGAGATATTTTGGACTAGACAGAGGGGAGTGAAGGCAGGGGAGGGGGCATGGGGGAGAAATGATAGTACAATGAACTGGACATTATTACCCTATGTGCATACATGATTACATGACCTGTGTAACTCTACATCATGTAAAACCACATGAATGAGAAGTTATACTCCATGTATGTATGATGTGCCAAAACACATTCTACTTTCATGTATAACTAATTTTTAAAAATTTAAAAATATAAAAATTTTTTTAAAAAAACATACATTTGCTTAAAGCAAAAACTAAAAAGTTCTCTTTCTCCAGTCTTTGATATTATTCTTCATGAACATTATGGATACAGTAGACAAGTACACAAAAAATCCAGTATCTCAAGTCAATAGTTTTCTCCATCATTTAGATCTTTTATTCCTTTAATTAATTTTGTTCTACCCCAAAGAACACAAACCTCTGAGGAGTGAGTCAAAGGAGAAAAAGGAATGGAAATATTTTTTTTTTGTAGCTATAGATGTACAGCATGCCTTTATTTGTTTATTTTATTTAAGTATATTTCTTTTAGTTGTAGTTGGACACAATATCTATATTTTATTTTTATGTGGTGCTGAGGATAGAACCCAGGGCCTTGTACATGCCAGGCGAGTGCTCTACCGCTGAGCCACAACCACAGCCCTTATTTGTTTATTTTTATGTGGTGCTGAGGATCAAACCCAGTGTCTCCCACATGCAAGGCACTCTTCCACTGAGCTACAGCCCCATCCAAGAAGACATTTTAATTCTAAACCAAAGAAAAGAGGAAAAGGAGCAAAAAGATGCATTTGTTTTAAAGTATCACAGATATGGTCTAATTATCAGGGCATTAATCAAAGATGATACCCAGATGCCCAATTAAGTTTTGTCCCTAAGCAATTTCTGAGAATATTCTCTTGTTTAGAGGTCTCCCTACTCATATTCCACACATATACATGTATTTTTTTAAATCATCCTCCTCTCCAAAAAAAAGTATTTAGAATTTACTGGGGATACAATTCAATGGTAGAGTGCCTGCCTACCATGTGCAAAGCCCTGGGTTTAATCCCCAGCATGGGAGAAAAAGAACTGGTGGAGGGAGGAAACAAGAGTTATATATACTCCAAAGTCTTCTTCCCAGGCCTGCCTTTTTTTTTAAAAAAAAAAATTCTTTTTCCCCATATTTTTTATTGATACATTATAATCATACATAATAGTGGGATTCCTTGGCACATATCTGTATATGCACATGACATAACAATATAATTTGGTCACTATATTTCCCAGTATTTACCCTTTCCCTCCCTTCCTTCTTCCCCCCTGGTACCTTTATTCTACTCTACTGGTCTCCCTTGTATTTTCATGAGATTCCCCTGACCACCTTTTCTCTTTTCCTCTTTACCTTCAACATATGAGAGAAAACACATGACCCTTTGGCTTATCTTCCTTAACATAAGGCTCTCAGGTTCCATCCATTGTCCTGCAAGTGACTCAACTTCTTTCCTTTTTTTTTTTTTTTCTTTTCTTTGGTACCAGGGATTGAATCAAGGGGCACTTAACCACTGAGCCATATCCTCAGCCCTTTTTGTTTTGTATTTAGAGACAGGATCTTGCTAAGTTGTATAGGGCCTCACTATATTGCTGAGGCTGGCTTTGAATTTATGATCCTCCTGCCTCAGTCTCCTAAGCCACTGGAATTATAAGTATGAGCCACTACATCTGTTTCATTCTTCTTTTATAGCTAAATAAAACTACACTGTGTATATATACCACAATTTCTTTTTTTAATATTTATTTATTTATGTATCTTTAGTTTTTAAAAAAATTTTTTTTAGTTGTTGATAGGCCTTTATTTATTTATTTTTACATGGTGCTGAGAATCGAACCCAGTTGCTTTTCATATGCCAGGCAAGTGCGCTACTACTAAGCCACAATCCCAGCCCCTATCTTTAGTTTTTTAGGTGGATACATTAGTTTGTTTTTATGTGATGCCGAGGATCAAACCAGTGCCTCATGCATGCTAGGTGAGCACTTTACCACTGAGCCACCACTCCAGCACCCACAATCTTTATCCATTCATTCACTGACAAATACCTAGGCTTGTTCTATAGTTTGACTATTGTGAATTGTGCTGCTGTAAACATAGGTGTGCATGTATTGCTACAGTATAATGACTTTAATTTTTTAGGATAAACACTGAGAAGGGGTATAGCTAGATCGTATGGTGATCCACTTCTAGTCTTTTGAGAAACTTTGACTTCCATAGTGGTGGTACTAATTTACAATCTTACCAAAAGTGTAAAAGTATTCCTTTTTTCCCCACATCCTCTCCAGCATTTATTATTGTTTGTATACTTTATGATTGCAATTCTGACTGGAATGAGATAAAAATCTCATTTGAATTTTGATTTGCATTTCTCTAATTGCTAAAGATGTTAAATACAGCTTCTTAACAGCCATAAAATATGAAAAAGTTGACCAGTTCTACTGGTAACTCCAAGACAATGAAAAATAGAGCAAGCTTCTTTCTTTCTTTTTTTTTTTTTTTTTTGGTATAAGGGGACAAATAGTCAAGACTAGTATCACTGATGCTGGGGATCAAACCTAGGGCCTGCTCCATGCTAGGCAAGTGCTTTACCACTGAGTCACATCTCCTGCTTCCAGATAATCTTTTCTAAACATGCTTAAATCTATTTTAAAATGAAGTAGGAAACAGAAGCAAGAGAGGAAAAGTATTTCCTCAAGCTTTCCTCGTATTGAACTAAGAAATTTTCAAAACAGGCTCAGGACCATAAGAAACACTATGATCAAGATCAAATTCTATAGACCAACTATGGCCTATAAAAGAAAGCCATTGACTTATCAATATGCATCTATTTTCTAAGGTAGTTATTAAATTATATGGGATTTGTTTAAAATTATAGGAAGTAAAAGGTAAAATTCAGCGTAACATATGAGAACAATTGAAGCTGGCTTTGAGAACACAGGGATTCACTGTGATATTCTTTTGTGTATTCTAGCTATAGAATTTTACATAATAAAACGTGTCTCTAATAAATGTTTTAAAAGTATGTAAAACATCCTGGGTTTGTAAGGGCTCACCGTTAGTCAGTAGTCTGGGGTAGGAAATCCCAATCTGTTTCATTAATTTAGCAATTTTGCTAGACTCTGTTCCAAATTAAAAAATAAAAAGGGCAGAGGATATATCTCAGAAGTAAAGCACCCCTGGGTTCAATAACCATACTAATAGGAAAAAATATATAAAGTACCATGTTTGAAAAAAAATGTGTATGATGCTGGGTGAGTAGCACGTCTCTAATCCCAGCAATTTTGGAGGCTAACGAAGAAGGACTGAAAGTTTAAGGCCAGCCTCAGAAATTTAGCAAGACCCTCAGCAACTAGCAAGACCCTGTCTCAAAATTAAAAAAATAAAAGGACTAGGGATGTAGCTCAGTGGTAAAGTGCCCTTAGGTTCCATCCCCAATACAAAAAAAAAAAAAGAAAAAGCATATTAAAAAGACAATTTAAAAAAAGAGATTATAATATCAGGTAATAAAAGATAGTAAAGTATCTCTGGAATAAGTTGAGCTAAATGTCTATTATTTGTACTTTTTTCCTGAAAAGGTATTCATGTCCCCCAAAATAAAATAAATTTGGTGACACCATGATGGGCTCATCCCAAAGCCTCTGTCCACCCAGTCCTAGATCAGAGGCACCAAAACTCAGGCTCTCACCTCCTGAGGCAGTTCCAGCTTTGACCGGTCATCCAGGCCATTGGAATGCAAGCCCATCAGGTATGGAACAGGAGCATCTAAGAAATGCAGGAGAGAAGCCGGGAGAATAGGGACATAGACATGCTGCCACTGGAAAGGAAACATGAGAGCTGTAATCGTCTCCGCCACAGTCATCAGTCTCTGGTAATCTGGGTCAAAAAAAAAAAAAAGAAAGAAAGAAAGAAACACACACAAATCAGTCAAAAATGAGGTACTTGCTTTTCAAATAGTAACTTAAAACCTTCAAAGCAATTTCACATTACAAAGGATCAGGATAAACTTCAGAAAGGACATGCTCAGTATGACTATTTTGTAGGTGTCAAAGATAACTTAGAGATTCCTACACACACACACACACACACACACACACACACACACACACACAGGTCCAACTAATAAGAAAATTTAATATGGAAATAAAGAAAAATAATAAATAGCACCTTGATTCAGTACGACCCCCTTCCCACACACAGGCCCAGCTAGTAATAAAATTTAGTATGGAAATAAACAGAAATAATAAATAGCACCTTGCTCCAGATACTACCCCAGATATGTTACATGCATACGCTTAAGTACAAACGAATGAGATTAAAAAAAAAAAAAAAAAGCAATAGTAGTCGGGATCTTCACTCAGCATGGAAGCCAAAACAGTCTCAGTAATAAAGCTTTGAAAGCTGTCTATAACCTTGCTCCTGGGTAATCAAAGTAGAGTATGACCTGTAAATAACTTTTAATTACCATGATAAATATTTTTTTGGTCTTGATCTCCAGTTCTTCACAAACCCCTGAAAACTTTATATGTTGAGATGACCAGAGGTGGCTGGGATGGGGAAAGCAGGGAGTCACCTGGATAGCATCAGGATGGGTGCTGGTCACCAGAAAAGCCAAGGCTGGGAATTTCATCTCAACCCCAATCTTATGAGAAAGGGGAGGAATTGAAGATTTAAGTTCATCACCAGTGAGCAAATGTTTCATCAATCAGGCCTACATAGTAATAAAACCTTCATGAAAGATAGTTCAAAGATCTGGTGGCAAACATATTGAGGTGCTGGGAGGTAACACACTGGGAAAAGGCATGGAGGCTATATGCCCCTACCCCCTACACCTTTCTTTATATATCTCTTCTATTTAGCTGTTCCTGAGTTGTATCATTACTCATAATAAATAAAAACCCAAAAAAAGTAAACCACTTCCCTGGGTTTAGTGAGCCATCTGGCAAATTATCAAATACATATAGAGGGCAGTGGGAACCTCCCAAATGTATAGCCTACAGGTCAAAAGTACAGATGGCCCTGACTTGCCACTGGTGGGGGTAGTCTTGTAGTCTTACAAGACTGGGCCTTTACGTATGGGGTCTGTGATAACTTCAAGCAGTATCAGAATTTAATTAAACTGTTATATCTAAAAAGCTGGAGAATTGATTAGTATGAGGAAAACCCTCTTATATTTGGTATCAATAGTATTTTGAGTAGAAACATACCAAATAAGTAATTCAAATAAATAGAAATCAATGACTTAAAATTCTTTATTTAAAACATTTTTGAGGGGCTGAGGATATAGCTCAGTTGATAGAGTACTTGCCTTGCATGCACAAGGCCCTGGGTGCAATCCCCAGCACCACCACCAAAAAAAAAAAAACATTTTAAGTCAGGCCCAGCAGCACACACCTATAATATCAGCTACTCAGAAGGCTGAAGCAGAAGGATACAAGACCAGCCTGGGCAGTTTAGAGAAACTGTCTCAAAACAAAATTAGTGGTAGTCAGTGGTAGAGCACTTGCATATGCATGTGCATGTGCAAGACCTCAGTTCATCCCCAGTACCACCAAAAAAGGAGGGGAAAAAAGACAAATATGTTTTGAGTACACTGCAGGAAACTACCTATATGCTTCTTTGGGGAAACTAAAGCAATTGACAGATCAGTGATATAACCAATCAATGAGTAAAACTGAGCTCAGAGATCCTAGTACTGTGTGCCTATAGTCCCAGCCAAGGATGCTGATGCAGTAAGATTACTTGAGTCCATGAACAAAAAAGTGAAACCAATTTCAAAAAAGATAAGGAGCTAAGGTAGAGAACTTGTGGGAGGCCCTGAATTCAATCCCCAGTACCACAAAAATCTATTTAGTGAGAAGGGCTGCTCCCCAATAATCTTATCTACCCAAGAGCAAACATCTTAAGAATCTTAAATATATCAATTTATTTTAAAATTCAAAATTAAGGGGCTAGGGTTGTGGCTCAATGGTAATTCAAATAAATAGGAATCAGTGACATGGCTTGCATGTGTGAGGCATTGGGTTCAACTCTCAGCACCAAATATGAATAAGTGAATAAAATAAAGATCCATCAATGTCTAAAAAAATACTTTTAAAAATTCAAAATTAAGATATTTCAAAAGAATGCAAAGGCATGAGAGAAAACCTTCAACTGATATTTAAATCCACTTCCACTATACCTTATACACTGAGTCTTGAACACATATCCTAAATAAATATCCCACAGAATAATTCCCTTCTTTCAGTGTACATATGCACAATTTCTAGATTAAAAAACAAGAAGTAATTTTAATTACAAAAAGCTTCTTCCTTCCCTCACCAAGTCGGTAAAACAGGTAATAGTGCTTTATGTGGCTGGCATTCCTAACATTTCTGCTTAGGGACAGTAACTTCTCACAGTGCACCAACAGAGTACGACAGTTCCTGAAATGCCATTGTTGTGAGACTTCCTGGACACTGGATATTCTATTCAGTACAGAAGTGCAGGATCTGAGAACATCTACTCCATAACCACAAATCAGGGAAGACTAGAATTTAAAGAGAAGGGCTTTTCTCTGTTCCATAAAAGCAAGTTTAATAGTATAGAAATCTTGTTCTAGTTTTCCTCCTACCCTTCAGGATGACTGTAATCTAGTATTTGAAACTCAGACCACTCGTTTCTGGTAGGGTGGATAATTTTATTTGCTTCAGACTGAAATCTCTGAAGATGCTCTTTGAAATTCTTATGATGCATTTGGCTGTGGCAATCTCAGAAATAAAATCCTTTTGGGAGTAAAAGATAATACTCCCTCCCTTTCAAGGCTAACCTCATTCCCTTCATGTAAAGTTTGGTTTAACAGATTACAAGAAATTTCAAATTTTCTGGCCTTTTTGGTCTAGTTGTGGGGTTTTTTTCTCTACTTTTTTTTTTTTTTTTTAAGCAAAATGCCGCCTTCAAGGATAGCTTAATAAATAATGCCTCAGGGATCCAAAAATCTGTGGCATCTACACTAGGAAGCTGAGACTACCAAGAGTTATAAACAAAAGCCTATTTCTTTTCTTTCCTTTTTTTTTTTGGTACTGAGAATTGAACACAGGGTCACTCAACCATTGAGTCACAGTCCTATTTTGTATTTTATTTAGACTCAGGGTCTCACCTAGTTGCTTAGCACCTCGCTGTTGCTGAGGCTGGCTTTGAACCTGTGATCCTCCTGCCTCAGGCCCCCTAGCCACTGGGATTACTGTGCCCGATGCAAAAGCCTATTTCTGTATACCAGTCGAAACAATAAAATCCATACATTCTTTGCCATTGCCCTTCTCTGTGCCCACCAGTCCAATAAGGTGAAACCAATAAATAGGAAGCAGCTCAAGGTCAGCTTCATCCAAAGGGTTTCAGCCAATCAAAATCCACTATAGACAGGAGCTCCAGGTAACTGTCTAGATTCTCTCACAGGTCCCGTCTCATCATGTTGTAATAAGGAATTACTTTTAATAAAAGGTGATAACGCAAAGTATATTGGGATCACAACCACCATTATAGTGGTAAGAAAGGAAGAATCAGCACATTTTTGTGACACATGCAGAGAATGACATAAGACTTAGGATCACTCTACAAATAAGCCTCCTTAGCAAACTACAGGGCAACTCCTGCATATTACTAACTGAATCATAATCATGAGTTTATGAACTGCCCTTGCATACAGACACTTCCATTAAAATTATACAAACCAGGGACTGGGATTGTAGCTCAGTAGTACAGCACTTGCCTAACATGTATGAGACATTGGGTTTAATCCTCAGAACCACTTGTAAATACATAAATTAATTAATTAAATAAACGTCCACTGACAACTTAAAAAAATTTTTTTAAATTGTACAAAATGTTTCACACAACACTCTGCTCTCAGAAAAACAACCTAATCTGTATATACTAATGCAAGAAGCAAGGTACAAAACAATTAATACGCTCCCATTTGCATTGTTTTTAGAAAGTGTAAATGTTGTGGGCGCATGACTATCTGGAAGGAAACAAGAAACTGTAGCAACCTATAGGAGGGAGAATCTGAGGGCAGAGGTAAAAGTTTCATACTTTACACCCTTCTGCAAAGCTTTAAATTTCTACCATATAACTGAAATACTTCCTTACTTCAAGTTTCATCTTAATATACCAAACATACATCATAATATAAATGTATAATTTAAAGAGTGTTAACACTAATACATGTATACTCAACACCTAACAAAAAGTAATGTCTTGTTTAAAAATATTGGGGAAGAGAGAATTTTAAAAATTCGTAGATTTCTTCTCAAGGGTAGGATTCTATGCGGAAGAAAATACAAAGCAACTTTCTCTGCATTCTTTATCCACATATTATTTATTTAAAAAAAACTATTATCTCTGATAGAGATTCTTGAGAAACTTTATTTTTAGCACCACAGGAGGAAGGGAAATAGATTTCATTTTATTCTATTTGAAACTGTTTTGGATTTGTGCCTTGAATTCACACTGTAATTTTAAAAAAAACTAGTTTAGGTATTAAAATACAATAAATACCTTACTAACTTCCACTTACCCAACTCACTATATTAATTGATTTTCCCCATTCTCACAGTAAAGCTTACATTGCTCCCACTCAAATTGCTTAACAAGAGTGGGCTCATTTGTTTCCAAACATGCTATGTAAACTTCTTTCTGTATTACAAAATGTAAGCAATTATCAGGTAAATAAATAGTAAAATATGAAGGTAAAAATAAAGGCCAGGTGCACTGGTGCATGCCTGGAATCCCAATGACTCAGAAGTCTGAAGCAGGAAGGTCACAAATTCAAGCCCAGTCTCAGCAATACAGTAAGACCCTGTCTCAAAAAAAGAAGGGGTGGGGGTTGTACAAGAGGAGGGAAAGTAGTGGAGATGGAAATGGAATGAATTATATTCTATGTATGTATATTTATATTAAAATGAATCCTACTGTTATGTATAACTGTAATGCACTACAAAATATATTTTAAAATAGAATTTTTTTTTAAATGTGGTTTAATGGTAAAGCACCCCTGGTACCAAAAAATAAGAGAAAGAAAGAATGTTAGTTCTTTAATGTTTAGTTCTTATTCATATTTTAGTTCTTAAAATATGTTTAGTTCTCTAAACATAAAATTCTTTCAAAAGACTGAGTAATGCAAAGTCGCTAAAAAATATTGTAATTAAATAGGCATACCAAAAGGGAAGTAAGCAAAAACAACTAAGGGAAACTACAAAAAATAGAGGCAGTCTGGTTAAGTTGCATTCCACTTAAAAGCAAATTTATAAAAGTAATTAGAGGGCTGTGCTGTAGCTCAGTGGCAGAGTTCTTGCCTAGCATGTGTGAGGCACTGGGTTCAATCCTTAGCACCACATAAATACAAACAAATAAAGGTATTGTCCATTTAAAAAGAATTTAAAAAGTAATTAGAAAACCTAGATAACACAGTATGAGTGTGGTTTATATAAGAAAGCAAGGCAGACATCTAATTTGTGGACCCTAATCAAGGGAAATGCCTAGACTCATCATCAAAAGATTGGTGACTATGCAGTTACATGTTTTAAGTTAAAATGTTTAATAAATGTATATATCACTTTTAGGGTTCCCAGACTCACTGACTTTTTCAATTGTCCTATGAACAACCCCACAAGCCATATCAGGTACAGACATTTTGTTCTATATATTACTTTAAAACAACCACTAAGGTCGGGGTTGTAGCTCTGTGGTTGAATACATGCATGAGGTTCTAGGTTCCATCCCCAGCACCACAAAAATAAAACACCCACTAAAAAATAATACTATTAAAAATTTTTCCATGGGCTGGGGATATGGCTCAAGTGGTAGCGCGCTCGCCTGGCATGCGTGCGGCCCGGGTTCGAGCCTCAGCACCACATACAAACAAAGATGTTGTGTCCGCCGAAAACTAGAAAATAAATATTTAAAAAATTCTCTCTCTCTCTCTCTCTCTCTCTCTCTAAAAAAAATTTTTCCATATGGACCAAAATAAAATATAAAATAGCTTGCACAAACAAACAAACACTGCTCAAATCTGTCAGTTACGTCACTGAAAGGATTACACAGTTAGAATATTGCAATTTAGCCTGGATTCCTTTTCCCTGAGTTACACTTCTATTCAAAAGGCAATACATGAAGCAGGTAACATTAACTGCAGTGGTAAGGTACATTTTGAACCAGAGGTTTTCATCTACAAAAGGATGATAACTTTGTGGAGTGGGGTTGTGGCTCAGCGGTAGAGCACTTATTAGACTACCATCAAATATGCAGTCTGCCACTGACCAAAACATCATTATGTGGCATAAGACTCTATTTTAAACCAGAAGTTGCAAAGTAAAGCCTCAGGAACCACAGTTACCTACAGATGTTTGTTTGACCCGCAGTATTTAGCAAGAACACTGCTGTCAACATTTAAAATTCACAGACTTCATGGGGCTGAGGTTATGGCTCAGCGGTAGAGTGCTCACCTCGCATGTGCAAGGCCCTGGGTTCGATCCTCGGCACCACATAAAAATAAATAAATAAAACAAAGTTACAGATCTCACAATCTGATCATTTAAAAAAAAAAATCAAGACTTCATGTTAAAAAAAAAAAAAGTCTAGGTCCTTGTGAAAAACTGAAAAATTTAAGTAATATAAGGCCAGCATCCCCACTATGAACTGGAGTTTGTAGCTGTTCATTCTAGATAGGGTATGTGCTCTTTGATTCAACATCACCTCCACTACATCACCTTCGAACTAGATCCAAAACCCCAATCATTTCATATCACTTCATGGCTACCTCCGCAGTTCTGGCCAGCATCATCTGTCATCTGGATTACTATAATGGCCATCTAACTAGATTCTTGGCTTTCCTCCATTCCCTCTTTGGGGATATACTCTTAAGATAGTGGCTAAAATATCCTATTAAAAGTTATTCATTTATTCAGAAGACATTTATTGAGCACTCTTATATACCAGTCACTATTTTAATGCTTAGAATACATCAGTGAGCAAAAGGTAAACCTTGCCATTGTGAAAGTTAAATGTCATTCCTTTGCCCCTGGATCAAATTTCTGGAACTATCTGAGCATCAAAATAAGTATTACCTACTAAACAAAATAAAAATCTATGATTCCATACAATAATAAACAAATAAGGGAAAATCGAATATTCTTCCCTGTAGTAGAATGTGATTTACTAAATATAAATGAAATTAGAAAAACCAGTATTTTTCAATCATCATAGAAATAATTGATTTAGACCAGAATGATTAATAAAACTCTTAGATAAACATCAATGTTCATAGCAGCTCAATTCACAATAGCTAAGCTATGGGAACCAACCTATGTGCCCTTCACAGATGAATGGATAAAGAAAATGTGATATATATATACACATACAATGGAATATTACTCCGCCATAAAGAAGAATGTAATTATGGCATTTGCAGGTAAATAGATGGATCTGGAGACCATCATGCTGAGTGAAATAAGCCCATCCCCAAAAACCAAAGGCTGAATGTTCTCTCTGATATTGGATGCTAACACACAATGCAGGGGAGGTAGAAGTTCATTGGAATGAGGGGAAAGGAGGAAGATGGGAATGGGAAAAACAGTAGAATGAATGGGAAAAACAGTAGAATGAATCACATATAACTTTCATATGTTCATATATGCATATACAACCAGTGTAACTCCATATTATGTATAACCACCAGAATGGGATGTTATACTCCATGTATGTATAATATGTCAATGGGCTGGGGTTCCAGCTCAGTGGTAGAGTGATTGTCTATCATGTGTGAGGCACTGGGCTTGATTCTCAGCACCACATATACATAAATAAAATAAAAGTCCTTCAACAACTAAAAAATAAATACATTAAAAATATATATTCTATTATCATGTGTAACTAAAAAGAATAAAAATTTTTTTAAAACTATTAGGCAAAACTTTGAAGAGTAGTATTAAATAATTTTTTTATTTCCTAAATTTCTATAAATTACTTTTTAATTATAATAAGAAAATAATTTTCCAGTTAAGAAATGCAGCAGACACAATCTTAACCAAGTAATGTGATCAAATTAACATTACACAAAATAGGACAATACATGCCTGACAATACATGCCTCCTAAAATGGTAAAAATCAACATTATGTGCCTCCTGATAAGAGGCACTAAGAAAAGCTCAATATTGCTTCTATGATATTCAACCCCAAAATTACTAGAATCTAATCATGAGGGACTAACTAACACAAAATGAGGAACATCCTACAAAATAACATATCTGCACTCTTCAAAAATGTTAATGTTATAAAAGCAAGTAAAAGCTGAGAAAATGACAATTAAAACCAATGCATGTAGTAACTAGATTCTGGATCAGAAATGAAAAAAATAATCATAACAGATATTACTGGACAATAGTGAAACTTGAATATGGTATCAATGTTAATTTCCTAAATTTAATAATTATATAAGAGAATGTCCTCATTTTTAGGAAATAAAAGTTTGAGCATTCAGAAACCAAGAGCTTATGGTGTCTGTAATAATTCTCAATGGTTCAGCTATATTCATATACATACAGAGTTCTCAGAGTACTAAAGCAAATATAGAAAAATATTAACAACTGGTGAATTTGTGAGTGGGTATACAAGAGTTCTTCGAACATGCTTTGCAACTCTTCCATAAGTTGAAAATTATTTCTAAATAAAGAGCAAAAAAAAGTATATCCTCTGATGGCTACATATCTCAAGGTAAAAGCCAAAGTCCTTACAATAGCCTACAAAACCCTATACAATCAGGCCTCCATCTCCTGCTACTCTCCTTCTCATTTACTCCACTTGATCCACTCTACTTTCCTCTTTGTTCTTTGAAGCACATTCTTGTCTTAGATCACATATCCTGTGCCTTTTAAAATACTTTTCTATAGACATTAACAGGTAACTCAGAGAGGCCTAACCTAATCACCCCATTAAAAACTGGAATTTGTCTTCTCAAATACTATCTCTTTCCTGGTTTATTTTTCCTCAGAGTTTATTAACCACCATTTTGTATAATGTATTTATTGACTTAATTACCACTCTTTTTTCCACTAAAATATAATTTCCACTACAGAAAGAATTTTTATCTGCTTTGTCCACCCCGTATCTCTGGTCCTTGAAACAATACCTGCCATATAGTATGCTCTCAGTAAATATCCTGAATGAATAAATTTTATATTATTTGTGTGGCTTATTAAATAAGCATCTGTTTCCTTCTTTCGACTTACTATTTTTTCCAAATCTGCTGCTTACATTCAACTGACCGTTTATAAAACAAATTCAGTGAAACTAACAATGGAAAAAAGCAAAACCTTATTTTTTCAAATACATTTTCTTCAAAATTAAAGGATCACCCTTTGTGAATCCTTGATTTTACTTTCAGGCTGAGGGAGGAGCAAAAATATCCCTGTAGAATGACAGCATAGAACTGATAAAACATCACTTCTGATACCCATCACCTCTTGCCCCTCTTTTAACCTTGGTAAACAGGAATGTTAGGAAGTAAGGTTCCCCTCTGAAACTGGAGTGCTTAGCAAAAGGCAGTGAGGATCACCAATCCAAAATGTTAGCCTCCTCATGTTTCATCAATTTTTCATCCCCTACTTACCTGTAAAAGATTTGGGTTTTACTAAAACTGAAACAGCCCTTTAGTCAGCCACACTAACTATAAAATCACTCACTTTTCATGACTATGGAAAGTAGGAAGGTCCTATGCAGGCAAAAAGCTCTAGTAAGCACTGACTTACGCTGTGAATAGAGCAGGATTTGAAACTCCAGAAGGGCACAAGTAAAGAGCTGGAACACATTCTCCACCCCAAGCAGTTCAAAGACCTCTTTGACAGGAAAATCAAATAGGGGAAGCTCATTGGTACTTGGTCTCTGGCAGATTATTGGCCCATAGACCCCTGAAAACTTCAAGGACCGGCCAGGAGGTGGGAGTGGCACCTCATAGAGTACGTTGTATATGTAGCTCTCAAGGGGCAGAGGAGGGGGCTGAGGTGAAGTGACTGCCTGATGAAGTTGCTCCAGCACACGCCGACATGCCTTCATGAAGGACATGGGTGTGATGAGGCAGATACACTTAGAGACATAGAGAGTGTCCCGGCTAATGTCATAGGAGTTGAAGCGCTGAAGTTTGGTCCCAGGAGTGCCTTCACTATCTTCCATGCCACTCTGGTCTCGGCCATCAGCAAGAGGAGCATGTAGGACATCATACTCAGCATTATGCATATGGTAAAGGGTTTGCATTGCACTGCAGATCTGCTTGCTAGTCACCTCTTCATAAAATGTGAGGGCAAACCCAAATGTTCGAGAGCCATCCTCTCTTGTGATAATAAAGGCATGGAACTGGGGCTCCCTGGGATCAGCCTGGGTCTTGAATGCCAGCCCTTTAGGCATACATAGCTGCAAAAAACAAGGCAACAAGTAGTAAGAACATTCACTGCTGATCCTCTTCAGAACACATTATCTTCATACCTATCTACCTACCTAGCACCTATTGTGCTGGATATATACCTATCTGCCCTAAAGTTCAAGACATACAAGTAAATAAAATTATAATACAATCATCAGAGATATACAAAGTATATACAAAGTGCTGGAGGAACACCAAACAGACAACTCAGTCTGAAAACATTAGAAAAAGCTCAGAAATGAGGTTATACTAAAATTCATCTTAGAGACAATAGAAATAAAGGCATTTCAAGGACAGAAAGAAAATACACAAAGTTACAGAAGTAAAAGAGTGCTTGGCCTGGCACAATGGTGCATGCTTGTAATCCTACATCTCAGGAGGCTGAGTCAGGAGGATCTTAAGTTTGAGGCTAGTTTCAGCAACTTAGCAAGACCCTCAACAATTTAGCAAGATTCTATCTCAAAATTTAAAAAAAAAAATTAAAAGTACTGGGGATATAGCCCAGTGACAAAGTGCCTCCAGGTTCAATCCCTTGGACAATTTAGGAAACAATAGGTAAATAAGCACGATAATTATGATACATAATAAAGGGGTTGGGGTTGTGGCTCAGGGGTAGAGTGCTCGCCTAGCACACCCAAGGCCCTGGGTTCAATCCTCAGCACCACATAAAAATAAATAAAGGTATTGTGCCCACCTACAACCAAAAAACAAATATTAGAAAAAAAGATACATAAGAAGGATATTATGCTAGAAATACAAATGAAAACCAGACAGAGCAACTGTATACATAAAAATAAAATAAATGTATAGTTTTAGATTTTACCAGATCATAACATTCTATTATCAATAAAATTATCTTTTCACATCAAAAAACATGCTCATTTCATATAAACCAAGTAGATGACATAATCAGGATAAACCTTTTTCACTTTAACTCAGATGAGTTATATAAAGAAACTTGTATAATTAAACTGACCTGAATCAATCAGTCCTCATTTTCCCATTTTATATAAACCTAGCTATACAAATGAAATACTAATAGCCTGGATAACAAATATAAGGACCTACATTATGTTGCATACATTAGCTTTGAACTTAATTTCCTGAAGCTTATGTGTTTCTAGAATACAGCATATAAAAATGAAATAAGCAATGGTCAAAAGCTTTGGACTCAGTTTCCTCATCTGTAAAATAACAAATCTACTCTGTCTACTTCAGAAAAGTTATTGTATGTATCAAACATGATCATCCTCTAAAAACCATAGAACACTATGAGAAATGTAATAAAGGCAGTATAAAGATGTGGTCAAAAGCAGGGTCTGGAACCTAACTGCAGTACTGCAACTCTTATTAGCTATGTAACCTTTGACACATTACTAATCTCTCTAAATCTTAATTTTCCTATTTGTAAAATATGTACATTTGTGTTTGTATGAGTGTGTGGGTGTTTATTTAATATTTCTTTGTAAGGGGTATTAGGATTAGATGAGTTGATTTATGTAATGTAAAATGCTCATTAGAATGTCTGGCACAGTTAAATATTTAATAAAGGTCAAAATATTCCAAGTAGTATTCTTGCACATGAGATTTAAAATGCTGTTCTATCTAAAATTATGATAAAACCAAGAGGCCCATTTCTGCCATATTACTCAGATATATACAATGCAAAATGAGATAAAACCACTTCAAAATTCAATCAAGTCATCTCAATGAAATAAGCAATCAATAGCTCAGTACTCCAAAATAAATTCATTGACTCTATAATACATATTTGTCTGACACAAAAGAAACATTGTGATTTTTTATATATTTGATATATTGATCAAAATGCAGAATCACGAACACTTTGCATTACAATCTCTTCTTCAAAAGGTACTGATAAAGCCAGGCACGTGGAGCACACCTGTAATCCCAGTGGCTTGGGAGGCTGAGGCAGGAGGATCACAAATTCAAAGCCAGCCTCAAAATTTAGCAAGGCCCTAAGCAACTCAGGGAGACCCTATCTCTAAATAAAATACAAAAAAGGGCTGGGAATGGGTCTCAGTGATTAAGCACCCCTGACTTTAATCCCCTGTAACAACAACAACAAAAAAGGTACTGATAAGCCAGACAGTGTGATGGAGTATCCTGTAATTCCAGTGATTTGGGTGGCTGAGGCAGGAGGATTACAAATTCAAAGCCAGCCTCAGCAATTTAGCAAGGCTCTAAGCAACTGTCTCAAAATAAAAAGAAAAATGGGCTAGGAATGTGGCTCAGTGGTTAAGCACACTTGGATTTAATCCCTAGTCACCATCACCACCCCCCACAACAAAAAAGGTATTGCTACTTGGTAAAGGCACTGCTACCACAGCATGGACTCATAATCCTATGATAAATTTAACTGTAAATTATCTTATATTTGTAGCTAACAAATACAAACCATTCCCACTGCATCTTGGTCAAAGGGGTTCCATTCTACATTCTCAGGATATCGGGCAAGGACCTTAGACTTGAATGTTCGTCTTAATGGTGTCTGCTCAAAATTTTCTCCTGTAAGAAAAAGAACAAAGCCAATCATTTCTATAAATTCATTTAAATCACAGTTTTATGCCTGTCTGAGCTTGGCAGTCCAGCAAGGTACAGAAATAAAGGCAAGGGGGTTAGTATGCCAACCATCTAAGAATAGGAAAGGCATTAAAGTTATTAGATCAGTAAAGAAGCTGAAAAAGTATAACATGGTTAATAGTGGGGACCACTAGCTGTCTTTGCTTTTCTTTGAAATGAAATTTTTACTACAAAGCCAATAGTCAATTTTCATGGAAAAGAGGGGAGTAAGCACAAGGAATGATAAAGAACTGTATATATTTTTTTCTTTCTCTGAAAGCCACATTAATTTGTTTAAAGCCAACTGAAAACATCATAGAAGCAGAATACTTTAAATTCAGAACAAACTATACATTTCTGTGATCACTAAAAAAGAGACTAAAAGATATAAGAACATCAAAAAAGTAGATTTCAGGGTAAATCTCATTAAGCTATTTTGTTTGGAATCATTTGAAATTTCTAAAATTCTCCTTTGTTTCTCCCCTCCCCCTCCTAGCAACAGTAAGAGGATACTGAAATTAAGAATAGTTAAGTAAGGAGGGGAAAAACAAAGAACCCACCACCTAGAGGAATATAAATCTGAAAAATCTACTGGTCAAAAAAAGCACAAGAAGGTTAGAAGGTCACAGGATACAGAATGCCACTGAAGATGTGTAAAAATCACCAGAAAGCTTTGGGTTTTCTCAATTTTGTTTTATTTTTACCTTCAGTCGTACTCGAAATGAAAGGGCTGGCACCATCCCTGGCTTTAGAAGCCTGTATGTACTGGCATAATGCTATATGATAAATGAAATAACAGAGTATTACAATAAAGCAGTGTTATTCAAACTTTTTGACCATGACTCCAGTACAAAACACATTATACATCATGAAGCAATAAACACATACATGTATGTGTATATATAAATTTACCTAAAACAAAAATTTCAAAAAACAATACTTACCTTTACCATATGTAATGCCCTCTCATATTTTCTACTCTGTATCATTTTTTTAAATGCTGATTACAGGTTTGAAAAACATTACAATAAGATATAATAAAGAGCTCAACTGATACCAATTAACTTATAATGTCACTGGGATTTTATTTGAAAGAGACCACCCAAAATATTGCTTTTCCTAAGAGGTTGGGGGGTAGTGGACAAATTACATGCACCTAAATAGCTCAAACAAGTAAGTTTAATAGTTGTCACAGAAAAACATGAAAAACATGATCGAGGACAACTGAGGTGAATTCTATACCTATTTTCTAAGTTATCTTGTTATATAAATAACTTAGGCACTGTCATGGATAAAGATGAACCAGACCCAACACTTACCCTCAAGAATCTTACAGTTAAAAAACATTCCTTCTAAAAACAGAAACAACACAGTTTTACCACTCCTGTTCAACATATTCCTTGAAACTCTAGCCATATTAATTAGGCAAGAGAAGGAAATTAAAGGGATACAAATAGGAAAGAAGAGCTCAAATTCTGTTTGCCAATGATATGATCCTATATTTAAAAGACCCAAAAAAACACCACCAGAAAACTTCTAGAACTCATAAATGAATTCAGCAAAGTAGCAGAATACAAAATCAACATCCATAAATTAATCCAGTTCCTAAATCTTCTAAAAGGGCCATTCACAATAACCTCAAAAAAATAAAACACTTGGAAATCAACCTAATATAAAAGGTGAAGGGGGCTGGGGTTGTGGCTCAGTGGTAGAGTGCTCGCCTAGCATGCACCAGGCACTGGGTTCAATCCTCAGCACCACATAAATGTAAAATAAAGATATTGTGTCCACCTAAAGCTAAAAAATAAACATTAAAAAAAAAAGGTGAAGGACCTCTACAATTAAAACAATAGAACACTAAAGAAATTGAAGACCTTAGAAGATAGAAGGACCTCACATGTTCTTACATAGGCAGAATTAATATTATCAAAATAGCCATACTACCAAAAGCTCCATACAGATTCAATGTAATTCCCATTAGAATTCCAAGACATCTTCAGAGAAATTAAAAAAGCAGTCATGAAATGTTTAATGTTTTAAAAAATTAGAAACCACACTTCCAAATGTCCTAATTTGGGCAGGAAACATTTGACTATTTACAGATTAACCTAAATGGGCAAGCTAAGATTTATGAAATACTAAATGACCACTTCCAGGTTGATGCTGATCCAAATCAGGGCAACATTATTCTCATTTCCTATCATAAGAAGTCTATATTGAATAGATGCAAATTATTTCCTTTTAAACATACACACATATAAGTTTTTAAAAAGTTCTCAAAGCTTTCTGCCTAGCATAGAAGGTCATCAGGAAATTTCACTAACATGTAAAAGTTGCACTTTTATATTACATGCATTACATCTGTGAAAGACAATGACATTTGAAATGGTAAGAGTGAATATGAAAAGGTATATCCCAGTTACCTAAGAAACATCCACATGATGATCCCTTGACCTTTATGTTGTACTACACAAAGCTATACCAGAACACAGCTTAAGTGCTCTGATTTGAGCATGTCCCCTAAAAGGTTCATGCTTAGGAATATTAATTCTTCAGTGAGGCAGTGTTGGGGGTTGGGGCCAATTGGGAGGTATTCAAGTCATGAATGGATTAATGCTGCTCCCACAGAAATTATTAGCTATTGCAGAAGTATGGCCCCCTTTTCTCTCTTCTGCTCTTGCCCACTTGCCCTTACACATTCCTTCATGTTGAAGCTACACAAAATCCTTACCAGATGTGGCTACTGAATGTTGGACTTCTTAGTCTCCAGAACCATGAGTCAAAATAAACTTTTTCTTTACAAGGTATCCAGTCTTAGGAATTCTGTTATGGCAACAGACCAAGATGCTTAGATTGAAGCAAAATAATCATTTACTAGAAAACTGTTTATGAAACACATCTATTATATCTACATCTTACATTATACATATATATAAGATAAAGTATTTCAATTTGGAAGAATTGAAAGACACTTAAGAGGCTTTATATCAAATTTAAAGTGTTTTTAAAAAGAAGCTAAGTCATTCTTATATCTGGCACCTTAGAGGAAAAGGGGAAGATACCTTAAATGTCTGTGAAATTACAACTAAAAAAGTTGATTCTATCAACAAAATAATTTATACCTAGTTGATAATTCTGTTCTCAGTCATGGCAGAGTAAGTAGCTCCTATCTAATGAACTTTCCTGCAAACAACTATGAACTTTGGAAAAAATACAAAATACAATTACTTAGAGCTGGAGATTTAGCTCAGTGGGAAGACTTCCCTTGTATGGGTGAAGACCTGATTTGTCCATAGGACTGCAAAAAATAAAAAAAAATACTACTTGAAGATAGTAGAGAATGAAAAGCAGGCAGATTCTGACAGGGGAAGAGTTTGGTCAACACTTCAAAGAAGATAATGACCTGGGTGGCTTCCAGTCAGACAAGTCCCAGTCTGTGCCATGACAAGTGGCTAAAACTCTGATAAAAACCTACAGTATTACCAAGTTGAAGAACTAGAGGACAAACTTTGACAAACCTATCCAGACAGGACTCCACCAAGCCACTGCTAGAAAATTTAATAGGAAACACTATTACCTCAGTCAACACTGCCTTCCATTTAAATATTCTACAGGAACATTTCTATATATTGAAGCAAAGCTCATATTTGGATAATTTGTTCTGTTTAATGAGAAATATAACAAGCTGTCAAAATCATGGTATTTTAGATAAGTCTAAGGAACCCAATTCCATGTTCTTTTCCAATTAAATCAGATAGACACAGTAAGAGTTCCTACAAGCTATCCAAACACACAGGCAGAAACTGCTCTTAGAAAAGCCCACTACTTCTCTAACTATGAAGTGGCAGAAACCAAATCTGAGCAATGGACTCTATGCTCTCCTCATTAACAAATTTTAAAACAGCCTAAATTAAGTCTGAGTAACTAGCATGGAAAGCAGAAGATAGGATTAAGGTCCTATTTGGCTACTAATTATAAGACTACTGTGTCTTTTAAGTCTCACCTACAAGACCAAATATGGACTAACTGCGGATTTGTTTTTGATTTATTTTATTTTTTGTTTTTTGGTTTTTTTGGTACCAGGGATTGAACCTAGGGTGCTTAACCACTTAGACACATCCCCAGCCCTTTTTTATTTTTTATTTTGAGACAATGTCTCACTAAATTGTTTAGGCTGGCTTTGAATTTGTAATCCTCCTGCCTCAGCCTACCAAATCACTAGGATTATAGGCATGTGCCACCACACTCAGCCTAATTGCTGATTTGTAAAGATTTTTACAGCTTGGTCATTCCATGACCATTGGGCCTAATGCCTGATCCATCAAAGTGAAAGACTGCAAACTGAAGGGTCTTATCTCCCTCTGCTCTCTCTCTTCTTCCAAAGCCCCACTAAAATTGCAGGGGCCAGGGTGGCACAAACCCACAGAAAAGAATGAAGGTGGGTCTGGGGTTGTAGCTCAGTGGTAGAGTGCTTGCACATGTGAAGTATTGGGTTCAATCCTCAGCACCACATAAGAAAAATGTATTGTGTCCATTACAACTAAAGAAGAAGGAGAAGAACAACAACAACGACGATAATGAAGGTAAAAACAACAATTTTTTTCCTAAAAAGCAAATGGATGGTGATTAGTAACAATAGACTTGAGAAAACTTAGATACACCATAATTACAAGAATTTGTAACACTTATGAAAGTAGGAGTATAGATGGAGCTAAAAACAGAGAAGAACAAGTTCAAAGATTATTTAAGAATAGGTGTCATCTGATGAATAAATAAAATATAATGCAATCATACAATGGAACATTATTCAACCATAAAAAGGAATGACCTACTATTAAAGGCTATAACACAGATGAATCCTGAAAGTTACCAAAAAAAAAAAAAAGACCATATAATGTATGATTTCACTTATATAAAATGTCCAGAATAAGCATGTCTATAGAGACAAAAAGTAAATTAGTGGTTGTCAGGAGATGGGGAAAAGGGAAAATTGGGATTAACTCCTAATAGTAATGCAGTTTTACTGGAAAAGATGGAGATGTTCTAAAACTTGATAGTAGTGATGGATGCACAACATACTGAACACACACACACACACACCACTAAAATGCACACTTCAAAATGGTAAAGATAGCCAGGCACAGTGGCGCATGCCTATAATCCCAGTGGTTCTGGAGGCTGAGACAGGAGAATTGCAAATTCAAAGCCAGCCTGAGCAATGTCCAAGGTGCTAAGCAACTCAGTGAGACCCTGACTCTCAATAAAAAACAAAATACAGCTGGGGATGTGACTCAGTGGTAGAGTGACCCAGGGTTCATTCCCCAGCACACACACAAAAAAAGGTAAAGTTATGTTAATTATATTCTCAATTATTTAAAAAACAATCAACTGGACCTCATACCCCAAAATCTTTCCCTCCATGTGGCCTCCTCCATTTCAAAAGAAAACTGAAGCTTATTCTTTACAAAAGATACAATTGTATCAAGCACCAATAGCTGGGAAAACACAGACACAAATGAAAGCCAGGGTATTTCATTCTAAAAACAGGAAGTAAAAGAAATTTTAAATGCTGGAAATTGAGACCCCCAGTGTTCTAATATGTGGCTCTCAGAAAGGAGGCAGCTAGGATTATGCCCTCAAGACAGAGAACTGGAAGAGTATTTTCTGTGAATCTGAGCAGCTCAAGAAAAAAGATCCACAGATACTGACAATACCTTAGTGAAGAAACTCTGTAACCAGATTATTCTACAGTCAACTTCTCAGTCATCAATCCCACCTATGAACACAAAGCTTCCAGTCAGCTTCTCCGTGTATTATTATTCTTTTTGGTGCTTTTGTTGTAGTGGTGGTGATGGGCTTGGTGTCTGTTTTTGTTACAGGGGAATTAAACCAGAGATGCTCTACCACTGAGCTACATTACCAGACCTTTTTTATTTTGAGAGGGTCTCACTAAATTAGCCTTACTAAATTGCTAAGGCTAGCCTTGAACTTGCAATCCTTCTGCCTCAACTTCCCAAATCACTGAGATTATAGTTGGGCATCACTATCCCCGGTTTTTTGTTTTGTTTTATTTGGTGTTCCCCCCCCCCCCCCCGCATGTTATCCTTTTTTCTCCTTATTTTTTATTTTATTATTCATTTATTGAGGTACAGGGGACTGAACCCAAAGGCACTTAACCAATAAGCTACATCCCCGCAACCCCCACACCCCTACCTTTTTTTTTTTTTTTTTTTTTTTGAGACAGGGTCTTGCTAACTTGCTCAGGGCCTCAGCTGGTTTGAATTTGTAATTCTCCTGCCTCACCTCCCCTGCAGCTGGGATTATAGGCATGCACCACCACGCCTGGCCAATATTCTTAAATGTAAACAGAAAGCCAGAAATTTTGAGACACTGGGAAAAAGACACTAAGATTTAAAATAAATAAATAAATAAAAAGTAAAGACATCCATTGCTGGGCTGGGGATATAGCTCAGTTGGTAGAGTGCTTGCCTCAAATGCACAAAGCCCTGGTTCAATTCCCAGCACCACACAAACACACACACACAAAAAAATCAAGCATTATGTCCATCTGCAACTACATAAAAATTAAAATATGTCCCTTGCTAAATTAAATTATACAGGAAAAAATATTTTTAAAATACTATCTTAGGGGCCAGAAACAACATCAGCCTGGTAATAACGAGTACACATCTTAGTCTCTAATATCACTCTCCAATAAAAAAAAAAAAAAAAATCCCTTTGCAAAAATGGCTGCTTCTACAACTGGGACAGGAAACATACAAAACAAGCCTGGAGCATTTTATAGTGCCAAAAAGTAAGGAAATACTAAAAAAACAAACATAATAACTTGGGTACTTTGATGAAATCAACTGAAAGCTCTCACAATGGCCAAAGTTAGAACAACTGAACAACAAAATAAAGTTGTTGAATTATAACTGAAAGTATAAAATAAATATCCACAAGCCTGTACCTAAACAAATATTAGATCAAAATAAAGGAAGACAGACAAATCTCTCATGCAAAAGAATTCCAGGGGCCGGGGTTGTGACTCAGTGGTAGAGTGCTTACCCAGAATGAGTGAGGCACTGGGTTTGATTCCCGGCACCACATAAAAATAAACAAATAAAAATAAAGATACTGTATCCATCTACAATTTAAAAAAATTCCAAATAATTTATGTAAACACTCTGCTCCAATGAGGTGGAATATAACTTTCTAATCCTTAAATCTTATCTGTACACAGTGACCGAGTTAATTTTACACTAAAGAAAAATCAAACATTACCAGATTATCAAGATTAACATCAACACTGATAAGTCGTGTCAACTATGTATCTTTGATGTGGCAGGAATGTAACTTTATGAGATTTTCTGCCCCTGCAAAATAATAAACCAAATCTAATCATGAGAAAAAACTCATACAACATGTCAACTGAGGGATACTCTACAAAATATCTAACCAAAACTCCTCAAAAACTGCCAGAGTTGCCAGACTTGGTGGCACAGGCTTGTAATTCCAGCAACTCAGGAGGCTGAGGAAGGAGGATCACAAGTTCAAGACAAGCCTCAGCAACTTAACCCTAAGCAATTTAGCAAGACCCTGTCTCAAAATAAAAAATAAAAAGGGCTAGCATTGTAACTCAGTGGTGGAGTGCCCCTTGGTTAAATCCCCAGTACCAGGAAGGAAAAAATTAAAATTGACAAAGTCATCAAAAACAAAGTAAGTCTGAAAAACTGTCAGTCAAGAAGAGACTAAGGAGGCCTGACAACTAAATGTAATATATACACTGAATGGGACCCTGGAACAGAAAAAAAATATTAGGCAAAAAATTTACAAACTCTGAGTACAAAATTTTGTTGTTAATAATAATAATAATAATAATAATAATAATAATAGGTTCATCAATTGTAATGAATGTACCATACTAATGTAAGATGCAAATATTAGGGGAAACCAAGTGTAAGGTATGTACAAACTCTCCTGGATTATCAATTTTTCTATAAGTCTAAATCTATTCCAAAATAAGGTTTATCAAGAATGTTTTAAGGGCTGGGGATGTGGCTCAAGCGGTAGCGCGCTCGCCTGGCATGCATGTGGCAGGGGTTCGATCCTCAGCACCACATACAGACAAAGATGTTGTGTCCGCCGAAAACTAAAAAAAAATAATAATAATAATAAATGTTGAAATTCTCTCTCTCAAAAAAAAAAAAAGGAATGTTTTTTAAAAATATCCCATTTAACTACAATATCTAGATTAAGTAAATCTATAGAAACAGAAACTAGCTTTGTGGTTGCCTAAAGTGAAAGTGCCTGCTAATGGGTACCAGATTTCATTATGGAGTGATGAAAATGTGCTAAAATTAGATTATGGTGATGACTGAACAATTCTGTAACTATACTAAAAACTGCTGAATTATACACTTTAAACAAATAAGCTTTATGGTATATAAATTATATCTCAATAAAGTTATTTTTAAAAGGTAACAACTAAAGAAATTTGGCATGCTAGTAAAACACAGTTTCCCTCTATCAGAGGATGCGTCATTTCCAACAAAATGGTTTTCCCATATACAAAAAAAATATTATCATAAATATCCTCAGAGTCTGGGCATAGTAGTGCATCCATGTAATCCCAGCAAGTGGGGAGGCTGAGGCAGGAGGACCACAATTTCAAGGGGACCCTCTGCAACTTAGTGAGGCCCTTAGAAACTTAGCAAGATCCTGTCTAAAATAAAAACCACAAAGGGTTGGGGGTGATTCAGAGGTAAAAGCATCTTTGGGTTCAATCCCCAATACCAAAAAAATGAGTAAATAAATTATCCTCAAAGATTTTAAAACAATACTATATACTGTACATGAAACAAGAATAGAATGTTATTCACTCAACCCACGGTACTGGGGATGGAACTGACATATGTTTTACCACTGAACTAACCCATAGTCTTCTTTTTTTCCCAAGATAGGTTCTCAATAAATTGCTGAGGGTGACCTCAAGTAGCTGGGATTAAAGGCGTGGACCACCATGTAGGATATTTTTAAAGAACATTCAGAAAATAAAAACAGAAAACTTTAAAAATTAAAATGACATTAGAGGGCTAGGAATGTGGCTAAGCTCCCCTGGGTTCTATCTCTGGTCCTCCCTCCCCCCACCCCCCCCCCAAAAAAAAAAACTTAATAGAAGAGTTGGAAAATAGATTTGAGGAGATATCCTCAGAAATAAGCAAAACAAAATAAAATTGGAGGAAAAGTAAGAAACTGGATTCAAATCCAGGAGTTCTAAAATTCAAATAATAGTATTCTATAAAGAAAGAAGAAGGGGCTAAGGTTGTGGCTCAGTGGTAGAGTGCTTGCCTAGCATGCGTGAGGTACTGGGTTCAATACTCAGTACCAATAAAAATAAAAACAAATAAAATAAAGGTATTGTGTCCATCTACAATTAAAAAAAAACAAAATTTGAAGAAAAAAACACAAAAATTTAAAAAAGAAATTATCAATAAAACAATGTAACAGAATTTCTTAGAAATGAAAGACACAAATTCCGAATTCAAAGTGCTCTCTCAAGCTCTAGCACAATAACTGAAAACAGGCCCATAAGGCACATTATGTTGAAATTTCACAATGCCAAGAACAAAGAGGAAATTCCAGACATTTCCAGAAAGAAAAAACTAGTTACAAAGGACAGAGAATCTGAATAGATTGGGCTTCTCAATAGCAACATTTGAAGCTAAAAAACAAAGGAGCAATGTCTTCAAAATCCTGTGGGAAAATTACTGCCAACTATAATTCTATACTCAGTCCAATTATCAATAAAGAATAAAAGAAAAACATTTTCAGATATTTAATCTTTTTAAAAAAAAATATGCTCTCCATGAATACTTTCTCAGAAAGGATGTGCTTTGCCCAAATTTGAATTAACTAAGAAAGATGTATACATGGAATGAAGATGTATATATGTAGGAAGCTACATCCATCACAAAAGAGTAACAAAGGGTAACTCCAAGATAAAGCAAAGGAATGTTCCAAGATTTCAGTGCAATAGACCTGGCAGCCTAAGTCATCAAACAATCCAGATTGATAAGGCTAGGGCAAGCTTGCATCAGATCATGTATGTGAATGCTCACTGCAGAATGAACCCTGGGGAGGGCTGGGGATGTGGCTCAAGCGGTAGCGCGCTCGCCTGGCATGCATGCGACCCGGGTTCGATCCTCAGCACCACATACCAACAAAGATGTTGTGTCCGCCGAGAACTAAAAAATAAATATTAAAAAAAAATTCTCTCTCTCTCCTCTCTCACTCTCTCTTTTAAAAAAAAAAAAAAAAGAATGAACCCTGGGCCTCACACATGCTAGGCAAGCACTCTACCACTGAGCTACCAGTGCTTTTGTTTTATATGGAGACAGGATCTCACTAAGTTGCGTAGGCTAACCTCAAACTCACAATCCTCCCACCTCAGTTTCCCTAGTAGCAGCTAAGATCAGACATGTGCCACCATGCCCCCAACTTGCATCATATTTTCAAAGGGACCCATGAAACAATAACTACTTTAAACCACTGCTTTAAGCATCCATCACAGATCTTACACAAGGGAAAACCACAACAGACTACTTAACAAAAAAAAAAAAAAAATCTCAGATGCTACAAATCTCAAAGGAAAAATTATAGACTAATGATGTAAATTAACAATTTTCCTGACTGGAGATCATCACCTAGAAACAAAAGGAAAGAAAACAGAGTAGTAGTTAAAGCACTCTAGAAGTCTAGTTAATGTAACTCCAGCTGAAGTTTTATACCTTAATACACACAACTTAAGACATTTGAAGAGACAACAATGGTTTTACTTTTTTTTTACTCCTACCACAAAAATAAGGTGATATATAAGAAAAATCATACAAAAACATTTAAAGCAGGACAAAAGGTATTAAAAGAAACAGGAGCTGGGCTTGGTGGCACATGTTTGTAATCCCAGCAGCTTGGGAGAATGAGGTCAGCCTCAACAATTTAGTAAGGCCCTAAGCAACTTATTGAGACCTTGTCTCAAAATATAAAAAAGGCTAGGGATGTGCTTGATGGCTAAGTGCCCCTGGGTTCAATCCCTAGTTGTCCCCACAAAGAAGAAGAAAGAAATAGAGATAATTGTCATAGGAGTAGGAAGATGTGATCTTTCCTCCTCCACCATAAGGGTCATAGCTGACACTAACAAAAGACAAGTTAATAAGAGAAAGCATAACAACTTTATCAAATTTTATGTGACATGGGAGCTTTCAGAAATGAACATCAAAAGGCCCAGTGAAAACAATCTATTCCTATGCTTAGGTTCAATAAAGAATAGAAAGTCATGCAAAAATGTGATTGAATAAGCAGGTATGTAATCTAGCTGAGTGCAGTAGTGCAGTAGTGTACTCCTGTAAACCCAGCAATTCGAGAGGCTGAAACAGGAGGATCACAAGTTCAAGGCCAGCCTCAGCAATTTAGTGAAAACCTAAGTAACTTAGTGCGACCCTGTCTCAAGATAAAAGGAAGGGAGCTGGGGTTGTAGCTTAAGGAGAAAGTAAGCCCAAAACACTCCCTGTGGATAAGAAGAACACAAGTTATCCTAAAGGAAGGAACTTCGGGCACCTTTACACAGACTAGATTCCAGAATTCAGGGAGATGTGATAATTAGAACTGGCCAGTAGCCTTGGATTTTTAGCATGGCAAACCTCCCTTCCATGGGTAGGATAATGTGCAGTGTAAACTTGAAAATCTGATGCAATCTTTTTGTCAGTCAAAAGTTAAGTGGGCCATTTACAGTCGCATATGCCTGAAATCCCAGAGGTTCAGAGGCTGAGGCAGGAGGATTGTAAATTCAAAGCCAGCCTCAGCAATTTAGCAAGGCTCTAAGCAACTTAGAGAGACCCAGTCTCAAAATAAAAAATAAAAAAGGGCTGGGGATGTGGCTCAGTGGTTAAGAACCCCTGGGTTTGATCTTTGGTTATCGTTCCTCCCACCCCACTTCACCCCGCCAAAAAAGTCAAGAGATGGACGTAGGCAGGACTCTCTGGAAACTTCCCTAAGACCTCTATAAAACTGGAGAGCCAGGGGGGTGCCGCAGTCTGGCTGGGCAGGGGGGTATGTCATCCCTCTCCTCTCTGAGAGGATCCACTCTTTCCCTTGAAAGTGTCCCCTTTTTATCTTTTCCTGTACCTTCTAATAAACTCATACCTGCTGAAATCATTCCAGCATGATTGCAAGAACAGGTAACAAAGGATCACTATAGCTGCCTCACCTCCACAGCAGGTTCTTGATCTATAACAATACTGCCTCTGGAAGGTCAGAGTATAAGTGATTGCTGTTTTTTTCTTTATACTTTTCTAAAATTTCCTTTAATGAGCATGTAGTCATATAATATATGACAAAAAGTACACTAAAACAACATAATTTAATAGTGCATTCTCTTGAACTGATAGACTTTTTCTAAACCTAAAATTTAGAATATCAATATCCATTTATATATTGAAATAATAGTTGATTTAACTATTAAAGTACATAGGGACTCAGAACATCCACCCCAAAATATGTTTTGAGACCAGATATGTCACTCCAAAATATAATTGTTAGGCATATTTCTAGCTGGTTACCTGAAGAAACTACAGACACAGAAAGTAGCTCTGAAAAACTGCCCTGAGGGGAGCTGGGGCTGTAGCTCAATGGCAGAGAACTTGCCTAGCATGTGTGAGGCACTGGTTCCATCCTCAGCACCACATAAAAAATAAATTAATAAACAAAGATATTGTGTGTCCCTCTACAACTGAAAAAAAAAAGAAAGAAAGAAAAAGAAAAAGCTGCCCTGATGTAAAGGAAAGTTACATCTATAGAGGTAGATACATTGGTAAAAGTTTCTCAATCAGAAAAAGAGCTGCATGCTGGGGCTGGGGATGTGGCTCAAGCGGTAGCGCGCTCGCCTGGCATGCGTGCGGCCCAGGTTCGATCCTCAGCACCACATACCAACAAAGATGTTGTGTCCGCCAAGAACTAAAAAATAAATATTAAAAATTCTCCCTCCCTCCCTCCCTCTCTCTCTCTCTCTCTCTCTCTCTTAAAAAAAAAAAAAGAGTTGCATGCTAACAAATTACCTCAGAGACATTTTATGTGGATAACAAAGCAACCTTTATTCACTATACATTTTCTCCCCTCACTCTCCCATAACTTGTTTCCATGACACTCCAAAAGCCCAAACCCCTCATTCCCTTCTGTAGCTCAAGATGTTTTGTGGGATTCCCATGCATATAAACATTATTCAAATGGATTTTCTCCCATTAATCTTTCTTGTGTCAATTTAATTTCTAGCCAAGCCAAAAAACCTAGGGGGAGTAGAGAAAAGTTATTTTTCCTTTAAGTACAAAAATATAACTCCTCCTATTTATTTGCAACTAAGTAAAAGTTGAATACTAGAATGACACATTGTGTATTTCCATTAAACCGCAGCAATAACTAGTTACACAATATTAACAGAATATTTGAAAACATAAATGAACAAAACTTTTAAATTCAACTCAAGGCCAAAATTACTGTAGGAGTCCTGACTCATCACCTGCAAGGGGATTTGCATAGCTAAATTATTCTTTGAGGGAATAAAGGAAAATACCTATCATTCCCTGCCTTGTTACTAAAAATCTCCCCTGGGAAGAGATAGTATGTGGAATTTGTAACCTAATACTTTGCAGTACAGAATCTACAAAGACTGGATTTGAGTCAGCACTGGTCTCCCTTCCCAGACTACCACAAATGAAGAAACCAAGTTCCTCTCATGAACAAAATTTCAAAATAACAATTACTTCCTTCCCAGACTTTTCATCCAATACCCACTTTCTCTTTTAGTAATATTTCCAAAGAAGAAAATACAGCTCCTTACCTAAGCCGAAAAACTTCACTACCAGAGCTTTCCTTGTGTCTACTTTAAAATCTTAGATAATTAAAAGTATTCCTCCTCTAAAGGTCAACATGGCACTTCACGAAACCAATTATGAAAATCAAACATTCTGTAATTATCCACATCTCACCACATTTTTTTCCTCTTTTTAATATATGGAACAAAAAATCCTGCCTGCAAAAGGAAAACAAAATGCACACATATACACACATTCATGTACACATACACACATACACCCCACCTGGAATCCATTAAAAACACACAAATATCATTTTACTTAAGTTTCACCACATCCATCCCTGAAATGGGTTTTATGAAGGAAATACCCAGTGAAGATGAAGCAAAAGGGAATTAGAAACTCCTCACCAGAAACCCCAGCTAAGATGAACTTCAGATTTTAGAGAAGTCAAGAAGCATAATTTTGGTGTAAGGAAAACTCTTGAAGAGTAAATCATCTTCAGCAGCATGCTAAAGAGACAGCTGAGCACGGTGGCATACAGCTATAATCCCAGCAACTCAGGAAGATCATAAATTTGAGGCCAGACTCGGCAACTTAGTAAGACCCTCAGCAAATTAGCAAGACCCTATCTCAAAAAAAAACAAAAACAAAAAGGGCTGGGAAACACCTCAGTGGTAAAGCACCCCTGAGTTCCCTAGTACCAAGGGGTGGGAAAAAAAAAAAAAGAATGCTAAAGAGCCAGATGGTCCCAAGTTCTCTTCTGTGATACAGAGTACATCCTCAACTCACAGATCATGAAAGGTTCTACCCCAACCAAGGCAACCCAAAAACTCCTGGATTCTTTCATTATATGAAGGATCAATAATCTCAAACTGCCTTCCCTCCAGCAGTTAACAGGAAAAAGACTGTCCCTCAGAGCTTTCCCATGCTACTACTGGAATGGTAAAAATGTAGGGAAAGTTGGCAAATAAAGATAAAATGTAATCCCAACCTGCCAGTTACTGAGATTAATAAGAAGAACATAATAAAGACATGAAGTTAAGGACTTCTACCAGTCTTTAGAAGAAAAAACAAGACTAAAGCCACTAATCATAGCAAAAGTGAAAACCTACAGGTTTTTTAAAATTACAAATGCTATGTCAATTCTTTCTCTCCACCTTCTTAATGTCATTGTTTTACTTCTCTCATGCCTTCTTGTCTGCACAAACTTTGAAAATGAATACATTTACACCAACAATCCTACAAACACTCTTCTCCTTTCCTTTCATTAGATATAGAAATGCCAAAATGGGGATCCCAGCTGAAGAATTAATAGGATAGTGATTTTCCTAGAACTAGATTATTTATAGAGGTAATAGTGACAACTGATAGTCTCAAAGCTATTAAAGTCAAATATAGTCATCTCTTTTTTGCCCCACTATTCTTTTATCATATAGTCCATCTGGTGTATCTGGTATAACTCTTTAGCCCTTTCTCCCAATTATCATCCTCTGAATACCATACTTCTGTCCAAATGGGATGTTTCAATATTGCCAAAACATGCCCATGGTTCCCTGCTAACCCATCTTCTACCCATCCCCATTCATATCTTCCTGGTCCAAGAGGCAATAAGAAACCAATCATTGCTGATAAGCAATGATTTCATCAATCAGAACCCAGTAATAAAATCTCTATTTAAAAATTAGCTGAGTGCAGCTTGGGAGGCTGAGACAGGAGAATTGCAAGTTCAAAGCCAGCCTCAGCAAAAAAAAAAAAAAAAAAAAAAAAAAAAAAAAAAAACGAGGAGCTAAGCAACTCAGTGAGACCCTGTCTCTAAATAAAATACAAAGTGGGAATGGGGATGAGTGCCTCTGAGTTCAATCCCTGGTACTTTAAAAAAAAAAAAATCAAGAAGATTCAAATAGCCTCTGGGCTGGTAAATACACTGAGGTTCAGGGAGGGCACAGAGAGCGCAGAGTCTCTACACCCTCACCCCCCTATACCTTGCCCTTTGCATCTCTCTTCTATTTGGCTGTTACTGACTAGTATCCTTTATAATAAATGGGTAATAGTAAAGCATTTTCCTGAATACTGTGAGCCATTCAAGCAAATTATCAAACCTGAGGAAAGGGTGTGGAATTCCCTGTTAGATATCCAGTTGTTGAGAAGCATACATGGCAATCTAGAACTTCTGATTGGCACCTGAAATGGAAAGAAGTCTTCTTCTGGGACTGAGCCCTTAGCCTGTGGGATCTGCACAAATTCCAGGTAGTTGGTGTCAAAAACTGAATTAAACTGTTGAACATCCAGTTGGTATCCAGAGAATTAGAGAACTGGTTGATTGCGGGGTAGGCAGGAGGAGGTAGTGTATACCTTTAGTGTCAGAAGTGTCATATGTAGAAAGGCATAAAAGAGCCCTGGGTTCAATCCCTGGTACCAAAATATATATATGAACCTCTTTTCTATAAATCTATTTCCTCACCTATACCATGGAGAAATCAATACCTACCCTCATCAAAACTATTGAGAAGACTGAGTTAACATATAGAAAGCAGCCAAAGCAGTGACGCATACCCATAATCCCAGCAGCTCAGGAGACTGAGGCAAGAGGATAGCAAGTTCAAAATCAGCCTTAGGCAACTTAGCAAGACCCTGTCTCAAAACAATCTGGGATGTGGCTAAGTTGTTAAGCACCCATGGGTTCAATTCCCAGTACATATACATATATATGTATATATAAAAATATATAAGTGTATGTGTAAGTATATAGAACATAGAACACAATAGATATTTAACAAATATTAGCTCCTTTCTTCCCCAAAGGACTGTCATATGTACAAGAGTTGCCTCCAAACCTTTAGCCCTAAAAAATGAGACACAGAAATGCCCTGAAAGTTCCTAAATATGTCCCAAAAAAGAAGTCTCTACTACATAAAAGTGGCAATATAAATATCCACTTTACAGAATGTATACCTGTGATCCCAGGAAAATATAGCTATCTCAAGAAACCTGGTGTGACCTGAATCTAAATTTTAAACCACAGTTTATATGGGACCATCCAGAAGCCTCTTCTTCCCTACAGAATACAAGGAGATTAAAGAATCTGGGTGCCTCCTATTAGTTTACCCTCAATAGCAAAAAAGAGGGCAAGGGATGTGGCTCAAGCGGTAGCGCGCTCGCCTGGCATGTGTGCGGCCCGGGTTCGATCCTCAGCACCACATACAAACAAAGATGTTGTGTCCGCCAAATACTAAAAAATAAATATTAAAATTCTCTCTCTCTCTCCTTCTCTCTCCCTCTCTCTTAAAAAAAATAGCAAAAGAGAAAGTTTCCTTTCTCTTAAACCCTTTTATAGCAATAATTATTTTTCTTACAGAGTTTTCTAACCACTAAAATCTTACAAATTGGTACTATATCAAAGCACAAAGACTAGCATTTGTTTTTACAAAATGTGCATTAAAAGCACTGTATTGGTCATATCAAAGCCTTGTTGTACTTCAGGCCCAGCTGTGAGCAATGGAAATGTTTCTCTTTCACTCTGTAGAAAGCTGAAAAATAGCCAAAAAAAAAAAAAAAAAGAAAGAAAGAAAGAAAAAGAATGGGGGAGCTTCTTTTCAGCAAGTACAGAGTAGTGTTACAGCATAGTATTTAGAAGGGTTAGCTCTGGGATTACACATCTAAATGTGAAAGGTAAAACAATAAAGCCTTTAGAAGAAAACACAGAACATCTTCATGACCTTGCAATAGCAAAGATACAAAAGGCACTACACTAGAGAGAAAAGCAATAAATATTACAATTCAAAACTTGCCTAGCATGTGTGAGGCACTTGGTTCAATTCTCAGCACCACATATAAGTAAGTAAAATAAAGGTCCATTGACAACTAAATAATACATTAAAAAAAAAAAAAGAGTGAATTCTAGCAGATCTGAATTTGAATCCCAATCTTTCCTCACATTAGCTGTGTAACCTTAGGCAAGTTACTTAACTGTGCTATACCTCAGTTTTCTTATCTATAAAATGAGAATAATAGAATCTCCCTCATGTAGCTGCTAACAAGCTCCAATGAGATAATGTATGTAGTACTATTATCCTATCATAATTTCCCATCAGTGTCAAAATTATAAAGGAATTTAAATGATAAAAATAAAAAATGTTAGTAATAGTGACAGTTTAACAGATACTATGTGCCAGACACTGTTCCAAACCACTTAGTGTATTGATTCATTTAATCCTTACAAGAACTCTTAAGAGATGGGTTCTATTTCCACTTTAAAGATCAAGAAACTAAAAAGAAAAGGTCACACAAATAGTTAAAGGAAGACACTGGGAGCAGTGGTGTATGCCTGTAATCCCAGCAATTCAAAGGCTGAGGCAGGAGGATCACAAGTTCAAGACCAGCTAGGAAACTTAGTGAGACCCTAAGGGATGTGGCTCAGAGATATACTGCCCCTGAGTTCTATCAGGAAAGAAGAATAGAAGGAGGGAAGAAAGGAGGGACAGAGATAAAATAAGGAAGGAAAGATGGAAGGGTTGGGTTTTAAACCCAGGTAACCTCTAGGTTACACTATCTCCATTATCATCCTAGTAAAGAACTTCTACTTTAAAGGGGAAAAACATAAATAATGACAAATCTTCACTTCTTTGTACAGCTTCACATTTTGTCATGAAAAAAAAAATCCAGTCACCTAAGAGTTAAGGAACCCCAAATTCAAGACTCAGCTCCAGGGGCTGATTGGAATGTGGCTCAAGGGGTAGCATGTGTGCGGCCTGGGTTCGATCCTCAGCACCACATACAAACAAAGATGTTGTGTCTGCCAAAAACTAAAAAATAAATATTAAAAAAAAATTCTCTCTCTCCTCTCTCTCTCCTCTCTCTCTCTATTAAAAAAAAAAAAAAAAGATTCAGCTCTGGCACTAACAAGCTGAGAACTTGGACAAGTTACTCAGAACTCTCCCAGCTATACTTTCTTCCTCTGTAATATAAGAGGTTTGAAAATTCTAACTTACTCTTGCTTATCATCTGTGGGGCCTAACTTGCCTATTTTAAAAGAATACAGTATAGGCTTAGAAATGATAGTGACTGCTGATAAGAATAAAAACAGTATCTGACTTTTTCTAACATTTCTATGGCTGTTAATGAAATGCTTTTTTATTTTAGATATTAATGTTCTACCCTAGCAGCAATTTGATTTCTTATCTGAGTTGCATGGCTTCTTTCAAATAAATTATATCTAAATCATTTTTATCTACCCTAAAATCTTGTGTCATCTCTGAATACCAAGTATAGTAACCATAACAGCATTGGTAGTATCGGGCTCCTTTCTCTTTAACCATTCTTTCTGTAGACTGTCCCCTTTTATTCATCTATATTTCTTGACCACAAAGAAATTCAAGACAACCCTTTAGGCCCTCTGTAATTGGTTAAATGGTAGCTCCCAAAATGTATGACAATATCCTAATTCCCAGAACCAGTCAATGCTATCTTATTTGGGGAAAGGCTAATATAGACATAATCAAAGACCCTGAGATCACATCCTGGATTAGTTGGGTAGACTTAAAATTCAATGTCAAGAATTCTATAAGAAAGACACAAAGAAGAGAAAACACATACAAAGCAAAGAGGAATGTGAAGACAGAGACAAAAACTGAATTAGGGTGGTCAGAGGTGAAAGAATGGCAAAAGCCACCAAAAGCTTAAAAAGGGGAAGAAATTATTCTCCCCAAGAGCCACTGAGGGACTGTGGCTTTCTGACACCTTGAATTTTAACTTTTGGCCTCTGGAATAGTGATAAAATAAATTACCATATTGTTTTAAAATACCCAGTTTGTAAAATAAACAAGTTAATTAATTAAATAAAAAGATACCCAGTTTTGGTAATTTGACATGGAAGCCCACAGGAAACTAAATTACCCTCTAAGTCACATTCATTTGTCCTCCCCACTTTTATAATATTCACCAACTTTCTTTTTTTTTTTTAATAAGCACTCTACTGTCTAAGCTATATTCTCAGCCCTGATCTGTAATCTTTTTTTTTAATATATTATTTACATTTTAGTTTTCGGCAGACACAACATCTTTGTTTGTATGTGGTGCTGAGGATTGAACCCGGGCTGCACCCATGCCACCTCTACCGCTTGAGCCACATCCCCAGCCCCTCACCAACTTTCCTAAGCACAAATGATCAACTGATGAACCCAACCTAATTTTAACCTCACTTCTTAGTATATATCCAAACCGGTGTGCAAATAAAAACTGATACATAAATGTTCACAGAAGTTCTATTCAATAATAGCCAGAAAGGTGAAACAACCCAAAGTCCATCAACAGATGAATGAATAAACAAAATATGATATATTCATGCAATGGAATAGTACTAGGTCATAAAAAGGAATGAATTACTGGGGCTGGGGTTGTGACTCGGCGGTAGAGCACTCGCCTCGCACATGTGGGGCCCTGGGTTCGATTCTCAGCACCACATAAAAATAAATAAATGAAAAAGAGGCATTGTGTCCAACTACAACTAAAAACTAAAATGTATGTTTAAAAAAAGGAATGAATTACTGACACATTCTGTAACAAGGGTGAACCCTTAAAATATACTATGTAAAAAGGTCACATCTTGCATGATTCCATTTGTACAAAATATCCATGATGTGTAAATTTACACAGACAGAAAGCGAATCAGTACTTGCCACACGCTTGGGAAAACAGGTAATGTGAAGCTACTGTTTAGTGGGTGGGGTGATGAAATGTTTTAGAACTACATAAGGGAGATGAACTACACAACACTGTAATACCAAATATAACTGAATTATACATTTTAAACTGGTTAAAAATTGCAGATGCTATGTGTATTTTACATAAAAGGAAAGAAAATGACATGATGATACTCCTGATCTTGAGAAAAAAAAAAAATCACATCCTGGGTTGGGATATAGGTCAATTGGTAGAATGCTTGCCTCACATGCACAAGGCCCGGGTTCAATCCCCATGCACCACAAAAAAAAAAAAAAAAAAAAAGAGAAAGAAAAAGAAAAAGAAAAAGAAAAGAAACAAGTCCTTTGACAGTCCTAAAAGTTAATTTTTTTTTTACTTTTTTTTTTTAAGAGAGAGAGAGAGAATTTTTAATATTTATTTTTTAGGTATCAGCGGACACAACATCTTTGTTTGTATGTGGTGCTGAGGATCGAACCCGGGCCGCACGCATGCCAGGCGAGCGCGCTACCGCTTGAGCCACATCCCCAGCCCAAAAGTTAATTTTAATGTTTTATAACAAAAGCACAAGTAATCTGCTATAACTTGGGGTTATCTACTTACTGTCCTATAAACCATGGCCTGTGATTATTATATCTAAGTCATTTCTCTTCTTTTTAATTTTTATTTTTGGTACCAGGGATTGAACCCACAGGTACTTAATCACTGAGCCACATCCTCAACCCTTTATATATTTTATTTAGAGACAGGGTCTCACTAAATTGCTTAGGGCCTCGCTAAATTGCTAAGGCTGGCTTTTTTTTTTAAGTTTCAGGTGGACGCAATATCTTTATTTTACATTTATGTGGTACTGAGGATCAAACTCAGTGCCTCGTGCATGCTAGGTGAGCACCCTACCTACCACAGAGCCACAACCCCAGCCCCCTTTGAACTCACAATCCTCCTGCCTTGGCCTTCCAAATTGCTTGGATTTCAGGCTTGAGCTACTACGCCTGGCTTCTCTTCTGTCTAAATGCCTTTAGAAATCCTAAAATGCCAGGCACAGTGACACACGCCAGTAATCCCAGCAACTTGGGAGTCTGAGACAGTAGGGTCACAAGTTCAAGACCAGCCTCAGCAAGTTAGTGAGACCCTAAGCATATTCAAGATAGCCTATCTCAAAATAAAAATTAAAAATAAAAAGGGCTGGATATGCACTTCAGTGGTAAAGCACTGGGCTCAATCACCACCAACAAAAACAAAACAAAATTCCACAAGTTTCTTGGTTGCTTCTCATATCCTTTCACTACAAAGAATATGGCTAATTGAAAGCCACAGACTCCAAACTACAATCACAAAAAAATGTGAACTACAAAACTATACTGAGAGCCATCCCAGCAGCTCGGGAGGCTGAAGCCAGAAGGATTGTGAATTCAAAATTAGCCTCAGTAAAAAAGTGAGGCACTGAACAACTCAGTGAGACCCTGTCTCTAAATAAAATACAAAATAGGGCTCAGGATGTGACTCAGTGGTTTGAGTGGCCCTGAGTTCAATCCCCTATACCCCTCCCAAAAAATGAAACTATACTGAGGAATTTTTTAGGTTAGCAGATGCAAATCTTCTTTTTTTTTTAATCAAAGAAACATACCTCAGGCAAAAAGCATTAAACAACCTAATACTACCACAAAAAAATGAGAGAAGAAAAAACAACAATCAACCTTAATTACATTTCAAAAAAATAAGTGCCTGACATCATTACACAAAGTACATGTATGAAGACTTGAATTGGGTGTCAACATACTTTATATACAAACAGAGATACAAAAATTGTGATATATATCAGTATTAAGAATTGTAGGGGCTGGGGATATGACTCAAGCGGTAACACGCTCGCCTGGCATGCGTGCGGCCGGGGTTCGATCCTCAGCACCACATACAAACAAAGATGTTGTGTCCACCGAAAACTGAAAAATAAATATTAAAAAAATTCTCTCTCTCTCTCTTTAAAAAAAAAAAAAAAAAAGAATTGTAATGCAAAAAAAAAACACAACAAAGTACATGTATAAAGGCATAAATTGACATGAACATACTTTATATACAGATATGAAAAATTGTGCCCTATGTGTGTAATAAGAATTATATTGCTTTTCATTGCTGTCATGTAGTTAATAAATAAATAAATAAATAGATAAATGGGGGGTGTCCAATAAATAAATAAATAAATAAATAAGTGGCCTGTCTTTTCTACTGCAAAATGTACTAGGGATTGAACCACTAAGAAGCCACTCCATTCCAAGCCACATCACAACACACTCAAGATGCAATAATTAAGCCAATTGCTTCAGTTTCCCTATACCTATAAGAAAAAAAAATTTTTTTTAATTACAAAAATTACATCAATAGATCAATAGTGAGCAGACAGAAGACTTGAATTCTAACTGTTCCAACTTGCTAGGTGATACTGGACAAAAAAAAAATTTTTTTAAAGAGAGAGAATTTTTTAATATTTATTTTTCAGTTTTAGGTGGACACAACATCTTTATTTTATTTTATGTGGTGCTGAGGATTGAACCCAGAGCCCTGCGCATGCCAGGCGAGCGTGTTACAGCTTGAGCCACATCCCTAGCCTGAAAAAAATGTTTCAATATATATTTTTTAGTTTTAGATGGACATAACACCTTTATTTTGTTTATTTATTTTTGTGTGGTGCTGAGGATTGAATCTAGTGCCTCACACATGCTAGGCGAATGCTCTATCACTGAGCCACGACCCCAGCCTCAATAGGACTGAAAAAATTAAAATGGATTTAAAAGTATACTAAGAAGCCAGGCACAGTGGCACACACCTGTAATCCCAGTGGCTTGGGAGGCTGAGGCAGGAAGATCAAAAGTTCAAAGCCAGCCTCAGCAACCTCAAAGCACTGAGCAGCTCAGTGAGACCCTGTCTCTAAATAAAATTCAAAATAGGGCTGGGATGTGGCTCAGTGGTTGAGTGACTCCAAGTTCAATCTCCAGTACCAAAAAAAAAAAAAAAAAAAAGAGCATGTATATATATGTGTATATATATAAAATATATATATACACATTAAAAAATTTTAAGGTCATCTACAAAGATTAATCATTATCATCTGCTGCTAAAAGCAGCAACTAGACTATCTCTGATATCTAGCTCTGACATTTTTTGATTCTGTGACCAATATAAATGAATGCACATGCATACTGTATTTTGCCAAATGAAAATACTTTAGAAATCAAGGAATCCCACACTCGCTGGGGAATGAAACTTAGCAAGAGGAATCTCCAGACTTTTTCACTGCTCAGGCATTCTCTCAGCATTCCATAGAAGCACTTTGTACTTACCCAGCTAGTTCAGTCCACACAGTAGACCACAGATGGCCTAGTAAAATTTGACCTGACTTATCCATCACACTAATAAACAACAATCAAGACTAACCTTTCACAAGAAGCTACAAGAGGGTTGTGGCTCAGTGGTAGAGCGCTTGCTTAGCATGTGGAGGCACTGGATTCGATTCTCAGCACTGCATATAAATGAATAAAATAAAGGTCCATTGACAACTAAAAAATATTAAAAAAAAAAAAAAGCGGCAGCAGCAGCAGCTATAAGAGATCCCATGAATGGCACCCTAGCAAATATTCTAAGTATAATATTTGAGAAATGTAATAGTTGCCATCTTATCTTCTAAAGTTACATTTGATTCCCTAGGAACATACTGAAAACACCTTGAGATCTGGCATATACTCCCTTTGGCCATTACAGGACCCTGCCACTCTTAGAACTCAGCCCTGTGGTTCTAAATACTCCAAACTGAAATCAACAATCATGGAACAACTGAAATGTAGGCATTTGACTAATATCGGCCTCACTTAATAACTTTTAAGAACTAAATCTTAAAATCTGGCAAAGGTAGACGTGTTTAATCACTGACTTCCAAAGAAGACACAAGCTTCTGAGAGGCAAGTCATTCTCTCACTAGATCCTATGTCATATCCAGCAGGAACCTAAAACAAATCAAGTATAGCTTCCCTAAGGTGAATGCAGGTCCCTGAGAGACCTCTAAAGTCATCTGACTGTAATTCCAATCCAAGGACAACAAAATAGGAATTGAGCCAGGCCAAGGCCAAGTACACCTTCCACCAGACTTGGCCAAAAAAATAAGTTTATAAAAGGATATAGGCCTGGAAAAGGTGTACCAAAGGAGGCCTTAAGCAAAGTAAACTTTATTTTTAACCTAGGAAGGAAGGAAGGGCTAAACAGAGTCTTAAGAATTTGGTTTAGGGCCAGAGTTGTGGCTCAGTGGTTGAGCACTTGCCTAGCATGTGTGAGGCACTGAGTTCGATCCTGGCACCACATGAAAATAAACAAATAAAATAAAGGTATTGTGTCCATCTACAACTTTTTTTAGAGAATTGAGAGAGAGAGTGAGAATTTTTTAATATTTATTTTTTAGTTTTCGGCGGACACAACATCTTTGTATGTGGTGCTGAGAATCGAACCCGGGCCGCACGCATGCCAGGCAAGCACGCTACCGCTTGAGCCACATCCCCAGCCCAAAAACAAAAACAAAAAACAAAAAACAAAATTTGGTTTAAGCACCAAACACTGTGACCAGGATTTCCTCACAAAAAGAGGAGCAGAGGGCTGGGGATGTGGCTCAAGCGGTAGCGCGCTCGCCTGGCATGCGTGCGGCCCGGGTTCGATCCTCAGCACCACATACCAACAAAGATGTTGTGTCCGCCGAGAACTAAAAAATAAAGATTAAAAATTCTCTCTCTCTCTCTCTCCCCTCTCACTCTCTCTTTAAAAAAAAAAAAAAAAAAAAAAAAGAGGAGCAGAGGGGCTGGAGTTGTAGCTAATAAACAACAATCAGTGGTAGAGCACTTGCCTGGCATGTGTGAGGCCCTGGGTTCAATCCTCAGCACTGCATATAAATAAAAATAAAAGATCCATTTACATGATTCTTCGGTTCTTAAGTGTGATGATTGGGTGTTCATGCTCTTGTGTGAGATGTGCTTCCCTCTAAACCTTGTTATGACATTGGCACATTACCCATTCTGACATGAAGGGGAAAAAAAAAAGATCCATATACAACTAAAAAAGAGAAAGAGAAAGAGATAGGGGAGCAGAGCCTCAGTGACATTAAAGAAAAATCCATTTATTTTCAATGTGATCTTTCCTACCTGAGGGGAGTCAAATGGGATTCTCTTACATTCTAGGAATATAGGGTCTCTCCAAGTAAATACAGTATGTGCTTTAAACTGTCTTGGGCTACTCTGTATTTCCTATGTGCTGGTCTCTTCTCTTGACTTCTTCCTTGTTCTACCTTACAAAAGAAAACACAGGGCTTAACTTAGGAAATCTCCCTCATTCATTACAGCAGCCTTGACTCCTGGCAGTATCCACACATGCCTGAGGTAAAGCAGAATTTGAGTTCTACTATAGTTGGTAATCTAAGCTTCAAAGTAGAGATGACTGTGAGAGAATTTGCCCAGAATTGACCAAACTGGCAAAGGAATATAAAAATTTAAATTTAGTTCATATTGAATACCAGTTTAAAACTGGCTCATCACACTTTTCTTTCTTCTTCTTTTCTCTTTATTTTTTCAGTGCTGGGGATAGAACTTAGGACCTTACATATGATACCAAAGCACTCTACTAAGACATGTTAGAGTCCCTTCACTAAACTTTTTACAGCCACTTCATCTCCATAAAATGAGGAAAAACAGGTTTTATTTCTGGGTGGTTTTTTTGTTTGCCTGTTTGGTTGGGTGGTTTTTGGTTTTGGTAATGGAATTGAACTCAGGGGTGCACTACTATCACTGAGCTATATCCCAGCACTCTTTATTTTAGAGACAGTCTTGCTAAATTGCTGAAGCTGGCCTCAAACTTGTGATCCTCCTGCCTCAGTCTCTCCAATTGCTGGGATTACAGGTATGTACCACCATGACCAGCTTTTATTTCTTTTAAATAAGATATCCTGTTAGGGATGGAGGTTTAGAGATTAGAAGAAATGGGGAGTGGACTGGGGTTATAGCTTAATGGCAGAGCACTTGCCTAGTATGTGTGGGGCACTGGGTTCAATTCTTAGCACCACATACAAATAAACAAATAAAATAAAGGCATTCTGCCCATCTACAACTACAAAAAAGATTTTTAAAAGAAAAAAAAAGAAAGAAAATGGGGAGTAACTGCTAAAATGGGCAGGGCTTCAAGGTCAGAGTGATTATCACTCTATCTAAAATTAACTGTAGTGATGACTAAACCACTCTAAATATACTAAAAATAATTGAACTATGCTTTAAATAGGTGAATTGTATGGTAGGTGAATTGTATGGTAGGTGAATTGTATGGTATGTGAATTAAATCTCAATACACTGTTTGTTTTGCCTATACATAATATAGGGGGACATACATATAAGTGACAAAGAAAATGGGGCAAAATGTGAACAGTGAATGTGGCTGAAAGATGAGACAAAGCATGGTGGCATATGCCTATAATCCCAGTACCTCAGGCTGAGGCAGGAAGATCTGAGTCTATATTTAACACAGCAATTCCCCATGCTAACTGCTGTAAATGGAGAGGAAAGAATCTTAATCCTTCCCAAAACCAAAGGAACACTAAGCATCTTTGATTTACTTGTTCTGGATATAGAAACTGGGTGAAGTATGTAACTTACTTTGCTTGGAGAAAACAGACTCCCCAGTACCTCCCTAGAGAAACTAGGCTCAATTCACAACTTCCTGTAGTTTCACTGATAATGACATCATCACTTTGGGAGGTATAAGAAAGGCAGAGGAGAGAAAATGCACCCTGGAGAGTCTCAACTGGATGAGCTATTTGGATTGTTTGTTTTATTCAAAGATTCCCTCTGGGTAGTCCAGATTACTCTTATTTACCCATAAGAAATGAATAAAGGGGGTAAAAATAATCCTTCAATCAGTATCTATTCTAATAAAAGCCACCTACTTATAGATGATCTTCGCATTCCATTTGTACAACCACATTTTGGGGGAGAGGGGTACTGGGAATTGAACTCAGGGGCACTCAACCACTGAGCCTCATCCCCAGCCTAATTTTGTATGTTATTTAGAGACAGAGTCTGAGTTGTTCAGCACCTTGCCATTACTAAGACTGGCTTTGAACTCCCAATCCTCCTGCCTCAGCCTCATATGAGCTACTGGGATTTATAAACATGTGCCTCCACACCTGGCTGTGCAATTATATTTTTTTTTTTTAATATTTATTTTTTACTTTTTTTTTTTTAGTTCTTGGCAGACCCAACATCTTTGTTTGTATGTGGTGCTGAGGATCAAACCTGGGCTGCATGCATGCCAGGCGAGCACGCTACCGCTTGAGCCACATCCCCAGCCCTGTGCAATTATATTTTAAGAAAATGCCCTGTCCTTCCCCCCACCCATTCCCACCTGCGCCACAATGGGTACTGAACCCATAGGTGCTCTACCACTGAGCTTCGTGCCCAGCACTCTTTATTTTTTTGACTCAGGGTCTTGCCTCCAACTGGCAATCCTGCCTCAGCTTCCCAAATTACTGGGATTATAAGCATTATAAGCACCACCACGACTCATGAAAATAACCTTCTTTACACATTTATACAACTCACCCCTCTATCTTTATTCTCCCAATAAGTTTACACAAAGATATAATTTTAGCTTGTTGAAAAGCCAGGAAATTAACAAATATTCATTAAAAGAGAACATATCTGTAATCCTTGCAGCTCTGGAGGCTTGGGCAGGAGGATTGTAAATTCAAAGCCAGCATCAACAATTTAGTATGACCCTGTCTCAAATAAAAAGGGCTGGGAATGTAGCTCAGTAATAAACTGCCCCTGGTTAAATCTTAGTACCCCCGACACACACACATACACACACCAAAAAAAGGGAGAAGAGAGAGAGAATAATATTTACATTCACTTTTCCCTCACAGAAATAGTAGCACAGCAGAAATATCAGACCCCAAAACTCATGGCCTCACTAACAGTAACTTCCTAGCTTCATTCCTGTTTTACCATTTACAAACCACTATCTTCATTTTCTAAAACCAGTGTCTATACAATTTATCAGATGCTCAAAGCACAACATAATAACATTGGTTTATTTCATCTTTAAATTTCTTTTATTGAGAATAACTGTTATTTTTAGTACTTTTTTTAATATTTATTTTTTAGTTGTAGTTGGATACAATAGCATTAATTAATTAATTTTTATGTGGTGCTGAGGACTGAACCTGTGCTAGGCGAGCATTCTGCCGCTGAGCCACAATCCTAGCCCCTGTGCTACTGTTTTCTAAAGACATCCAGTCAGAGGCAGATTCACTGGTACATGCCTGCAACTCCAGTTAGCTGAGGTAAGAGGATCCTGAATTCAAGCTGTAGGTAACCTAGGGAGACTCTTTATCAAAATTTAAAATTTAAAAAAAAAAAGCTAGGGATGTAGTAGTAGTAGTAGAGCATCACTTTTTTGGGGGGACGGGAGGAAGACCTCCATCCAGGCCAATGAGATGCAATTTAGTATCATGAGAAGAGCACCAGACTAAGAGTTAAAAAATGACCTAGTACGATGTAGGCCTTTCTGTGCTTCCTGGGCCTCATTTCCTGATTCGCTTCCAGCACGAATAACTTGAACTGAATTCCAACAACTATATCATCCCAAAGTCACAAAATATAATACAAAGGAACCAAATAATCAATTGATCTGTTATAAGAATTTGAAGACCTAAAAAAGTAAACTTGAGGGCTGGGGTTGCGACTCAGCGGTAGATCACTCGCCTAGCACGTGCCGGGCTCTAGGTTCAATCCTCAGCACCACACAAAAATAAAATAAAGGTATTGTGTCAAACTACAACTAAAACAAAAACATTTTTTAAAAAAAAGAACTAGAATAAACAAAGCTAACCAGTTGGATACAGTGCATATACCTTTATATCCAGCCACTCTGGAGGCTGAGGCAAGAGATCACAAGTCCAAGGCCAGCTTCAGCAACTTAACAAGACTTGTTTCAAAATTAAAAAATAAATAAAAGGGTTCGGGATCTAGCTCAGTGGTAGAGCACCTCTGGGTTCAATCCCTGATAGCAATAAATAAATAATTTCATGATTTTTTTCTAGTTTCATGATTTTTTTCTCCACCTGCTATTAATCTGGGGAAACAGCTTGTTATTCACCTTGATAAATGACAAATTTATCATATTTTTAAAAGACAAATTCACTTTTGTCATTTGTGATGTGAACTTAATTTTTTTTTCATAAAAAACACTGGAATGGAGCTGGGGATGTGGCTCAAGCGGTAGCATGCTCGCCTGGCATGAGCGCAGTGCTGGGTTCGATCCTCAGCACCACATACAAATAAAGACGTTGTGTCCACCAAAAACTAAAAAAAATAAATAAATAAATATTAAAAAATTTCTCTCTAAACAAACAAACAAAAAAAAAAACACTGGAATGATTCTGGTGGCAAGAAAAAGAAAGAAAGAAAAGAAAAGAAACTGTCCTGTTATCTCTGAAGCAAAGTAAAAAATTAGTCAACAATGTGAACACTTTCAAGAGAGAAACATGATGGTGGCCTGTGCCTAAAATCCCAGCAAGTTCAAAGCCAGCCTCAACAACTTAAGCAAGGTTCTAAGCAAATTAAGGAGTCCCTGTCTCAAAATAAAAAACAAAAAGTGGGGATGGGGGGGAAATATAGTTCAGTTGGTAGAGCCTCAGATGCACAATGCCCTGGGTTCAATCCCCAGCACTGCCTAAAAAAAAAAAAAAAAAAAAAAAAAGCTCAGTGTCCCTGATTCAGTCCCAGGTACCAAAAACAAAAACAAAAACCAAGAGAAACTCATGGCAAACTGTGACATCATATGCAAGGGCCTGCGTTCAATTCCTGGTACCAAAAAAGAATGAGGGAAAAAGAAAGAAAAGTGGAAAGGACTTTCCCTCACCAAATCAGGATGATATAATTTTAAAGTAGTAACATAACAACCCCCCACCCACTAACTGAACACTTCAGACAAAAACTTTTCAACACTGTTACAATTCAAAGACTTGGATGACAATAGGGTGGAATTCACGGGGATTTTATAGTTCTGACACACTTCCCACAGTGAGTTCCAAATCTGATCAGGGCCCCACGGCCACTCCCCTCCACCACTTCCCCCTTTGAAAGACGACTTGAGAAACAACACAGCCGCCCCAAGTAGGATGACACCCTTTTATTCACAAATGATCCTGGACTCATAAAGGACATAAATTACTTTTCATAAAAAGTTATGGCCCTGGAGTACAAGCCCTTTCAAGTGCCATGGGGGTTCCCATATACTTGGTGGGCCCAAGTTCACTTCATTACTTTATGTCCCAGACTGGGCAGAATTGCAATCCCTCGGAAAACCCAGGCGGGTTATAACGGTTTTTGAGGAACTGGTGTTGTAGGCATCTTGGGAAGAGGCCAGATAAAGCCACCAAGTTTTTGTTTTTCTTTTTTTTCTTTTTTTTTTTTTTTTAAAGTCTGAGTGGAACTTACTTTCACTAAGACGCGGGATGCCTTCTTCCCCCCCTCCTCCCCAGAAGGGTATTGGAGGACAAGCCTCCCTTTATTTTACACTAAGTCACTCAACCTACACCAGTCCACACGACCCTTTCCCTCTTCCCCCTAGCGAAGTGCCCATGATGCAAAGGGCCGGAGTGGCGGTTGGGACTCCTCCCGGCGCAGGGCCCCTTATCCGGTCCCCCTCCTCCAGCTCGACGCCCCCTTCGTCCGCGCCCGCCCTGCGTCCTGTCCACCGACCCTTGCCCGGCTCCCGGGACAAAGCGGGATGGGAAAGGCTCCTCCGGGGTCCACGGCCGCAGTCGGCGCGGGCAAGCGGACAGAGCTCTGCGAACACTCACCCGACAGCTCGTCCGGCTCCAGCCCGGTCTCGGTGTCCAGCCCGCAGATGACAAAGTAGTCGGCGAAGCGACTGGGCGCCGAGCCCCCTCCTCCTCCGCCGCCGCTGCTCATGGCGCCGGGGCCGAGCCGGGCCGGCTGTGCGGAGCGGCGCCGAGCCCCCGCACCCGGGCGCCCGCCCGCCCTCAGGCCGCCCCTCCCGCCGCCGCTGCCGCTGCCGCTACCGCGGCTCGGGCCGCCGCCCCCGACCCTGGCCCGGTCCCCGCGGCCGCCGCTGCCGTGACGGGGCAGAGGGGTACCGGGCCGCCCCGCGCCGCATCCTGGACGCCTTCGCTCTGCGCCGCCGCCGCCAGCCCAGAGCGCCGCGGCCCGAGCGAGCCTGGAGAAGGGCGGAAAGCGCCGGGAGAGCCCCGCCGCGGCCACCCCCCCCCTCCCGCCGCGCCTGCGCAGGCGCCGTCGGGGAGGGGGCGGGCGCCTGGCGAAAAAGATGACGTGATGTTCTTGGTTCCCCCACCGGCTGCAGCTTCCCGGGCGGTCGCCGCAGCGCGGCCGGCGGCTGCCTGGCCACCAGCAGCCGGCATCCCCGGAGACTGCGACTCCGGTTGGGAAGGCTGAGGAGGTGTGAGGAAATGGGCGCATCCCGCAGTGCCACGACCCTGGTCCATATGCCCCCATTTTTTACCCATTAGAGGTCTGGAGATTTAGGCCGGCCCTGTCACCGGGATAGGATGGCAGGACTGAGCTCCGAAGCCCACCCAACCCTGTGGCCCTAGGCCCCACACTGCGCAATCTCCCTGCCCCCTCTCCTTGGCCTTTTCCCCAGCAAAATTGAGGATGCCCCTTCTTTCGGCGGGTATCAGCACTGTCTTATATTTATCCTTAATTTACAAAAACAGAAACTGAGGCTGGGGGAGGAAACAATGACTTGGCCAAAGTTACATTGAGTTTAAGAGACCAAAACGTGGACTACAATCTCGCAGTCTACTCGCTGCTCCCCACCCACAACCAGGCCTTTTCCCACCCACCAAGCTTTCCCCGCTTTCTCTCTAGGAGTCTTCAGAGGTTCCTGCCACTTGGAAGTTCTCCTTCCTCTTCAAACTGTGAGAATATTCCATGCATCCTTGAGCCAGCGAAAAGCTGATGGATAAGGCAGAGGAAAATTTATCTCCTGTTCCTTGGTTTAGGACCATCTGATTTTATTTACCTCAGCTAGCAGATGTGTCTATTGGAAATGAAATCAGAGGCCAAGAAGGCACTACAGCATAGTGGTTACTAGCATAGGCTCTAGAAATAATGCTCATATTTGAATTCTGACTTTGTCATTTATAGTATGACCTTAAGCAAGTTGGTTAATCTCCAGGTGCCAACAGCTAAATTGGCGCACTCCTGTAATCCCAGTGACTCTGGAGGCTGAGGCAGAAGGATCCCAAGTTCAATGCCAGCCTTGGCAAATTCGAGGTCACTCCTGGAAATTTAGGGAGACTCCTCGTCTCAAAATTAAAAATAAAAAAAGGACCGGGGATGTAGTTCAGTAGTAAATCACCCCTAAATTCAATTCCTAGTTGGGAGAGGTGGGGGTTGGGGGGTTGAAAGATTACATAAGACAAATGCATATATAGGTAGTGAGAATAGTACCTGGAATATAGAGCATTCAGTAAATATTACAATTATTATTGTTCCAGAAAGGTCTGCTCTAGCAGGCTGCCACTAAGGGCAGTAGAAGGCAATTGACTTCCCTAAGGGCTGAGCCTGGGCATTCTCCTGAGTTCTCTCCTTGGTACTTCTATCAAGTACTGGTTCCCTTGGGGAGGATTGCCTGGAGGTCACAGGCAATATGGGTGGAAACCATAGCACCAGCTCCTCCCTGAATCTAACCTGCCCTAACTGGTGGGAGAAAAGTGGAGAGGAGAAAGTAACTTAATAAACTCCAGTCAAGGTGATGGTACACCCTATGCTGCATGCTGGGGACATAGAGACAATGGAGGGGGATTAGAGAGCTAACTAGTGAGAGCAAAGTAGAAAGGAGGCATCCCTCTGAGTTGGTGCAAGGTCAGGGAAGGATTCCAAGAGGATGTATGTACTCCAACCTGAGATTGGATTTTGTGAACAAGAATCTCTAACCTGAGATCTGGAACATGAACTTTCTCTGGTAAAAAAAAAAAAAAAAAAATTAAAAAATTTTTTAAAAAGTGGGGAGGGAGAAAATGTTTAATGCAGCATGTGTAACATCAGGGAATGACAGATAAAATGGTTTGTTTACACAACAGCAAGTAATTCATTAAAATAAAAAGGGATGAAACAAGGGAGGGAGGCCAGGGCAAGAAAGACTTCAAATGCCAGGCTAAAGACTTTATCTTTTTTTTTTTTTTAAAGAGAGAGTGAGAGGAGAGAGAGAGAGAGAGAGAATTTTTAATATTTATTTTTTAGTTCTCAGCGGACACAACATCTTTGTTGGTATGTGGTGCTGAGGATCGAACCCGGGCCGCATGCATGTCAGGCAAGCATGCTACCACTTGAGCCACATCCCCAGCCCCAAGACTTTATCTTATCAGGTGTGCAGATGGGATAAATTAAAGGAATTTAAGCCAACAACTGAAAAGATCTGACCCACATCTTAGAATGATCACTCTGGGGGTGATGTGGAGAAGACCTGAAAAAGAAACAAATGCCCTAGTTTAAAAGTCCAGAAACCTTTTATCCACTGTGTCCTGAGTAACCAAGTGCTAGAAGACCTATTATACTAACTCAAATCATAAAACACAAGTAAAAACAGAAGTATGATTGTATTAATTTGCTCTGGGAAATGTAACTGCTCAGAGGCCCAGAATACTCAACTGTAAAGTGATCTCCTTTCCAACAGGAAATATGTTTGGCAGAGTGATTACTTGTTAGAGAGCCAGAGGAAAAACAGAACTGGATGCTCTTATGATTTAATATTTCAATCCCCACTCCCACTTTTAATACTTATGTAAACTAAGACATATCATTAATCTCTCTGAAATGAGATTAGTCATTCTTACCACTCAGCAGATTACACTGAAGATTCATAAATTAATTTTAAATTAATGAAAAGGAGAATTTTAAATATCTAGAACACAATATATTTTTGTTAATAAGTGGCAATCCAGAGTACCCATTTCAGCATAAAGGACATGAGAGAGCAAGTGAACATCTGAGGGGAATTCCAGGAAAGGGTATGAGGCAGAGCAGGCCCAGAGTGTTCATGGAGCAATAAGAAGGCTGGAGAGGGTTAGGATTGGGAGGAATGGTAGGAGATAGTAAAAGGTGTAGTGGAGTTGGCCTGTAGTTCATCAAAAAATAAATCATGTTTCTTCTTCCATAGTGTGTGGAACTGTCTCTAGGAGGCAAGTACCACCAGTAATTTAGAATATAAAAAGCTCAAAGTGAACCAGCTTATTTGTTATCTTCCTCTGCACCTCCCCTTCCACTTTGTTTCCACTGATTTATGTCAGCAAACATACAATACCTTCTTTCTCCCTGACCCTACCTGAGTAACCTAGTAGTTCAGGTCTTAGAATGGAGTCCTTCCTAGAAGGAAGAAGAGTTATAAGGATCCAAGAATGCTTGAGCCAATGACTCTCTCTCACCTGGAAAATCTCAGGAAGCAGGAACTTCCTCATCTTTCATATTGGGTCTACCCTTAGTCTAAAGGGAAAAGAGCAGTAGGACACAGTGTTAGGCAAAAAGAAAATCCTTTTGCTGCCTACCACATCATATAGGCATTGAGGCTGGCATATCCACTCACCTCTTCATATATATGTGTGTGTGTGTGTGTGTGTGTGTGTGTGTGTGTGTGTGTGTGTGTGTGTAATATTTTTTTAGTTGTCAATGGACTTTATTTATATGCAGTGCTGAGAATTGAACCCAGTGCCTCACACATGCTAGGTAAGCGCTCTACCACCAAGCCACAACCCCAGCCCTCCCGTATTTTTATTCTAACCTTGGTTAAGGGAGGATAGAGACAAAGACAATGCCAGGCTAAGACCAGATTAATTCCTGTCTTTTACCCATACAGACTCTGCTGGAGCCCCACCTCTTCTAAGAGTTCTCCAGTGGAGACTCCTGGAGCCCTCTACATCTAATTGCAGAGGGCTCTAATTCCAGCTGCTCATTTCCCTTCCCCAAAGCAATATTAACAATGCTTTATTTTATTCCTCCTTGAGGTAGTCCATACTTATACTACTGGGATTACAGTTCTGCACCACCACAATAATAGATTGGGTGCTTCTTCCAGTAAGACCTGGGTCAGCCTGACTCCATCCAGGAAGAACTTGCCTACTCCCAACTCATGGAACAACATTCAAGAAAAATCAGCCAGCTGGATAGGCTCAGTGGCACAGCAACTTGGCAGGCTGAAGCAGGAGAATCACAAGTTTGAGACCAGCCTCAGTAATTTAGTGAGATACTGTTTCAAAATAAGAAAAAAACTGGGGATGTAGCTCAGTGGTAATGTGCTTGCCTAGCATGCACCTAGGCCTTGGGTGAAAAGATCAGCCAATGAAAGCACAAGTAATCAAAACCTTCCTGTCCCGGGTGGACCAATGATATAGAATAGAGGACACAGAGACTAATCCACAAAGTTACAACTATCTTATATTTGATAAATAAATGATGTTGGGAAAACTGGAAATCCATATGCAACAAAATGAAACTGAATCCTTTTCTCTTGCCTTGCACAAAAGTTAACTCAAAATGGATCAAGGAGCTTGATATCAAATCAGAGACTCTGCGTCTGATAGAAGAAAAAGTTGGCTCCGATCTACATATTGTGGGGTCAAGCTCCAAATTCCTTAATAGGAAACCCATAGCACAAGAGTTAATAACAAGAATCAACAAATGGGACTTATTTAAACTAAAAAGTTTTTTCTCAGCAAGAGAAACAATAAGAGAGGTAAATAGGGAGCCTACATCCTGGGAACAAATTTTTACTCCTCACACTTCAGATAGAGCCCTAATATCCAGAGTATACAACGAACTCAAAAAATTAGACAATAAGATAACAAATAACCCAATCAACAAATGGGCCAAGGACCTGAACAGACACTTCTCAGAGGAGGATATACAATCAATCAACAAGTACATGAAAAAATGCTCACCATCTCTAGCAGTCAGAGAAATGCAAATCAAAACCACCCTAAGATACCATCTCACTCCAGTAAGATTGGCAGCCACTATGAAGTCAAACAACAATGAGTGCTGGCGAGGATGTGGAGAAAAGGGTACACTTGTACATTGCTGGTGGGACTACAAATTGGTGCGGCCAATTTGGAAAGCAGTATGGAGATTCCTGGGAAAGCTGGGAATGGAACCACCATTTGACCCTGCTATTGCCCTTCTTGGACTATTCCCTGAAGACCTTAAAAGAGCATGCTACAGGGATACTGCCACATCGATGTTCATAGCAGCACAATTCACAATAGCTAGACTGTGGAACCAACCCAGATGCCCTTCAATAGATGAATGGATAAAAAAAAAAATGTGGCATTTATACCCATGGAATATTACGCAGCACTAAAAAATGACAAAATCATGGAATTTGCAGGGAAATGGATGGCACTAGAGCAGATTATGCTTAGTGAAGCTAGCCAATCCCTAAAAAAGAAATACCAAATGTCTTCTTTGATATAATGAGAACAACTATGAACAGAGCAGGGAGGAAGAGCAGGAGGAAAAGAATAACATTAAACAGAGACATGAGGTGGAAGGGAAAGGGAGAGAAAAGGGAAATTGCATGGAAATGGAAGGAGACCCTCATTGCTATACAAAATTACATATAAGAGGTTGTGAGGGGAATGGGAAAATAAACAAGGAGAGAAATGAATTACAGTAGATGGGGTAGAGAGAGAAGATGTGAGGGAAGGGGAGTGGGGGATAGTAGGGGATAGGAAAGGTAGCAGAATTCAACAATTACTAATAGGGCATTATGTAAAATTGTGGATGTGTAACCGATGTGATTCTACAATCTGCATTTGGGGTAAAATTGGGAGTTCATAACCCACTTCAATCTAATGTATGAAATATGATATGTCAAGAGCTTTGTAATGTTGTGAACAACCAATAAAAAAATAATAATAAATAAATAAATAAATAAAAACCTTCCTGTCCCATGCTCAATGAAGAGTCCAGTTTATGCAAACTGAAATACATCCCTCTTATCATACAGAAAAACAGGTCCTCCATAACCAATGGTAATACCCACAACCATCTATAATCCATCTCTACAAAAGAAGTCACTACATTCACTACCCCATACCCTACTACTGTCTCACTAGCCCACAACAGTTTGCATGTAACCAGGCTCCTCATGTCATTTTCTGAATGACACAACTCCCTAAATTGGTTAAAAATCAGCCACCATAATCTACAGCAACATAAAAGCCCCAGAGAGTTAGCCTCAGGCTTCCCCATGTACGAGGAAGTATAAAATTAAGCAAGAGGAGGAGTTCATTGCTGATAATGTCCCCAGGGGATGCAACCTTCCCAAAAGTACTATGAGAACATATGCAAGTACGTATCTATATTTACATCTATTTCTCTGTGGGTGAGCAATTGTATATAGGGGTGATTGTGTATGTACATAATTATATATATCAGATGTATGATTGTGTATTTGCAAGCATAAATATTGATATAAGTAAGTGTGTGTGCTTGTCCTTTTATCTAAGGAAGCTGAGGCAAGGTGGGGTGGTCAAACACAGGAAGCAAAGAAGTACCTTTGGGTTTCCAAGACCAGGAATGACTCAGCTGGTGCATCCCACAGCCCCTCTCTCCTCCTCTCTGTGTCCCCCTGGATTGAGAGCCTTCAAAGTCTGGACAGATGGCCTTATTTGTGCTACCCCCAGCCTTCTCCCTTAGACTGTGAACACAGAGGCCTCCTTATTCCCATCAGCCTGGAGCCAAGAGCTTCCTGAGAAAGGCTGATGGTCTAGTGAGGGGAATTGCAAGGCCCTTGGATCAGATCCCCAAAGGAAGATATATTTAGTTGTAGCTGAGCTCACAAGGATTTGGGGAAGTGATGAAATTGTTGTACATCTTCATTGTGGTGGTGGTCACACAATTGTTTGTTTGCCGAAAGTCACAAGAACTGTACACTAAAAATGGTAAATTTTACTGTATACAAATGATACCTTCATAAATGGTGAAGAAATGCAACTGATAATTGAATATTTTAGTACTTTTTCGTGTTGACTGTAAAACATATAAAACCATAGTATCAGTTTTCTAGATTGCATCAATCTGCCTTTGATACAACAGAAAATACATACAATAATTGTTATATGGAGAAAGATATTTAATTAACAAATGATTAAATTTATAATAATGAATTTTAAAGAATTAAGTAGCACAAGAGTCTTTCTTTATTTTTGGTACTGGGGATTGAACTCAGAGTCACTTAACCACTAAGCTACATCCCCAGCTCTTTTTTGTATTTTATTTAGAGATAGAGTCTCATGGAGTTGCTTGGGGCCTCCCTAAGTTGCTGAGTCTGGCTTTGAACTGGTGACCCTCCTGCCTCAGCCTCCCAAGATGCTAAATTACAGGTGTGTGCTGCTGGGATTACACCTGTAGACACAACCAACTAGACTTTTAACATTTCAAGAATTAACTGGGTTACTAGAAATGGTGGCTCTTATGAAAGAATTAATATACTTGAATTTTTTTGTTTGTTTGGGTATTGGGGTTTGAACCCAAGGACAGGGTCTCACTAAATTGCTAAGGCTGGCCTTAAACTTGCAATCCTCCCTCTCAGTCTCTTGAGTCACTAGGCTTATAGGCATGTTCCACCACCCCTATTTATAGTGATTAAATATGAAATATTCACAATGTACAATCATCTTTTGGCAATGTTTTTTTTTTCAATTTTTTTATTAGTTGCTCATGACAATACAATGATCTTGACATATCATACATTTGATTATCTTTTGGCAATGTTAATATCTTTTCTTCCTATGAGTCTGAATAAAGGTTCATAAAAGTTCAAGAGGAAGAAGTAGGAAGAGAGAAGCAGCTGCCTACTCTTGGAAGATGAGAAAGTTTCTGGCTCAGAAGCCAGGAAGCCTGAGTTAGGATCCTAACTTTGCAGTTTATTCAGATGATGTGACATTGGGCAAGACCCTGTCTCTTAAATCTTTGACCTAACACCTCCATGAAGAAGGGCCTGAATATAAGAAGTAGTTTCTACCACTATTAGCATCTTTGAAAGTCATCTTATTGCCTTCCCACCCCAGGTACCTTATAAGAAAGATGTTGTCTCTGAAAATAAACTAAATTTATAGTCAGTTTTCTTATATTTAGTACTAAATTATGCATTATCTAATGCTCAAAACTTTTAATTAGCATAAGCTATGTGGACTGCAGAGTTACTATAATTCCAGTCAAAAGCAAAAATAGACTTTATTGTTGTTGGCCCTTTTAATCTTCTCCTAGATACAAAAAATTATTCTACACAGCAGGCCTTGTCAAATGTTGGAAGTGGCCATAAAGAGCTCAGCACAACAATCTTCATGAGGTGCTAGGATCAAAACAATATAAAGTAAGGAATCACTAGTTCTGATATTCAACTCACTACCTCTGTGGCTGGAAGTTAGGGGTGTGGTGGGGGTCCCGCCTGTCACACACTGCTAAATTGCTAAGCTCAGGATTCTAGTTATGAGCATTCATGCCTCTGGCCCTGGGTATTCTGAGGATAACAGGAAGGATTGCTGCTAACACTCAATGTAGTCATTATTAGTTAATGTAGTCATTATTAGTTAATATGGTTATTATGACAGATTTCCAACAGATGGCAGTAAAGTATCTGAAGAAAGGAGCATAATTTTCTAGTTCACTGAAAGCCACCATGATCTAACAATGCAGTTGCACATCTTTATATTGCCCAGTTCAGGGCTAGTTAACTGCAGGGCACGGGACTTGCAGGACTAGAAAGTCAGCATCTGATGTGCTCTTTCATCACATGGCTTCCTCAGTGCCTCTATATCTTTCTCTCTCACTTATGTTTACAAGCAGTCTCTACTGGATATGGTCAACATATCATATGTTCCTCCTTTTTTTGTGTCCAGAACTGTCTTGGTTGTCATTCCACTTGTGCACATGCCCTGTGCTCAGAAGAGCCACACTTGCTTTAATGCTCAGTTGTTGCTGTCCTGAATTTTTAAATAATCTTATTTTTGAATTTGTTTTCTAAGTGAGGTCTGGTGGGACAAAGGATCATGTACACAACTGAAGGTCTATGAGCTATGCATGTCCACTGTTCCTTATTGCCTCCATTCCCTTATGTTTGCAATCCCACATGAGCAGAGAATTCCAGTGCATGTGATAAATGGGACCTCAGAGAGACAAAGCCAGGACAAGTTGTCTATGTCTACAACTGCATCAGCTGGGACTCAAGACATTCTCAAGGAATGCTTTACCTTTTGGGAGCTGGGGGTGTAGCTCAGTGGTAGAGAGACTGCCTAGAATGTGGGCCATGGGTTTGATCCATTCAAACTAGCACTTACAACATCAAGAAGGCAGTAGTGTTCTATCACTTTACTTTTTTTTTTTTTTTTTTTGTACTGGGGAGATTGAACACAGGGGCGCTTTATCCAGCCCTTTTGAATTTGTGATCCTCCTGCCTCAGCCACTGGGATTACAGGCATGTGACCATGCCCAGCCCCCCAGCCCTTTTTACCTTTTATTTTTTTTAATATTTATTTTTTAGGTGTAGATGGACACAACACAATGCCTTCATTTTTATGTGGTGCTGAGGATCGAACCTGGGTCCTGTCCATGCTAGGCGAGCACTCTACCATTGAGCCACAATCCCGCCCCTTTTATTTTGAGACAGGGTCTCACCAAGTTGCTAGGCCCTCTCTGGCTGAGGTTGGCCTCAAACTTTTGATCTCAGTCTAGAATTACAGGCATGTGCCACCATGCTGAGCTATCACATTTTTATTTGCATGACTTCCTCTATTAATGAATCATTTGCTAAAAATACAGGAAACAGAAAAATGGGACAGCTTTTTCCTTTTAGTACTTTAAAAAAAATATTTTTTAGTTGTAGTTGGACACATTAATTTGATTTATTTTTATGTGGTGCCAAGGATCAAACCTAGGGCCTCACACATGCTAGGTGAGCACTCTACTGCTGAGCCACAACCCCAGCCCCTAGTACTTCTTTATTCATCATTAAGTTAAAGGTACAGGGTGTTGATAGAACATGTACATATAGAGAAGTGAAATAAAGTCTGGTACGGTGGCACATGCCTGTAATCCCAAAAACTCAGGAGGTTGAGGCAAGAGAATCACGAGTTCCAAACTAGCCAGGGCAATTCAGCAAGATCTTGTCTGAAAATAAAAAGGACTGGGAGCGGGGGGTTGTGGTTATAGCACAGCAATAGCACACTTGCCTTGCACATGTGAGGCACTGGGTTCCATCCTCAGCACCACATAAAAATAAATAAATAAAATAAATAAAGATATTGTGTTCATCTTTAAAAAAAAAAAAAAAAGGACTGGGATTATAACTCTGTGGTATTTTTGTTTACCAAGTGTGAGGCTCTGGGTTTAATCAACAGTTGGAGTTATATTTTTCAGCATTTCCACTATTCTAGTTAAGAATATGTAAAAGCTACAAAATAGAATTGTGTAATTTCAGCAATTCCACAATGTAATTAAATACTCATATTTAAATGTGGCTTTGGGGCTGGGGTTATGGCTCAGAGGTAGAGCACTCACCTACTATGTGTGGGGCACTGGGTTTGATCCTCAGCACCACATAAAAATGAAATATATTGTGTCTACCTATAACTAAAAAATATTTGTTTTTAAAAAGATAGCTTTGTAAAATATAAAAAGTAAAATTCAAGTAATTATGTAAAATCTTAATTTTTCTTAGAACATTAAGTAGAAAATAAAAATACATGACATGTCAAGAGGGAGACTGGATGAGGCCAGGCACAGCGGCACATATCTGTAATCCCAGCGGCTTGGTTGGCGGAGACAGGAGGATTGTGAGTTCAAAGCCAGCCTCAGCAAAAGTGAGGTTCCATACAAAATTGGACTGGGGATATGGCTCAGTGGCTGACTGAGTGCCATTGAGTTTAATCCCCAGTACCCACCCTCTGAAATTTTTTTTTTTAAAAGGAGATTGGATGAAAGAAAAAAATGTTTATCTTTTAGTATCTTTTTTTTTTTTTTTTTTGGTACCAGGGATTGAACCCAGGGTGCTTAACCACTGAATCACATCTCCAGGCCTTGCTAAATTGCTGGTATTACTGGCATGCACCACCGTATCTCACTATCTCTTAGTAACTTTAATGGCACTATTTTTTTTTCTTGTTTTTCAAATATGGACTCTGGGCACCTTCATTGTGCATTGGCCCTATACATTATATATCTGGACCCAATTATTCTGTACTGCATTGCATAAGCTGGAAACTTATAAACACTTAAAAGTTAGAATTCTGCATACAAAGTAGGTTCCACAATTAGAAGTACTTGCAAGAGATCTGAATGGAAAAACAAGAAACAGGTAATTCCCTGCTACTTTAGGCAACATTCCTTAGGCAGATAGGGTTGCAGAGATACTAATATCCATCTCCAATTTTTTTGAAGATATGACAAGAATATTGCAGTGGCCAAGGCAGTAAGCCTTCACTCTTCCAGGGCTTAATGGTTGCTATGATAGTTTAGATCCTGTCCTTCTGAGCCCTGAATCACAGCTACAGTGGGGAGTTCTTGAACACAGTTACTGGTAGTCTGGAGTTTTTACAAGTCATGTTTTAATCTTCAGCATAAAGCCTATTACTCCAATCTTTCTAATGATTTTTGTAAACACCTAAAATCCCCATGTTGAATCCTTTTCTGCCTAATATACCTGGTATACAGTTACTCAAAACCGTCTCCAAAATGTCAGATATTATAATTGGCTATCCGTCTACTATACCCCCACCAGTAATGATAAAATTAAGCTAAATGCCTGGTCAATTTAAAAACCACAACACACAACTTGTATGTATTTATTAAATCTTTATTTTAAACAAACCTGGGGCTGGGTTGTGGCTTAGTGGTAGAGTGCTCTTGGCACTGGGTTCAATTTGCAGCACCACATATAAATACATAAAAGTAAAAAAAATGAACAAACCTGGAGTTTATTTGACAATATTGATCACTGTCATGACTTTCCCAACTTGTATTTCTAGATTTAAAATTCATGACTTATTCTAACATCACTTCTATGTTGTCAATATAAATTAGAAAACTTGAAATTCCATTGCTCACAATCTTGATTAGGTTTCAGATTCACATTTTACCACTAAACAGAAAAGCTCCAGGCCCAACTTCTCCCTGAAGCTACTAGGCACATAGTTGAATCTCTAACCTCACTCACCCTCCCCTCCCCTGGTCCCTTTACCCTTCCTTTCCTCAAATACCAATTGGTGGAGACATCATAAACCCTCCCTCTCATTAGCCAAGCTCCTGTCCTCCAGGAGCTCATGGTTAGTTGGGAGAGACAGAAGAGTAAATAAAATCCAATCACATTTTAAGCTTTTTATTCCATTAGCAGCTGTAAAGATTCCTGGGGCAGGCACAACGTTGCATGCTTGTAATCCCAGTGGCTTGGGAGGTTGAGATAGGAGAATCCGAGTTCAAAGCCAGCCTTGGCAAAAAAGTGAGGTGCTAAGCAACTCAGTGACCCATCTCTAAATAAAATACAAAATAGGTCTGGGGATGTGGTTCAGTGGTTGAGTGCCCCTGAGTTCAATCCCTAGTACCAAAGAAAAAAAGATTCCTGAGGGGAGAGGCCACCTTGTGGTATGAGGTAAGATTCCAAAGATTCTAAGATGGTGGGTCCTATTAACTGAAGAGCCATTTGAACATGTCCAGTGGTCCTACTAAAACATGATTTTGGTTTAGTTTGTTTATTCTACTGTGCAAGTCTATGTGTATATTTTAAGTAGTCCTATATCAACTGCAAATAATGGGAGTTTTCTCTTTCTCTTCAAATTTTCACACCTCACATTTCTCTTTCCTTTCAGCACTAAGCAGGGCATCTCATGATAGCAGGAACCCTTATTTAGATCCCAACTCTAGAGAGAATGCATTTAAAGTTTTTCATTAAGAATGACATTTAGCAGGGAATGGTGGTGCATGCCTGTAATCCCAGCAGTTCAGGAAGCCAAGGCAGGAGAATTCTGAGTTCAAAGCCAGTCTCAGCAAAAGCGAGACACTAAGCAACTCAGTGAGACCCTGACTCTAAATAAAATACAAAATGAGGCTTGGTTCAGTGGGCAAGCACTCCTGAGCTCAATCCCCAGTAGCCCCCTACCCCCAAAAAAAGAATGACATTTAGCTGGTTATGATGGTAGACACCTGCAATCCCAATGACTGGGGAGGCTAAGGCAGGATTGCAAGTTAAAAGCCAGCCTCATTGATTTAGCCAGACCCTGAAATAAAAAGGGCCAGGAACGTGGCTCAGTGGTTAAATACACCTTGGTTCAATTGCTGGTATCAAAAACAAAAGCAAAAAAAAAAAACAAAACTTGCAGGCATGGGTAGAGTACATGCCCACCATGTGTAAGGCTCTGTGTGTGATGCCCCGCTACACACACACACACACACACACACACACACACACACTTTTGCTGTGGGTTTTTGGCAAACCATTTATTAATTAAAGAAATACCCTTTTTTTACTGCCAGTACAATTTTATCATATATAGGTGTAACTCTATTAACTTTTCCCAAATCTACAGAAATATTATTTTCCTCAACATGAATTACACTGAAAAATATTTTTTCTGACATTAAATCACCCCTATTATTATTTTTTTTAATACTAAGGATTGAATCCACTGAGCAACATTCCCAGTTCTTTTTATTTTGAGACAGCCTCTAGCTAAATTGCTTAAGGCCTGGATAAATTGCTGAGGCTGGTCCTTTGGCCTCGGCTTCCTGAGTTGCTGGGGATTATAGATGTGAGCTACCATGCTGAGCTAAACTCTTTATTATTGTAAGACCTGGATGTAGACATACATTATGTTAGGATTTTTGCACCAGTGTTCATAAGTGAAATGAGTTTATCTTTTATTGCATTATTTTCACTAGATTTTGAAATTAAAAATCAGCCTGGGGCTTTGTGAAGGGGATTACCTTTGCAATTTCACTACGTAATTTGTTATATTCAAGCTTCATGTTTTTTTCTTATACTAATTGTGTCATTGTATACTTTCAATATTTTTCCCCTAGGAATTTTTTGGGGGGGGTTAAAAGGGAATGAATGCAGGGGCCACATTCATAGTCCTTCCCTGCCCCACTCGCCAAGTCCTTTTTTGTATTTTATTTAGAGGCAGGTTCTCACTGAGTTGCTTAGCTTCTTGCTTTTGCTGAGACTGGCTTTGAACTCGAAATTCTCCTGCCTCATCTTGAGTGTCTCACTAAACTGTTTAGAGCCTTGCTAAATTGTTGAGGCTGGTCTCAAACTTTCAATCCTATTGTTTCAGTCCCCTAAGCCACTGGGATTATAGATGTGTGCCACCACATCCAGTTTAAAACTTTTGAGACAGGGTTTTGCTAAATTGCCCAGGTTGGCCTGGATCCTGTGATCCTCATGCCTCAGCCTCTAAAGTACTTAGGATTATAGGTATGTGCCACCATATCCAGCTATTTCATTAATATCTACTCTTCAATTTAACTTTTTACTTTTCAAAGTTTACTAAAATCTATTCCAACTTTCTGCATTGGGTATTTATGTAATCTGTTTTGTTTCTAGTTAAACTTCATCTGTCAATAATAATAGAATTATTTGTAGTTCTAAGAAAGAAAAACCCATTTAAAAATCCAATGGTAACATCTTCCCATCTACATCTATTTATCTAGATACATATATGATAAAACTAAGAGATGACATCGACACAAATACAAAACAGTGTGTCCTCAAGGATTCATGTCTTAAATTTAATTCCCACTGTGAGATACTAAGAAACTTAATCCAACTATGGTGTTTAGAGGTGAGGCCTTTGGGAAGTGATTAGGATAAGGTCATCAGGGTAGAAGATGGAATACTAATGGCTTTGTAAGAGACCAGAAGGTATCCAAGTATACTCTTCATCTCTCTACATGTGATATCCCATGTCACCTCCAGATTCTATTAGCAAGAGGCATATCACCAGATTCCCCTTGGTCCCAGACCTCAGAAACAGTGAGCTAAATAAACCTCTTTTTTTTTTTTTTTTTTTAAGGTTTTGGACATTTTATCACTCACTCCTTAGAGGTAACCTCTTTTCTTTATGCATGTATCACTGTAACTGGCTCAGTTGTTTCTTTTAAAATTAAAAGGTTGAACTAGGGGTGTATGTTGGTAGTAGAGTGTTTGCCTAGCATGTGCAAGGCCCTGTAGTTTGATCCTCAGCACTGGGGAAAAAAAAAAAGTAAAGGTCTTGCAGTTTTTTTTTTTCTTAGTGGTAAAAATGTACATCAGAATTTGAGATCAGCAGGCATGGTGGTATATACATGTTATCCAAGAGACTTGGGAGGTTGAGGCAAACAACTACAAATTTGAGGACAGCCTCAGCAGCTTAGCAAGACCCCATCTCAAAATAAAAAATAAAAAGGACTGGGGATATAGCTTAGCAAAATAGCACCCTGGATTCAATCCCCAGGCCAAAAACATCAGTAACTTCAAGAGAATATATTTCTATTCGAATGAAGTTGGTTTTATTTTTTAAAACATTTATTTATTTATTTTATGTGGTGCTGAGGTATGAACCTAGGGCCTCACACATGCTAGGCAAGTGCTCTACCACTGAGCCACAGTCCCAGCCCCTGAAGTTGTTTTAAATATAAGTACTTCCATAAAATAAATCCCAAGGATGACATTTAAGTTTCTCCAGTACAATTTATTTTATTATTATTATTATTACATTTTAGTTTGCATTTATTAAGTATCTTAGATATATTACACTTAAAATAACAGAGCTCTAGAGAGAGAGACCATTAATTAAGAAGAGAACAGCCTTAGTATCTTAGTGTGTCAACTTTCTATTTATTTAACTCACTCACCTTCCATTGCAGATGCTTGCTCTCTTGTGGCCACTACTACGTAACGGTCTTTCAGATGTGACCAAAAGGGCTGGGGTTATGGCTCAATGGTAAAAGTAGCATGTGCAAGGTCCTGAGTTCAAACCCCAGCACCAAAAAAAAAAAAAAAAAAAAATTGTTGGGGTAGATGGCTGAAGCTTGAATTTACATTTGGACTTGAGGCCAAGTCTGTGACTCCATGAATACAGGCCACCAAGTATATTTGGGGTTTAGCTGGATAAAGTCTCTGATGAGGAAATCTAGAAAAACTGGCAATTCTCTTAGGAGAAGAAAATATACCACCATCTAAATTGACAGCTATAGTTTTCTAACAGGAAAAATAAATAGCAAAGTGAAAGGGTATATAATAAACATGGAAAAAACACTCTGATAATAGAGTAAGTACAATGTGCACATACCAGAGTAAATGGGCTTCTCCCGAGTCCAAGCTCTTACTTTAATTTTTAAAAGTCTGATAAAAATTTGCTCAATTACATTTTATATGGTAATATTTAGTGAACTTTGTCCCAAAAGGCTATGTTTTAATTCATTTGTAAAAATAACAAAAGTTTATCATTCAGACTCTGGTCAATAAGAAAGAAATAACAATAAATAATTCTGCACAAAAGGCCAAGTGACATAAGACTTACGATATTAACCAATATATTTTCTTTGTATTTACAATAAATCCATTTGTTAATACTGTGATAGAAAATAATAAATCAGTCCACATCATGTAGTAGAAACTGGCTTTAAGTATGATCTTATCTTCTCACAATGAAAACATAAAAGGATTTTTAACACAGCTACAACACTTTTCAACATAATGACAGTCTTGGAATGAAGCTAAAACTGACACAGTACTTTAGAATGGCTGTGTCCTGGATACAAGGAACCAAGGGCATTACCATTAATCAAGCAGCAAAAAGTGGTTTAGTTTTTCCAGAACTATTTAAGTACAATAGTTACCATATGAGAAGTTACTTTTTTGAGTTAGAAAAGTAAAAACTCTAAATTGGGAAACTGCATTAATCAAAAACAGTCCCAAACAAAAAAAGCCATCACAGGAAAACAAGGCATTCTTCTAGGTGTATCATGCATAAAAGGGATAATTACGTAATAATTAATGACCAGACTAATAAATAAATGAGGTAAATTTTACAGTCATTAGAACAAATAAACTACATTTAACCACTAGTGCCATGCTGCCATTGTTTGTTTCAAAATATAAAATAATTATTCTAATGTCTAAAAACTATATGCTTCAGAGATATTAAAGAGACACTGTAACAAAATATTATCTGAATATAAATTATCAACTCCAATATGATAATTATCATGTAATTCTCATTTTTTTATATGACGGTGCAAACATTGTAAAAGGTAGAAAAAAGGATGAAAATAGACTGGCCAAAATTTAAATTACCAGACTAATCCATGATAAAAGTCTATAAGAGAAATAAACATAATATTAACAAAATAGGTAACTTGATATCCTTTCTATATTCAGTGGTCTATGAAGATATAACAGAAAAAACAAATCTCTTTGAAACTTTAGTTATCCAGCTTAAGCTCTGAAAGAAGGCTAATATAACCAAGAATTGCACCACTATCTATTTTAGTCATTAGATATGAGAAAAATATTAACTTGAATGAATCAGTTATACCAAGAATTCCTACCATGCTATTATTATAGTATCTACCTATAGGTACCCTTGGTACAATAATTTATGTGTATAATAACTATTGATGACAGTACTTTTCATAGTATATCAATTTCCATTTTTACTTTACTCTTTTACCTTGACACTTATATGCATTAATATGCATTTATTTTATGTCTGATAGGAAATATTATTTTACAAATTCCTCGTTTCAATTACTGAAGAGGTGATTTAAAAACATAAATGGATGCACCTGCTAATCCTGAGATGATAATGATGGTGATGATGATGATGATGAAAGCAAACCCAAACCCAGATGATTTTTCACTCAAATTTTTGCTTTAGTTTTTTTTGGAAGATGGCTGGCAGAATAGAAAGAACAGCTAAAATCATCAAAATAAATACTGAGTTCCAGGAAACAGCTTCCCCTGCAGTTGTAAGCTGGTACAGTGTTGTTCCTGCTTTAATTGCTACGAAAGAGGGGGGTGCAACACCTAAAATAAAATTAAAAAAAGCAAAAAGTAAAAACCATGAATTTTTTAAAATTAAGAATTTCTGTGTTCACAAAATTTCTCATAAGAATACAGCTATTTCCATTTGGAGAGACAATCATGAAGCATCCAAAGCTGCCAGGCACAGTTGCACTTGCCTATAATCCAAGCAGCTAGGGAGGCTGAGACAGGAGGATCTCGAGTTCAAAGCGAGTTCAAAGCCAGCCTCAACAACGGGGAGGCACTAAGCAACTCAGTGAGATCCTGTCTTTAATAAAATACAAAATTGGGCTGGGGATGTAGCTCAGTGGCTGAGTGTCCCTGAGTTCAGTCCCTGATTAAAAAAAAAAAAAAAAAAAAAAAAAGAATCCAGAAATCCTCAAGTTTATTCCTACATAAAGAATTAATCTTTCAAAAATTACCTCTTTTTTTTTTTTCCAAAAATTACCTTTTTTTTTTTTCCCCAAAAATTACCTCTTAAGTATAATGAACAACAACAAAAATCAAGAAGAGTTTCACAGCTTTTATCAATAGTTTAAGGAAAAAAACAAGGAAGCCAGACCTGGTGGTACAGCTGCTTAAAGGCTGAGGTAGGAAGATCACAAACTCATGGCCAGCTGGGCCACTTAGTGAGACTGTCTCAAAATAAAGTTCTGGGCTGGGGATATAGCTCATTTGGTAGAGTGCTTGCCTCACATGCACAAGGCCCTGGGTTCAATCCCTAGTACCACCAATAAATAATAAAATAAAGCTCTAGGTTCAAATCCCAGTACCACACATAAAAAAGAATGTGCTCTGATCTAGCAATTTCAAATGTAGGAATATTAATGTACATGAGCAAAAATCAAGTTTTAAAGAATGATGCCTTATAATAAAAATCTGAAAATTATCTAAACCTTCAAAGATAAGGTTGAGGACTGGGGGTGCAGCTCAGCAGTATAGCACTTGTCTAGTATGTGCATGGTCCTTGGTTTGATCCCCAGTATTAAAAGAAAACAAAATAAAATTGAATAAATTAAATATAACTAATTAAGAAACATAAACATATTGAAATGTAAAGATATCCAAAACACTGGGAGAAAGAGCAGGTTATGCAAGAGTACATAAGGAACTTAGCTTAGTTTGATCCCCAACACCACAAATAAATAAAGGTATTGTGTCCATGTCATTTAATAAAAAAACAAACTAAAATCTCTATCTATTTCATCTATTTCATCTGTAAAACAAGGGGATGAGATACCCATATTGATACAATTACTGATGAATTTTTTATGAAAGTAGCAACAGGATGCAGCTCAGTGTTAGAATTGCCTAGTATGAGCAAGGACCTGGGTTCAATCCTCCAGATCAAAAAACAAAATTAAGTTAAACAAAAAGTAGGGGCTGGGGATGTGGCTCAAGCGGTAGCACGCTCGCCTAGCATGTGTACGGCCCGGGTTCGATCCTCAGCACCACATACAAACAAAGATGTTGTGTCCGCCGAAAGCTAAAAAAAATAAATATTAAAATTCTTTCTCTCCTCTCTCTCTCTCTAAAAAAAAAAAAAAAGTAGCAATAAGGGCTGGGGTTGTGGCTCAGTGGTAGAGTGCTTGCCTAGTACCTTTGAGGCACTGGGTTCGATCCTCAGCACCACATAAAAAATAAACAAATAAATAAAATAATAGTATTGTGTTTATCTACAACTAATAAATATATATATTTTTAAAAAGTAGCAATTCCCAAAATCTAAAACAAAAAAAAGTAGCAATAAAAAATTGACTTTGACAATCCCCTAGCACACACAAAAATTTTTATTGTTTCTTCAAAAAGGTCTAATTTCATTAGTATTAAGCTTTAACAGATATTCAATATGAAACATCTACTCATTGTATCTACACAGTTCAATTTAAATTGGAAAGAAAGTCAGAGCACTCTTACTAAAGAACCACAAGAATTCAAAAAATATGTATGCACCTTCATGTCCATTGATTAATTTCAAAATCAAGTGGTCAGTTCCTTGAAAGCAAAAATGTGTGTCACTCTTGCCTTTGGAAATCACTTTGGTAATACCTACAATAAATGCTGACTTCAATGAAATGAAAACTAGGATCAATCCACTACTGAAATTAAAAGTTCAATACTTGTTAGAAGACAAAGATAGGGGCTGGGATTGTGGCTCATCGGTAGATCCTCAGCGCCATATAGAAATAAATAAAATAAAGGTATTATTAAAAAAAAAAAAAAAGACGACGACGACGACGATGACAAAGAGAATACAAATCAAGTTCTGCTTAGATTAGAGGTATGGCTCAGTGATAATTCAGCATGAGCAAGGCCCCAAGGGTCAATCCCCAGCACTAGGAAAAGAAAAAAATTCTGCCTAATTCTGTATTATTAAAGAAATATTTAGTAGAAAGTGGTCTTTAAAGAGGTAATGCAGCCTGAAGCCTGAGGCAGTATAGCAAGTGCAAAGCCAGTCTCAGCAACTTAGTGAGACCCTGTCTTAAAATTTAAAAAAAGAAAAGAAAGAAAGAAAGAAAGAAAGAAAGAAAGAAAGAAAGAAAGAAAGAAAGAAAGAAAGAAAGAAAGAAAGAAAAGCACTGAGGATATAGCTTAGTGGTAAAGTGTCTCTGGGTTCAAATCCCAATATCAAAAAATAAAATTTAATAAAACCAAGAAGTGACCCAAAACACTTAAATCAAAACAAACATTTCTGAGTAATCTATACAGGCCAGGCTTTGTGCCCAAGAGTTATACTGAGCTCTAACACAACATGAACTAAAGGCCTTACCTAGAAAAGTGCCAATAAAAAAAACTTTCAATGGCACATTTATCACAGGAGATGTAATATTAATAAACCAATTAGGCAGAAATGGCGTTATTCTCAAAAATATAATATAGTTAATGAGATGTTCTCTATGACGTTCAACCTGTCATAAGAAAAAAGATAATTAGCATCAGATAAAGACAATTTTTAAAATAAGTTGCTTTATGTAGTACCTTATTTCAAATTCTTGTCCCTAATATTTCAGAATTTATCCAGTAGAAGTGATTAAAATAGGGCTGGGTTTGTGGCTTAGTGGTAGAGTGCTTGCCTAGCACATATGAGGCACTGGGTTCAATTCTTGGCACCACATGAAAATGAACAAATAAAATAAAAGGTATTATGTCCACCTACAATTAAAAGAAATATTTTTAAAGGAAAAAAAAGTGATTAAAATAGAATTTGAAAATGACAAAACTGTATACCAAATGCTCATTACCATAGCTAAAACATATGAGTTTTTTTGTTTTTAAATTGTACTTATTGATCAATGTTATGCCACTCAAGTCCAACATCAGCTTTATGGTGGCTCAATGATATTTGACACCTAAAATGCCAAATTTAAGCGTATGATAACTAGATAAAGAATACACTTCAAGTGGCCAATTTTTAATGCCCCTACCTTTCTACAATGTAATGAATTACTATATCACAACAAATCAAGCTCTGTGTGTTCTGTGTTGCTGATGATTAAACCCAGGGCCTTACACTGGCTAAGAAAGCACTCTACCACTGAGCTACACTTTCAGTCCCTAGTACCAATTTTTAAAAAGTCCAGATAATCACAAATGAACTCATTCATTGTTGATAAATGAGATTAGATAGGTATATGGAAATCTTCAGCTGATTAAATAAATACACATTGATTATAATTTATACTGCCTTTGACCAACTGTTAAGTTTTTTTATTATTGTTGAATTTATTTCCATAACTATTTCTTACTTATTCTTTTTAGATATACATGACAGTAGCATGCATGAGATACGTGTGTGTGTGTGTGTGTGTGTGTGTGTGTGTGTGTGTATATATCTTTTTTTTTTTTTTGGTGGTGCTGGGGATTGAACCCAGGGCCTGTGCATGCAAGCACTCTACCAACTGAGTTATATCCCCAGCCCTCAAGTGATTGACCTTTTTTTTTTTTTGATAGTTATAGATGGGCAGAATGCCTGTATTTCATTTCTTTATTTTTATGTGGTGCTGAGGATGGAACCCAGTGCCTTACACATGCTAGGCAAGCGGTCTGCTGCTGAGCTACAGCCCCAGCCCAAGTGACTGACTTTTAACCTTACACGAAATAGCTATTCCAAAGAAAAGCTTAAATAGTAAAACTACTTTAATTTTCATTACTGATATAATTAAAGAACACTATACTAGAAGTCTAGAGACATAAGATTCTAAACCATTATAATTAAATGTTAGTGATCTGGGGCAAAACATTAAATTGTTCTTAATTTCCTAATCTTTAAAAAAAAGGGGGGTACAGCAGGATAATCTCAAATTCCTATGAGATACAATAGTTTATTCCTTCTGATTTTTTATAAAAATGGGATTTGCCTCACAATATTATGTTAGCCTTCTCTGTGTAGCAAGGTTTGTATTTGTAGGGATCCTGACTGAAGATAAAAAAGTGTCTAATTATGTAGATACCTTCATACTGACCTGAACTTGTCTGCTGATTAAATTTATGAAGACAAAGAATTAGGATTATCATTTTAGAGGATCTAGTGGTATAACTCAGTGACAGAATTTATGCTTTTAATGAGGAGGTCCTGAGTTTGATCCTAAACACCACAAATAAACTGATAAATAAAATAATCACTACAAGTAAAAAAAAAAAAATTTTGCTTCAAAATTATTGTCAGGAAGGGCTGGGGATATAGCTCAGTTGGTAGAGTGCTTGCCTCGAAAGCACAAGGCCCTGGGTTTAATCCCCAGCACCATTAAAAAAAAAAGAAAAAGAAAAAAAAAATCATTGTCAGGAGCAATGATATATGCCTGTAATCCCAGTGATTCAGGAGGCAGGAATATCTCAAGTTCAAGGCTAGCCTCAGCAATTTATCAAGACTCATTCTCTCTTTTTGATACTGGAAATTGAACCCAAGGGAACTTTACTGAGCTGTTATCTCCAGCCCTTTTTATTTATTTTGAAACAGGGTCTCACTAAGTTGTTTAAGGCCTTGCTAAGTTGCTGAGGCTGGCCTTGAATTTGGAATCCTACTGCCTCAGCTTCCTGAGTCACCAGTATTATAAACAAGTGCCACTATACCCAGCTAAGATCCTATCTCTAAGGTTCAATTTCGAGTACAAAAAAAAAAAAAAAGCAAATAAATAGATATTCATATTTGCATACCATTTGATGTTGTAGATATTCATATTTGCATACCACTTGATGTTGTTTGGGTGAAAAGATAATTCTTACTATCTAAACTACTTTTGTGCATAAAGTTTTGCTATTTGATTTAATACATAAATTTATGTACTTTCTACATAAATTAAATTAATATTAAACTTATGTAGGACTACACATTGACCTCTCACTTAACCAAAGTTATATTACATAATTTGAAATAACCTGGACACAATTACACACACCTGAAGTTCCACCTAAGGCAGGAGGATCACTTGAGCCCAGTATAGATAACATAGCAAGATCCTGTTTCAAAAACAAAACTAAACAAACAAATACACATTTACCTGCTGTGACCATTTTACTGCTTTCTCTGTTAGGTATTTGTACACAACTGGTCTTCCAACCAAATAGGAGAGCATATAGCAGAAAGAGGCACCAAGTCCAGAACACTGAAAAATAATAATAAGTCATAAGCATTTTTTTTCCATCTTATTCACATGGATATATCCACCTGAGGAAAAGCTCAACTCATTAACTTCTTTGGGGAAATGGGGTGGCTACATTGCAAGTATTATAATTCAAATGAGACCACCCAAAACAAATTAACACTTGTGGTTAAACTTAGTGGCTAGAGCCAATTAATTAATGTTATCTTTTAGCCTAAGAATACAATTTCAGCCACCAATTTTTGTCATTTGTTATGCTTAAAAACACTTCCCCCATCCCTGAGACCTAACTCACTGTGCCCATCAACATTCTTAAACTATCTGAACTCACAAAACAATAGGAAAAAACAAGTCTAAAACAGCTTATAAATGTTAATGAGTCTATAATAACCCTGTTTTAGAAAACAATCCATAACACCTCTTTAATGAGGGTTTTAACACATAACACTTAAACTCCTCTTAAATTAATGAATTTATGCTTAAGCAGTCCAGTGGGATACTTACCAAACAAACAAGAAATAAGGCTAGTGGAAAGGGATAAAGAAACCCTGAGAGTATACTGAGAAATATAGAGCCTGGAATAGCAAATGTTTGCAAGCTGTTAACTTTTAAGTTAAGGATTAAAACATAATTAAGTGAAATTTTAAAAAGACAAACTCAGCATTTCAGGAAAAAGTATACAGAAATTATCATGTTAATGAGATTACATCCATATTTTAGTTAAGGTTAAGAATTCCTTATCCAAAGTGCTTAGGACCATAAGTGTTTTGGATTTTTCCAGATTTTTAAAAATTGGCACCATATACATCTCAGAGATAGGAACTAAGTCTATAGACTTAACAATAAAGTTCATTTGTTTCACATTTATATTATACACATAACCTGGAGGTAATTTTACACTAATTTTAGTGTGCCTATGTTTTGACTAAACCCTGTCACTAGAGATCAGATGGGGAGTTTTCCACTTATGGTATCATGTCAGCACTCCAAAAGTTTTGGATTCTGGATCATTTTGGATTCTAGATTGTTTGGATTAGGGATGTTCAATCTGTATTAAAAGACAAAATATGACTCCTCAGCTATAATGCTTCTAAGTGGATAATTTACTAAACAATAAATATCAAACTACAATTAATAAACGCAGTGCTAATAAAATTGTGCTATTAAAAGAAAACCAAGATTCAAATGTATGAATTGCCAAGATCATTGTAATGTCATGTGTAGCTAATAAAAAAAAAACATTCATTTATATAATATAGAACTATATCTCAGCTGAGCCACTGAACATAGAAACAAAAGTCGAATATAAAATTTCTCTATTTTTCCCAACAATGTTCATTAGAGCATTGTTTTGTTTATTGTTTTCTCTGTGTGTGTTTTGAGTTCCAAATCTGATAAAAGATCATTCATTGCAAAAAAAAGAAAGGAAAAAAAAAAAAGAAAACCAAGACAAGTATCCAACATGTACCAGAGAGAGAGGAATTTAACAAATTTGGCACAAAAGAGAAAAAAAGGAAAAGTCTTTAGTAGTCTTAAATAACATGCTTCTCTAATGAATTTGTTTCAGGAAACAAGAGTTCTGGCTGGAAATCTAGGTATATATAAGGTTATTAAGAATTTATTTAAAATTTAATTATGACAATTACCTCAATTAACTTAAATAAAGTTACCACTCATTAAAAAAACTAATAGGGATGGCTGGAGGCAGTGGCACATGTCTGTAATCCCACTAGTTTGGGAGGCTGAGGCAGGAGGATCGTGAGTTCAAAATCAGCCTTAGCAATTAGCAAGGCCCTAAGCAACTCAGGGAGACCCTGTCTCTAATAAAATATAAATAAAGGGCTGAAGTGTGGCTCAGTGTGTAAGCACACCTGGGTTCAATCTGGTACTTGAGAGGGAAAAAAAAAAAAGAATAGGGTAGGGATGATCAAATACAGTAAAAATCAGACACCTTGTTTTTTAAAATAGGTAACACTTTTTATACTGTCTTCTGATTCCCAGTTTTGGTTTGGACAACATTGCCACCCCTAAGATGATTTATTAAAAGATAAAGCAAAATGATATTCAAAGTGTATATATATATGGGCTCCATAGCCATAATGCCTCTTTGTGTGTGTGGTGCTGGGGATTGAACACAGGGCCTTGTGCATGCAAGGCAAGCACTCTACCAACTGAGCTATGTGGCCAGCCCCTGCCTCTAACTTTTCTTTTTTTAATATTTATTTTTTAGTTATAGTTGGACATAATACCTTTATTTCATTTATTTATTTTTATGTGGTGCTGAGGATCGAACCCAGGGCGTTGCACGTGCAAGGCGAGTGCTCTACCGCTGAGTCACAATCCCAGGCTGGGCCTCAATAATTTAAGTGAGGCCTTAAGCACCCGAGTGAGAGATAAAAAATAAAGGAGTGGAGTGGTGGCTCAGTGGGTAAGACTTTATTATGGAAAATTTCAAATATCTGAAACTAGTATTAATGATGCCCAATATTAACTTTTTACTGTCATAAATATCTAGTCTGTGTTTGTTTTAATTTCCAAAATGTCTCTATTTTTTTTTTTCAGTATTGGGAATTTAACAACTCAGATGGCTTTAACATTGAGCTACATCCCTATCCCTTCTTAATTTTTATTTTGAGATGTGGTCTCACTAAGTTGTCCAGGCTGGCTTTAAACTTGCAATCCTTCCACCTCAGATTCCAGAGTCCTTGGAATTATAAGCCTGACCACCATACCAGGCTTGCATTTTCTTAATAGTTATCTTTTTCAAATCAGAATCTAAAAAAGGCTCACATATTCTATTTGTTCAATATAGCTCAAGTATACCATACTTTTTTGTTTCTTCCACTTTATTTACTGGAGAAACTATCATTTGCCACTTTTTGGATATTCTGTTGTATCTTCAACATATTCTGTCCATTGCCTTATGGTAATAGTTACCAAAGTATTTTTCTTTGTGCATGGGCAAGTGACTTGAGCTTAATTTTCTAGCTATTAAACTTGAAAATTTCTAGCTATTTAGAATTAAATTCCTCTTTCCCAAAAAATCTTGGCTTTTTGTTTGTTTTTGGTTTTTTAGTACCAGGGATTAAACCCAGGAGTGCCACATTCCCAGCCCTTTTTAAAATTTTTTAATTTTGAGACAGGGTCTCACTAGGTTGCTTACTGTCTCATTAAATTGCTAAGGCTGGCTTCAAACCTGCAATCCTCCTGCCTCAAGACCCTAAAGCTACTGAGATTTATAGTTGTGTGCCACCATGCCCAGCTAAAATCTTGGTTCTTAATGATCTTAACATAATTAACCGTTTGCTTCACGTATTAAGAATACATAATACAGGGCTGGGGTTGTGGCCAGTGGTAGAGCACTTATCTAGCATGTGTGAGGCACTGGGTTAGATTCTCAGTACCGCATATAAATAAATAAAATAAATGTCCATTGACAACTAAAAGAAAAATATTTTTAAAAATACATAATACTGGGGCTGGGGCTGAGTGGTAGAACACTTGTCTGGCATGTGTGAAGCCCTGGGTTTGATCCTCAGCACAACATAAATAAAATAAAAGGGTATTGAATCCACCTATAACTACAAAAAAATTTTTTAAAAATACATAATACATTAGCAATATCATACTGAAACTTTTCCACATTGTAAATACATGAGTAACAATATTATTACTAACAACATGAGTACTAAAAAAAAAAATCTAAGATTTCTTTTAAGTCTTTCTATTTATATGAATTTGCCCATTCTAGGTATTTCTTATTTGAAATTAGGTTTTTATTCAAGAAGGTATTAGCACTGCACTGCTGAATACAGTGACCATATACTGCTATTAAGACAATGAAATACAGCAAGTCTGAACTGAGATGTGCTATGAATATAAAATACACACATCTCAAAGAAATAATATGAATAAAAAGATTTGTTAAAGTACCTCAGTAATAAATTTTTTAAAGCCTGGTGTGTAGCTCAGTGATAGAGTACATGCTTAGCATACGAAAGGCTCAGGGTTCAACTCCTAGCACATCCACATGAAAATTTATAGTGATTATATGTTGTAATGATAAAACAACATTTAATACATTGATTCAAGTAAAATTATTTGAAAAATTAATTTCAGGTGGTCCACTTTTTCTAATGTGCCTACCATTAAATTTAAAAATTAAACCAGGCTTCCACCTATTTCTATTAATCAGTCATGCACTAATAAAACAAAAACTGTTATATATGCCCAAAGATAAAGTCTTTCCCTTTGTTCACTGAGTTTAAAAACATTAAGATCAAAAGTATAAGGCTGGGGTTGTGGCTCAGTGGTAGAGCACTTGCCTTGCATGTGTGAGGCACTGGGTTTGATCCGCAGCACCACATATAAATAAATGAATAAAATAAAGATCTATCAACATCTAAAATAAAAATATTTTTTAAAAAATCAAAAGTATAAAGAATGTTATAAGAAAATACAGATTTAACAAATTACTTATTTTATTAAAAAATCAAAACCTGAATTAAGGGGCTGGGGTTGTGGCTCAATGGTAGAGCGCTCGCCTAGCATGTGTGAGGCACTGGGTTCGATCTTCAGCACCACATAACAATAACTAAAATAAAGATATTGTGTCCAATTACAACTAAAAAAATATTTAAAAAAAAACTGAATTGATACCAACCAGTATCTTACTTAAAATTTTATATGAAACCTATGGGCATTTTACTACATCTCCAGCCCTTTTTGCTTTTCATTTTGAGACACTAAGTTGCTTAGGGCCTTGCTAAGTTGCAATCCTCCTGCCTCAGCCTCCTGGTTGCTGGGATTACATGCATGCACTAACATGCTTGGCATTTAATAGATTTCTTAAGACAGTGTATATACAATTAAATAACTTTCTAAATAGCTTCCTAAAACAGCCCATCAAAAAGAAAGGTGCAGGCTAGGGTTGTGGCACAGTGGCAGAGCACCTGCCTCGAACATGTGAGCATTGGGTTCAATCCTCAGCACCACCTAAAAATAAAGAAAATAAAGATAATGTGTTCATATATAACTAAAAAAAAAAAAAAAACCTGTAAAACCCTTTTCCAAAGTTTATACTATACTGAATATATTGTGTTGCTTGAAGTAGGAAACTGTAATAGTCTAAAAAATTAAAAGAAATGTGCACAAAATTTATTCCCAACTTTCTCCAGATTTTAATTTTTCAAATAGGGAGGATAACAATAAAAGTACCTACTTACAGCACACTACCTAAATACAAATCCATCTTCACCATGTAGGTAAACAATTAATGTTTCCATTGGCAGTAAAAGCTTTTGTAAACATATTTACTGTTAAATTGCTTATGCTAGAAATAACTTCTCCAATATTTTTACATATATACTCAAAACTATTGCATAAGGAGATCAATTGTAGAAACATGTAATACCCAATGCAATATAAGTCCAAGAAAAGAAATGTTGTAACTCCACATCAAATTCAGCCACAGAATGAGAAGTTATACTCCACTTATATATGTTAAAATACATTCTCCTGTCACATACAACTAACAACATATTTAAAAAAGAAAACGCTATTAAATTTCATAGGACAAAAAACCCAACAATCCAAAATTAATTCAGGAAATAAAAAAGGAAGTAAAAATACAAATACCTTAAGGGAACTAACAACATAGTTAATTTGCCTTTTAAAAAAAGCTATTTTAAAAACTTTCACAGACATTTGCCACTATGCCTGGAAGTTATGGATTAATTGACAAGGTATGTACAATTAAATAACTTTATAAATAATTTCCCAAAACAGCCTTTTGTTGTTGTTAAGTAACATTAACAAAATCAGGAAGTAATCTTTCATTAATCAAGAAGATTTGGAAAGCAGGCTGTATAACAATAGGCTGGGGTTGTAGCTCAGTGGTAAAGTGCTTGCCTATCACATGTAAGGCATTAGATCCTCAGCACTCCCCCCCCAAAAAAAAAAATGAAAAAAAAAACAACAACCAACAACATACATTTCCATAAAACAAAGAAACTCCTTTGAATATTTATTTTCTTTTGAACTTTTGCAGAAGAAACTTCTAAATGGAAGGTAAAAAACCATGAACAAAGGAGATTTATAAGATAACATCTATAAAAGCAAATGATTAAAAGCCAATTGTACAAACCCACTAGAATGTTTTTAAAAATGATATAACTACCAACTGAAAATAATTTATTTTTTATTTTTAAAATTAATAAAATAATTATAAAAAACCCAAATAGATAAATATCCTTAATAATAAAGGGAAATATTTAATTAGTGACAAAAAGAATATCAAAAAATTTGATAATAGTCATAAAAATAAATGAGTTAAAATTAAGGTATAATTTTACATTTTCAAATATTTTATTTAGTATTATAACACTGCATTAACAATTTTTAAAAGGAAAAATAATTTACGATTACACACAACTAAATGACAGTTCTTTTAAGCCCTTTCTTGAACAAAACTACAAAGCATTTTTCAGTTAAAAGGATACAAAATATATGTAGCAAAATAAGCTACAAGTACTTGTACATAAAAGGTGTCCTTATATTTGGATAAAACTTTTCCTAGAGCCTTGGCATCATCCATATCTCTGGGAACCTTCATATTCACTCTTTCTTCTCTGAAGAAATAAAATTAAAGTGAAAAAATTTAAAACAGAATTTTGCCATAATAAAACCAAAGTTAAGTTCAAAACATGGAGATTTAGCCAAAATGATTTGATGCCATGATCTCTGTTGAAGGCAAATTAGTAATTTTTTTAATGTTCAAAAGTCTGTAAATTATTTGTTTTTAAATTTCTCAAGATGTAATCTATGTATGAAAGTTTAGAATGACCTAAACTGAAGGTTAAAAACATGAGCTCCAATAATTGCTTTAAATTTTTAAATTTACCAATAAAAAATGAACCACTGATGTTAGCATATTAAAAACAGATTTAACATCATTTTGGTTAATCTTCATTATAATCTGAAGTCAGCAATCACTCAAAATGGAAATTAAGTAAAGCTTTCAACAAAGTCACCATTCACAATTTTTCTGAAGTATTACAGCTCAAAGTTCAAGAAAAACGTTAAAACACTTTTCCTTTTCTATTAATTTTATTTTAAATTTCGTGCCTTGTTTGGATTTCTTACTTATAAAAGCCTAAATAGTCATCTTTGTGACTTGATTTGGGTTTTTTGTTGTTGTAGTTTTAATGGTACTAGAGATTGAACCCAGGGACACTCTACCATTGAGCTACATTCTCAGCCCTTTTCTTTTGTGATAGGGTCTTGCTAAATTGCCCAGGCTGGCCTCAAACTCCAAACCTCTTGCCTTAGCTTCCCAAGTTGTGGTATAAGACAGAAACCCAGGTTCACCTTTACATTTAACATATACTGTACTTATTTGTGCAACTGAAGAACAATGTTAGAAGGCTTTTTTATTTTATTTACTGACTGCTGAAACAGGTTCTTACTACTGTTGCCAGTTGGTCCCAAATTGTGGAGTCAAGTGATCTTCCCACCTCAGCCTCATGAATAGCTGGAACTACAAGTGTGCACTACCATGCTCAGCTGAATGCTGTTTTATTAAGTCCTATAAAAATATCTGATGTCTGGTGTGGTGGCACATACCTGTAATCCCAATGTTTGGGAGACTGAGGCAGGAGGGTCTCGATTTCAAAGCCAACCTCAGCAACTTAAAAGAGACCCAAAGCAATTCAAAGAGACCCTGTCTCTAAATAAAATGTAAAAAAAAAAAAAAAAAATGAGCCCTTTGATGGCACATATCTGGAATCCCAGCAGCTCAGGAGGCTGAGGCACTAAGCAACTCAGTGAGATCCTGTCTCTAATAAAATACAAAATCAGGCTGGGGATACGGTTCAATTGTTGAGTGCCCGAGTTCAATCCCTGGTACACCTCTGCCCCCCCGAAAAAAGTAAAAAAGGACTGGGGATGTGGCTCAATGCTTAAGCACTTCTGGGTTTAATCCCCAGTACCAAACTAAATGAAAAAGATTCCATTGGCTTATGTATGCATAGGCATGCATATATGCACACACACTTATGTAGAGAACAATAGGCAGAATGTACAAAGTTTGTAATGATAACAAGTAATGTTATCATTCTTAGAGAAGATTGGGAGCAAAGACAACCTTATTAATCTGGAGTCTGTTCTTTGTGTGTGTGTGTGGTTCTGGGGATTGAACTCAGGGCCTGTGTGCAAGGCAAGCACTCTACCAACTGAGCTATATCCCCAGCCCTGGAATCTGTTCTTTTCCTCTTTCAATCAACTCTATTTCTTACTCCTTGATCAAAAAGTAGAAAGGATCTAAAATTAAATCACAGTAATACTAACTTAGCATGGCTGGGGTTGTGGCTTAGTGTTAGCCATGTCTAGCATGTGTAAGGCACTTACACATGGGTTTGATACTCATCACCACATAAAAATACACAAAATATTAACTTAGCAACATAACATGCCACCATCCTAAAAGCATTTACAATGAAGTAGGAAAATAAAATACTAGAGCTAGGGCTGTAGCTCACTTACAAGAGTCCTTGCCTACCATGTGCAAGGTCCTTAGTTCAATTCCCAGTACCACACAAAATTAACATGGAAATAATTAAGTTTAACTATAAAATTTCAAGAATAACTGTAAATAAGGAACTGGGAATGTAGCTCACTGGTTTAACATCTGCCTAGCATGCACAAGGCCCTGGTTTCATAACCAACAGGAGGTGGGATGGGGACAGACTGTGAATAAAAGCAACTAAGAGAGCACATAAACTTTTTGATGCCTTGAAATCCCATTTCACAGATATCCACTACCATATCAGGCTGACCATGGTTAAAAGTCTAAACATATTTTTATAATTCTTTTTTTTTTTAAAGAGAGAGGGAGGGAGAGAGGGAGGGAGGGGGGGAGGGAGGGAGAGAGAGAGAGAGAGAGAGAGAGAGAATTTTTTTAATATTTATTTTTTAGTTCTCGGCGGACACAACATCTTTGTTGGTATGTGGTGCTGAGGATTGAACCCGGGCCGCACGCATGCCAGGCGAGCGTGCTACCGCTTGAGCCATATCCCCAGCCCCTATAATTCTTTATATAATCTATTATTATACCAGGGTGGTATTACAGTAGTAAAATAGCCCTGGGATATTTTGACCTCCTAAAATATGTTTCAGGTCCATAATCTCTTTCCTAAGATTAAAAAAATTCTGAAAACTAAAATTTCTTTATAATTTGTCAGCAAAAACTTGTCAGTGAACTTAGTCTTTTGTCATGTTTAGTGTTACCATGTAGGCTTTATTGCATAGATATTAATGTATTGGATTATGAGAAGCTACTTTTTTTTTTTTGGAAAGGTCAAGTATTTTATTTTTAAAATTTAAAATTTTTAAAATTCTAATTTGTTATTATGACAGCAGAATGCATTACAATTCATAGTACACACATAGAACACAACTTTTCATATCTATGGTTGCACACAAAGTAGAGTCACACCATTTGTGTCTTCATACATGTACTTAGGGTATTTATGTCCATCTCATTACATTGACCCTCCTACCTTCATTCCCCCTCTCTTCCCCTCCCTCACCTTTGCTCTATCTAGAGTTTGTCTAATCCTCCCATGCCCCCAACCCCAACCAGCCCTGTTATGAATCAGCATCCATATATCAGAGAAAACATTCATCATTTTGCCTTTTCTAAGAAATTTCTTGGAAATTCTGCATTGTCAATATGTTGCTGAATTGAAATGCTCTATGAATATAATCTTTTGACAGTTATTAAAAAGCATATCCCACAATATGACTGGTTACATTTTTATCTCATTATTGTTTTTGCACATGCTTACATTCTACATTTTCATAGGCATTCTACATTTTCCAGTGAAGATAATATTTTAAGATTTAACATAGTATAAAATATTCTAGAAAGAATCCCCAAACTTCAGTCAGTGGAGACCATTAGCATAAATTAGACTGTGTGTAGTTATATGGGAAAAAATTGGTAATTCAAATTGTTTTTGTTCAGGAGAAACAAGCAACTTCATAGGAAACAATGTAGTGGCCTAATGCTCTTCTTCTGTTTAGAAGCTGAAGAACTTCAAAAGTTAAATCGGCTATTTTCCCTTATGTTACTGACTAAATTATTACCTTTTGAATTAAGTGACACTTAGAGATGTGGCTGCTTTAGTTTTTAGTGCAGTCTTGGTGTTCACTTATTATTTTCAGTATCAAGACATGTAGTAATTATGGAGATAGGTAGAATCATCACTTAGTAAATTACCTTATTCATTAATTATGTAAAGTTAAAAGGATTTTACTGTGTTGGGAATGCATATCATTCATTTTATTGCTGAAATCAACATATTTTTTTTTCTCCAGCAGACAAAAATTCCCATATTTCTTTTGTTTTTGAGAAGCTACTTTAGATCTGCTGAAGGTATCACATAATATTATGTTATCCTTCCAAAGTGGAAAATTTCTAAATTATAAAACACATTTTACCAAGGTTTTTGCTACGAAATTATGGATGTGTATTAGATATAGTCTTTTTTTTTTTTTTAAGAATTTTAACATTTATGTGGTGCTGCTGAGGATCGAACCCGGGCCACATGCATGCTAGGCGAGTGCGCTACCGCTTGAGCCACATCCCCAGCCCCAGATATAGTCTTTTACAAGATAAACTTCTCTGTGAAAAGTATCTATTCAGGCTGGGGATATGGCTCAAGTAGTAGTGCGCTCACCTAGCATGCGTGAGGCGCTGGGTTCGATCCTTAGCACCACGTAAAAAATAAAATAAAGATATTGTGTCCACCTAAAGCTAAAGAATAAATATTAAAAAAAAAGAAAAGCATCTATTCAGACCAGATGACTTCCATAACATAGGAGGAAAAAGCTAGAAGATGGAGATGTAGTAAAAAGGAAATGTATGAATAAAAGCAGACAAAAACTGAGAGCAAGGAAAAGTAAATACAAAGGGAGAAAACAGGGACAGAAAAAAAGAATACCATTTTATTCTAACCACAGTCAATATCTAGGATAAACTATAAAAATAAACCTACTTGGTCACTAACACTAAACAATAAATGAAACAAATAGAAAATATTACAACCATCATCTATTTCATAAAACTTCATTGTTGTTATTGCTATGTTTTCCATTCTGGGGACTGAAACCAGGGCCTTGCTCATGCTAGACTTGCACTCTGTCACTGAGCTATATTCTCAGCCCTACTTAATTTTAAATATTTACAATTGTAGCCAGGTGCAGTGGTGCATGCCTATAATTCCAGCAGCTCATGAGGCAGAAGCAGGACAATTAACCAGTCTGAGGCCAGCCTCAGCAACTTTGGGAAGCTTTAAACTTAGTGAGACCCTCACTCAAAATAAAAACAATTAAAAAGGCTGAGGGATGTGGCTCAGTGGTTAAGTGCCCTTGGGTTTTAATCACTGGCACACACACACCCCATAATACACACACACACACAATTGTGAGAGACACAGAGAGAGAGAAGGCTCAAGTGCAGGGTTGTGATATTAAAATGTCTTTCCTATTGTAGTTATATTTTTAAAAATTTTTGGAAGCCATTAGAAAGGTGAGGTCTTAATTAGAAAAACAGTGCTGTGAAAACCTTGCACAGAAAATCAAGAAGAAAATTTGGAAACAAGTATTTACATAACAGTGCTGATATGAACTTGCTACAAGCTATGAGAGCTGACACATTCACCATGATGGTTCTGTTGCTTAAAAAGTTTAGCTTTTAATTTACTTTCATCTCACATATATCTAGACATTTTCAGTTCTCTCTCAGTATACTTACTCACTAAGCTGAGGAAAATTTTTATATACCAAAAACATAACAAATGCTGCAGATAAGAAAATAGACACCAATATAAGGAGTGACATTCTTGCTGACCCAGCTTCTGCCCAGGCTTTTTCTGGAAGAAAGAAAAAAAGTATAATTAAGGTTCACATTTAAAAAAAAAAAAAAAAAAAAAAAGATTCACATTTTTGCCCAAAACACTGGGACATTAAATCAGTTACTTCAATTGATCTAAGGACACATTCACTAATGTAACTTTAGAATGTGAAGTCAAACATCAAAATATTTTGAGTGGTTCTCTTCTTTCCATTCTACTCCAAGAATGGAAAAATGTTTACATCTCCTCAAAAGGTAGTCTCTGTTATCTTAAAAATTATATGCAAGGGCTACGGTTGTGGTTCAGTGGTAGCGCACTTGCCTAGCATGCGTAGGGCACTGGGTCTGATTCTCAGCACCACATACAAATAAATATAATAAAGGTCTATCAACAACTAAATATCTATATTTTTTAATTATATGCAAGATAAAAATATACAATGAGATCCAATAGAGATTCAGTAAAGAACAAACAGAAAAATGAGCAGATCAGTTTTGCCAGTTTGCAGTCAATAGTGGTAAGAGCAGAATAGCTTACACTCAGGCTCACTGGGTAAGAGGTAGAAGTGGGTGACTTAATTTTTCATTGCCTTCATTTACCATTATCACGGTATAATACCGATAACATGGTATTTTAAAATATGTGGGCTATAATTAGGATTTGTGATTTTTAGTCCCTTGAGAATGGATCCACCACACATCCCCTTCCAACTACTGGCCATGTAGCTTTCATGAAATATCTTAAACAAAAGTGCTGAACTGCCTGGACTCCTCTAATTTAGCAAATCATTTTTATAAAAGTTTATATTAAAGTATATTAGACAGGTATCATTACTTGTTCTACCCACATTCTCCTCCTCTAGACTAACAACCTTTCCTGGTCACCCAAATGAGCCAATCTCAGCAGCCTAATCTTACCAAGTGATTCTAACATTCTCTCCTCATAAACACAGAAGGCTGTCCAGCCTAAGCTTGGACATCTGATCCAAGTGGAAACACTTTATTATTGGCTGACTATATTTTCCCCTTGAAATTTTTGAACTAAGAAAAAGTTATTGTTTGTAAAAGGCTAGTGAGTGTTAGGGCTTAAAGGTCAAACAGTGGAAGACATAGTCAATAACATGGTAAGGAAGACAAGAACCATAAAATGTAAGAGGTTGTAATAGAAACCCAGAAAAGAAATGAGAGATATACATAATCAAACTTGTTGATTTCTAACTTTCCACTTCCCTTGAAGCCTGGCTATATTTCATTTCTTATTCATGGATGCCACTGAAATTGTCTCATTTTTATTCTTATGACAGCTTTCTAATACTTTTAGTTGTAGATGAACACAATACCTTTATTTTGTTTATGTGGTGCTAGGGATTGAACCCAGTGCCTCATGCATGCTAAGCAAGTGGTCTACTACTGAGCCCCAATCCCAGCAGGACAGCTTTCCTTTTTATTTGTGTTGGTTTAAAGTGTTTCTGTTCCTTTTAACCAAAAAGTTTTGACTAAAAGACTATAATTTTTGTTTTTGTCTTGTTTTGTTTTGGTACCAGGGATTGAATTCAGGGACACTCAACCACTGAGCCACATCTGCAGCCCTTTTTTGTATTCTATTTAGAGAAAGGGTCTTACTGAGTTGCTTAGCACCGCACTTTTGCTAAGGCTGACTTTGAACTCACAAGATCCTCCTGCCTCAATTGTGTTCAACAGTAACACAAGAAAACAACTAAAAGAATGCAAAAAGAATGAGTGACAATTGAGGCTCTTCTTTCATGCAAACTAGCAAAAAAAGGGAGTGTTGGTACTTATGATTCAATAACCCTTCCATATAATTCTAATAAACACAGAGAATTTAATTCAATTATAGTTTTAAAAAAATATTTGTTTTTTAGTTGTAGATGGACACAATATTTTTATTTTATTTATTTTTATGTGGTGCTGAGGATCAGAACCAAAGGCCTTGCAAAATAAAAAAAAAAAACATAATAGGCAAGTTTTCTACTGCTGAGCCACAACCCTAGCCTTCAATTACAGCCCTATACATAAAAGTTATAAATTTTGTTTTTATAATTTACATCTAAATTTATAGCCTACATATTTATGTGTCTTCTTATGCCTGCATTAGAAGCATGTGTCTTTAGCATTTATAGCTATTCTTCCTGTTATTTTATATTCATTAACTTCCAAATCTGCCATCATACTAATTCCTAGTCTGAATTATCCTATTATCTGCTTTTTCAACCCCCTTGGTCAAAGGTACTATTAGAAAAAGTGCATATGCCTTCCTAGCTTCAGTCAGGGTTATCAATGATGAATCCTTTTATAGCATTATCCTAAAAGATTATTCTAAGTCCCTTCAGGCTATTAATTCTACCTTTCTCTACCTGCAACCAATCTGTTAATGAAATTATCTTCCCTTGTCTGTCCTCCTTTCCTTTTCATTAACTGTCAACACACTTCACCACAGAAACTCTTTCCATTCATCCAAAACATTCAGTATTTCTCTCTCTTACATGCACCTTTTCTCTTAACTTCTAATATATGTAAATCCATCCTGGAAACCCATAAATTAACTATTACCCTCTAGCAGCTCTGTAATTCTCTCCTTTCATATTAAAACATTTTAGAAAGCAAAATCTTCCAACACCTACAAGATCTTAGGAATGGCTCTTACTGGTCATCTAGCCCACTTGTTCTCAACATTCAGTGTTTTCTAGAACTACTTGACCCTACCATGAAGGAAAGAAAAGATCCATTTTTCTTCAGGACATAAGTGCACAGACTAAGATATCTTTGAAGGTCACAGAATACACTGTAACATTGTTCGAAGTAAATGCTTTCAAGGGCTTTAAATTTTTAAAAAATTAGTAAGATTTGAAAGTTGTATCACTTTAAAATATAAATGTAAATAACTAAAATAACTACAAGATACAAACCATCAGTTTTTAAATAACACACAAAGCATGTTTATTGGCAGTAGAAACATCAGCACTCCCAATCTTATTTAAAAGCTCATTCTTTAGTCTTAACCTCCTGCAACAGTGCTACCATCCAATCTACACACCCTCACTCACAGTCCTCTACCCATTTTCAAGTATATCTTTCCATTTACTAAAAACTAAGACCAAACCTACAATAAACTTCTCCATAATCCCAAAAGATTTCACTATTCATTTAGATAATCCACTCTGCCTCATAGATGTTTTCTTTCCTTTTTTTATTTTCCAGATACTGGGGATTGAATTCAGGAGCACTCTACCATTTAGCCACATACCCAGCCCTATTTTGTATTTTATTTAGAGCAGGGTCTTTCGAGTTGCTTAGTGCCTTGCTGTTGCTGAGGATGTTTTGTATTTTTTTTTTAATTTTTTTTAGTTGTTGATGAACCTTTATTTTATTCATTTATTTATATGTGGTGCTGAGAATTGAACCTAGTGCCTCACTCATGCTAGGCAAACCCTTACCACTGAGCCCCAGCTCCAGCCCCTGAGGCTGGCTTTGAAATCATGATCCTCCTATACTGCAAGTTCTAGACTGACCTGAGCAAATTACCAAGACCCTATCTCAAAATAAAATAAAAAAGCCAGCATTGCCAGGCGTGGTGGCAGGCATGGTGGCACATGCCTGTAATCCCAGCAACTCGGAAGGCTGAGGCGGGAGTATTGTTGAGTTCAAAGCCAGCCTCAACAGATTATTAAGGCACTTGGCAACTGAGTAAGACCCTGTCTGTAAATAAAATATAAAAAAGGGCTTGGGGAGTGGTCAGTGATTAAGTGCCCTGGGATATATCCCCAGTACCAAAGCAAAACAACAACAACAAAACGCTGGGGTCTCAGCAGTTTGGGAGGCTGAGGCAGGAGGATGGTAACTTCAAAGCCAGCCTCAGCTATTTAGCAAGGCCCTAGGTAACTTTTGCTGGACCCTGTCTCTAAACAAAATACAAAAAGGGCTGGGGATGTGGCTCAGTGGTTAAGTGCCCCTGGGTTCAATCATTCTCGGGCACAAAAAAAAAAAAAAAAAAAAAAAAACCACTGGGGATCAGGCTCAGTGGAAGAGCACCTGTGGGTTTATCCCTAGTACCATAGAAATAAAATGAATGAATTCCAACATTCCATTCCTTCATCACCTCTTTCACCACTTTTTTTTTCTTTCTTTCTTCAGGGCTGGGGATCAAACCCAGAGCTTTGCACAGGCTAAGCAAGCATTCTCAGTCCTATATCACCTTTTCTCTTTTTATGGTTTTTCCTCTCTTGATTTTCTCCCTTTAGCTGGACTCCTCTTCCCTCCATGCCCAGCCCAGACACCATGTATCATCTGAATCAGCATCTTTGACTGAAATTCTTATCCTTTCCTTAATGTCTTTCTGATACGGTTTGAGCATAGTATGAGTGTCCCCCAAGGGTCCACTGTGACTGAAGGCTTTGCCCACAGGGTGGTGCTACTGGAAGCACTGGAAACTTTGGAAAGTGGCACTTAGTGGGAGGTCCTTAGGTCACTGGTGGGAGCATTCCCTCCAGAGATAGTCTTTGCCAAAGAAATGTTACAAAAATTTGATTTTGGCCCCACCCAGTCCTCTGTGCTTCCTGTCTCAAGATGCGATTGCTCATCCTCATTCAAGTTCCACCACTGACATCCTCCATGAGGTTCTCTCCAGAATTGATCTAATACAAGTGCCATGTGCTTAAACCCGAAAAGCTGTGAGCTAAATAAACCTTTGAACAATACTCTCTTCTAAAGGCAATGAAACAATCCAGGCAAGATAGTATAAGCCTGTAATCCCAGAGGCTAAAGCAAAAGGATCTCAAATTCAAGGGTAGTTTTAGCAATTCAATAAGACCTTCAGCAACTTAGCAAGATCCTGTCTCATAATAAAAAATAAAAAGAACTGGGGATGTTTTTCTGTGGCTAAATCCCTAGTACCAAAAAGGGGGGGTGGGCGCAATAAAACCAACTTCAAGATAGTGTTTCTCAAACTTTTTATTTTATTTTTATTTTTTTGTGTAGTACTGGGGATTGAACCCAGGGACTTATGTATCCTAGGCATCCGAGGCACCTGTTCTACAGCTGAACTCTATTGGTAGCCCTTTTCATTTTGAGACAGGGTCTCACTATGTTGCCCAGGTTGGCCTGGAACTTGCAATCCTCCTGCCTCAGGCTCCTGAGTAACCAGGTCCAAGTTTCTAAAACTTTAGACTCTTTCTTGGTACCAGGAATTGAACCCAGAGGCACTTAACCACTGAGCTACATATCTAACCCCCCCTCCCCCTCCTTTTCTTTTCTTTTAATTTTATTTTACTATCCATTTTTTAAAATATTTATTTTTTATTTGCAACTGGACACAATGCCTCTAATCTTTAATTTATTTACTTTTATGTGGTGCTGAGGATCAAACACAGGGCCCTGCATGTGCTAGGCCAGTGCTCTACCACTGAGCCACAACCCCAGCCCCTCCCCCTCCTTTTCTGGGATAGGATCTTGCTAAATTGCTGAGACTGGCTTTGAATTTGTGATCTTCCAGCCTCAGCCTCCTGAGTCCCTGGGCCGACCCTTTTTATTCTGACTCAGGGTCTTGCTAAATTGCTTAGGGCCTCAATAAACTGCTGGTGTTGAACTTGAAATTACAGTCCTCCTGCCTCAGCCTCTTGAGTCACTGAGATTATAGACCTGTGCTACCAGGCCCAGCTCAAATTTTTCTGACTATATTTTACAATAAGCAATAATTTTTATATCATGATCTGATGCACACAAAAATCTATGTAACTGAAAAAGATTTTTTTTGGTTGTTGATGAACTTTATTGTCTTTTTTTTTTAATGTGGTGCTGAGAATTGAACCCAGTGCCTCATGCATGCTAGGCGAGCACACTACCACTGAGCCACAACCCCAACCCCTGAAAAAGATTTTAAAAAATAACTTGATCCCTACTACAAAGCACTGATATTTTCTATTCCATTTTTAAAATGCTCATTATCTTTTTTAAAAAATATGTATTATTTAGCTGTAGTTGAACACAATGCCTTTATTTTATTTATTTATATGTGGTGCTGAGGATCAAACCCAGGGCCTCACACGTGTGCTAGGTAAGCACTCTACTGCTAAGCCACAACCCCAGCCCCTTAAATGCTCATTATTATCTATAAAATTGATTTCATACCCTTCATAGGGGTTATGAACTATTTACTAAAAAACATAGTCCTAAGAGTTCTCTTAAATTAAAATGGAAAACTGGCTAGTTAAACAAATTAGTGAGGGCAAACAATGCAAAAGAGAGTAACATACTCCAGTCCAGACACTCTGAGATGGATAAGTTTAGAGCCTAACTGGTTCTCTCTATTGTGTGTTCCTCACCATGAAAGAATCATACTTTCAGTATTATTTCCTTGATCAAGTTTTCAAAGTAGTCCACAGTCTATTAGGCTCAGACCTTAGAGACCCAACTCACAGCAAGAAATCCATTAAATGCACCAAATACTGCAGGTAGAAGGTAAAATATTTCAAAACTGCACATGACAACCCTTTGTCAAAGTTATGTAGATGTGTCATGTAATAAAATATAAATTCATTCACCGCATCATGGAATTAAAGAAATATTTTATTACTGTGTATTTCTTTTTTTATTCTTATTTTTTTGTAGTTGTAGATAGACAGCACACCTTTATTTTATTTATTTATTTGTTTGTTTTTGCAGTGCTGGGGATTAAACGCAGGGCCTTAAGCATGTGAGGCAAGCCCTCTACCAACCGAGCTATATCCTCAGCCCCTATTTTATTTATTTATTTATTTTTAAGTTTTAGGTGGACACAATATCTTATTTTTTATTTCTTTTTTTTTTTTTTTTTTTTTTTGGTGCTGAGGATCGAACCCAGTGCCTCATGCATACTAGGCAAGCGCTATACCACTGGGCCACAACCCCCGCCCGTTTTTATTTATTTTTATGCAGTGATAAGGATCAAACCCAGTTCCTCAAATGTGTTAGGCAATCTCTCTGCCACCCAGCTACAGCCCCAGCCCTACTATGTCTTTCTTAAGCAAGGGTTACAAAAATTGGAGGTTGGGTTGTGGCTCGGTGGTAAAGCGCTTGCCTAGTACATGTGAGGCACTGGGTTCAATCCTCAGCACCACATAAAACAAATACATAAACAAAATAAAGGCATTGTGTCAATCTACAGCTAAAAAAAAAATTAAGAGTTAAGAAAAAATTTATCTCTTCTTCAAAACCTTTCCTTCTTTTGAAGGTCTAGTTACCAACTGCAATTACTAAAATGCTGTCTTCAAATCCTGGAAAATCGGTTGCTAAGTACCTACTAATGCATCAGCAAGTAAACCAAACCCCATCATACATGAGGTCCCCAAAATCTTTTACCTATAAACAAAACTCTAATGGTAATTAGAGAAAGAAAAGGAAAAAGAGGAAAAGAAGGAAAAGAAAAAATCTGGGACTCATCAATAAAACAGGTTGGATCAAAAAACTTCCTTGCCTAGTGTAATCTCACACCATTTAGAATAGGACCTTGATCTCCTACTATAACCCAACAGAAACCATTCATTAGTGACAATTTTATCTCTTCACTGACACGCATAAAGGATTCACACAGACCTTTAAGTCTACTGTTTCCCAAGCCCAACATCTCCTTTTCTTCTCCCTACTTATCTAACCCCTATTCTCCACAGAAGCAGGTTTTCACATCTCTTCTTCCCTTTGTCTTCTGAGATTTACATTCTGCAGGTCATTCCATAGCATCATAAAAAGAGTAAGTGTGCCAAATGTATTGTTCTAATAATAAGATAAATCATTTTAAAAGTACCTTGGGAGTTTCAAGGTTTTATATTCTGAATGGCTTCAGGTAAAAAAAAAAAAAAAAATTGGTCACCATCTCAAGCCAAATGAAAATCTTTCTTAGAGTTACTCTCAGCAGTACTCTTCAAAACACAGTTCCTTTAATTTAGAGCAAAATTACACTTTAATAACATTTCTAAGTTTTTTATATTTATATAAAGTTATTAGACTCCATGTCTATAAGTTGGAAAAAATACCCAAAGCTTACTGAGTCAAATTAGACTGTTGAAAACACTTAAAGTTATTTTAAATACATTAACATTTTCCATTGTACACTCTTGAAAAAAAACTCCTTAGCCATCTTACTGGTGGAACATACCAGTGTGAGGGAGCTACTGACCATTTAAAAGGTCATATGTTAGAAACACTTTAACTTAAAAGAGCTTAATCATTTGAACTGCTGAAAAGCAATGCACAACTTCATAACAAGATGGAATCAACTCAGTTTCTAGGTACTTTCTCCTTACGATAATATTTAAAGCCTAAGAAATTATAGGATGGTGTATTGGGAAAATAGCTTTGGAATGAGTGACCTTAACTATAATTGTACTTAACATTTACTTAGACCCCACTTTATATAAGCCAAGCATTATGAGAATTATTTCGTTTAACTTATGCATCAACCGATTAAACAGATACGTTATTCCCATTTCACAATTCAGACTGAGCTTTTTAAAGTTAACAAGTCCAAGGTGCCAAGTAGATAACAAAATAGGGACTCAAATCCAGGTGTTCCTGCACGAGGAAGTGGCACCTAGAAGATCAAGACCTTGCTACTAATCTGGTTTTGAGACTCTGTAGGTTCAAAGTCACGTACCGACCTTGAGCCTCAGTATCTTCATCTGTAAAAACAACGCAACCATTGCTAAAGTTCCTTCCAGATCTGGCTAGCATCGTTATCAACCTTGCAATCGTCAATAAGCCGGTGTTATTCCTTCTTTCAACTGAATTCAATAGACTCATCTACTAAGCGTTTGGCCTTGAGCTGCGCAGGGAGCCTAAGCCCAGGTACCCCATTTTCTTTTTCTCGTCCCTAGACGTCGGCAGACTCCCTCTTACTCCTTAAAACCCCTTTCTCCTCCGGAACCCCTCCCGAAACACAGGTCTCTAGGTCAGTCCCTCCATTCCAAATGCCGGGTCCACTCACCTTTTACATGGTCTCTGCCCCCCGGCGCCGCAGGGCCCCGCGTCCCCGCGTTCCCGTCCCCCACTGGGGTCGTCTGGAGTGCTCCAGTCTGCGATCGTTCGGCAACTCTGCCTTTCGCCATGGCTGCTGCAATGGGAAGTGGAGACAACTGGGTGGTGCCGCGCCCCCTTAACAACAAATCCCCGCGCAGGCTCCGTACAACATAGAGGCGCCTCGGCCAGAGCCACTTCCGGCGCGACCTCCTCACCTGAGACAACCCCAGCCCCACGAACACAACTACGCTCCACCGAAACCTAAGGCGACTTCACGGGCTAGGCCCCGCCCCGCCCCGCCCCGCCCCCGAGCCTCGCGCGCTCGCGCTGGCCCAGTAACCACGAGACGAGTCAGAGGCCCGTCCCGCCCCATCCAGTGCCCCGCCCCGCCTCGTGCCTGCGGGAAGCATGCGCACTAGCGTTGCCGAGTCACCCGGCTGCGGCTCACGTACTGACATCTAAGACGTAGCTTTAATTATCCGGAAGTGCGGTCCCAAGGACTTCAAACTCATTGTCCTGGCCTTCCGGAAGTACCTGTGAGTGATTACTTGGCGTTCTGTGGGTGAATATTCAGTCAGTTCTCTTGTAAACCAGTTTTTACAAGTTGCTATTGAATTTGGAGGGGTTATAGAATGTTTGGCCTGAAGGCAGTGGAAACCATGAAACTGAGCCAAATCTACCCAAATTTTAAGAAACTAAGACTCAGGAAGAAATACAACCTATGAGGGTCACCGGGTGGCTAAATGCTTTTAGAATTCAGGTTTTCTTTTTCACAAGCAAATGCCTTGTTATCTCCCTGTCATTCCTCACTGGTAAACCTGGTCAACTCATTACACTTAGCTTTTCTTTTTACTGAGCCCACACAGGGCTTTTTGACAGATATGACTGGTCACACTTTACAGAGCAATTATTCAGGTCATTCTCATTGGTGAGTGTATTGGAATTCCACTATAAGAGTTGTCTCCCTATTTTATTTTGTTCATAATCTTTATTATTGTCTCCTGCTACATCTAAAATGTAAACTGTATTCAAGTCCCTGAATGATGGATGGGTCATACCCTTATGACCCCAAGAAAGAGTGCCAAAACTTAAGTGACCATTCAATAAATTTGTTGAATTTTTTTTTTTTTTGCAGTGGTGAGATTTGAACCTAGAACCTCCCATATGGTATGCATCCACTGAGGTACATCCCCATCTCTTGAATAAATTTTTGACCATAGAAAATCATGTCTGTGAAAATCTAATAATGTAGATGATGCCAATGCAAAAACATTTCAAGAGATAACTAAAAAACAGAACAGTGCTGGGAATGGTGATCCTAGTGACACAGGAGGCTGAGGCAGGAAGATCAAAAGTTTGAGGCCAGCCTCAGCAACTTAGCCAGGTCCTAAGCAACTAAATAAGACCCTGTCCCAAAATACAAAATGAAAAGGGCTGGGGACTCAGTGTTGAGTCCCCCTGGGTTCAAATTTTAAAAAGATTATATAAGTTAAAAAACATAATTTACTGTAAAATGGATCCCTCTGAGGGAGACACAAATTGTTTTTAAAAATTTGGTATATTTTGCTATATAAAAAATTTTAAAATGCCAGGCATGGTAGTGCATGCCCATAATCCCAGTTACCCAGGAGGCTGAGATAGGAGGATTGCAAGTGCAAGGCCCTCCTGGGCAATTTATGCCCTGCCTCAACAGAAAAAAGACAAAAGACTGGGGATATAACTCGGTGGAAGGGTGTACACACACACACACACACACACACACACACACACACACACACACAGAAGGAATACCAGGAGGAGGACAAGAAGGAAGAAGAAGGTTGTTTTGGCTCAGTTTTAAGAAATTTCAGTCCATAGTCAACTAACCCTGTTGCTTTGGGGAACAGTGGGATTGCATGGCAGAGAAAGCAGTTTGCCTCATAGAGGACATGAAGCAAAGAGACAAACAGCCAGTGACCCAATATCCCTGTAAAGAGCACACCCCCAATGACCTAACTTCCTTTCACTAAGTCCTGACTCCTAAAGGTTTTTCCACCTCCCAACTGGGCAATGGTAGGGGTGGGGGGACCAAAGCAGGGAAATTATATATATATATATATATATATATATATATATTTTTTTTTTTTATTTGTAGATGGACACAATATCTTTATTTTATTATTTTTTTAATGTGGTACTGAAGTTTGAACCCAGTGCCTCACACATGCTAGGCAAGTGTTCTACTACTGAGCTACAACTCCAGCCCTGAGGAACTTTTAAAATCCAAACTATAGAAGTATTAAAGCTTTAAATTTAACACATAAAACTGGGAGCCAGGCATGGTGGTGCATGCCTCTAATCCCAGCAGTTGGGGAGGTTGAGGCAGGAGGATCGCGAGTACAAAGCCAGACTCAGCAAAAGCAAGATGCTAAGCAACTCGGTGAGACCCTGTCTCTAAATAAAATATAAAATATGGCTGGGGATGTGGTTCAGTGGTCAAGTGCCCCTGAGTTCAATCCCTGGTAATGGAAAACAAACAAACCAACCAACCTAAGGAAATACTAGAAGATAAAATAGAAAAATATGGGTTTTTTAATCTTGACATAAAAAGATCTTCTTCAGTATAACCTGTAGGGTAGTCTCTTAATTTACTGTATATATAATACAGAACATATCACTTTAACACACACCTAAAAGAAAATCTACTCCAAAAATAGAGTTTGCTGAATTGTTTGAAAAGATAAACATTTGATAATTTCCTTTAGGCATTTCTGTTCTTCCTGCCTCTCTTGTTCTCCTCTCTCTCTCTCTCTCTCTCTCTCTCTCTCTCTCTCTCTCTCTCTCTATATATATATATATATATATATATATATATATATATATTTTTTTTTTTTTTTTTGTACCAGGGATTGGACTCAGGAGCATTCGACCACTGAGCCACATCCCCAGCCCTATTTTGTATTTTATTAGAGACAGGATCTCACTGAGTTGCTCAGCGCCTCGCTGAATTGCTGAGGCTGGCTTGAACTCGCAATCTTCCTTCTTCTGACTCCCAAGCTGCTGGGATTTCAGGCGTGAGCCACTGTGCCTGGCCTTTTCCTCCTAATATTAAGAAAAAATATATAGTCCTTTATTTTATTTAGCTGTAGGTCAATAAAATACCTTTATTTTACCCATCTGTATGTGGTGCTGAGGATTGAACCCAGTGCCTCACATGTGCCATCATGGCAGAAAGGGTGTGGAATAGGAAAGCTGCTCAGCTCATAGCAGCTAGGAAGCAGAGTGTATAAGAGGAAGAGGTTGAGGATAAGAAATGCCCTTCTAGGACATGCCCCCTAGTGACCTTCCTCCAACCATAGCAGGTCACAGTTTCTAGCATCTCCAGTAGTAGATATTCAGGATTACTCCACTGCAGAGATCATGAGAGCCCTCATGATCCAACCACTTATCAAAGGCCTCTAAACATTGCTGCACTGGGAACCCTCAACACTTGACACTTTGGGAGACAATATAGATCCAAATCATAACACATAGCAAAATATCTAATAAAAGTTGATGCACAAGCTCCTAGGTTTAATCCCCAGCAATGTAAATGATAATGATTAATAATAATAAGAAGAAGGAGGAGGAGGAATAAGAAGTAGTAGTAGTCGAAAAACATTCTTGAGAATCTAAAATTAGTGTTAGTGGTTAGAGATGTAACTCAATAGGTAAAATACTTGCCTAGTATGTGCAAGGCCCTGAGTTTGATTCCTAACATTGGAAATGAATAAACAAAGTTAATATTAGAATAAAGAAATAATTTGTTAACATATGCTATATAAAAAGAAAAATTAAGCCAATTGTGGTGATACATACTTATAATCTCAGTGGCTTATAAGGTTAAGGCAGGAGGATCACAAGTTCGAAATCAACCTAGCAACTTAGCAAGACCCTGTCTCAAAATAAGAAGGGCTGGGGATGTAGCTCAATGGTAGAGTGCCCCTGGGTTTGATCCCCAGTACTGTGAACGAACATAATAAGCCAATATGAGGTTTTTGACTTCTAGCCATGACAAAGCAATGTTCTCTCACTGCAGACAATTAAAAACCTGGTCAAAATATCTGAAACAGTTGTCTTCAGATAATGAATTAAAATATCCAGTCAAGGAATGATCCTTGAGAGAAGAGAAACAAGGTTAGTCTGACGCTCACCCTCACCTTCTGTCTGGGGGCACTTTCTGGAGCAGAACACAGAGAAGAATTGACCAAAGAGAACACAGTGCTATTCCTGAAACAAGAAAAAAAGAGATTATAGACCAAGGCAACAAGTATGACTGGAATTCACAGTGCAGAATCCTAAAGAAGAAACATCTTTAAAAAGTGGAGTGGTAGGGGTGGGTCTTCTTGGATATTTGGTTAAAAATATTCACAATCCAGGTAAGATTACATGAAGTAGAGCAGTAAATGAATGCAGAGAATAACAATCCCAGTACTGGAAAGCTGTGAGCTGAATGAAGATTCCAGAGCTGGCATTATGGGTAGAAGACATTCAAACTCTAATCAGCCAGAGTGTCCCCTAAGAGCTCCCATGTTAATGCAAGAATATTCAGAGGTGATTAGATTATGAGAGATGTGACCTATTCAGTTCATCCTAGTATGACTAAACTAACTGGATGGTATCTATAAGCAGATGGGGCATGGCTAGAGGAGGAGAGTAACTGGAGTGATGCCCCAGAGAGGTTTATCTTCCCTGTGGCCCCTGCTTCCTGACCACCATGAAAAATTGGAGCATGACTACTCCTCCACACCCTTCCACCCTGATGTCCTTCCTCATTTTGGGCCCAAAGCAATGGAGTTGGCCAACATGAAATGAACCTCTGAAACTATGAGCCAAAATATGCTTTTCCTTCCTTAAGTTGTTCTTTTCAATTATTTTGGTCACAGTGACAAATATCTAACACATTGGCTCACAAGGCAAGCAGTTTGCTCCACCATATGGTCCTGTGGATGTGATGCCTTTGCCAGAAGTCCAAAGTAAGGGTGCCACTAGATCTTGATTGGAACCTCCAAAACTGTGAGCTAAAATAAACCCTTCTTTTTATAAATGAATTATTTCTGTTATTTCATTATAGCAATGGGAAGCTACCATTAACTTCCCATTATTAACTACCAGGACTTTCAGTACTCAGCATGTAGTCATATTTGTGGCTGATTTATTATTATTTTCCAATAACACAAACCAAAATCAGCAAAGGGAAAGACACAAAACAAAGTTCAGAGGAAATCAGGCATGATTTTCCAAAAGTTCTCTTCTAGTGAAACCATATAGGACATGCTTCATTCCTCTTGCAAAAAGTTGCAACTACATAAATGTCTATTGGAAAGCTCATTAAACTTCATACCCAAGTTTTTTAATATTTATTTTTTAGTTATAGGTGGATACAATATTTTATTTTTATGTGGTGTTAAGGATCAAGCCCAGTGCTTCTCCCATACTAGACAAGTACTCTACCTCTGAGCCAGAATCAGCCCCATACCCAAGGGTTTTTTTTTTGGTTTTGTTTTTAAGAGAGAGAGAGAGAGAGAATTTTTTAAAATATTTATTTTTTAGTTCTCGGCAGACAAAACATCTTTGTTGGTATGTGGTGCTGAGGATCGAACCCGGGCCGCACGCATGCCAGGCGAGCGCGCTACCGCTTGAGCCACATCCCCAGCCCCCATACCCAAGTTTTTTATTGGGGGCTGATCATATAGGCCCTCTCAGGGTAGCATGTACTAAAATTCCAGACTTCCACAAGGAAAGCTGTTCTTTAGTATAAGCCATATTTTTTATACACAATTTGGTCACAAAGAGCCACTCTTACCAGTATGGGGATGGTTGGAACACCTTCTGAAATCCAAAATCCAAGTTCGTAGATAACAGCCAAGATTCTTTGAAAGCAGATCTTTCTTTCATTGTTATAGTTGTAGATGGATACAGTAACTTTATTCTTTATTTTTATGCAGTGCTGAGGATCAAACCCAAACCCAGTGCCTCACACATGTTAGGGGAGCACTCTACCACTGTACAACCCCAGCCCTGAAAGTAGATCTTTCTAAGAATAACAGGCTCAGGCCTGCTACATTAATTCTTTTTTTTTTTTTTTTTGTACACTAGCTGATGAGAGGAAGTCCAGCTCAAAGCAGATTTCTAAACAAACCAAGAAAAGATGAGAAGAGTGTCCACACGGAGCAATGATGGCACTAACCTGGTACAAGAAAACAGACAAAACTAGATGAAAAATACATCTACATAGGGCAACCTGTGCATGGTGTTCAAGTGGGAAAAGGTATCTGTGCAGGAGAGAAAAGGTGAAGCAATAAAGGATTGGTTACAAATTTGCAGATGGATTAAAAAATAAGTAACAATATTAAGAATAATGGGAACCTGGAATTTTCTTACCATTAAAGAATTAGAAACTGAAAAGGGAGAAAAGTAAAATGAAACCTATGATGTTGGACTGAAATTGAAGGGACAGCCAGGCATGGTGGCACACATTTATAATCTCAGCAACTAAGGAGGCTGAGGCAGGAGGAGGGCAAGTTTGAGGCCAGTCTTGGCAACTTAGCGAGGAACTAAAAGTAAAAGTGAAAATGGGCTGGGGGTGTAACTCAGTGGTATAGCACCTCTGGGTTCAATCTGCAGTACCATTAAAAACAACAACAACATATGATTCACAATGTAAGAGCCTGGAGTATAGTTCAAGCTCTTTCCAATAAATCTCTGATCCCAAGGATAAAGCGTTTAATTATTCAGGGTTTTTTTTTTGTTTTTTGTTTTTTTTGGTGGTGGGGCGTTATACTGGGGATTGAACTCAGGGTCTTGTGTATGTGAGGCACTCACTCTAACAATTGAGATCTAGCAGCAACCCCACTATTCAGGTTCAAAAAATCTTAAGATTTTTTGGTGGGGAAGTCTAGCAGGGATTAAACCCAGAGGTGCTTTAACACTGAGCTTCATTCCCAGCCCTATTTATTTATTTAGTGGTACTAGGGATTGAACCCAGGGACTTGTGTATGTGAGGCAAGTGCTCTACCAACTGAGCTATATGCCCAGCCCCATTATTTTTTATTTTGAGACAGGATCTTTCTAGGTTGTTTAAGGCCTCACTAAATTGCTAAGGCTGGCTTCAAACTTGCGATCCTCCTGTCTCAGCCTGTGGAATCCCTGGGATTACAGGCATGTGCCACTCAGCTGAACATAAGATTTTTATATGAGGCATATGCAAGACAAATATAGATTGAACAAAGTTCCTTGTACACTGAAAGCAAAAGAAATTAAGAATATGTTTTTGGATGGGTGAATGGATGGATGAATATAAGTGTGAGTGAATATGTAAACAGCCTTAGGGATAGTGAGATTTAAGAACAATGATCATACTTAATGTCAAAGTCTTGGTTTCTAAATAATAATCTCTACTGAAAAGAAAGGACTTGCAAAAAAAGCTGATTACAGGACTGATGTATGAGGAAATTCAAGATAAAACTGGAACATTTTGTACAAGAAACAGGGAAGTGCTCAAAGAATAAGACAAAACAAAAGGACACCAGAGCCAGATGGAAGAGGCTTCAGTGGCTAAATAGAGTACAATTTGGGCTGTAAAAATCATTAACAGACTGTAATTGATTGAGTAAAATATGAAATCATGAATTTGAATTAACTCAAGATAGGTCAAAGGCCTAAATGTCAGACCTAAAAATATGAAATTCTTAGGAGATAACTGTAAGGATGGCCTTATGGCTGAGCCTAAGCAACTCCAGTTTGAAACCTGAAGTCTCCAGCTCATCAGGTATGGCCCTCAGGCACAAACAAGTCACTTCCCCTACCCTGGTAAACTCAGAGTGAAGCCTGTGGCAGGCTGTCTTCACCTGATAAAAGGGAAAGGTGCCTGATAAAAGAGAAAGTTGAAAAGATCAGGGTGGGGACCACCAGACCAGATGTTTTAACCCCAGGGTAAATGATGTCACTGAGAAATCCATTGGTAGCTAATAAGGATTGAAAGGGGTCAAAAGCCCCAAAATTTAATATAAATAATAGAGTAAATGAACAGATATTCAACCAGCTGACACTGATCCCCACAAGCCTGAGAGTCTGATGAGGACCTGGAATGACCTTCCCAACCATTCTCATCTGCTTGAACCTGTGTTGTTCTCACCACTTTCTAACCCTTCAGCCACATATTGACCCTGGTGAGAGCCGCAACTTCTCCCTAGGACCACCTCCTCAGCCTGCCATCAGCTCCACCCCAGGAGAATCCTGCCTTGGTTCCGGACCTGGTCACAGTGTTCTGAATGAGTGTGCATCTGCTGGACTTAAAGCCTAAGGCTTGAGACTTTTGATCTGACACTTGAACTTAGCATGCAGCGGGAATGTCTGTCATTAGCCTGTCATGGTTAAATGTGTGTGTAGTGCTTAGAATTAATCTAGAATTGTTTGCTGTGAATTGTCTATTGTACTACCTAGCATTAAGTATTGTCGTTTTCTTGATTAAGAACCTATAGAGTGAAATTGTATTGAGTGATTTGAGTGAATAAAGCATTGAAAAGGGCAGAAGCATGTGGACATTCTTTATTTCTTCCCCTCAACTGCATAAGTCACACCTTTTGCCCATAGTGACAATAACATAGGGGAAAATCTTTATAAAATTGGTTTAGCAGGACTGGGACTCTGGCTCAGTGGTAGAGCACCCTCCTAGCATGTGTGAGGCACTGTGTTCGAGCCTCAGCACTACATAAAAATAAATAAATAAAGGTACTGTCCATCTACAACTAAAAAATAAAGATTTTTAAAATATTTTCAGTTACAGATGGACACAATACATTTGTTTTATTTGTTTGTTTTTTATATGGTGCTGAGGATCGAACCAGTGCCTCACATGTGCTAGGCAAGTGCTATACCACTGAGCCACAACCCCAGCTCCAAGATATTTTTTTTAAAAATTGGATTTAGCAATGATTTCTTGGATGTGACAACATAAGCTCAGGCAATAAGCCCCCTTCCCCCCCAAAAAAAGAAAAAAGAAAAAAAAATTGGACTTCTTCAAAATTAAACTTTTGAACTTCAAATGACACTGTCAAGAGAATGAAAAGATAATTTACAGAATGAGAGAAAATACTTGCAAACCATTTAATAAGAAAATACAGAATAGATTTTTAAAAACTTATAATTCAACAATGAAAAGAAACATACCCTGATTTTACAAGAGGAAAAGGATTTGGATAGCTATTCAAGGAAAAAGCACAAATAAAATTAAGCACATGACAAATTCTCAACATCATTGTAATAAGGGAAATATAAATCAGAACCAAATAAGTGATCTAGAGCACTTGCAGAGCATGAACAAGGCCCTAGGTTTCCTCTCCAGCATAACATTGCAAAAGAAAAGAAAGAAAGAAAAGCAAAAAAGAAAAGAAAAATTTAAGGGGGCTGGGGATATGGCTCAATAGTAAAGTGCTTGTCTAGCATGTGTGAGGCCCTGCCTGAGTTCAATCCCCAGAACCCGCCCCACAAAAAGAAAAAAGCTCTCTCTGATTTCCAACATGTGAGGACTCAGCAAGAAAGTGGCCATCTGCAAATCTAAAAGAGGGCCCTTGTGGGAGACCAACCTCGAATGTGACTGAGTTAACTCCCCTGCTAGGCGATGTGGCACCTGTGCTGCTAGACTGCCTGGCTCTTCTAGGGTTCCAGTGACTGTCTTTCTTCCAGGGAGGGCATGTATTGCTACAGCCCCATGGGTAGAGCTATGCTCACCTGTTCCTTTGTAATATAACCCCTTGCCCTGTTTAGGATAGAATGGTCCATGGAAATGCTTTGTGTGTGTCCCCCTTTCTTACTGTGCCCTTGGGTATGGCCTACCTAGATGTCAGTCAACCTGCTGACAGTGAACATCATGAAGATAGATTCAGCCCCCTGAAACCTGATCCCTTGCCTCATTTGAATAGCTTCTCCTCAATAAAAGGGGTCAGTGTGTACTCTCTCTCTTTTCCTGCAGACCTTTAATGTCAGAGGAGCCATCACAGCGACCCGAAAGAAAAAGGTATTTGTGTCTCTTGTGTGGTTATTTCGTGCAGCCCAATTAGCCCAGTTTACCTGGAGTGACCCCTGAGCCTTTTAGTCGCGAGAACAGAAACCGGCAGGCCCTCACCAGAACCCTCGCATGCTAGCACCCTGATCTCAGCCTCCAAAACTGCCATGAATGAGTCCTAGGATTCTACTCCATGTCACCTCCCAAGACTGCTCCCTGCCCCTCCTATTTCCTCCTAATGCCCAAGGCTCTTGCCTGGAGGACCACAGTGGCATCCCCCTGCCTCAAGTTATCTTTCCCATGCAACATGAACTGCTGTCAGATTCTTGAAATGTAACATTTTGGGCTTCAACTTTGAAATAAAGAACTTCCATCTCCTGTATAAGTTATCCCACCCCAGGTATTTTAGACCTCCAACTTCAAATTTCTAGGCTTTCTTGTAGGCACATGACCCAGAGGCCAGGCCTATGGTGACGCTGTAGAAGGTCCATTTTCATGGCCGTGGTGGCAACAGAGCTCCCCAACATATCAGCAGTAGCCAGGTTGAGTAATGTTGGTGCGCAGCAGAGTGAGCTGCTGACATTTGGCATTCAACCACTGCTCTGTAGCATTTCAGGGGGCTAAACTTGGGAGCTTAATTTCAAGTCTGGGTTTCTCCAGTTCTTCCAGTTTGTGAGTGACATATCCTTGACTAAACAAATCCCTTTTCTGCTTACAAAACAACAAATGAGAGGGCTGGGGTTGTAGCTGAGTAATAGAGCATTTGCCTGGCACATGTGAGGCACTGGATTCCCCTCAGCACCACATAAAAATAAATAAATAAATAAAGTTTTTAAAAAATTAGATGTCATTTCATACCCTCTGGGATAGTTGAAATTGAAAAAATGGACAAAACATATTCTGACAAAGAGACAGTGAAATTGTAAACTCACATTTGCTGGTAAGATTTTTTTTGTTGTTTTAATTACTGGGGATTGAACCCAATGGCACTTAACCTCTGCTGTTTATTAATTAATTAAATTAATTTTTGAGACAAGGTCTCAAGAGAGTCTCACTAAGTTGCTAAGGCTGGCTTTGAACTTGTGATCCTCCTGCCTCAGCCTCCTGAGTCACTGGGATTACAGGCTTGCATCAACATACCTGGCTGCTGGTGGTGTAGCTGCTTTTAAAATGGTGTATCTGGGGCTGGGGATGTGGCCCAAGCGGTAGCGCGCTTGCCTGGCATGCATGCGGCCCAGGTTCAATCCTCAGCACCACATACCAACAAAGATGTTGTGTCTGCCGAGAACTAAAATAAATAAATAATCTCTCCCTCCCCCTCTCCTCTCTCTTTAAAAAAAAAAAAAAAAAAAAAAAAAAAGCAGTCTCGGGGAGCATTTTTAAAAAACATAAAATAAAATAAAATGGTGTATCTGCTTTTAAAAACTGTGGTAGTTTCTCAAGAGATTAACTCTAGGATTACCATATGGCCCAAGGCTCTTGCCTGGAGGTAGTTTGATTTCCATGCATAAACCCAAGAGAAATAAAAACATATTTCTATACAAATATTTACACACTGATCATCAGCATTATTCATAATAGCAAAAAAGTGAAAACAACCAAGTTGTCCATGAACTGATGAATGGATAAAAAATGTGGTATGTTTACATAATGGAATATTATTCAGCCATAAACATGAATAAATATCGATAGATGCTACAACAAGGATGAACCTCAAAAACAGCATACTAAGTGAAGGAAGTTAGAATCAAACGTTGACAAATTACAATTCCATCAAGATGAGTTGTCTAGAATAAGAAAGCTGCAAGAATGTTAGTTACCCATTGCCAGAGGTTGAATGATGGGGTGAATGGAAAATGATTAATGGTTACAGAGATTCATTTTGGGGGTGATGAAAATAATCTTGAATTGGATAGTGGTGATGGTAGCACAATTTTGTTAATATACTGAAAAACCAACTGAATTATTTTACATTTTAATATTGTGAATGTTTTAAATCTCAATAAAAATAAAAGATGCATTCCTTAAAAGACAAAAGTACTAAAACTAACAAAGGATAAAGATTCTATGTAAACCTGTGCCTATTGAAGAAATTGTATCTTATTTTAAAATGCCTTTCCACAAAAAAGTTGCATGACCCAAATGGCTTCACTGGTGAATTCTCTGATTTCATTTACAGGGTTATAATTTGGTCTTAAAGGATGTGCTTAGTATGTTAGAGGCCCTGGTTTCAATTCCTACCACCAAATATATATGTGTATTTGTGTGTGTATGTGTGTGTATTTTTTTTTAATATTTATTTTTTAGTTTTCGGCGGACACAACATCTTTGTATGTGGTGCTGAGGATTGAACCCAGGCCGCACGCATGCTAGGTAAGCGCGCTACCGCTTGAGCCACATCCCCAGCCCCTGTATTTATTTATTTTTTTAACTACGAACTATCACAGAAAGTAAAAGAGGAGGGAGTACTTTCACCTAATTTTGAGTCCAGCATTGCCCTGATTTTAAGGCTAAATGAAAATAAAGACACTATAAGAAAAAATAGATATGTACCCACTGTACCCATATCTCAAATACAAAACATTTTAACTACACATTGGCCATATCAAACACATTGCACATATAATATACATTCTGGCCAAGTTGTATTTAACTAAAGAATAAAAATTTTGTTCAATCTTTGTAAAAAAAAAAAAAAGTCCAGTTTAATATTCCCGGATGGGAAATTCTTTTCAACAAATGATGCTTGAAGAACTGGATATCCAAAAATAATCTCAATCCTTACCTTACATCATTAGCAAAAAATTAATTTGAGATAGATCATAGCTCTAAATGTAATTGTTAAAAACAATAATTCATCTAGAGGAAAACATCCTTTCGATCTAGGGATAGAAAGACCTAGAACACTGAACATGAAAGGAAAAAAGAAAAGTGGTTTCTCGGGGAGTCAGAGAGGGAGGATGTTGCCCTAAAAATAGATCAGAATGTGGTGACCCAAGTTAGGAATTTAGAACTAGTTTTTAAGTCTTCTGTGTTCCAGCAGCTGTCAGACAAGGCAGACCAGAAGCCAGTGGGATCAAATCCCTGGAAACCAACTGGTGAAATTGCACAGAAGTAGGCTATTGATGCATGGTAGGCAGTGTTGGCACCTTCAAATACTGGCACAGCAGTGAGTTCTGTCCCCATACTGCAAAGGGAAAGGCCTGGACTCCAGTCAAGGGCAACCATCCAGGCCAGATTCTCTGGATTGACATCACTTGTGTGCCAAAAGAATGCAGACAGCTTTGACTGCCTTTTCATTTGTGCTGGGTGGAGAGAGGATTAGAGAAGAGTCCAAATTTTAAGGCTTTGAGGCTTGGCCCTCTGGACTATTTCTCTGTGTGCTGCTACGTGCCCAGGCCAGCAAAAAGTCTTGATCTCTCAAGAGTCAGATTATCAGAACCAAGAATATGATAACCTTTTCAAAATAATAACTGCATTTTTAATTTTTTTTAAAACAGGATATGTCATCAATCCTCAAAAATTATATTTTATAATATATTTTATGGATCTATTTGTTTATTGCTCCTTTCCAATCAGAATATAAGCTCCATGAAGACAGAGAACATACTCTGCTTCATTCAATACTATCTTCTCAAACCTCAGAAGAGTGTCTGACATGAAAAATTACCAAAAAGATTTTGTGGAATTATTAAAAATATTATTGCCCAAAAAGTAAAGTTCAAAAAGTAAAAATTAAGAATCTCTATCCATATCTCCTTCTAGTCCTACTTCTTGAAGATAACCATTATAACATTTTTATGTATAATAATAATATCAAGCCAAGAACAATTTATCTTGTTTATTTCTATACATCTTAAGCAGAGTACAGTGCTTGGCATAGATAGAAGAAGTATTTGATAAACCTATTTTAAAAATTCATTGGATGAGTTATAAGTAGTGTTGGGGTTAGGGTGGGGTGGTGAAGTAGGCTTTAAAAAAAAAAGTCATCAGCTGTACTCTATTTCTCCAAACAAGTTAGAGTAAGTTCCTTGGGTTAGGCATCCATTTATACATCTCAAGTACCCAGGAACTTCCTGAATACTCTACCGGTTACCTATTGAGCACTAACACAATGGTCAACATAATAATAAAGAGGAATTTAATTCTCCAGCCCACTACAAAACTTGAGACTTCTTTGAATGAGACTTTTTGCCCTATTAAACTGGCCCAATGCCTTTCTACCAAGTCATGCTACTCCCAGGGTAGAATTCCCATCTCCAAGGGCTCTCTAATACTCTTGACTGCTAGCCAAATAGCATGACAACAGACATGGATACTCATGCTCATGCCCAGCATGCCCGGATGAGCTGCTACCCAGTTAGGACCTCTGAGAGACCATGATCTGTCAACATCTCTTTGTGAGAGTGTCTGAGGGGATTTGTCTGAGTGCCAGCCTCTCTGTGGAAAAGGCCAAGCCAGAAGCCAGCGACTCAGTCATACTGAAAATACAATATTGAAGCACTAAGCTGGAATGTGGCAATTTGCAGCTGTCACACCAAACTCTAAGTGAAATCACATTTTGCACAGACTTCCAAAAACATAATCATATGAAAACTATTTGTATTGCTTTCAAGCATGGTTCAAAGCCATTTACCACAAATAAGAAAGTCTAGGGCTGGGGGCTGTAACTCAGAGGCAGAGAGCTCGCCTGGCACGTGTGGGGCACTGGGTTTGATCCTCAGCACCACATAAAATAAAATAAAGTTATTGGGGGCTGGGGATGTGGCTCAAGCGGTAGCGTGCTCACCTGGCATGCATGCAGCCCGGGTTCGATCCTCAGCACCACATACAAACAAAGATTTTGTGTCCGCCGAAAAACGAAAAACTAAAAAATAAATATTAAAAATTCTCTCTCTCTCTCTTTAAAATAAATAAATAAGTAAATAAAGTTATTGTATCCACCTATAATTAAAAAAAAGAAGAAAAGAAAGTCTATAGCAGGATCTTTGTTTAGAAGCATAAATATAGAAGGCAAAGTGGTTGTTTTCTATTTTACTTCAGAAAACAGTTATCAATAAATTTATGTACTGAGCATAGAAGAGTGACCTAGGGAGGATTCCTTCATAGTTAATAACTTTATTGAAGCAATAGATCTTCAAATCTAGTCTGGCGTGGTTATTTTCGTTCTTGGCGTTCAGTTGTCACGGTTGTTGGGCAGTAAGTGAGGCAAGATGCTGTAAAATCTGCTGGGTTTTCATCAGATTGCCCAAAGGACCATCAGCACTGCTTCATGCAGACATTTTGAAAATAAAGTTCCAGAGAAACAAAAGCTGTTTCAGGAGGAAAATGGAATTCCGGTGCATCTAAAGGGTGGAGTAGCTGATGCCTTGCTGTATAGAGCCACCATGGTTCTTACCATGGAACAGCTTATGCCATATATCAGTTGGCCATAGCTTCATTTCCCAAGAAGCAGGATTGACTTCAGTCATCTCAGCAATCGTTTGGTTCAGTTTAATTCAGCTCTCTATGGACCAGTACTCTGATAAATAACAGAGCTCTTCTTTGGGGATCAGTATTTATTGACTTGTACTAACTGCCACCAATAAAGCAGTCTTTACCATGAAAAAAAAAAAAGATCTTCAAATCTACACATTTATATTCCATTTACTTTTCAAAACTATTTCATTAAACAAAGCATTTATTTAAGGATCTAAGGAAATAAATTAAAAACATTTTCTATTATCCAGATTAAAGAGCCACAGCATGGGATGGGGACATAGGTTGGTGGTAGTATGCTTGTGTAGCATGTGCAAGGTCTTGGGTTCTATGCCCACACTGTGGGGACCAGGAAAGGGGTTGTTTTCTTTCTTTCTTTCCTTCCTTCCTTCCTTCCTTTCTTTCTTTTCTTTTCTTTTCTTTTTTTTTTTTTTGTACCAGGGATTGAACCCAGGGACACTTTACCAGTGAGCCACATCCACACCCACTCACACCCCCACCTTTTATTCTTTTTACTTTTGAAACTGAGTCTCCCTAAGTTTCTTAGCACCTCACTAAATTGCTGAGGCTGATCCTGAAATTGCCATCCTCCTGCCTCAGCCTCTGGAGCTGCTGGGAGGCATGCAGCACCATGCCCAGTTTGGGGGAGGGGGTAATTTCTAAGATTAGGATGAAGGGAGCAAGAAGCCTAGGGGCAAACCAGAGAGTGAGCACCTCTGTAAGTTTTATGCTATAGGCACCTCTCTCCCTTCACCCAGATCTGCTAGAAAAGCCAACTCCTCTGGCATTGCCATTCTAAGAGCTACCTTGTCCATTTTAGAAAATGTACTTTAAAGAGTAGCCATGTAGAGGCTGGGGGTTACAGCTCAGCAGTAGAGTTCTTGCCTTGCACAAGTGAGGCACAGGGTTTTATCCTTAGCACCACATAAAAATAAATAAAGATATCATGTCCATCTTTTAAAAAAAATCCTTAAAAAATTAGCCATGTATATAAAAGTATCACCCCACACATTACTTATTCATTAAAATAAGGAGATTCCTTTATAATGGAGAAAACTAGTAGATACCACCTTAACGAAGTGATCAAACTTATTACCAAAAATGAGATAGAGTGACATTTTATGAAACACTGCACTGAGTACACAATAGCCCTAATCTAGTATTCCTGTCCCAAAATGCACAGCCTGAATCTAATCATGAAAAAAAAATTAACAAATGCAAAATAAGGGACTTTGTGCAAACTGACTCAGACTCTAATGAAATGTTTATGATTCTTTGCCAAAGACCAAAACCAGGGATTTGGGGTATAGCTCAGTAGTAGAGGGTGTGTTTGGCATGAACAACGGTCCAGTTTCAATCCCCAGCACCCCAACAAGAGAAAGAGAGAAGAAAAAAAAAAAAAAACAGGGCTGGGGATGTGGCTCAAGCGGTAGCTCAATCGCCTGGCATGCGTGCGGCCCAGGTTCGATCCTCAGCACCACATACCAACAAAGATGTTGTGTCCGCCGAGAACTAAAAAAATAAATAAATATTTTAAAAATTCTCTCTCTCTCTCTCTCTCTCTCTCTCTTTAAAAAAAAAAGGAAAAAAACAGAAAAGAAAGAAGAGAGAGGAAAAAGGCTAGAAATTTTTCTAAATTCAAGCATACTAAAGAAATGTAACAGTCAAGAACAGTGACACATGCCTGTGAATCCAATTTGGGAGGCTGAGGCAGGCAGATCACGGAATTTGAGGCCAGCCTCAGCAATTTAGCAAGCCCGTGTCTTTTTTTTTTATTTTATTTTTTTTTTAAAGAGAGAGTGAGAGAGGAGAGAGAGAGAATTTTTAATATTTATTTATTTATTTTTTTTTAGTTCTCACCGGACACAACATCTTTGTTGGTATGTGGTGCTGAGGATTGAACCCGGGCCGCACTCATGCCAGGCGAGCGCGCTACCACCTGAGCCACATCCCCAGCCTGCAAGACCCTCTATTAAAACAAAAATAAAAAAGGCCAGGGATGTAGCTGAATGACAGAGCACCCCCTGAGTTCCATCTCCAGTACCAGCCAGGTGTGGTGGTACAGGCCTGCAATCATAGCAACTCAGGAGGTTGAGGCAAAAGGTTTGCAAGTTAAAGGTCAGCCTCAGCAATTTAGAGAGGCCAAAAGCAAGTTAGTGAGACCCTGTCCTAATTTTTTTAAAAAAACAAAAAGGCCTGGGATGTAGCTCAGTGGTAAAGTGCCCCTGGGTTTAATCCCTAATGCCTATCCCCACCCCACCCCCCACAAAAATCAATCCCCAGTATTGAAAACAAAAAGTATGGGAAAAGGAATATGGTATCAATTTGCCATTTGCTATATGGAACTCTCAATTCAATTCTGGATTGAAATTAACAAAGAAAAAAATTCTATGGTTGTAAGATATTATTGAGACAAGTGGGGAAATTTTAGTACAGATCGTATAATAGATGATAGATGATAGCATTTTATGAATATTAAATTTATTTAGTATGGGAATCATATCATGGTTATATATGAGAATATCCTTATTCTGAAGACATGCATTTTAGGGGTAAAGTATTACATTATCAGCATCTTATTTTAAAGTGGTTCAGCCAAGGAGTATGTGTGTGTGTGTGTGTGTGTGTGTGTGTGTGTGTGTGTGGTGTGATGGTGTATGTGTAAGGGAGGGGAGAGAGAAAGTAAATGAGGGAAAGTTAGCAGTTAGGCAATCTAGATGAAAGGCATTTGAGTAGTTATTCTACCCTTCTATTTACCTATTTGTTTGTTCATTCATTCATTTTTGTGATACTAGAGATTGAATCCAGGGCTTTGCAAATGCTAGGCTAGTGCACTACCTCCGAGCGACATCCTTAGCCTTTTATTTTATTTTATTTTATTTTATTTTATTTTGAGACAGGCTCTGGCTACATTGCCCAAGCTGGCCTAAACTTGTGATCCTCCTGCCTTAGTCTTCTGAGTAACTGAGATTATAGATATGCACCACTGTGCCAGGTAGTTATTGTAGCATTCTTGCAATTTTTATGCAGGTTTAAAAATTTTCACAATAAAAAGCTGGGAAATTATGTAAACATACATACCTATTTACATATTATGCTAAAAGACTATAGTTTTTTGTCTGTTTAGTATCCCTTTCTTCCTTTCTATACTAACAGACTTATCCCATTGCCTCCTCCCAATCATGGAACATCTTCCTTTGACCACAGTGATTTGTTCAAAGTAATGGTGAGAACTCAAAAGTATTCAACAATCAGCAAGCTGGTTGAATATAAACCCCGATCCAAAGATAGGCATGTGCATAAGAGGAGCTGATCCAATTACTTCCCCTGGATTTAAGAAAAAAAAATGGTCCTGGAAAACAGAGAAGCTCTTTTTATATTCTTTTAGTCCCTAATGTCTTAAGAGAGGGAACTGGATATAAAAGGTACAGAGAGGGTTCCAAAGACCTTCAAGTCTCAGGTTCCAGTATTCCTAAAGTCAGTTTCACTCCTGCCCCTTCCAGAGTTTGTTTAGATGAGCCAACAGATCACCTGGGGCTTATGCTGGTTTGATATGAGGTTCTGTCACTTCCAAGCAAAGGCATACTTTATTTTCCCAGAATTTAATTAAGGCCATAAAACTAATTCTTTATTTATTATAAAATTAGTCTTGTGGGGCCAGGGTTGTGTCTCAGCAGTAGAGCACTCGCCTCGTACATGCGAGGCCCTGGGTTCGATCCTCGGCATCACATAAAAATAAATAAATAAAATAAAGGTATTGTGTCCAACTACAACTAAAAAATAAATATTTTAAAAAATTACTTTTGGGACTGAGATTGTGGCTCAGTGGTAGAGCACTTGCCTTGCACATGTGAGGCACTGGGTTTGATCCTCAGCACCACATAAAATAAATAAATAAGTAAAACAAAGGTATTGTGTCCATGTTCAACTAAAAAAAATTAAAAATTAAAAAAAAGAAAAAAATTAGTCTTGCAGTTTTATTAATGTAGTATTCTCTCTGAAACAAAAAAGTTAACAAAAAGGTTGATTTTCCCACATCATTTAATACAGATCAAATTAATAAGACACAATCAGACATACATGTTGAGTGGGGATTCTGGGAATCTATTGTTTAAAAGAATTTATAGAAAAATAAGCAGGTTGTTTAAGCCTCCTTGCCATCTTTTGGGACAGGCAGAAAGAGCACTGGATGTAGAAAGCCTGAATTCAAACCCTAGATTGGTTTCTTATGACCTCTAACCTTGGCAAATGATTTAACTCTTACTTCACTTTCCTCATCTGTAAAATTGAACTGAATAACAATCACTATCACATTAAGTAGATATTAGCCTTAGTAGATATTCAATACATATTCTTTGGGGTGCTCTTAAAGTGCTTAAAATCCAGAAGCACTCTGAGTATTGCCTGGCCTTCTGCTCTCCAACCTAGGTCAGCCACTCTGAACTCTGTCACACATCCTTCCTGGGAGAGACTATTTAGCAGGCACTGTGAGAAGCAAAAGTGTTCTGATTGTAAACTGTTCCTGTTCTTCAGAACAATAACAAAAATCAAGTGTCAATGCCTGTCTTCTGTCCAGCATGCATTATACTACAGTAATCTAATGCTAAGGGTACAACTGGGTTAAAATGAAAAGTGTGCACTCATTCATTGGAGGATACCACTTTAATAATTTAGAGATCAGTAGCAGCAACAGAACAAAACTGTACTAGAGTAGTAGATATCAAGGATGCATCCCCAACAATAGGCAACTAGCTGCTAGAGAAAATTTCTCGGATGCCTCACCTCCTTCTAGGCTATCTTCTGAGAACAGGGAAGGAGACAAGGTATTCCAGAGCAAGACCTGTCCTCCACATGCCCTCCAGGGCACAAGAGTAGGAGGAAGATTGAAAAAGTTAATCAATTTCCTTCTGTTATAAGTCTAACTCGTATTGGAGAGGCTCAGCACTTTGATCCAATTGTGAAATTAATGTTTTAAACCAAATGGAACTGAGTTTTAGCATTCAAGTAGTAGAATCTGCCCTGGGTAGCTAAAGAACAAAAAGAGGGATTTGACACAGAATAATTGATAGTCAAAAATAACACTTAGCTGGATTATAGGCCCATGCCTGTAATCCCAGCAGTTTGGGAGGATAGGCAGGTAGATCACAAGTGTGAGACCAGCCTCAGCAACTTAGCAAGGCCTTGTCTCAAAATTAAAAATAAGAAATAAAAAGGGCTTAAATGTATGTCAGTGGTAAAACGCCCTAAATTGATTTTCTTTCCTTTTTTCTTTCTTTCTTTCTTTTTCTAGTACTAAGGATTAAAGCCAGGGAACTTTACCACTGAGCAACATTTCCAGCCCTTTTTAAATTTTTTAATTTTCATACAGGGTCTCACTAAGTTACTCAGGCTGTGATCTCCTGCCTCAGCTACCCAAGTCACTGAGATTACCAGGCACACAGTCACCATGCCCTGTTAGCACCCTGGATTTTAGTACCAAAAAACAAACAGGCAAAAACCAACAGCACAAAACACTTAATAAATAAGTATTTACTGTATGTTCAGTTGGTCAAGAACTTTATATAGTCATTTCTCGGTATTTGCAGGGAATTGGTTGTAGGATCAACTCATTTTGCATTTCTGCAAATCCCCAAGAAGCTGTTTTTGTTTGTTTGTTTGTTTGTTTTAATTTTAGTACTGGGAATTGAACCCAAGTGCGTGCTACCACTAACTACATCCCCAGCCATTTTATTTTTATTTTGAGACAGGATCTAAGTTACCAAGGCTGGCCAGGAACTTGTAATATTCCTACGTTAGTCTCCTGAGTAGTTGAAATTACAGGGCTGAGCCACCAGCTGGGCTTCAAGAATCTTATATAGAGCCAGGTGGTGACCCATGTTTGTAATACCAGCAATTTGGGAGGCTGAGGCAGGAGGATTGCATGTTTAAAGCCAGCCTCAACAATTTAACAAGGCCCTAAAGCAATTTAGCAAGACCCTGTCTTAAAATAAAAAATTAAAAAAGGGGGGCTGGGGTTGTGTCTCTGTGGTAGTCGCAAGTGTGAGGCACTGGGTTGGATCCTCAGCACCACATAAAAATAAGTAAACAAAATAAAGGTATTGTGTCCATTTACAACTAGGAAAAAAAATTTAAAAATTTTAAAAAAGGGGGGCTGGGGGTGTGGCTCAGTAGTAAAGTGCCCCTGGATTCAATCCCTAGTACCAAAAGAAGGTGGGAAAACACACACACACACACACACACACACACACACACGCACACATACACTCACACGAATATAATATAAAATAGCATAGGGAGCCAGGCATGCTAGTGCACCCTTGCAATCTCAGCAACTTTGGAGGCTGAGGCAGGAGGATAACAAGTTCAAAGCCAGCCTCAGCAAAAATGACATGTTAAGCAACTCAGTGAGACCTGTCTCTAAATAAAATACAAAATCAGGCTGTAAATGTGGCTCAATGCTTGAGTGTCCCTGAGTTTGATCTCTGGTACCATCTCCTGACCAAAAGAAAATGGCATAGAGGTTGAGGATATAGCAAGCTTGTCTAGCATGCAAGAGATGCAAGAGGTTCTGGGTTCCATTCCCAGCACTGCAAAATAAATAAATAAATAAATAAATGAATGAATGAATGAATGAATGAATGAATGAATAAACAAATAAAATGATGTACTGTTGACAAGATTAGACATCAAGGAATTAGCAGGAAGCAGATTTATTTATTTATTGGTTGGAACCAGGTTCAGAGGGCAAAGCTTTTCACTGTAATAAATCCCTCTGAACCCCGAGTTCAGGAATTTTTAGAACTTTGTACCATGTATATAGCGGGAGGGGCTCAGAGGTTCACAATCTACAGAAGTTCACATGACAACAGGTTTTTTGTTTTTTTTTCCCCCCTCCTCTGGGTTCTCAGCTCAGGCCAGGTTTTACAAAAATAACCCAAGGACATTTTCTCTCTTCTGTCTGTGAAAATCAGTACCTGGGAAAGAGGTATATTTTTTTGTTGTTTGTTTTTTTCTCACCAGTTGCCCTTAACTCTGAAATGCAAATGCCTCTATGAAAGCCTTGGGTTAGTTTTTCTTATCACACTGTGTTTCTGCAGTAATATCCCATGCCTGAAAATAATTTTACAGAGAATCTAAGAACGATTATGGTGGAGGTCTCTAGAGAAGCTTAATTAAGATTTTCTGTGGAGGAGAGTGGTGCCACCTCAGTACTGTTTACATATAACCTACACACATCCTACCATCACCTCCAGATTATTAGTATGGTTTATGTGTCATTTAGCTGTTGTACTGTGTTATTTAGGGAATAATGAGGAGAGAAAAAAAAAGTCTATATGTATTCAGTACAAATGCAGTTTTTGTTTGTTTATTTGTTTTTCAAATATTTTCTATCTTAGCTGGATTCGGTGCTGCACACCTGCAATCCCAGTGACTCAGAAGGCTGTGTCAGGAGGATCTCAAGTTCAAAAAGCCAGCCTCAGCAAAAGCTAGGTGCTAAGCAACTCAGTGAGACCCTGTCTCTAAATACAGTACAAAATTCGAAATTGGGCTGTGGATGTGGAACAGTGGTCCAGTGCCCCTGAGTTCACTCCTCAGTGTTCCCCCACAAAAAATATTTTAATCTTCAGTAGGTGGTGTGTGTGGAACATGAAGAAGTGGAGCCCATGGACCTATGTTAACCTTTCTCATCTTCACAACAAGCCTGTGAGGTAGGTCTACAACCACAACTGGACACAGGAAGGAATAGAGTCACAGAGAAGTTGATTTGTCTCATTTGAATCTGGGTAGTTCTACCCCAGAGTCATGCTCCTGACCAATATTCTTACTTGCTTCTTGTCCCTGACATGAGATTGCTCAGTAAGCCAGTTGCCCACAGATGAGGGGCCCACCACATATCCAGACCACATCACTTCATAGCCCTATTTATTTATTTATTTATTTTAGTTGTCAATGGACCTTTATTTAACTAATTTATTTATATGTGGTGCTGAGAATTGAACCCAGTGCCTCACACACACTAGGTGAGCACTCTACCACTGAGCCATGACCCCACCCCAGAGCCCTAATTTTCTTTTTTTTTTTTCAGAATAGAAATTAGAAGTTTATTAAAAGACAGCAGAAAAGACTTCTCCCGGAGGAAGAAGGGGACCCAAGAGGTGGAATCCGTGGAAGTGCGGTTGTCTCTCCATTTTATAATTTCTTTCAGTGATGCAATATAGGTGGGAAGGCCCGAGGGGTGGGACACAGGTGGGCCAAAGAAGTAGTCTGAGCAGGAAGGACTTCATTAACACTTCTTTGGGATGGACGTTGGCCTAGGGCCTTTTCAGGACTTCATTAACATTCCATGAGTTGTCCTGCGTTTCCTGGAATCATTCTTAGCATGGCCTCCATTTTAGATTTCACTTGGTATTAGACCCGATTTACCTAACTACACTGACTACCTAACTTTAAATCTGGCTTCATTCCCCCCTCTAATTTGGAAACTCCTTACTGCTGTAAGGAAGGGGGGCAAAGAAGATCTTTCTGGCTTCTTCAGGCTGAGAAAGGATGGTGTGGGGCAAGCAGTTTGGAGTCCCCCTTTAAAAATCGGGTCTATCAAGTGGTCCACGGTAGAAGTCTGATTGAGAAGTAATAGGCTGGAGGGCCATTTGAGTGATGGGTGGTCTATAAGAGAAACAAGAATTCATTAGTACTGGAACCATATTGATGCAGCAATAAATGCCATAGAACAGGAATATGCCAATGAGTATGATGGCAAAGACAAAGACTAACAATGTTTTCCACCAGGAAATACCAAGAACCAGGAGCTAAGATATTGTTTCCATTGTAAGGGTCCGGCGAAAAGTTGGAGGAAGAGACCACCAAGAGACTGACTCATGCAATTGCAGAAGGGGATTTATTGAGGATCCAATTCAGCGTGCTGAGGCTCTAGGCTCACTCAAGAATCCAGAGCAGCCCAGAGCCCAGAGCAGAGGCTAAGCAGTGCTTAAGTACACTTTTTGGGGAGGGCAGGGGCTTTGCATACATCAGAACAAATCAGCATGAGGCACGGGAAAATTGAACAACAACTCTCATACGTGATTAGCACATTCATTGGCGGGAACAGGTCGGGCGGGGGTGATTGGTCACTCCTAAGTGGGGTACACATTCAAACTGATTGGTTCGGGCCCTGTATGCTTACGTGACAAACTGCACAGGGTCCTAGGCTAAATGGCCAGTAGGGCGTTGTCTTAACTATCTCAGGAATTTCAGGTTCTGGGTGTAGCAGAGGAACTTAACAATATCTGGTCTTTCACTTTTTAATTCAGGCTTTGCAGCTTAGAGACTTTACTCTTTCACCATGACAAAGTTGCTGAGGACATGGCTTCTATCTGAGCATGTAAATCTTTAAGGATATTTGTCACATTGCCAGAAATGTCAGGGAGGTAAACACAACATTTAACTTTTAGGGTTACAGATATCTTTCCTTAAGACACAGTTTAATAATTTAATGTCATCTGATCTTGCAAAATCCTTTTATTAGTATGACCTGTGTCTAATAGAGAAATCTTTAATTCTGTTACTTAGGGCTGGATAACCATACTAGCAAATATTAAGCCCACCTGTGTTGGTTAGAAATAAAGGCCTTAAACTAAAAACTACTCTGGCAGTTCCTTTTGATAGTTATCAGGCATTCCTGTCTGAGAATCTCTTTTGTAGCCTCCAGTTTACTTATTTATGGAAGTTACATTTAACTATTATTATCATTTAAAATGCCCAGGAATAGCTGTGTTTTGGCTTTGACTGTCTTGCTAAGTGTTTAAGATGAAGCAAGTCAAACTGACTTTTGTTTCTATCTATTGTTAACAGTCAGTTGAGTTTCCCTGGGAGTCCTCGGGGAACTTCACAGCAGCTTCTCAGTTCTGCTAGTGCCATTTGCGCTAGGATGGGTCCAGGCCTTGCTTGACCATGTGGCTTCCCTTGGAAGCATCAGGGATGTCTCCCTTTTCTGATGACCCTCCTCTTCACAGCAAATGCACTGATTGGCTTTCTGTCCTCCACTGGTCTCATTAATCTCCCTGATGGGGAGGTTATGTGTCCCAGAGTTGCAAAGCTCTTTGGAGAAGTCCCCTATTCCCTGATTCAGACTGACTCAGAGGGCAAGAGCCAAATATTGGTTTTCTTGGCCCTTTTAATTTAACTAATTTTAAAACTTAATCTTAAACATCCAGCAAATAAATTTCAACAGCCTTATATTAAGAGTACTGGGCTTTAATGTCTATCTCTCTATCCTGTAGGTGATAACTCCTTATCTTAAATTAACACAGGTTGTGTGTTCTTAAACCAGTACCTCTGTAAAACATTAGCAGGCAATCTTAAATCATTTATAAGAAAACTACAAAATAAAATTATCAAGAGTAAAAACATTTAGTTCATATAATAGCGATCTTGAATTTTGGTGGAGTATATCCCCTGTTTGAGATCCTAGTAATCTGTCAAACCAACTTTTGGACACAACTTTAAATGTACTGAAATCTGGCCTACTTCTTTCTAGGCATGTAGTGAGATGGGACACAGAGCCTTATCTCAGGTAAGGTGGGGTTCTTCATAAACCTTAAATACTATAGTTCTGAAGCTGATCTTTGCTTTTTAGACATCATTTTACAAAGCCTACATAAAGTGTTGCTCAAGTTTACATGAATATTAGCTAATGTAAGAGTAAAAGAAATTGAAGTTAAAGTGTAAAAGTTAAAGTGTAAAAGACCGGGCATTGTAAAGTTTCTAAGCTGCAAGGCCTGAGTTAAAAAGTAAAGGACCAGGTATCATTAAATTCCTCTGCTACCTCTAAAACCTGAAATTCCTGTAGCTGTTAGGACAATACCTGAACTGCCCAGTAAATATTTCTCCTGGTCCTCTGGTTGTTGAATAACTTAGGACCCTGTGTAGTCCAGCATGTAGGCATTCAAGGCCCAAAACCAATCAGTTTGAATGTGTACCCTGCTTAGAAGTGACCAATCACTCCTGCCCAGCCTGTTCCCGCCAATGAATATACTAATCATGTCTAAGAGTTTTTGTTTTATTTTCCTGTGCCTCATGATGATTTGCCCTGATGTATGCAAAGCTTCTGCCCTCCCCAAAAAAGTGTACTTAAGCATTGGTCAACCCCTGCTCTGGGCTCTGGGCTGCTCTCCTTTCTTGAGTGGGCATGGAGCCCCAGCATGCTGGTTCAATAAATCCCCTTCTGCCAATTGCATGAGTAGTCTCTTGGTGGTCTCTTTCTCCGACGCTTCGCCGGACCCTTACACTAACACAATATAATATCACACCTAAAACATGAATTAAAGAAAAGCTGAAAGCTTTTAACCTTTTGTAGAAAAGTAGCAAAGTACTTTTATGTTTTGCAATAAAACTTTTACATAGATTAGGCTCTCATTAACTTAAAAATACATTTAAATTGTTTCTCAGTGTAAAAAGTAACATGGAACTTTACATAACTTATTGATAATAAATACAGTTATAGAACACAAATGATATAAATAAATTTCCAACATGTTTTTCTTTTTTTTAAGCCTAAAATTACCATACAACTTTAGATCACAGCTTGATATAATGCTCTTTCTAAAGCTTCTACCTTACAGACTTGTATACCTGGAAGATATGAACACATTAATAGCACCAATTACATTGATGTTTTTATATTAACCAAGTTTAGCTTTTAAAGAAATAACAGCACAATTCTCTAAAAACAGCACTTGTTTAACCAGCTGTTTAATTTCTTTAAGATTACTTGCTCAAAAACTTACTTCTTTATATCACTTACTTAAACCCTCTTAATTACTTAATCATATAGACTCTTACAGAAACACATTTTCCCTCTATTAAATCCATACCTAGAACCTTTTAGTTTTTCTTTTTCATCTGTTAACCTTCTGTTCACATTTTGAAACATTACTTGTAAATGTTTGAATTTAAGTAGATTTAACATTTTATTAGGGCCTTTTTTGAACACTTAGAAAAACTTATAAGCTTAATTTTTTTTAAAGAGAGAGTGAGAGAGGAGAGAGAGAGAGATAGAGAGAGAATTTTTTTTTAATATTTATTTTTTTTAGTTCTCAGCGGACACAACATCTTTGTTGGTATGTGGTGCTGAGGATCGAACCCGGGCCGCACACATGCCAGGCGAGCGCGCTACCGCTTGAGCCACATTCCCAGCCCTATAAGCTTAATTTTAAAGACATCTTTCCTTTCATCTGTTTACCAAATTTAAATTGAGGGCTGGGGATGTGGCTCAAGAGGTAGCGCGCTCGCCTGGCATGCGCAGGGCGCTGGGTTCGATCCTCAGCACCACGTAAAAATAAAATAAAGATGTTGTGTCCACTGAAAACTAAAATATTAAAAAAAAAATTAAATTGAGCCATTTGAATCACGTGAATCAAAGATATTTGGATCCATTTTTTAAAATTTTTTATGAGTGCTCCTCATCTGTCAATTGTCATATCACTGCATGATATATGGACATACACACATACAGACATTCCGACATACAACACATAACACAAGTGTAACACAGCACAATAGTAAAAGGCCTTGTAGCTTTCTCAGGTGAAATCTCATTGCAATGTTTAAAAAAAAAAAAAAAAAAAAAACTCCAGTTGATCAAAACTAGAACTTATCAGAAAAACATTAACTTGTCTGTAGGATCAAAATCATGAGCTCAAAAAAATATAGAATCTAAGAAAAGGCAAAAGTCCTAGAAAAAATTGACCGGCCAGTAATTAGTAAATGCCATACAATTTACTCTTTGGTTTAATCTAGTTTGAGTTCCCATGAAAAGATACTTTTACTCTCTTTTTTTCCTTGGGCCTCAGATCTGTCTCCTACTGAGTGCTCCAGGCTTCTTCTATTTGCATATCAACTTAAGTCCTGGCTGAGGTCTGGAAGGAACTGGGAAAACTGGAATTCTGAGCAGAAACCTCATGCCTTAGGCATTTTAACCATAAGTCACAATTTTCAGGTTTGGATGTTGAAAATTATGATACAAGTTTAAGATACAATTTACAAAATTTCATACCTTTATATCTTCCCTACACTAGAAAAACTTGCTCACACAAAACTGAAAATAGGATCTTAATAATATAAAAGCTACCACAGAAGAAAATTTTCAGGATCATTAAGCCACTTTCTTTGTTCTGAAGTTCCTAAAGTAGTATTAAGTAACATTAAATAGCCTGAAAAATTTTTAAAAAGAACCACACACTACCATGTATATCTAAAATTAAGCTTTAAAAATTTCTAAGACTATTGCTATTTAATGTCATTTTAATAAGCCAGGCCAATGTTTCAATTTAGCAATTTTTTCTAAATCCTATACACTGAGGGGAACAGATACCAAATCAATTTACTACCCTTGCCCAAGTTAATGTACTGGTACACCAAGTGAAATCTTTTCAGGCTACCCTGTTCAAAATTGATGAAAAAATAAAACTGAATGATTGGGAGTTACTTGCCAACTTGGAAGTAGAGTTCTTTTAATTTTCTATCCTAAGTATTTAAGTTCTCTGGCATGAATTATCTGAAATCACAAACTAAACAATTACCTAACCCCAACTTTTAACTGAAAGATTATGCAATGCTTCAAACTCATTTAGATACCAGATGTTACAATGAAACATCATCTTTTAGACACACATTTAACCTAGATTATCCCCAAGAAACAATCTATTATAACCTTTAAAACAGACCAGATAAGAAAAAATCTCTCCAGGTTTTGAACTTCCATTTAATTATGACTCCTATCAGTGGCACCATAGATTTCCCCATGAGTAGACCAGATGTTTTCACATAGGGGCAACTATAGGTGTAAAATCAAGGGTCTCAGTGTGACTGACTTTACTGCATTCAGTGTTCCTTCTTTTTAAGAAGACAGAGATGGAGCAATTCTTACAGTGCAGGGAAGGAATGAGGAAGTTCCCCAAAGCGAAAATGGCTTTGGCAGCTGCTGGGAGTCCCTCAGTTTCCCTTTTACTTACAGGATTAGCTCCTTTGGTTAGATCCTATTCCAGGCAATCTGGCATATCTCCTAACTTTCCAGTAGAGTCATTTTTTAATCTGCCTCAGTGAGTCCAAGATTTTTTTCTCTTCATGGCAGATATCATAGCTAAGTCTATTTTACACTGTTGGCATAATTTAGGATTTTCCTTTAGAGCAAAGAAAATCTGAACATACAGCACCTCATACCATTTCCTTTTTGTAAATTTTATCAAACTGTAAAATTGTATTAAAATTGATCTCCATCAGAGAGTTTGTATTGAGGCCAGGCCAAGAAAAAAAGGCGCTTTTTCTTGAGCATCTGAGGTTCAAATTTATCCCAATTTTTCAATATGCAGGCTAGTGGTGCACCTGGCGTATTGGAGAGAGAGAAGCTCCCGTCTGAGTGAGAAGAAAACAGGATTCAGGCGCCCGCGCCGCGCCGGAGAAAACTGTTCCGATTAGGGATGTCTCCCTAAGCTTGAGCTTCCTAAATAGTCCAGAAAACCCGTCTCTCACCTTGCTTTGCCAAGGGGTTTCTGGTCCCCTTTAGCAAAGTGCTAGGGTCTCAGTTTGCCCTGTGCCAGAGACCCTGGGAGGATTCAGACTTAAGGGCATTACTGCTTACCCTCCCGACCACTAAAAACCCATTGCAAAAGAGAATTGTGTGCTCTTTTGTTGTCTTTGCTCTGTAGACTAAAGGAGCCGCCTAAGTGTTAAGGGATATCTACTGGTCCCATACGGAGGCAAATGTGATTGGGGCTTTCCTTCAGTGCCATTCATCTACCGGATCACCCTAGATACCCCTGAGGGCTGTCGGGAAGGGGCTCAAGAGAAAGGAATCTTAGGAATTGTCTGAGTGTAGCCCAGACCGGAATTCCGCAGTTGTTCCAAACTCCTTCCTCCACCTCCACGCATCCGAGGCAGATTGGGATTCAGGACACTGTGTACTCACGCCAATTGCTCTCCGGGCCCAGACAGAAAAGTTGGAAGCGGCTTTGGCAGAACCCAACATGCCTGCTCTGTATTGAACAGGTGATTGAGAGCTGCCTAGGCCAGGAAACCTCTCACCCGAGTCTTGAAGAGTGGCGGCTGCACTAATTGCGTTTAAGTAGCCGTTGGATGCCCACCTTACCCTCCAGAAAGAGAAAGAAAGATGCACCTCAAACAGACATGGGGTGCATGCACTTACCTCGGTGTAGAATCTTAGTCTGGGACCTCCAATATGTTACCGATGTTGACCGGTGACGAGTTCTTGTTTCCCCCATGTTGAAGAATAACACCAAAGAAGCACACCAAGGCAAGGTCAGAGTAGAAATTAGAAGTTTATTAAGAGACAGCAGAAAAGACTTCTTCCGGAGGAAGAAGGGGACCCAAGAGGTGGAACCCCAGCCCTAATTTTCTACTTGCTTAAAGAATAAAATCTTTGCATGTAATCCCAGCAGCTAGGGAGGCTGAGGCAGGAGGATTGCAAGGTTCAGCCTCATCAAAAGCAAGGTGCTAAGCAACTCAGGGAGACCCTTTCTCTAAAGAAAATACAAAATAGGTCTGGGGATGTGGCTCAGTGGTCAAGTGCCCCCAAGTACAATCCTCAGTACCCAAAAGAAAAACACTGAAATCTTTCAGAATATAAATTTCAAGAACTCTTAGCATATTAAAAGGGAACATTTTAAAGATAAGGCCCACTTGGATTGTAGAAAAAAGGCCAAGCTGATCATCTACCAAAAAGGTCAAGAAGGCATTTGCTTCTCTGCTGTTGCCCTCTTTTCTCATTCCATTTTTTATGTGATGTTGAGAATTGAACCCAGTGCCTCACACATGCTAGGCAAGTGCTCTACCACTGAGCTACAACCCCAGCCCTCATTCTATTTTTTAATATATTTTTTTTAGTTGAATCCAATACCTTTGTTTTATTTTTTTATTTTTATGTTGTGCTGAGGACCGAACCCAGGGCCTTGCATACACTAGGCAAGCACTCTATCACTGAGCTACAACCCCAGCCCTCATTCTGTTTTTTAACAGCAAGGATTTTATATTAGAAAACAGTCCTTCAGAATAAAAATGTCTTTCTTAAGCTCATTGCCTCTTGTCAAAGATTTCTGTATTGTATTTTTTAATAGTTTAATTCAATAAATATTATTGAGTACCTGAATTGTTGTGATAGGTCTTTGTCTCAAGTTAAATCACATTCTACCAGGAAAGGACGAAAAACACATAACTAACAATAACTCAAGTCTGATTGTAATAGTACTTGTTCTAGTGGTGCTATGGAAACCAAAAGACTTAAAAGCTTGGTATTTGTGGGGTATGTCAGGACCTTTGTGGAAACTTCATGGAGGAATTAGCATGTGATTTGGATTGTGAAGACACAAATAGTATAGATAGGGAGCAAGGATGAGAAAACAGCATTCCAGGGAGGATAGAGCAAACCATGAAGATATAAAGTTCATGATATATATGTCCTGGGAAAGAAAGACCACAAGGCTGAAAGAAGGAGGGTGAATATGGGGACAGGGTAGGATTTAGGAAAGAAGCAGAGAATCAGGCAAGAGTGAGGTAGAAAGAAGATGCTACAGGGAAAAGGAACCCAGGGGAGAAGAAAGGAGCATTAGGAAGTGAAGTCTACAAGACCGTGCCAAAGACTAGGCGGGGGTGTAAAAAAAGATTCAGTTGGGAGGAACTGGTGGTTGAGGCTGAAAAATTAATTTGAGGCTAGATTAGGGAAAAGTTCTGTTTGAGACATGTTCGCAGATTATCTAAGTGGGGATATTCACTAGGAAAGTAAGAGTCTAAAGCTCAGCCAACTTTATGGCTATGAATAAGAAATAAGGAAGTCATCAACCTGTGAGAGAGAAAAAAACTATGAGAGTAGATAGTTATTCAGTAACTAAGGTAGAAAAAGATGCAAAGATTGTGAAGCAGAGATACCTGCATAGGATAAGTAGAGAAAAGAAAACAGTGAAGAATAATGAGAATAACCTGTTGGAGAAGTAGAAGGAGAATCCATGGAAGAGGAATTATGGATTCAAGAGAGAAGAGATTCAGGAGATTCAAGGCAAGACATGGAGGTGCATACCTGTAATCCGAGAAACTTCAGAGGCCGAGGCAGGAGGATTATAAATTCTAGGCCATCCTGGAAGAGAGCTGTTACATTCATCACAACCAAAGAAAAGGGGGTGGGTTAAGGAAAGATGAACCCTTCCAGGACATGCGCACAGTGACCCACTTCCTCTAGCTATAGCCCCCTCCCCTGCTTATAGTTACTCTGTAACCAGTCCATTCAAACTAGGATGGGCTGATTTGTGTTCAGTTTTCATAATCTAATCATTTCACCTTCAAGTATTCCTGAATTAATACAAGAGCTTTTGAAGAACACTTCATATCTGAACCATAACATTCTCCCCCTGGTAACCAAAAGTTCACGTTCATACATTTAGTCCATCTCTAAGAGTCCCATAGTCTTAACAATTCCAACATTTCCCAAAGTCCAAGTCTACAGTCTCTTCTGAGATTTCAGGCAAACTCTTGGCTGTGAGCCCTTGTAAAAATCAAGAGCAACTTAACTTATACATGTCCATTATACAGTGGTACAGAGTAAACTTTCCCCTTCTTGGGGTGAAGTTGTCACTTAGTGGTAGAGGTCTTGTGTAGCTCATGTGAGCTACACAAATTCAATATTCAGCACCACACAAAAATAAATAAATAAAATAAATGTATTGTGTCCATCTACAACAACAACAACAACAACAACAATTTTAAATAAGTAAATAAACTCTCCACTTCCAAAATAAAGGAATACGCACATAGAAAGAAAGAAAGAAAGGAGCCCTGTGCAGTGGCACATGCCTATAATCCCAGGCTCCAGAGGCTGAGGTAGGAGGATTCAAAGTCAGCCTCAACAAAAACAAGGTGCTAAGTAACTCAGTGAGACCCTGTGTCTAGATAAAAGACAAAATAGGGGTGGGGATGTGGCTCAGTGGTTGAATGTGCCTGAGTTCAATCCCCAGTAACCACCCCTGCCCCCCTCCAAAAAAAAAAACAAAAGAAAGAAAGAAAGGATGGGATCTAAACAAGACTGAAATTCAATTTGTCAAACAGGTCCCGTAACTGTGTACAGCATCTAGGACACATGATGGTAAGATGCTTCCTCCAAAGGGCTTGTGCAGCAGTGCCCCTTTGGCCTTGCAGGTTGCAGTGCACATGGGCTCTCTTTTAGCCTGACGGTCTCTGCAGCTAAAAAGAAAGCGAGAGACAAGCGAGTGAGAATGAAGGACGGAGATCAGGCAGAGATCCACACAAAGGTTTATTTGACAAAAATTTGTCAAAGCTGACAAATAAAGGTCATCCCTCTATAGAGTGGAGAGAGGCACCCGAGATATTCGAGATATTCCGTGTTCAGCTTTTGTGGATTACGGGAGTTGTAGTTGTGAAGCTATGGGATAGGTTTTGGGGTACTTGCATCAGAGCTAGGCGGGTGGGGAATAGCATGGGATTGGCTTAGGTTCCAGAGTCAAGGGGTTGTATCCTTTTGGGATTGGTTTAGGATTATGGTACCATGGGGTAGGTCACTAATAGGGGTGGCGGGAGTTTGGGTAAGAGGAAGTACAGGAAAGCGAAATTTATCTCATAAGATGGCAGATAACATTTAAGATGGCTGCTCAGATGTTAAATCAAGACCTTATAGCAGGGGCTGGGATTGTGACTCAGTGATAGAGCACTCGCCTAGCACATGGGAGGCCCTGGGTTTGATCCTCAGCACCACATAAAAATAAGTAAATAAATAAAATAAAGGTATTAAGTCCAACTACAACTGAAAATTAAATATTAAAAAACAAACAAACAAACAAAAAATCTATAACAGCCAGCATCTTTTCTTAGCAGATAGCTATTGGCATCTCTCAATTTCTGGGATCTCCATTCCAGTTTTGATTTCACTTGTACAGCTTATACATCACCCTGCAGGGACTCCAACCCTGCTACCTTTTGTCTAGCTTCATAGGCCTTCCTTTGAAATCTTAAGGGAAGTCTATGACACCTAAATTCAAACATTTTTCATTTCTGCAGATCCAGCACCACATGGATGACACTCAACATCTTCTACCAGCTTGCACAATAACCGGGTTTCATGGAATTACAGCTGCAGACCCTTCTGATAGCCTGCATAGCTAAGCATGGTGAAATAACTTCCTAGGCCCTCTATGCAAGCATTGTACCTCCATGATATTTTCCCAAAGGAATTTTCCTTTCTACATCCTTAACCCCGCAATTGGTATGGTCTTGTAAATTCCCAAGGCACCCTCAAACCATCTTTCCTATTGTCTCTCTGCAAAGTACTTAGCATCTCCTTAGTGTCTATAATCTCTTTAACACTACCACTTCCTTGGTCCCAGTTTTACGAACACTTTTCTGGCCAAACTATGTTTTTTAAAAATCTTTCAGCTCTGCTTTTTGTTATAAATTTTCACAGTAAACCTGGCTAAAAACTTCCAGCAAAATCCATGCCACTGACTGAATGTTGCACTGTCTTGAAATTTCCTTTGTCAGATTAATTAGTCCATCACCTTTAAATTCAGCCTTACAGAAAGTCTCAGGACATGGGGAAAATGTAGACCTGTACCAGAATATAAGAGTGACCTCTAATCCAATTTCCAATAAACTGTTCATTTCCCCTGAAACTTTATGAGCACAGTCTGCATTCCTTTTAGCATTCTTGTGTCTGAGCTCCCACCAGAATTACCCATTAAGCTCTGCTTTTAACATACTCAGTCTTATCCATCCTGCATGTCCAAATTTTTCCAAACCCCTGCAAAAATCATTTCCAAAGACTTCTGAACCACATGATCAGGTTGGTCACAGCAAGGACTCCACATCTTTACCAATTTCTATGTTAGTCAGCTTTGCATCACTGTGACCAAAATACCTGACAAGAACAATTTAGGGGAGGAAAAGTTTACTTTGGCTCATGGGATCAGAGATTTAGTCCATATTCAGCCAAATTCATTGCTCTGGGTCCAAGGTGAGATAGAAAATCATGTCAGAGAATATTGATCAATTCATGGCAATCAGAAAGCAGGGGTGAGTTCAGAAAAGATGAACCCTTCCTTCTAAGACATGCATTCAGTGACCTACCTCCTCTAGCCATGTTCCATCCTGCCTTAGAGTTACCACCTAATCTGTTCATTTAAATTAGGATGGGCTTACAGGATTAGGTTACAGCTCTCATAATCTAGTCATTTGACCTCTGAATATTCCTGCATTAACACCAGAGCTTTTAGGCGACCACTCATATCCAAACTATAATGAGCTGTAATATCAATAGGCAATCTGTAAACCTTTTTTGGATCCTTATTTGAACAAATCAATTGTAAAAAAAGACACCATTGAAACAATCAGCAAAATTTGACTATAGTCAAAGCATTAGATAAGATATTAAGAATTACTGTCGGGCTGGGGATGTGGCTCAAGCGGTAGCGCGCTTGCCTGGCATGCATGCGGCCCAGGTTCGATCCTCAGCACCACATACCAACAAAAGATGTTGTGTCTGCCGAGAACTAAAAAATAAATATTAAAAATTCTCTCTCTCTCTCTCTCTCTCTCTCTCTCTCTCTCTCTCCTCTCTCAACTCTCACTCTCTCTTAAAAAAAAAAGAATTACTGTTAATTCTTTTATGTATAATAATGTCAAAATAGTTACTTTAAAAAAAATCCATATAGCCAGGTGCAGTGGTATACACGTGTAATCCTAGCAATATAGGAGTCAAAGGCAAAAGGATTGCAAGTTTGGGGCTAGCCTGGCAACTTAACAAGATACTGTCTCAAAATAAGAAATAAAAAGGACTGGGGATGTAGCTTAGTGATATCCCTGGATTCAATCTCCAGTATGAATAACAATGATAATAGCAACAACAAAAATAAAATGTCCATAACATAAAAAAAACTGATTAAAAAATGGGAGAGAGGATAAAATATGATGAGGATAAATTTTAAAAAATATTGAAAAATGAGTTCCTCAGTAAAAAAAAAAATCCATGTTTTATTTTAGAGTCTCTATGTCAAAGGAGAACATTCATTTTTTTAGTTTCACATATATCTGTTTAATCATGAAATTATTAATTTAATACTTTTTAGGCTATGTATGTTTCAACATATAGTATCATAATGCTTAAGGGCGCCTTTTGGATTTAATTTTAACTATGGCAAAGAGAAAAAATATTAAAAAGAAACAATAAAGGCGAGCGTGGTGGTGCATGCCTATAATCCCAGGGCTCAGGAGGCTGAGGCAAAAGGATGGTGAGTTCAAAGCCAGCCTCAGCAATGGCGAGGCACTAAGCAACTCAGTGAGATCCTGCCTCTAAATAAAATATAAAATAGGGCACTGAGGCTGGCTTTGAACTCATGATCCTCCTGTCTCAGCCTTCCAAGCCGTAGGGATTACAGGCGTGCACCACAATGCCCGGGCAAATAGTTGCATTTTGATGGACTTGGATTATAGCAAAGTGAAGTATTTGTATTCTGAGCATGTCCCTTTCCTTCTGGCCACAGAATCAGATCGGGGACCATTTATACTATCTCATACCCTGACCCCAATGCTAGGAACAAGGAGAGGCAGAGGACCCATGCTTCAGCACTTTAAGTCTTTTCCAGGGTTTTCCTGACTGGACCAAGTGGAAAAGGACCTATTCACCTATGATTTCAGAGCTGTTGGTATGGAAACCAGACCAACTCCATACTTTGTTCCTGATAAACTACAAAAGCCATACAATAGAAGGAGAAAATAAGATTGTCAACAAAAAGAACAGAAACAGGGAAAGAGAGGCTGGACTGGCAAGTTCTGACAACTTTCATCTTTGGAGCTGGTGTCCCTGAAGGCAATATCATCTTTATCAGGCTTTCAAGGGGTGAAACAATAATCTGACCCTTTTTATCTGAGGTTGTTTGAGTTGGGTTTCTAGGATGTACAGTTGAAAGAGTTAAAAATTTCTTGCAGTAAAAGTTGCTAAATCCCAGATGGAATCTAAGAAAGGCTTGCTTTCTAAGGAAAATCTCAGATTTGTCTAGAAAGGACAATTTTTTCCGTTAGAAGGCCTGAAGCGTATATGTTTCTTTTCCTATGATTTTAAAATGCAGCGACTAGAAAGAAATCACTCAATTTCTTTATTACCTGCCTGAGGAGATAAAAAGGTATTTTTTATCGTAATCTGATAGTTACAAATGGGCATACAAATACTGAATTATTCTCTTGTCATTCACCATATTAAGAGGCTTGTTAGGAACAGAAAACCCTTTTGGGCCCCAGGATAATTCTTTTTCTTTAAAAAAACAAAACAAAACAAAACTGCAGGACTGGGGATGTAGCTTAGTGGTAGAGTGCTTGCCTGGCATGTGCAAACCCTGGGTCTGATCCCATGCACTACAAAAAAAAAAAAAAAAAAAAAGAAAGAAAGAGAGAGAGAGAGAGAGAGAGAGAGAGAGAGAGAGAGAGAGAGAGAGAGAGAGAGAAAACTGCAACATATGAAGTTAACCAACAATAAACCACCAGAGCTCATTTATTCCACAGGATAAACACTAGCCATCCACTTAGACAAGCACCCTAGATACCTTCAAGCAAACAAACCCCTGAGCAGTAAGTATCATGAAGAATGAGTGAGCTTCTTTAACACTTGATCTTTTTTGCCCATTTATTTGTTGTTGTTGTTGTAGTAGTTGCTTTCTTTTCTTTTTGGTACTGGGGATTGAACCCAGGGGCACTTTATCACTCAGCTACATGCCTAGTCCTTTTTATTTTTTATTTTGATACAGGGGGTCAGTTGTTAAGTTGCTGAGGGTCTCGCTAAATTGCTGAGGCTGGCCTCAAACTTTCAAACCTCTTGACTCTGCCTCCTAAATCGTCGGGATTAAAGGCATGCACCACCATACACATTGTACCCATTTATTTCTGTACATTGTCTCCTCTGAGTAATCTTTCAGTATTTATTCTTCAGGGAATCTTGTCTCTGTATTGCCTTTTGAGAACTGGTTACAAGATGTTTCAAATTCTTTGTGTGGTAAGAGCTGGATTTCCTTTCATGATAAAGGTATTTTACTGGTAAAAGCCATTAGCATTGCTGTGCAGGACTATACATAACTTTTAATTTCTATATTTAATACTTCTGAATTGTTTGGAGTTTTTTTTGCAAATGGAGTTTATTTTTGGGGTTTTTGGATTTTTTTGTTTGTTTGTTTGTTTGTTCATGTGTGGTACTGGTTATTGAACCCAAGGGTACTCTACCACTGAGCTGCATCCCCAGCTGTTATTATTTTTCATTTTGAGACATGGTCTCAATAAATTGCCTAGTATGGCCTCAAATTTGCAGTCCTTCTATCTGAGTAGCTGGGATTACAGGTGTGCATCACCATGAGTGGAATGTCATCATCTTGTTGATTCTGTCAACATGTCCTCATTCTTGTCTTAACAACTGCACATCAGCAGTGCATCACCTGCCTTTGACATTGGTGTCTGTGTGCTGCAGTTGGTTAAATAGATTATCTGACATTTCTAATTCACTAGTAGTTTCAGAATGAGTGTGATATAAGCCAGAGACTTCTACTCAGAATTCTTGATCCCCTGTACACTCCCAGGTCTCCATGGAGAATTTCTCTCTACCTGCTTCTCTAGCCCCATTACCATCTACTTTGCAACTTTCTCTTAACTTTCCACAATATTAGACTAATTAAATGGATAGATTGTCAAGACCCAGTCTAAACCATCTCTATCTATGCTTAGATGATGATGGGAAAAAAAAAATTATCCAAAGAACTTGCTTTTGCTGGGGAGGGACTCAGGTATTAGTGCATTTCTGTCAATGGACTGAGATCTCAGGAATTGAGACACAAGAACCAGTACTAAGGTGAGTGGAGTGTCATCATCTTGTTGATTCTGTCAACATGTCCTCATTCTTGTCTTAACAACTGCACATCAGCAGTGCATCATCTGCCTTTGACATTGGTCTCTGTGTGCTGCAATTGGTTAAATAGATCACCTGACATTTCTAATTCACTAGTAACTTCAGAGTGAGTGTGATATCAGCCAGAGACTTCTATGGCTTCACTTTATTGGGCCTCCTGATTTCCTGTTGTTGTTGTTGTTATTGTTGTTGTTGTTGTAGGGATCGGGAAGTGAGGGGGCAGGGAAGGGGACTACAAGAAGAAGGGCATCTGTACCAGAGTCGTTTTATATCGCTAAAAGTTTGTTCTATCAAAGTCAGCATGATCCTTGCCTGTTTTTATTTTACAATTATTGGAAGTGCCCCCAAATTTCACTCTTCTTGGTTGGTGTACAGTGGTAAAGGTTCTATAAGAATGTTACTGATGGGGCTGGGGAAGTGGCTCAAGAGGTAGCGTGCTCACCTGGTATGCCTGTGGCCCGGGTTCGATCCTCAGCACCACATACAAACAAAGATGTTGTGTCCGCCGAAAACTAAAAAAAAGAAATATTTTAAAAAAAGAATGTTACTGGAATCTCAGATTCAGCTGCTTGCCACTCAACCATAAAATTCAGGAAACAGGAAACAGAGATTGGTGGAGGGAAACAGGTTTACTCAAAGCTGGCCCTGAGGAAAATAAAGAAGATCTTTTTTGTCTCAAATCTCCATCTTCAGGAGATTCAGAGGCATGAAAAGGCTCTATAAGAGCTAAGGGGGTAAAGTGGGACAAAAGGCAAGAAATATGTGTGTGTATTATATATATAATAAATATATATAATATATTTATTATATATATAATAAATTATATATATATAATTTAGCTAGGCAATGCTAGCCAGAGAATATGTTACAACTCCAGAGTTTCAACACTTGCTGATGTCTACCTAGGATAAGAGGCTAGTTCTTCAGATTCCATTCTCAGGATGATGATGTTCAGTTGCAGAAAAACAATTTATCAGGAAACTGGGGAGATTGGAGCTTTCAGACTAAAGGAGCTCTATTACAGTCCCCCCTAGACTTTATCTATGCCTCAGTCTTGAGGGAATTTGGGTGCCATGTCATCTGGCTGGCTGTTTATTGCTGGATTGGTGTAGATCCCATTGAGTACCTCTTGCTTATTCCTCTTACTTGTACCATTAAAAATTTAGAAAGTGTTAAAGTCTTAAATATTTAACAGTTCCATCTAGAAGGATTTTAGTGTTAGGCAATCATCATGTGGAAGAACTCTCTATAGGGCTGGAGTTGTGGCTCAGTGGCAGAGCATTTGCCTCGCACATGTGAGGCACTGGGTTTCATCCTCAGCACCACATAAATTTAAAATAAAGATATTGCGCCCACCTAAAACTAAAAAATAAACAAATAAAAAAATTTAAAGAGAAAGATATTAAATCCATTAAAAAAAAAAAAAAACCTCTCTATATAACCTCCCAGCCCAGTTTAATTTTGGTTTGCTTTCGCATGTGACTTCCTCATTTCCCCAACTCTAAACCCATCTCTGAATAATTTCCTTTGAGGACATTACTGATTATTCATCAAGTGGTTCAGTCCCACATTATACGAATTCTTTCCTGTTCTTTGATATGATTTGTCTCATGTTGGAGGTACATACTTCTAATCCCAGTGATTTGGGATGCTAAGGCAGGAGAATCGCAAGTTTGAGGTCAGCCTCAGCAATTTAACGAGGCCCTAAGTAACTTGGTGAGACATTGTCTCAAAATAAAAAATAAAAAGGACTGGGGATGGTCCTGTAACTCAGTGGGAAAACACCCCTGTGTTCAATCCCCAGTACCACAAAAAAAAAAAAAAAAAAAAAAAATTTTTTTTTTTCTTCCTGACCTAAGCCATGTTATCTGTCCTTCAGCTCAACTGTAGACAAAAATTAAGAAATTCTGGACTTGGAAACTGGAACAACAGCTCTCTCAAGGATATAAGTTGAACAATTAATTTGATTACTGATAATGATACTTGAAGAATAGTCCTTGTACTCCCCTTTTATTTACTTATTTTTTAGTTGTCAATGGACCTTTATTTTATTTATCCAGTGCTGAGAATCAAACCCAGTGCCTCACACATGCTAGGCAAGCGTTCTACCACTGAGCCAAACCCCAGCCCCCCAAATCCTCCTTTAAAAGCCCTCTGTACCCATGGCACTTAGAATTATAGCCTCTGAGACATGAGTCTCCTGATTTTCATATTTGCCAGCAAATCAATAAAACTTTTTTCTTTTTCTCAAAACGTTGTCCTTGTTATTGGACTGGCCCAGTGACAAGAACTGAGCTTTTAGTATCATTTCGAAAAGAAAGAAAGAAAGATAGAAAAAAAAAAGAAAGAGAGATTCATCTCACTGGAGTTACTAAGTTGGTACACTGTAACCTGGAGCTGTTGGGTGGCCATCATTTTTATTACAACAGTAGAGTCTGCCAGGAAGTGAAGTGAAGTCAACTCAAAGGAAATCAAAACTGAAAGAGAAAGGCATATTTGTTGTGACATTAATCCAATCCTTAAGCTAGAACATCACCAGTGAACTCCATGATTCATTAATCAACATGTTTACTTTTATTGTGTAAATCAGTATGAGTCGGATTTCTGTTACTGAGTTGGATTTCTGTTACATGCTATTAATACAGCTGGCAAGAGAGACTGATTAGTATTTCCTTTTTTTTTTTTTTTTTTGTGGTGCTGGGGATTGAACCCAGGGCCTTGTGCATGCAAGGCAAGCACTCTACCAACTGAGTTATATCTCCAGCTCCTAGTATTTCCTTCTTCTCTATCAGATGGGTAATCCTCTAGAGAAGAAAGATACTAAAGAAAAGTAAGTTGACAAAATAACAAAAAATAATGTATGCTAGGGGCTGGGTAGAGCATTTGCCTACTATGTGTGAGACCCTAAGTTCAATCCCCAGCATTACACATAAAAAGTATTATTTCACTGTCCCTTAAGAAAAACAGCATAATGGGCTGGGGTTGTGGCTCAGTGGTAGAGCACTTGCCTAGCACGTGTGAGGCACTGGGTTTAATCCTCGGCACCACATAAAGATGAATAAATAAAGGTATTATGTCCATCTACAACTAAAAAATATTAAAAAGAAAGAAAGAAGGAAAGAAAGAAAGACAGCATGAGCACTGCATACACTTGTAATTCCAGCAGCTCTGGTGGCTGAGGCCAGAGGATTGCAAGTTCAAATCCAGCTTCAGAAATTTAGCAAGGCCCTCAACAACTTAGCGAGACCCTATCTCATAAAAAAAAAAAAAAAGGTGGCTCAGTGGTTAAGCACCCCTGGATTCAATCCCTGGTAAAAAAAAAAAAAAAAAAAAAGCATGATACCCCAAATATGCAATCTTAGGAGCTTATCACAATACTATTTGAATCTTAAAATCTCTTATTTTCTTATTAAGTACACTGGACATGTTAGTTAATCCTGAGTTTCTGTTTCTTTTTTTGTAAATTGGGAACAGCGGTACTTCCCAGGGTCACTGTAGGAATACATATAATGTATATAGTACCTGTAACCAGGAGTCTTTTAATAAATGATAGTTATTTGGGGCTGGGGATGTGGCACCACATACAAATAAAGATGTTGTGTCCACTGAAAACTAAAAAATAAATATTAAAAAATTTTCTCTCTCTCTAAAATAAATAAATAAATAAATAAATAAATGGTAATTATTTAAAATACCAAATACTGGGCTGGGGTTGTAGCTCAGTGGTAGAACGCTTGCCTAGCATGTATGAGGCACTGGGTTCAATCCTCAGCACCACATAAAAATGAATAAATAGAATAAAGGTACTGTGTCCATCTACAACTAAAAAATATATTAAAAATAAATAAAATTAAATATCAAACACCTTGACCTGCAAAGACTTTGGGCTAGCGTTTTCAAGAGAGATTAAAAACAAAACCTAAACTTGTTTTCTATCTTTAGTCATTTAAAATCTAGATTGGAAGAGGAGAAAGAAGTATTAAAAAGAGCATTGTGCTGGAGTTGTGGCTCAGTGGTAGAGCACTTGCCTAGCATGTGTGAGGCACTGGGTTCAATTCTCACATATAAATAAATAAAGTAAAGGTCCATTGGCAATTTTTAAAATCTTAAAGGGGGGGGGGCACAGTACAAGCTATCATGTGACAGGCCCAGACTTTGTTCCCTTTGGGCTGATCACATAAGCCTTCATGGAAGAAGTGGGATTTGGGTCCCAAAATATTAACAGAATTTTTGATAATAAAAATTGAGAGAGAACATCCAAGAAAGAAAGAAAGAAAGAGAGAGAGAGAGAGAGAAAGAAAAATGAGAAAATGCACTGCTGTCTTTGGCCATTGTAAAACTTCTCAACATGGCTAGAGTGTGGAATCCACACAGGAAGTAGAAGAAGGAAAGTCAGTACCATAACCTCACATGAGAACTGTAGTTTCCATTCTTAGGCAGGGGGAACATATTTTTTCTTTCTTCTTTTTTGAGTTTTGGTATCAATCCCAGTTTCAACTCAAATTTGTGATGCTCCTGCCTCAGCCTCCAGAAAATTGGGATTACAAGAGTATACTACCATGCCCAGTTTAGGCAATGGAAATCTTTGAACATAAAGTGTTTGTGCAAGATGAAAGTTATGATTGTTCAGGACTGGATCCTTATTCAAATTGTGCAGGTCTACCAGGTTTCCCTAGAGTCCTGTCTGGGTGAACTACTATAACTGAGGAGAGTGAGTTATATGGTGGAACATGAAAAATGTTCGGGAAACATCAGCCCATAGTAGAAAGACTATTTCAGACACTATTGTGTATGGTCAAAGGACACCTAGATTCTTAAAGCTATAAGAGAGATGAGGAGTGTAGCTCAATGATAGAACACCTGCCTAGCATGTATGAGGTCCTAAATTCAATCCTCAGCAGTGCCATAAAGAAATACAAAAGAAAGTCTACAGGAAGAGGGGGCTGGGGTACTTACATTCACTCTTCTCTTGGAATACTGTAATTCATTTATTCCTTCTTTTGCTACCTCCAGACTTCCATTTCAAACTCTCATATTTTCTCCATTTTGAATGCCAATAAAACTTTACCTGTACCTTTCTTCATGCACACTGTTTGTTTTTAAAAATATCTATAATTGGGCTGGGATTGTGGCTCAGTAGTAAAGGGCTTGCCTAGCACATGAGGCACTGAATTTGATCCTCAGCACCACATTACATAAATAAATAAATAAATAAAGCTATTGTAGCCATCTAAACTAAAAATATTTTTTTAAAAAAACTCTCATATTTCCTGTGCAGATTAATCTTGTTTTGATTCTGTCATCCCAATTTCAAACCCATTCATGACAATGTACTATCTACAAATTAGACTGAAATTCATTGGTTTTCCATAGAAGATACCTTTTTGATGACAACCACCTTTTAGACTTGCTTCCTGCTATTCATCATCAGGTGTCTTCAAGTCAAGAACTACTCAAGAGTTCCTTGCTTTTCTAATTTCATGAATCTTTCATCATGCTCATTCCGCCTGGAATACCACTCCACAGTCCCTCTCTGAGTTGTCTTAATCTTCTGGGTCCTTGAAGGATCAGTTCAAATACCTTTCTCATCTCTCTTTCTCTCTCCCATTCTGACTTTGATAAATTCTCCATTTTGAATGCCAATAAAACTTTAATTGTACCTTTCTTCATGCACACACCATTTGTTTTTAAAACTATCTATAATTGGGCTGGGATTGTGGCTCAGTAGTAGAGCCCTTGCCCAGCACGTGTGAGACACTGGGTTCAATCCCTGGCACCACATAAAAATAAAACGAAATAAGATAAAGGTACTGTGCCCATCTACAACTAAAAAAATATTTTTAAGAATCTATAATTGTGGGCTGGGGATGTGGCTCAAGAGGTAGCGTGCTCGCCTGGCATGCGTGTGGCATGCCAGGCGATCCTCAGCACCACATACAAACAAAGATGTTGTGACCGCTGAAGAATAATAAATAAATGTTAAAAAATTCTCTCTCTCTCTCACTCTCTCTTTAATATATATATATATATATATATATATATATATATATAATTGTTTATTTTAAAATAAAAATATTAGTACTGGGGATTGAACCCATGGGTTTATTATATCTTTAGTATTGAGCTATATACTCCATCATTTTATTTTTTATTTTTATTTTATTTTATATTTTAGTACTTGGGGTTGAACTCAGGGGCACTGGACCACTGAGACACATCCCCAGCGCTATTTTATATTTTATTTAGAGGCAGGGTCTCACTGAGTTGCTTAGCACCTCACTTTTGCTGAGGATGGCTTTGAATTAGAAATCCTCCTGCTTCGGTCTCCTGAGCCGATGGGATTACAGACACATGCCACCATGCCTGGCTAATACTTTTTATTTTTCATTTGAGACAGGGTCTAGCTAAGTTGCTTAGGGCCTTTCTAAGTTGCCCAGGCTGCCCTCAAACTTCTGATCCTCTTGTTACAGCCTCCAGAGTGGCTAGATTACAAGCATGTGCCACCATGTCAAGCTAAATCAAATTTTAAAACAGTATGATGAATAAAATATCAATCACACATATTCCCACCATCCAAAATCATCCATTTCTAACAGTTTCATATTTGCTTCTCCCATGTTTTTAAAAGAAGTGAAGCATTATAAATAAAATTACAGTCCCCTTCAGCCAGGCTCAGTGGTGTATGCCTGTAAACCCAGTGGCTCCAGAGGTGGAGGCAGGAAGACGAGAGTTCGAAGCCAGCTTCAGCAACTTAGCGAAGCGCTAAGCAACTCAGTGAGACCCTGTCTCTAATAAAATACAAAATAGGGATAGGGATTTGGTTCACTGGTTGAGTACTCCTGAGTTCAATCCCTGGTACCCAAAAACAAAAATTAAAAAAAGAAAAAAAAATTACAGTCCCCTTTCATTATACATCCTCTGAGTTACATTTCCCCTTTCAATGTGCAATGACAAGTGCCACCATAAGTGTCATGTGTATCATTCCATTTCATACCCTATAATTTTACATGCATACATTTATGTATTTATCATTAATAGATTGTGATTCTATGTGTGTATGTTAGGGCTGGGTGTGCTATTATTCTTTCCTACAATCCGTGTTTCATGAGAGTTTGGGTGATTGTTTTTGTGATGGTAGAGATGGAACCCAGGGCCTCAACCACTGAGTTAAATCCCTAACCCCTGATGTTCTTTGGGACCACTGCAGCAGAGAAATTCAAGGGATGGGGTTAGATATTTCATGCATTCAGTAGCAGCCAATAAGACAGAGCATAATGATGACTTCCAGGTTCTAGAGGAATTAGGGCACTCTGACCCTGATAGGATGTCCTTCAGAGTTAACCTCCCCCTCACTCATCAAACTTCTTTCCAAAGTCACCTCCTCTGGGAAGCCTTTCCTCTTCTCCTTCTGTCCATTGGCTTTCTCCTTCTCCTGTTTATATTTTGATCAGAGCACTTATTACACAGTATTATAATTATGTGATTATGTGTTTATCCCCTGCCCCCACTAAAGCTCCAGGAGGGCAGGAATGTCCATACCATGAGAGAGAGCAGAATCGGAATAAAATATGGGAGGCATGAGTATTTGGACGAACAGGCCATGACGTAGTGAAGCCAGATTTAAAATTAGGTAGTCAGTGTAGTTAGGTAAATCGGGTCTAACATCTAGTGAAATCTAAAATGGAGGCCATGCTGAGAATGACTCAGGGAAAACACAGGAGGACTCATGGAATGTTAATGAAGTCCCAAAAAGGCCCTAGGCCAAAGTCCACCTCAAAGAAGTGTTAATGAATAGCCCCCAACAGATTTGGAGATAGCCCATCCCAGAGAAGTGATAAGCCCATCCCAAAAGTCCTTCCTGCCCTTTTGGCCCACCTGTGTCCCACCCCTCTGGCCTTCCAACCTACATTCCATCACCAAACCTATAAAAAGGGGAACACATTTGCCAGCCAACTGGATTCCATCTCTTGGGTCCCCTTCTTCCTCCAGGAGAAGTCTTTTCTGCTGTCCTTTAATAAACTTCTAATTTCTACTCTGACCTTGCCTGGGCGTGCTTCTTCGGTGTTATTCTTCAACATCGGGGAAGCAAAGACTTGTCACCGGTCAACAGCGGTAACAGTAGTGCCAGTCAAAACAAAAGGCAACTGGGCATTGAATTTTCTTGTGCAAAATGACTCAAAGGACTTACTGTGCTATAAAAATGTACCTGGTCACTGTGAGGAGTGTTGAATAGGAATGTAGCAAAACCAGTTAGGAAGCTCTTGAGGTGACCCTGCAGTGAGATGTTCAGAACCGAGTCCAAAGGATCACTCCCGCTTGGGGAGAAAGAAATACATCTGAGGGCCGGAGTTGTAGCTTAGTGGTAGAGTGCTTTCCTAGCATGTGTGAGGCACTGGGTTCGATCCTCCACACCACATAAAAGAAAATAAATAAATAAACAATTAAAGGCATTATGTCCATCTACAACTAAAAAAGAAAAGGAAAGAAAGAAAAAGAAAAAAAAAATCTGAAAGGCTTTCCAAAGGATATGATACAAAAGTTGGGATTCCTTGAGTTCTTGCCGTGTGGACTAAGACAGTCTCACTAAGATGGACACAGAAATCATCGTTCTTTCCTCCTATGTGTAAGGGAGATTTAGGCAGATTAAATGACTCTCTGTGGGTAACACAATAGCAAGTGGCAGAGCTGAGCTTCCAAAGTAGGTCTTTTGGGCTAGAAAGGGTGTGAGACTAACCAGTCCACTCTCTGCAAAGAGGAGGGAGGAATGTTTTCCAGTGTTGAGATTCCAGTTCCTCAAGAAAAGAGCTTTGCAGGCCTAAACATTAGAGCTCAGATTTATCAAGCTGCCACTCCCTTTCCTGGCCTTAGAGAAGTGCGCATAAGGGTGGAAGCAGGCGCGTGGCGCCCGTCCCAGGGCAATGAGAAAGCGGGTCAGACCTCAGCACCGCGACCTTGGAGCGGAAGCCGCTGAGTCACGCCGGGGGCAGGAACGCAGCCCTTTTCCAACACCCCCGCCCCCCACGCTCATGGCTGCCATTCTCTCCTGCGTTGCGGAGCCGTGACTCTCAGCGTCGGCATCTTCAGGGCTGTGGGGAACAACTAGTGACGGCGGTGACCGGAAGAGCTGAGTCAGAGCTAGCAGCGCGAGCGACGCCAGCGGGGAGGGGCCGGAGCGCGCCACTGCTCCCGGGCTGCGCGCCACCGCGGTCCCTGGCAGTCTGAAGGCCCAGCTAAAGCCAGATTAGGTGTGAGATTTCCGATATCCCACTCGGACCTGGAATCGTAGATTGAAAATTTAAATCCTGAAGGGGCCTCAAGGAACAATTACTGTTCGGCTCCAGGTCTGCAAACAGTTTGTCTCAAGCATACCGTTTACTTATCCAAAAGAAAGATCGGAGAGGTTTTGATGAAATAGAGGGCCTCACCGCCCATAATGACAGGGAGAATATATATATAGGATCGGTTGCATGCCGACTGCACAGATGGATTTTGTCTGCTGTTTATGAGTACATTCCTTTACTTTACAATCAAGGTCACTGTTTTTGATCTTCAGCTAAAAAGATTGTAGGGAATGGAATAGCTGGTATTCCTGCTCCATTTCCTTCCTTATCACATTTTTCAGAGTCTTTATCTTACTGCCAGCTTTCCTAGGCACTGATTATTGTTTAACTAAACACTGTATGCAGGTTTCGGTGGAAGCTACCGACCTTGTGACAGAAAACTCACAATACCTTGAGGTAAATGTTGAAGATCAAAGGCACGAGGCCAGAATCAAAGGGATTTTCCTGAATCAGTGCCAAAATATGGTAAATAATAATTTAACACACACAAACACAATTATTACTATTATTTTTAATGCAATAGCAAAAATTCCAGAATTCCAAGAGATTACATGGCTTTCAAGCTGAAGTTCTAAGAGGATGGGAGCTTTTCAGAGGAAGAAATGTTCCATAGGTCCATGATAAAATTAGTAAGAAGGAACAAGTTTCTTTCTGAAGATTTCCCCACTCTTACTAGACTACTGAGGCCTCTCTCATTTTCATATAATAATCCTTTGTTGGTTTTGCTTTAGACAAACTCCAGCATGCTATATATAATTCTTTTTTTTTAAGAGAGAGTGAGAGAGGAGAGAGAGAATTTTTTTTTTTTTTTTTTTTTTTTTTTTTTTTTTAAAGAGAGAGTGAGAGGAGAGAGAGAGAGAGAGAATTTTTAATCTTTATTTTTTAGTTCTCGGCGGACACAACATCTTTGTTGGTATGCGGTGCTGAGGATCGAACCCGGGCCGCACGCATGCCAGGCGAGCGCGCTACCGCTTGAGCCACATCCCCAGCCCGAGAGAGAGAATTTTTAATATTTATTTTTTTTTAGTTCTCGGCAGACACAACATCTTTGTTGGTATGTGGTGCTGGGGATCGAACCCGGGCCGCACGCATGCAAGGCAAGCGCGCTACCGCTTCAGCCACATCCCCAGCCCCTATATATAATTCTTAAGGATGAGAACCACATACCTAATTAGAGGCCCTAAACCAGAAACCACAGTTACTTTTATTTCTCTCCCTACATTTTTTGTTCACCTGAAGAGATTTTTGCATAGCTATATTAAAACTATCATTTTTTATTTTACTGTTTTCAGGCAACATTATGAAAGCATTCACCCATGTCTCACATATCTACAACATCATTATTTTATTTTTTGTTGGTGCTGGGAGTTTTACCTAGGACCTCACAAACGCTAGCAAGTCCTCTACCACTAAGCTACATGCCCAGCTACTTTAAGTAACTTCATTATGCTCACCACACAAACTCCTGAATTACTCTCCAAGGTGTGTTTTAGGGTTGGTTATTGGCTGGAGTTGCTTTTTTTCTGGTTGTCAGGTTTTGTCCTCCATCAGGAAATGTTCTCAATGAGCAAAATGGCCAAGTCTTATGAGGCAAAGTGGCTGCCAAGTACCCTACTCAGAAAAGCTTATTTTGTAAGAGTTGGCATCATTTTCCCAAATTTCTCATGATATTTTATCCCACATGGGTAATCACAACCTTTCTTTCAAGCTGTAATTCATTAAGGGCACATACCCTAAAAAGTAGCCCTTTCTAGGTGTCCAACAGAAGTAAAATCCAGAATTGTGTGTGAGATGTTTAGATTTTCATTAAGAAATCTAGTATTTTTAATTTAAATGCCACTGTAAATTAACTGTATGACAGGTTTTGTCATACAGAGCAAATGTTTTAATCTCTGTTTCAGTTTTTCTACCTGAAAAACGAGGATAAATCATTGTGAGAATTAAGTGGGATCATATTTGTGAGTCCTAAGAATGATATCCACTTGTACTTGGTGCTCAAAAATGTTTACTTATAATAGATATTATTGTCTTTTTGCTGTTGAAGAGAACTATGGCTCTGCACTCAGTAACAAATGGCATGCCTGCCATGGTTGTCAAAGCTGAAATGGTACAAGTGTTTCTTTGCAGACTCTCTCCACCATTTGAAAATCAACTGAAAGTGTATAAGTCCTTCTTAATCAGATCAGTTATTTCATAAAGAGAAAATGGATAAAGCTGAAAACAGATATAATGTCACAAGATCTTTTGAATAAAGTTATATATTTAGTTATATATTTAGAAACTTGGACCTGCCTAAAGCATTATGGGACTGAATATTGAGGGAAAAGAAGATCAAGAAATTATTCCTTTTCCTCTTAAGCTCTTTGGCACTACTTCCAAACTATATGCATATGTTGCTTATTTCTTTTTTTTGTTGTTGTTATTTTGTTTTGGATGTGTGGCCTGAGTGCTTGCCTTGGAGTCAGTCTGCTTGACAGATCTTCAAACCAAAGACCAAGAGTCCCAGAGCTGCTTCTGATATAATACAAAATTCTTGCTATTTCACCCTGCTGTCTTAGGCACAGTTTTTAATAGCTGTTATTCATTCATCCATCCAGCACATTTATTATTATTATTATTATTATTATTATTATTATTATTATTATTATTTTGTAGTTGTAGATGGACAGAATGCCTTTATTTTATTTGCTTATTTTTGTGTGGTGCTAAGGATTGAACTCAGTGCCTCACATGAGCTAGGCAAGCACTCTGCCACTGAGCTATAATCTCAGCCCACACCCAGCACATTTGTAAAGTGACTATTATATGCTGGGCACTATGCAAGGTACTAAAAATATTCTTCAAATAATCAACCAAAATTTGAAACCTGCTATGAACTAGCTATAGCTGTGGATCATTGAGCTTGTTGCTAACGAATCTTAGAATTATCTAACAGTAATATAGATTTCTTTGTAACAGAACTGAACCTAGAACACTACTTTAAACTCCAGGGACCTGTGAATGTGAATAAGACATAGAACTGATTTGGGCCCTCTCATGAAGGAGTCTTTTCCACTAATACTGTTTTTCTTTTCTTTTTTTTTTTTTTTGGGTGCTGGAGATTGAACCCAAGGCCTTGTGCATGCGAGGCAAACACTCTACCAACTGAACTATATCCCCAGCAATACTGTTTTTCTGGAGCTATGCCCTGAGAGAATATTATACTAAATGGCTCTATGGACACTTTGCTGGAGATATTGATTCAAATGCATTCAATTCAAAATTGTGTATCAAGAGCTTATTATTTATAAGCACTAGAGTAGAGGGGCAGATGAACTAAAGATCAAAACAACTCAAATCTTAAAGCTTATTATCTTAAACCTTCCTAAAAACTTTTTCTTTCTTTCTTTTTTCTTTTTCTTTTCTTTTCTCTTCTTCTTCTTTTTTTTTTTTTTTTTGGTTCCGGGGTGTTTAACTACTGAGCCATATCCTCAGCTGTTTTTGTTTGGTACTGAGGATTGAACTCAGGTGCACTTGACCACTGAGCCACTCCCAAGCCCATTTTTGTATTTCATTTAGAGACAGGGTCTCACTGAGTTGTTTAGCATCTCTGTGTTGCTGAAGCTGACTTTGAACTTGCGATCCTCCTGTCTCAGCCTCCCAAGCCGCTGGGATTATGGGCATGTACCACTGCACCCAGCTCTCAGCTGTTTTTATTTTTTTTATTTTGAGACAGGGTCTCATTAAGTTGCTGAAGCTGACTTTGAACTTGTGTTCCTCCTACCTCAGCCTCCCAAGCTGCTGGGATTACAGGCATGGGCCATAATGCCTGGCTCTAAAGATGCTTCTTATTTAAATACTTCTTTTTAAAAAATCTTTAATGGGTCTCTGTTTTGGTCAGTTTTCTGTTAGTGTAACAAATACCCAAGATAATTCAACACAGAGAGAAAAAAGGTTTATTATGGCTCAGTTTTTAGAGTTTTCAGTCTATGATCAGTTGAGTCCATTGCTTTAGGTCTGTGGCAGTACATCATGGTATGGAGTGTATGGTAGAGTAAAACTGCTTACCTCATGATCAGGAAGTAAAAGCAAGAAAGAAGAAGGGACTGAGGTCCTACTTTTCCCTTTAAGAACATACCCATTGGGGCTGATGCTGTGGCTCAGCAGTAGAGTGCTCACCTAGAATGTGCGAGGCCCTAGGTTTGATCCTCAGCACTATATAAAAATAAATAAAGATATTGTATCTAGTTACAACTAAAATAATAATAATAAAAGAACATACCCCAATGACCTAAAGACCTTCCACTATGCCCATCTCTTAAAGTTCCCATCACCTTTCAATAGTGCCAAGTTGGGGACCAAATCTTCATCACACAGGTCTTTGGGAGACATTTAAGATGGATAGAAGTCCAGCATGTGGAAGTAACCACTTGAGCTAAAGTCAACCCTTTGGGATATTTAAAATCCAAACTATGACACTCTGGCTTTCAGATTTTTTTTTCTTTTTCTTCTTCTTCTTTTTTTTTTTTTTTTTAAACTTGAAAACTCTGCTTTTTAGGCTTCTTTTTTTTTCTCTTTTTTTAAAAAAGGAAAATGTTTATTGCTTTGCTAGCAAAGGAGACACACAGGGGACTCCTGTCCCAGAGCCTGTGATTCAGCCCATCATGGGGAACAGGGTTTTTTTAAAGAGGTAATTAGGGAGGAGAGATTAGAAAGGAGAAGATCAGGAAAAAGAAGATCAGGGAGGAGAAGGTTAGGGAAAAGAAGGTTGGGAAAAAGAAAAAAAAATATAAGTTTTAAAGTGACAAGGAATATAGTCAAAGCATCAAGTGAACCCCTGTTACATTTCCCCACCGTCAATTTCTAGCTTCCATTTCTATGGAAAGTTGTTTTTCTTTTTTCAGAGTTGGGGACCAACCCCATGTTGCACATGCCAGGCAAGCATTCTACTACTGAGTTACACCCTCAACCAAAAAATACATTTTAACTGTGTATCTCAGATACTGAACTTGGGGTTGGTATACTATTTCAGAAAATTGCATTATTGATGGCAGTAATATTACTGGTATTTGGCATCCACACAGTATACTAGTATCAATCTGAATTTGTAGCTGTAACATTTATGCTTTTGCAATGAACAGTTGCAAGCATCTGGCTACAGCATTATGAATTCTAGTGTAGCTGTGCATGAGGAATTACATATTGAAATATGCATTATTACAAATCACTTTCTCTTTCTTTCTTTCTTTCTTTCTTTCTTTCTTTCTTTCTTTCTTTCTTTCTTTCTAGTACCAGGGATTGAACTTAGGGGCACTCACCACTGAGCCACATCCCTAGCCCTATTTTGTATTTTATTTAGAGACAGGGTCTCACTGAGTTACTTAGTGCCTTGCCATTGCTAAGGCTGGCTTTGAACTTGCAGTCCTTCTGCCTCAGCCTCCTGAGCCACTGGGATTACAGGCGTGCACCACCATGCCCAGCTTTTTTATTTATTTATATTAAAGTTAGAACATTATATATATATTTTTAAAAATATGAGTATAGTTAGTTTGACTATAGCATCTATGGACCTCATTTTAAAAATGTTGGAGGCACTGGAGTTGTGGCTCAGTAGTAGAGTGCCGGGTTTCTATTCTCGCGACTAAAAGGCTTAGGGGTCACTCCAGTTAAACTGGGCTAACTGGGCTGCAAGAAATAACCACACAAGAGACACCTTTTTCTTTGGAGTCGCTGTGACAGCTCCTCTGACCTTAAGGGTCTGCAGAAAGAGAGATCCAGAGCACAAGCTGACCCCTTTTATTGAGGAGAAGCTATTCAAATGAGGCAAGGGGTCAGGTTTCAGGGGGCTGAGTCTGTCTTCATGATGTCCACTGTCAGCAGGTTGACTGACACCTGGGTAGGCCACATCCAAGGGCACAGTAAGAGAAGGGGACACACACAAGGCACTTCCATGGAAGATTCTATCCTAAACAGGGCAAGGGGTTATATTACAAAGGAACAGGTGAGCATAGCTTCACCCATGGGGCTGTAGCAAGACACACCCATTTCTGTGACTGAGTGCCTCAGCACCCAGCTGGGAAGTGTAACTCAGTCATCCGTAAGGTTGGCCTCCCACAGTAGAGCACTTGCCTAGCATGTGTGAGGTTCTGGGTTCAATTCTCAGCACCACATATAAATAAATGAATAAAATAAAGGTCTATCAACATCTAAAAAAATTTTTTTTAAAAATGGGAGAGAGGTGATTATAAAAAGGGTCTTGAAGTATTCAGAAGTACTGGCCTACTCAAAAAATAACCAAATGACTTATGCTAGCACATATGGTCATCATCATCATGTCCAAGATTTATTCCTCTTTGTGATATCTAAGATCAATTTTCTTTATTTGATTTCCCAGTATTGGAACAATGCCTTCCACTTCCATGGCCCCACCTGAGTTCACCTTGCTTTATACCTTGTCACCTGTGGCACATCCTAATTGACCTTATGGAGTTTATTCATAGTCTGTCAAATTGCCCAAGAGAGTTGTTCAATAGGAATGATGAATAACTAACGAGCTAATCAGATTTTCTCTTGCAAAGATTAAATTGAAACCCAGATAGTGCAATAGTTAATAGCAGGGTCAGAAGCTGGAAACCACACTGAGAAAATGCTCTAACCAGGTGGTATAACAGAGCAGAAGTCAAGGGTAGATAGAAGCCTTGATTATTCAGAAGCATAGAGAAAACTGGTGGCAGACGCAGGAGCAAATAGATACAAGAACATCCCTACGTAGTGACAGACCACAGAAAAGAATTCAGACAGCATACTTGATTCCTTTAGCTTCCTGGAATCCAGTATAGCCTCCCTATTCTCAGATGGAATTTAATACCCTGCAAGTCTTCAATCCTACACGATTGAAATTCCTGTCTTCTTTATTTTTCAACATAGCTTTGGAATAAATCTTTGTCATGTAGAGTAATGTGATCTTTGTAACTAAGGTTCCGAAAAATTGTCTTTTCTAAACTATGTTCTCCATTTCTATACCTTTGTCATCTCCTCTGCTTGGAATGCACTGCTCTCACAGTATTTGTTCTGAGACCAGCTCAGATGCCTCTTCCTCTATCCAGCCAGCCCTAATAACTTAGCGGCAAATTATTTCTATCCTAATGGATTACATTTTTACTTTTTTAAAGAATGCTTCTCACTTCCAACTCTGTGTTATTATCTCTATTAGATTATAAGTACCTAAAAATAAAATCAATGACTATTTCAACTCTGTTTCCTTCACAGCAGAGGGAAGCACAGACCATGCACATAATCATTGCTTAATTATTTTCTACTTCTACTGACACAATGCTTTTCTTTTCTCCATTTCTCAGGTCCTAATTTTTTCATGGTGTCAATTTTTAAGAACTTGGCATGGATCCAAAACTGGCAGGCATATGGTAGGATCCCAATCTGTGCATACCAATGGAAGATCTCGCTTTTACCTGATATCTAGGTCAACACTACCCTACTCATTGGGCATCATAAGGAGATACACAAATATTCCAAATGAAATGTTCATAGTAGCAAACATGCTTCTCCTGCTGCATTGCTGATTTCTTCTGATAGCATCACCACATTCTAACTCACTTAGGCTTAAAATTACAAGCCATCTTTGTTTGTTTGTTTGTTTGTTTGTTTGTTTCTTTCTTTCTTTCTTTCTTTCTTTGTACTGGGGATTGAATTCAGGGGCACTGAACCACTGAGCCATATCCCCAGCCCTATTTTGTATTTTATTTAGAGACATGGTCTCACTGAGTTGTTTAGCACCTTGCCATTTCTGAGGCTGGCCTTGAACTCACAATCCTACTGTCTCAGTCTCCAGAACCACTGGGATTACAGGCATCACCCTGGCTTTACAAGTCATCTTATTTCCACATCTAAAGTTCCATTGCCATTGTCTGAGTTTCCCCAAAAATAGAATCTGAGATAATTTGTAGTTGGAAGTATAATTCCAGAGGGCAGGAATGAGGTATAGATGCCATGAAATTAAGAAGGAGAAAGAGCCAGTACAAGGAAAGGCTTTTAGTTGTCCGCTACTGAGAGACTGGAGCTTGATAGTGTGGAATTTGAGCAGATTTATAAAATGTATCTCAGGACCAGAGAAGAGATGAAAGAATCAGTTTCTCATTCTCTGGTGGTCAAGGATTGTCTGTTACAGAGTATTAACCTCCCCATATTTCCAACTTGGGCATGCAGAAGAACCAAACATGTTTCTATGGGTATACAATAATATAGCATCAGAGAAGCCCTGGGAAAGGAAATGATAGGCCTGAAGAGAGGACTGGTGATACTCACAGGTTGCTCATAAATATGTCAACATTTAGCTTGTAAATACAGGTAAAAGCAAGCCACCGTTTCATTTACAGTTTTATAGATTCTGACAGAAGATGTGAGACCTCGGCTAGAGACAAAGGACTTTTTTACTCAATTCAGCACAAGTGCTGAACAATGCGGTTATACTCTGCCACACAGATGCAATCACAATCTCTTTTAATTTAATCTTTTTTAATTCTTTTAGCAGAGTTCCTATATCCTTATCCTTAGGTAAGCATCTGGGTTGCTGCTTACCTAAGAGGTCTCATCCCAGTTTCCTCATCGTGATTGTGTGATGGTGGCTGCAATTGGCTATTCACCATTGTCACTAGACACAGAGGCATTATATTAATGAATGTTGGTTATACTGATTCTTATAGCAACTTTTTTTTTGGCCTGCTGTTTCATTTGTATAAGTGCAAAGTGACCAAGGTGAAAATTGTAACTTTGAATTTGAATTCACTGTGTCTCAATCGAATGGAGAATATCCTACTTTCAACATTTGTTCCCAGATATAGACTACATATCAGCATTAGTTCAGCACATTAATACATCCTAGAGGATAGTGTCCCAAACACAGGGTGCTATGTCCAAGTTGATGCATAGAGTGAGACATTAACAGGCCACTGTAATGAATTTCAAAAACAGCTTTGAGATGGGAAATATGGAAAGATCAATGGATTTGTGTCCATCCTCTTACTGTTGTACTTTCTTTGCTATAGAGTCCCTCTCTCTTTCTTTTTTGCCGTGCTGGGGAAGGAATGCCATGCCTTGTACATCTAGGCAGGAACTCCACCAACTGAACTACATCCCCAGTCCAAGAGTCCCTATTTTAAAGCCAAGAGAGCATGATTATGCATAATTCCAGGTACTTGGGAGAGTAAGGCAGAAGGATCATAAGTTCAAGGCAATATCTTATACCCTATTTCAAAACAAACAAACTAGTCTCAATGGTAGAATACTTGCTTAAGATGTACAAGGTCCTGGATTAGATCCCCAGCACTACAATAAAGAAAGACAGAGAAAAATTCTGTAAATATTAAGTGGTGCTGGCAGAAGCATTGTGGGTAGCAACAACTTCATTTCTGGAGTAGTTTTCAATCGTACTAAGACCACATTGCTACTCATTCAAGGAAGGAATGGGTTTGATATAATCAATCTGACACCAAGGAATTAACTGGGCCCTCCAATGATGGAATAATATTGAGGTCTCAGCAATAGTCTCTTATGCTAGGGTCTGGGCATTCATCAGTGGCAATAGCCAGATCAACACTGATTGAAAGGAACCCATGTTGGGCCTATGTATAGCCTCCAATCCTACTAACATGACCACTCCATGAATAGATTCATTGAGCACTGGGATGGCTAAAAAGAGTCTGACTGCCATCCATAATGCAAGTCATCCTGTCTTCCTGGACTCAGTGTATCCTTTGTGATATTTGTTCTGTAGTAGACATTATCCTGAGACACAAAATTCTATACTTTTTATGCCTATTTCATTAAATTCAACAATTTACCTCTTCCTCAGGCCCTTTTTGTCCCATCTTTCAAACTTCTTCAAGGATCCTGATTAATCAGACAATACATACATTACTGGGAGTCCATATTATATCCCTATCAGGCCACTTATGCCTCCATACAAATCAAATGAACAATAGCCAGGGACAGTGGTGCACACCTGTAATCCCAGCTACTCAGGAAGTTGAGGCAGGAGGATCACAAGCTTTAGGCCAGCCTTTACAACTTATTGAGACCATGTTTCAAAATAAAAAATGAAGAGGGATGGGGATATAGGTCAGTGGTAGAGTGCTACATCCCTGATTTGGGATGTCCATGGATTCAATCCTCAGTATAAGAAACAAAAACAAAACAAAAACAAAACAAATTGAATAACCAAATGTACTATTCTCAACTCTACCCTCTGGGAGGATATTTCTTGATCATTGTCCTTTATGGTCACCCCCAAGTAGAAGCAGGGGTATGGTTTGATCCATTCTTTTTGATGTTGTTGTACTGGTGATTGAATTTGGAGGGCTTAACCACTGAGTCACATCCCCAGCCCTTTTTTTAAAAATATATTTTATTAAGAGACAGGTCTCTTTGAGTTACTTAGGACCTTGCTAAGTTGTTAAAGTGTCTTTGAACTCATGATCCTCCTGTCCTCCTGCATCAGCCTACTGAAGCACTGGGATGACAGGTGTGCACCAAAGTCCCTGGCTTAAACCTTTTTTTTTTTTTTTTTTGGTACTAGGGATTGAATTCAGGGACACTGGATCACTGAACTACATCCCCAGCCCTATTTTGTAATTTATTTAGAGACAGGGTCTCACTGAGTTGCTTAGCACCTTGCTTTTGCTGAGGCTAGCTTTGAATTTGTGATCCTCCTGTCTTAGTCTCCCAAGGTGCTAGGATTCAGGCATGCTCCACCAGACCCAGCTAGGAATATAGGTCAGTGGTAGAGTGCTACATCCCTGATTTGGGATGTCCATGGGTTCAATCCTCAGTATAAGAAACTATACATCCATCTATTCTTTATTAATGCCAACATAATGGGCTGGGATGTAGCTCAGTGGCAAAGCGTCTGCCTTGCATTGGCAAAGCCCTGGGTTCGACCCCCAGTTCCAAAAAAAGACAAAAAAAAAAAAAAAAAAAGAAGCCCACCAAAAAAAAATAAGATTAATGCCAACATAATACCTGACCCTTCCATAAATAAGGCCTGTTTCCTGTCCCCCCATCATTAGAGTGAATTGAAGGAATTGAAGTGCAATTAACATTAGCAACATAGGAGTTAGAGTCATTTGAAATTTATTCATGTCTTCTGTCCTCCTTAGACCTAATCCCAAATGTAGCATTTCTATTGTAAAAGGAAATTCTTGACCATATGGCATGATAGACTATGTTAGTCCTCTTTTCATTGCTATGACCAAAATACCTAATCAGAACAACCTAGGGTAGGAAAAGTTAATTTTGGCTCATGGTTTTAGAGACTTAGTTCATGGATGGCTGACTCTCGGGATGAGGTGCATGACTGGGAGCTTTGGTTGCATTGTCCTTGGTGAACTATAGTAAAGTATGTAGGCTCCATTGGGTCCTAGTTACATACTAAATACTGTTTCTTGAACAGTTACGTAAAGGGCCAGAGAGTAAATATTTTATATTTATAGAACATATACAGTTTCTGTTGAATATTTTTTGCATTTCTTTTTTTATTTTCATAATTTTTATTAATAGAGTTCAAAATTGTTTACATATTTAACTTTTGTCTATTTTCCTTTTTTAATTTATTTTTTACATACATGACAATAGTAGAATATATTACACTCATTATTACTCATTTACAGTACAAGTTTTCTTAACTCTGTATATAAAGTATGTTCATGCAAAATTATGCCATTATACAAGTACTCTCTCTTTTTTTTTGCATTACAATTCTTAATACACAAATATACCATAATTTATCATATCTCTGTATATAAGGTATGTTGACACCAAATTCAAATCTTCATATATGTATTGTGTATAATGATGACAATCACCTTCCACCATCCTTGCTATTCTCCTTTCCCCTCCCTTCCCCTCCCACCCCTCTTCCCTACCTAGAAATAATCTTCCTCCCTTGCTCTCCCTCCCTACCCCACTTTGAGTTACCCCCCTTATATCAGAGAAAACATTTGGCATTTGTGTTTTGGGGATTGGCTAACTTCACTTAGCATAATCTTCTCTAACGCCATCCATTTACTTGCAAATGCCATGATCTTGTTCTTTTTTAGTGCTAAGTAATATTCCATTGTGTATCAATGCCACATTTTTTTAATCCATTCATCCACTGAAGGACATCTAGGTTGGCTCCACAGTTTAGCTATTGTGAATTGTGCTGCTATAAACATTTTTGTGGCTGTGTCCCTGTAATATGCTGTTTTTAGGTCCTTTGGGTATAGTCCAAGAAGAGAAATAGCTGGGTCAAAAATGTAAAAACCATTCTTAGCTTGTGGGCTGTAAAAACCAAAGATATGAAAAAGAACAACAAAACCGCTGGGCATGGTGGTGCACACCTATAATCCCAGCACTTTGGGAGGCTGAGGCAGAAGGATCACAAGTTCAAAGTCAGTCTCAGCAACTCAGTGAGGCCCTAAGCAACTCAGGGAGACCCTAACTCTAAATAAAACATAAAAAGGAATGTGGCTCAGTGGTTAAGTGTCCCTGGGTTAAAATAAAGAAAGGAAGGGAGGAAGGGAGGAACAAAGGAAGGAAGAAAGAAAGTTATTAAATGGTATGATACAATGTATAAACTTCAAGATTAGCTTTTCTCACTCAGCAACCTGCTCTGGAGATTCATCCAGGTGGTTTTGTGTAACATTTTTTTCTTTCTTCTGCTGGATACAGGTGATGCATACCTGTACTCCCAGCAATTCAGGAGGCTGAGGCAGGAGGAATATAATTTAAGTTCAGCCTGTGCAAGACTGACTCAAAATAAAAGTGCTAAAGGTCTAGCTCAGTGGTAGAGTACCTCTGGGTTCAATCCCCGGTACTGGGGAAAAAACAAGTTTGTTCCTTATTGAGTAACACCATGCTATAGGTGTACTATAGTTTATTTAACTGTTCATCCACTGAAGTACTTCTAGTTTCCAATATTGGACTAGTATTAATAAAGGATAAATAAACATTTATGTACAGGTTTTATGTGAACATAACTTCATTTCTCTTCAATTCTTAAGACTGCAATTTCTTGATCATATGGTGGTTTCATCTTTAAATTTTTTTTTCCTTTTTTGCAGTATTGGGGATTGAACCCAGGGGCATTCTACCACTAAACTATATCCCAGCCCAATCTCTTTCTTCTTTTAAGTATATATTTCCCTGTTTTATATATATATTTATTTATTCTGGTACTGGGGATTGAATCTAGGGTGCTTTATCATTGAGTCACATCCCTAGTCCTTTTTATTTTTTATTTTGACACAGGTTCTCTCTGAGTTGTTCAGCTGGCCTTGAACTTGCAATTCTCCTGCCTCTGCCTACTGAGTTCCTGTGGTTACAGGTACGCACCACTGTGCTGACTCTATTTGTTTTTAAGTTTTATTTATTCTTTTCTATCTTATAATAATTTCTCAATAATGATGTATGAAACAAATCAATAATTAAAAAAGTGATTGACTTATCTTTTTATTCATTGCAGTCTCATACTAGGCTCTGGATCTAAATTAATAATAATTCTCAATTATCAAATCTTTGGTAAATTCCACCACTATGTGAATATTTGAAAACCATTCTGGGTGAAATGTCTTGAAACATATCATTTGTTCAACATTCGTTGTGTACAAAATTTGGGCTAACTGCTTGATATATATCATCTTACAACAATCTAATGATAGAAATGCGGTCATTTCTATCTCACTGAAGAGAAAATTAAGCCCATAGTCATATAAAAGCTAAAAATTATAAGTCAAGATTCCACCCAAGTCTGTCTGCCTTTACTAAGCCACAATAGAAATGAAACCCTATGGTTTGACTACTATAATTTTTGCCGCTTAAAAGTTGAATATTTCTGAATCAGCTGTCAATTAGATTGCTGTACTAGTCTGTTTTCTGCTGCTATAAAAAAATTCCTGAGACTAGGTATTTTATTAAAGACATCTACTTAGATCACTAAACAGGAGTCTGGAGAATCCAAACAGTATGGCACTGCCTCCTGATGGGACTCTCTGGCTGTATCACTACATAGTGAAGAAAGGAAAAAGAACCAGACATGTATATAAGGGGCCAAATGGTGGTATCCCTCACCTGTTCTCATAATAACTAACTTGGGTCCAAGGAAAACTATATTAATCTCTTCCAAGAGTGATGCCTCTGATGACCTTCCAGTAGGCTCACCTCTTAAAGTTTCCACCACTTTGAACCATATCCAAACATGATTGATTACCTTCCTAGAAAATGAAGGCTGCCAAATCCCCAACCACAGTTCTCCTTCCTGGTGACAGGACAGGGCTGATCTTAGGTCAGAGTTTTCTGAATATTGGAGACAAAGCTACCTCACTTTTTTTTTTTTTTTTTTTTTTTTTTTTTTTTGTGGTGGTGCTGGGGATTAAATCCAGGGCCTTGTGCATGTGAGGCAAGCACTCTTCCAACTGAGCTATATCCCCAGAACCTACTTCACATATTTTGATTTCTTTTTGTGGAATCTTCCTGTTTTCCATCTTTCTATATCACATGACCATGCAAAGTGGGTGGTATATCTCTCCCACAGTATGAGTGGACAGGTAAAAGGAAACTTTTCTAATGTGAATTAAAAGGATAAACGTAGCATGGTGGTGCACACCTGTAACCACAGCTGCTTGGGAGGCTGAGGCAGGAGGACTGCGGGTTCAGAACCAGCCTCAGCAACTTAGCCAGGCCGTAAGCAACTCAGTGAGAGCCTGTCTTTAAATAAAATATGAAAAAGGGCTGGGGATGCAGCTCAGTAGTTAAGTGCTCCTGGATTCAATCCCCAGTACAAAAAAAAAAAAAAAATACAAACCTGTTGCATGATTTCTCTTTTGACCCTCATGATTACCCTGAATATTTTAGGTGATAAAAAGAATATCCAGCTAGAAATGTACTCCAACGTACAATGCTTGCCTAGCACATGACACTGGGTTCAATCTCCAGCACCACAAAATAATTAAAAAAATAAAATAGGCCTCTCAGCATCACCAGTTGCTGTGTGCATGTGGAGGAGCGAGCTAGCTCGCAATAAACACCTCTTTGTTGCTTACATCGATCTTGGTCTCTGGTGGTCTTTTGGGAGTCCCAAATTCAAACATAACATATGGGGGCTCGTCCGGGATCCCCCTTATAAGCCTACCCAGACACCCCGATCGAGAGGTGATGAAAACCCGGCCGAAGCACCCACCCCCAGACGACAACCTGTTTTTCCCGAACCAGACTTCAAATGGAACTGACTTCTAAAAGGGAATTCACGTCCCCCATATTATAGAGCCCCCTCATGTTAGACACTCCCTTTGAGCTCTGAAGCAGCCAGAATCAGCCGTTGTGCCTTCTCCTTACAGCAATAAGGAGTTCCTAATATTAGAGGGGGGAATGAAGCCAGAAATAGATAGACAATGTAGATAGGTAAATCGAGTCAGGTTGGATCTAGGAGGCCAATTTTTTTCATTAATTTTTTTTTAAAGAGAGAGAGAGAATTTTTTTTTAATATTTATTTTTTTTAGTTCTTGGTGGACACAACATCTTTTTTTGTATGTGGTGCTGAGGATCGAACCGGGGCCGCATGCATGCCAGGCTAGTGCACTACCACTTGAGCCACATCCCCAGCCCTAGGAGTCCAATTTTGAGTGAGTCTGGGAAGTTGAAGACTGTCTCCTGAGGGTTACTGTTTATCAAGATGTAGAGCCTGCCCAAATAGACCCCCAACAGAGGGAACCATGATTAGTTTCCAATTTTCCAGACAAAGAGGGGAATGAAAAACCAGCCTCTACCTCAGAGCAAAGCCTGTCCAAGGAAGGGGGTGTGACCCTTGTCCTTGGAAAGACCCACTGAGGACTCCTATGTACATACCCACCCTGCTGAGTTGTTTATCTACAAATAACAGGAGAGATCTGCTGCGCCAGGTGTCCCTGACTCAGTCAGACTAGGTGGGGACCCATAGCAACCCCCTAGCAGCCACCAATCAGCATGAGATAGGGAAAATACCTGGGATCCCAGATGACCCTCCCAGTAGTTTTTGGTGGTTGATAACATGTTGGGAAACCATGTAGTTCAGCATGTACTCCCCTTGTGGCTTAAACCAATCAGTTCAAACAAATCCCCCTCTTGTTACTAACCAATCACCCCTACCCAACTTGTTCCTGCCAGTGAATGTGCTAATCATGTTTTAGAGTTGTTTTATGATTTTCCCACCGTGTGTGATGATTTACTAAGAGATACTATGATGTATGTGAAGTCCCTGCTTTCCCCAAAGAGTGTATAAAACTGCTGCAAACTCTGGGCTCAGGGCCTCTCAGTGTCACCAGTTGCTGTGTGCGTGCAGAGGATCCAGCTAGCTTGCAATAAACACCTCTTTGCTGCTTAAAAAATAAATAAAATAAAATAAAATAAAAATTAAAGAGGATCTATCTTTCTATTGTAATGAAAATGTCTTCTGTTTCTAACCATGGCAGAGTAACAGCAAACACCTCTTGTTGTAAAGAATGAGAAACTGAAAAAAAAAAAAAAAGAATGAGAAACTGAGTAAAATATATCAAATAACTATTTTTAGATATTAGACAAGATATGTGGGTACATTGGTGACTTAGGAAGCTGAGGCAGGAGGATTTCAAGATTGAGGCCAGCCTCAGTTTTAGTGAGACCTTGTCTCAATAAAGGGGATGGGGATGTGGTTGATTTGTAGAGGATTTACTTAGCATATGGAAGGCCTTGAGTTATATCCCCAGTACCTGAGCAGAAAAATATTCCAATCATATAAATCACATTCTCTATATTAGTAACATTATAAAATAAAACCAAATCTACATATAAGTTGGATATACTACTTACTCTGTCACCTAGCTCCCAAATGGTCCTTGTGCCAAACTATTTTTTTTAAATATATATAGACTATTTTTAAAAAAATATTTTTAGTTGTAGGTGGACACAATACCTTTATTTTTATGTGGTTCTGAGGATCAAACCTAGTGCCGTATGCGTGCTAGGTGAGCACTCTACTATTGAGCCACAAACCTAGCCCCCAAATTGCTTTTGTATAGAAAGGAAGTCTGTATTCCTAGATAGGGTCATGCACCCAAGGTGTTCTTTTCTCTCTAAAGTATGAGACACAGGCTCTTGTTCAGCTATACATTTACAAGACTTTTTGTCTCCCAGTTCTTGGCACTATCTCTTTAAAAACATATGTATCTTTTTATCACCATCCCTTCTCCTTTTCAGTTTCAGGGAAGAGTATTAATATTTTTAGATCACTGTCTACATGCCAGGTGCTTTTGCATACACTATGCTGTGCTATAATCTTCACAATTCCATAATATATGTCATTTTTGGAATCTAAACTATATATGTAATAGTACAAAGAGAGTCAGGTGAAGTCGTACACTGTAATCCCAGCAACTCAGGAGTGTGAGGCAGAGGATCAAAATTTGAAGCCAGCCTTGGAAACTTAGTGATATCCTAGCTCAAAACAAAACTAAAAAGGACTGGGGATTCAGCTCAGTGGTAAAGCACCCCTGGGCTCAATCCCCAGTACCACAAAGGAAGGAAGGAAGAAAGGAAGAACCGATTGGTTCATGAAGAGATTTAGATTCTGGCTCAACCATCTAAAGTCTATTCATTCTTTTCAGTATTTGCTCACTAAAGTATTTACTGAACTCCTCTAGTCATTTGAGCCTTGTGGTAGGAATGGAGGATGCAAAGGTAAATAAAACATAATCCTTTTTTTTTTTTTTTTAAGGCTCTCATATTATAGTGGTGAAGGGAGAGGAAAATTCTTTATTTTTTAAAAATTTTCTTTCATGATTTTTTTCTTTTAAATATAGAAATATTTTTAGTTGTAGATGGATACAATACCTTTAATTAATTAATTTATTTATGTGGTGCTGAGAACAGAATCCAGTGCTTCACACATGGTAGGCAAGTGCTCTACCCCTGAGCTACCAGCTCAGCCTGAGAGGAAAATTCTTAAACATATTATATCAGTACAATGCTAGAGAGTTCTACAGATCTTTATTATGAAGATTTTTTTTAATATTTATTTTTTAGTTTTCGGAGGACACACATCTTTGTTTGTATATGGTGTTGAGGATTGAACCCGGGCCGCACATCCCCAGCCCAATTATGAAGATTTTTTGACCTTTCACAATCTTAAGTAGACTACCTAAGCCTTGGATTCTTCATTTGTAAATGAGGAATAATTATACTTCACTTCAGGCACAGTAGCTGGCACATAACAGGAATTAATATTACCAAGTCCACTATTCCAGGGAAAGGCTTTTCAGCTACATCTCTAGTCCTTTTTTTTTTTTTTCTTTTTTTTTTAATTTTTAAAAAAATTTTTTTTTGAGAGAGAATTTCAATAGTTATTTTTAGTTTTCGGCGGACACAACATCTTTGTTTGTATATGGTGCTGAGGATCGAACCCAGGCCGTATGCATGCCAGGCGAGCACGCTACCCCTTGAACTACATCCCCAGCCCTTTTTTTCAGAGTGTAAAATAGAAGTTTATTAAAGGACAGCAGAAAAGACTTCTCCCAGAGGAAGAAGGGGACCCAAGTTTTCAGCAGACACAACATCTTTGTTTGAATGTGGCACACATGCCAGGTGAGTGGGCTACCGCTTAAGCCACATCCCCAGCCCACATCCCTAGTCCTTTTTGTTTATTTTTGAGAAGTGTTCTTACTGTTGCCCAGGATGACCTTGAACCTGACATTCTCCTGACTCACCTCCCCAAGTATCCAGGATTACAAGTGTGTGCTTCTTTACCTGGTGGCTTTTACTTTTTTTGTGTTTGTGTGTGTGTGGTACTGGAGGAGATTGAACTCTGTGCCTCACACATGCTAGGTACACACTCTTAACACTGAGCTACACCCTCAGGTTCCTGAGAAAAGTTTTAGTGTGCACTCCTCCTTTTTGTAAACTAAAAACAACAAATGATGGGTTAACAAATTATACTTGAAGCTGTTTACATGATTTTATCACAATAACATAGATATGAAAGGAAATTACCCCCAATCTCCTAGAAAACAATTTTTTTTTTCATTTGCCAAACTTACTTCCCAGTCTTTGTTCATGTTACAAAGCTAAATCTTTGCATGAATGTTTTCCTGGTGATACAAAGTATATATTTGTAATCTGGGAAAAGGGCAGTGTCTCCCCAGTTGCCCTGGGTACTGGACTTCATCTTCTGTGCACAAGGAATCCTGCCTCAGTCTCATAAGTAGCTGAGGCTGAAAGTGTGTGCCACTGCATCCAGCAATATTTGCAATTTTTAATGGCTGTGACATATTTAATTAACTGGATTCTTATAATTTGTTCAACCATTTTCATATTGTTAAACATTTCTCGAGATGTAGTTTTTCAGTGGAAAGAAGGAAAACTTTGAAAGCAGATCTTTGTTGGAAAGCATAGTTGAACCTCTGGTTAAGTAATCTTGTAAACGTTTTTAAATCTTTCTGAAACTGCTTTGATGAATGAAGATGAATTTTTTTAAAAAAATATTTATTTTTTAGTTGTAGTTGGACACAACACTTTTATTTCACTTGTTTATTTTTGTATGTGGTGCTGAAGTTGGAACCCAGGGTCTCGTACCTGCCAGGAGAGCGCTCTACAGCTGAGCCACAACCCCAGCCCTGAAGATGGATTTTACTAGGGCCTACACTTTTACTCTGCATTTAGAGGTGATTTATAAAAAGTCCTGGCAAACATGGATATTCAATAGACGTTATTACTTCAGTATTTTGTAATTACAAAAAAAGTAATGTGAAAAATAGCATTCACACATAAAGCTTAACATTTTGTATTATAATGTTTCCTTAGCATAAACAGTCTCATAAATGGGATTACTGGGTCACAGAGTATAAATTTTTTTTTTTTTTTTTTTTTTTTTTACATTTAAAAATACATCTCAAATTGCTTTTCAAAAAAGTTAATTCAGGAGGGCGTGGTGGCACACACCTGTATCATCAGCGACTAAGAAAGCTGAGGTAGTAGGACTGGAAGTTGGCGGCTAACTTCAGCAATTTAGCGAGTCCCTGTCTTAAAATGAAACAACTAAATACATAAAACTGGGAACATAGCTCAGTGGTAAAGCGCCCCAGAGTACAATCCCCAATGCCCGCCACCCTCACCAAAAAAAAAAAAAAAAAAATTCCTTTGATTATACAGCTATTACAAGGATTGCATCAAACATTGTATCAGATTCCCTAGGTATATTATATGAAATCTTTGTAACTCATTGTCTTAATTTTCTTTCCGTGGTTTAAACGTTTTTTTCTCGAAGAGCAGGACTCATCGGTAGGCGCCAGCCACGTGGGCTGCGTCCGCGTCCGCGGACTACATTTCCCAAAGCCCTCCGCTGGCGCGCCGACAGGAAGTGGCCGGAGCATCTCCCGCCTCCACACCGAGGCGAAGAGGTTCTATCCGGGGCCTTGGCGCTTCTCTTTCCTTTCGCGCCGGTTGCCGCTGCGGAGCGCGGCGGGTCCATGTGCGCAGTGAGTGGCGCTACTCTTGCCCCAGTAGCATCCGTGCTCCGGGTTTGACCGAGTCCGCGCTACAATGGACCCCAATACCATTATCGAGGCCCTACGGGGCACCATGGACCCAGCCCTGCGCGAGGCCGCGGAGCGCCAGCTCAATGAAGTAAGGACGCCCGGCTAGCGGCGGTAGCGGCGGTGGCGGCGGCGGCGGGCGGGCTGACTCTGGCAGGCAGAGCCCTCCCGGCCTGTCCAGAAGCGCGGACGGTGTAGCCAAGGGGCCCATATGGAGGGGTCGGGTGGAGACCTGACGGCAGTGCCAAGCCGGGACGCCTCAGGCTGATGTGGTGGAGGTGGCAGCCGCCAAGGCTGCCTTTGCGTCTGATTCCGAGCTGGGCCTCTGGCTACGGTCTAGGCGTGAGGAGCCGGCCCGGGCGAGGCGGGCGTGACGGGCTGGACACATGGCTGGCTCCGGTGGCTGGCCGCCCTCTGGCTCACATCCAGCTTTTTCCTTGAGTCCAGGAGGGGGCGAAACTCACTGGGAGGTTTTCAGACGTTTTCGTGAGCAGTCTTGTCGGCGCCGAGTCTGGAGGGGCTCCTGGGAATGCATACTGGTTTATGGGGGGCTGTGCATGTCGAGCCTTGTCACTTCGCTGGGCTGATCAGTGGCCTGCCTCTTGGTCACAACTTATTTCTGGCGAGCTGCTTTAAGAGGGAAGCCTGCGCCTCATTGGTAGGCAGGAGTAGTGTGGGTTAACATATGAATCTGATCCTTGCTCTTCTCCTGTCATAATGCCACAGTCGAGAGGCGGGGTGATGTAGTGGAAAGGGTCAGGTGAAGTGCACCCTTCTAGGTGTAGCTGCATCACTAATTTCTTGAGTGACCTTGGGCAAGTTGCTTAACCTTTTGATTCTTAGTTTTTTTCATTCATAAAATTAGGACACAGGATTGCTGTGATTGTCAAGTGAGATAATGTAAATCTGAGAGCTTTGAAACGTGCTCCACTTGCAGATCATTTTAGATGCTGCATTTCTTCTTGCCCTGTATTTTTTGGAGAGCACTCCTTGGAAAGCATTACCACGTGGGTATCTTATTGTACTGTGTTCATCATCATACCTTGTTTCTTAACTGGTACAGTTTTAGATGTTAATCATTCCTATTTCAAAGGCTTCCTCAAAGGACTATTGTAACTTCTGTTGCCAGTTAATAACCAACTGTATTTTGATATATTGTTGAATCTGTCAGTTTTAGTGATTTAGCATACATTTTTGAACTTAAAAAGAAGTTCCACTTTAAAGAGATTCAGTTATTATATGCTCGTCTTAGCTGACATTTAAAACATTACTTTTTGATTTATCAACAGCAGCAGGAATACCACCAATTGAACAACATCTTGTACAGTGTTGTACTACAGAAACAGTTCAAGAAGATTACTCAGTTCAGATGAATTAAGTGTAAAATTTCAAACCAAAAAGTTAAATCTTTCCTGTGATAAGATCATCATACTATGCTTAACAATTGCATGCTCAAAGTCACCTTGGGAGGAGCTTAGATTCCTATTGGTATAAAAGAGGAAGTTGAAACAAATTCCCATTTCGAACCATTACTAAACTATGGGGGCAGTTATGGATCACTTTTTGTTTTGACTTGTGTTATGATAGACACGAATTTTGATGAACATTATTTTGCTTATTTTGCTTATGAAGTGGTGTAAGCCTAGAAAAGCAAAAAGTAATTTTTTCGTAACTTTGCTCTTAATAGCACATTACTTTGACTAAATATACTTGCGTGTAATTATTAATTTAAAACACTGTTACTTGAAAGAGTTGATTCCCTTACATAAAAATTGCATAAATAATACTTTGTGCAAATTTGAAAATCACTTATTCTTTTTAAAATTAAATTAAAATTTTTATTGGCACTTTGTAGTTACACATAATAGTGGGATTCATTATGCCATATTTCTATGTGTGTTTATGAATCATTTTTTGGACAGGTGTTTCATTTCTTGTTATATGCACTAACATAAAAGACCTGGGGTAAGTATTTCACAAGCTAGTTTTTGGGAGATAAATAATCAATGGTATTCAAAGCCTTTTATTACTTAACCATTGAGTTGCTGTTTTGTAATACTATGGAACAGTGGACACTGTTGATCTTTTTTGGCAGAAAATGTGTTTTATAGCTTTTATGTCTGTGATTGTTAGCTGTTTACATTTCATGTATGTCTTTCAATTATTACAGTAATATTTTATAGTAATTTTCCTAAGGTACCTTTTTAAAAAATATTCATTTATTTACATGTTTATTTATTTACTAACATACTTACTTATTTTGTGGTACTGGGGATTGAACCAGGAGCACTCTTACACAGAGCTACATTCTCAGACCTTTTTATTTCGTTATTTTAGTTTTTAAATTTTGAGGCAGGGTTTTGCTAAGTTGCTAAGACTGGCCTCTACAATCCTACCTCAGCCTTCAGAGTTGCTGAGATTACTTCTGGAATATTTACTAATTTCTAATCTTTATTCCATTTTAATGCATTAGTTCCTCCCTCCCTTATATGTGAGTACTTTTTGCTTTGACTTTTTTGAAAAAAAATATTTTTTAGTTGTTGATGGACCTTTATATTATTTATTTATATATGGTTTTGAGACTCTAACCCAGTGCCTCACACATGCTAGGCAAGTGCACTTCCACTGATCTACAACCCCAGCCCTTTGACTTTTTGTGACTGAAACTTGATTTAGGGAGAAGATTCTGATTGAGTCTTGAAGCTTGAATATAGTAAGAATGAGGAAGTAACATTTTTATTTTTGAGAGACTTTAGCTATTGATTATTCTACATGTCTTATCATTTTACTGAAGCTATATTTTTGCTCATTTAGTTAAAGGAAAAAGATCTTTAACATGTGAATGAATCTTTTCTTCACTAAGTGAAGTAATCACTGTAAAAATCGCAGATGTTTTCAAAGTATTTATAATGTAGATAGTATGAAAACAAAACTGCTCTGGCCATAGAGTCTTTGCACTTAGCTGTTAAATTTGCTTGGAACTCCTTTTATTCAATTATCTCCCTGACTTGTTCTCTTATTTCCTTTGTCTTCTTATCACCAAGGAGTTCCCTGGTTACCACACTCCCTGTCTCTCTGCATTTGTTTGTTTTTCTCTGTAGCACTGATTTATTGTACATTTTATTTCTGTTTTTCCCCCTATAATTTTTAAGTTTCATGAGGGATGGAGTTGTCCTTTGTTACTATTATAATTTAATTTGCCAGTGTTAGATTTTATTCACTGACTTACTATCACAATATATAATAGTATAGAATTTAGCTCTGTTATACCCCTTTCAACTCAAGGATGTGTCATCTATTTATAGTACTTAGATTGTTAGAAACTGCACTGAAGTCTCCATTTTTAGCAGGTATTATCAAGCTACATCTACTTAGTATGACTTATTCTGTAGTATGTTTTATGTTTTGATGGCTCTTTTTACTTTTTGGACCACTGTTACAATTTTGGAACTTATTGTCACATCCCAATTCTAATTATCTTCATGTGGCAAACTTTGCTTTTATTATTGGAGAAAACAATTGAAAGGTACAAGTTGGAAATTCCATTGAAAGCCCTTTAGATGTTTTAAGTACTGAAAAGTTCTGACCAGTCCTTCCTAGGAATTTTTGAAAGATTGGTTCCAGAACCACCTTGGTTTAGAATACCAAGGATGCTCAAGTCCCTCATAAAAGGTAGAATTTCCACATAACCTGTGCATATATATACTCCCTCTACTTTCTTCTTCCTCCCCCTACTCCTTCTCCTACTGCTGCTCTTCTTCTTTTGTTGCAATATTGGGGTTTTGAATCCAGGGCAGTCTGCCTCTGAGCTATATCCCCATCCCTTATCTTTTACTTGGAGACAGGGTCCTGCTAAATTACCCAGCCTGGCTCTAAACTTGGAGTCCTCCTGGCTTGACCTCCCAAGTCACTGGTGTTACAGGTGTGCACCAGCCAACATGCACAGCCATAAATTGAAGTTTTTATATGTAATGCCAAGAAAAAATCTTGAAATATATTCTGAATGATACTCCTAGTCTGGTTCATTTAACACCAATTATCTGTATGCTAAATAGTAAGCAAAGTTGTTAGAAATTGAATACTTACCTGCAGTCAGGACTGTAATGGAGCTCTTTGTATGTTTTAAGTGAGAAAACTATTATGTATGACTGGTAAAAGGCAGATATGATATCAGCATTAACAGTCCCTCTCTGTCACATTTGTAGCCAAGAGAAATGCCCTAAGTGGAATTTGAAGGCTTACCTATAGATGCCATTTAAACCTTCAGTTCCTAAGCTTAATGTGCCATGAAATGGTTATATAGGCAAAAATGCTGCTGCTTCCTTACATGTTTTATGTGAAAAAGCAAATGAACTTAGTTTTGATATATTTCTTTATTTTGTATTTACAAATGGTGATGGACAAACTAGTGTTGTGATGGACCTTATTTATACATGCTAATTTTATTTTTATTTTTATTAAAAGACAAAATCAAGTGCAAAATAATGCCATATTTGTAGGCCAATTTGCACATTAAACAAAATACTTAAATGTGTAGTGTGTACATATATGCCGCAGTTGTCTGGGCACAAAATAACCGAGGCGCCACAAAGCCTTATAGGTTCAAACAGCAACTCTTTATTCCTGAACTCTCACTGGCACTCTACACACACTTCCCGGGAATACATTCCCTCTGCTGGGCTCTGCTGGAGAACTCAATGGGAACTCCAAAGTAGCAGAGCCCAAGGCAGCAGGATCCACCCTAATCCCCAAGCTTCCCTAATCCCAGAGCAGGGTCACCTTTTAACCATTCCCTCTAGCAAAATGCAAGGCGTCATTCTGACTAAACTGTGGCTCTCAACACATGTATATGTATGTGTACACACACACACACACACACACACACACACACACACACACACACTTTTTTGGGGAAGGGTACCAGGGATTGAACCCAGGGGCACCTAACCACCTAACCACTGAGCCACATCCCCAGCCCTTTTTAAAAATTTTTTATTTTGAGACAGAGTCTTGCCAAGTTGCTTAGGGCCTAAGTTGCTGAGGCTGGCTTTGAATTTAGAATCCTCTTGTCTCAGTCTCTCAAGCTGCTGGGATTACAGTTGTGTGCCTTTCTAATAGTGTATATTTTTGGAAGACCAGAGTTTTTTGTAGGTTGAGTAGCTAACATTCCTTAACCAGGAATATTGAAAAGTAGATACTATTTGGAATCTGGCAGTGGGAAAGTCTCTGGATACTTTGGCTTTTAGAAAATTACTCGGTGACAGCATGTTGAAGATCTGAAAGATAAAATATGAAAGATTTTATATATATTATTTTGTATTGGGGATTGAACTGAAGGGTGTTTTACCACCACTTTACATCCCTACTCCTCCCTTTTTAAAACTTAAAATTTTCAAGGCTGCCCTTGAACTTGTGATCTTCCTGCCTCATCCTCACAAGTCAATGGAATTATAGGAATTTCCCACTACATTTGGTTCTGTATTAGTATTTATAATAAAATAGTCATTTTCGGATGTAGTAGATGGACATATAATTTTTTTATTGTTTCTGTCAGTTACATATTAATGATGAGTCTGAGTAAAGTGGCATTTTTTCCTTTTGATCTCTAAATAATTTATAATGAATTTTTTGTTTGAAGCAGGAGAATGTAGTGAGAGTCTCAGCCTGGTCCTAACTTTTCCCCCTGTGATAACTTCATTATGCTTCATATTTCATGTAAAACAGGTATAGTTATTTGAGCTTTGTCAAATTATTTAGTAAAAAGAAAGGTCAGAAATTCTGTAGCTTTTAAAATTATTTTGTATTCATTTTATGTAAAAATTTATTGTGTCAATTCCTTAAGTCTCCCTCCTCTTCATTATAAATGGTTTAACTTAGACTAACTAATTGAAGTCTCTCTGCTTGCATTTAACAAATAAACTTTCAATAGAGAAGAAAAGTGGCAACTGTAATTCTAGTTAGAAGTGTAGAGTTAAGAGATGGACAATGGTGTTGGGATTATTGAAGAATTTTGATGAGATGAATTAGGGTGAAAATTGAAATTATTTGGGTTGATGACAGATACTGAGAAGGTACAAAGTTTTGAAAGGTGGTTTTATGTTAAGACTAGCTTTTAAACTTGAGTATTAGGAGTTTTATGTGTGTATGCCCTAATTAATAATGGTGTATAATGACTTGTCTGTTGCTTCAATTCTCTGGTACTCTGACTGCTAGAATCCAAGAGCTTGAAGAGAGGACTTAGTCCTGTAATTAGTGTCAGCATACAAAAGTTACATTTAGACTTTGACTCACATAAAAGATCTATTATGACGTCTTGAGGCCCATGTCAGTATTTGCTATATGCTAAACTGTTGAGAATACCATAGTTTTGTAAAATTTATAGTTTTGTGATAAAAGATGTTAGTGGCATTTTTACTTGAGTTTATTTTTTAAATTGCCTTTAAAAATATGAAGAAAATTCTTTTTTACTATGTGATAGTCTGGTATACTCAGGAATGTCAGAAAGTTGATAGAGATTTGGCTGGGGTTGTGGCACAGTGGTAGAGTGTTTGCTTGACATGTGTGAGTCAATGGGTTCGATTCTCAGCACTGCATATAAATAAATAAAGGTCCATCAACAACTAAAGAAGAATTTTCTAAAAAAGTAAGTTGTTAGAGATCAATGTTCTTAGAATAACAGTTTTTCCTAATTTGGAGAGTTAATGTATGTCTTTTATATATAGATCTTTGGCCTTTTGTTACTTGTGTATCATAAAGTTCACCTGTTTTAAGTGACAATCAGTGATTCACACTCCACATGCACCCCATCCCCCAGTCCTGGGGATTGAACTCAGAGCCTTATGCATGCTAGGTTAAGTTCTGTTCCACTGAATTACATTCCCAGTCCTTTTTATTTTTTGTTTGAGACAAAGCATCATTAAATTGCTGAGACTGGCCTTGAACTTGTGATCTTTTAGCCACAGCTTCCTGAATTGCTGAGATCACAGGTGTGTGTCATCATGCCTGCCATATTTAGTTATTTTTAGTAGATTGAGTTGTATAACCACTACCCCAATAATATCCCTTATGCCATTTTGTTATTTATCCCTCATCCCAGTCTCAGGCAATCACTAATCTACTTTCTGTCTCAATTTTCCTTTTGATTATCCAATATTTATTACTCTCATTTCTGTCATTAACTTTGGGAGAATGCAGTGCTTCTTCTGCCTTAGGAATTTCAAATGGATGGAAATTTGTATGGAAAAGGTAGATAGATGTCCCAGGTTGAGGTTATTTATGCTAACCCCTCTTACAGAAATTTTTTTTTTACTGTTAGATTAGCTCAGTTGCTTGAAAGACATAGTTTTTATCATTGCACTTTTGAATTTATATCTGTATTTTTCAAGGCAGTATAGCATTAATAAAGTAATAAGTACTTATTTTTATTGTTGAGTGTTGCTGTTTTATTTTTAAATATTGTTTTTAATTGTAAATGGACAAAATCTAACCTATCTATCTATCTATTTATTTATTTATTATGGGGTGCTGAGGATTGAACCCAGGACCTCACACATGCACGGCACGTACTCTACCACTGAATTACAACCCCAGCCCCAGTGTTGTTGATTTTTAAAGACTAACTATTGAATTCACTCATTTAAAGTATGCAATTCAGTGATCTTTAGTATAGTCACAGAATTATGCAAACATCATCATCACTCTTTAGAACACTTTCCTCAGCCCCAAAAGAAAATCCATACCAATTAACAGTCACTTCTTATTATGCCTCCCACACACTCCTGCCCTAGGTATTCCACACTTTCTCTCCATATAGATTTGCCTATTCTGGACATTTCATATAATTGAAATCATATAATATGTAGTCTTTTGTGACTGGCTTCTTTTGCATAGTGTACGTTTTCAAAATCCATACCCATGGTAGCATGATTGGTATTTCTCTTTTACTAATTGTTAATGTCCATGGAATAATAGTTTTTTGTTTTTTTTTTCAAATCAGAGTAATTTGCATGTAGTACAAAGCTAAAATAACTGTATAGGTCATTCACTTTTTGCCTGGTTATTTTACCAGGGTAGTCATTACCTAGACCAACATGTAAATAATATTTTCATTAGCCTAGAAAGTTTCCTTGGTACTCTTTTTATTGAGTTCCTTTCCTTCTCCAGGTTACTATTATTCTGATTTCTGTTACTATGGTTTAAATTTGCCTGTCCTTGAATTTCATATAAATAGAATCACATGGAATGTATTCAAGGAGTTTGACTTCTTTTTTAACTGTGTGTGTGTGTGTGTGTGTGTGTGTGTGTGTGTGTGTGTGTGTGTGTGTATGTACACATGAGGGATTGAGCCCAAGGCCTCCACACTTAGGCAAGTACTCTGTTACTTATCTTCATCCCCAGCCCTCAATGCGTGTTGTTTATTTTTAATTTTTTTCATAGCTACAGGTGTACAGCATGTCTTTGTTTATTTTTATGTGGTGCTAAGGATTGAACCCAGTGCCTCACAGCACATGCTAAGCAAGCACTCGACTGTACCACTGAGCTACAGCCTCAGACCCCCTCAACATGTTTTGAAGATGAGTGTTACTGGTTGATTTTGTAGGTTGGTTTTACTTCTTTTTTTTTTTTTTTTTTAAACATACTTTCTTACTCTTTTTTTTTTTTAAGAGAGAGTGAGAGAGGAGAGAGAGAGAGATAGAGAGAATTTTTTTTTAATATTTATTTTTCAGTTCTCGGCGGACACAACATCTTTGTTGGTATGTGGTGCTGAGGATCGAACCCGGGCCGCACGCATGCCAAGCGAGCGCGCTACCGCTTGAGCCACATCCCCAGCCCTTACTTCATTTTTTAATTACTGTATAGTATTTTATTATGAACTTTCCATGGTTTGGTTCATTCTTTCACTTGTTAATAGTTGAATGTTATGGATATAAGGACTCATTTCTCTATGCTATAAGGTAAAATTGCTAGGTTATTAGGTAGCCAGTTTTCCAAAATGGTACCATTTTCTACACCATTAGCATTGTAAGAACATTCCATCTTTTTATATCCTTATCAGTGCTTTGTCATATTTCATATATTCTTTTGGCATAGGATTGACTATTGTCTACTAATACTAATTGTTGTGAAGTTTGCAATTTTTTTTCCCTTTTTCTTTTTGGTACCAGGAATTGAACCTGGAGCATTTTACCACTGATATATGTCCCCAGCCCTTTATATTTTATTTTGAGAAAGAGTCTTGCTAAGTTCTTAACGCTGACCTTGAATAGGAACTTCCCATCCTCAGCCTCCTGAATCAGTGATATTACAGTCATTCACCATGGTCCCCAGGGCTGATCCCTCCCCACCTGCCCCCACCATGGATTAAACCCAGGGGTGCTTAACTACTGAGCCTGGCTGGCCTGGCTGAAATTTGCACATATTTGTTGTTCATTTTTTGTTTGGAGTAATGAACTCTGTTCCTAAGATGTTACAGATATTTTTCTTTTCCTTTTTGATTTTGTTTATACCAATGGGGGGAGTTTAAAAGTTCTTCCTTTTTTCTTTTATTTTAGGTGATACTAGCTATTGAATCCAGGGTCAAGTGCTCTACCATAGCCCAGCCCCAAAACTTCACATTTTATCTACTTAATCCTAAACTGCTTTTTTGTCTCTCTGCCTTTGTTATCATGTTGTTTTCCTTGATGATAATATGTTTTGCCTTGGTTTCCTTGTAGTACCTTTTGTGATTTTATTTTATTTCATGTCCAGGATGGCTGCAAACTGTGCTCAAGTGAACTCCTGGGCTCAAGGGGGTCTTCTGCTGTAGTCTCCCAAGTAACTAGGACATTCTGTTGTTTTATTTACCCCAAAGCTGCTTGACATATTGACAACATATTAAACTGTAAACATTGTGAAAACGTAAGAAGAAGAAAAAAAGGTGCTTGACACAGTATCTGTCTTTTTTTATATATTAAAATCTTAAGAAGAGAGTACTAGTTATGCTGTAGGAAAATACAGTGGGTATCATATGCTACTTTTAACTCAAATAATGTACCTTTGTATATGTAAGGCAAACAAAAATAGTGGTGATTGTGATGGATTATGTTGGTTTAACATGACTCCTAATTATAAACCAACAACTTCTTCAGGACTTTTTTTTTTTTGTATCAGAGATTGAACCCAGGGGTGCTTAACCATTGAGCCACATCCCCATCCCTTTTTATTTATTTTTTATTAGAGATAGGGCCTCGCTAAATTGCTGAGGCTGGATTTGAACTCACATTCCTTTTGCCTCAATCTCTCAAACCCCTTGATTACAGGTGTGCATCATCATGCCCAGCCTTCCTCAGGACTTATAAAAAGTAATCTGTTTCAAGTCTGAAGGACAAACTTCAGCATTGGGACTTCAAAAGAGATTGTTTAAATACACAAAGCCACATGTGCTGTGTTTTATGGATGATTTAAAGAACTAATGAGTAACTTGGCTACATTCAGTTTACATCTTTCTAATGTTAGATCATACTCTTTAAGAAAGATGAACTCCTACTGAGTATGGATATATAAGGAACATAACACATTTGTTATGTAGTGTTTTGCTGGTTTGTTTTTGTTTTTGTTGGTGTTGAGGATTGAACCTTGGGCCTTGTACATGGTATGCAAGTGCTGTACCACTGAGAGCAATCCCAGCCTGTTATATCTTCATAATTTGTTAAAATATTTTCTGGGTCTTTTTTATTTACTTCTTACAAACATCCTATGTAGTGAATTTTGGTACACATTTTGTAATTGAGACAGATTTTCTGAATTAGCTTTCTCAAGGCTTAACAATATAGGAAATGTCATCACTCAGAATTACTAAACCCAGGACTCTCTGATTGCAGCAGTCCATTCCAGAAGCTCCCAGTTTGATATTGGAGACTATATATTATAAATGGCCTAAAATTACATTAGTAATAGTATGGATAGTGGTGTTCATTATAGGTCTTTCTATCCCTTAAGTATAAATATCCTTTCACACTCTACTATGCTCCTAGGCAATCATGTCTTCTTTCAAGGCATTTATTTCTTGTCTCTTTGAATTTATTCAGTAAATAGTTTGACTGAAATGCCATGCATCATAATGAGGATTAGGTATATAAACAGTATGGTCCCTATTTGATTGAACTTAAAGTCTAGTTAATGGTAGAAAAAGGGATAAAACTGGTGTGGGTTACAAATATGGTAGTTACAAATATGTAATAAGTGTTTTGAAGAAAAAATAGTTAAAATTATGAGCATTCTAGGGAGCCTTACTTTAACTTGAGTGATTAGATAGGAAAGACTTCTTTAAGGAAATGTTTAAACCGAGACCTAGAGTGGGACATTGGAAAGCAGTTAACTCTGCTGAAGCAAGGGGAGAGTAGAATTTTAAGTAGAAACTCACAGCATGTACAAAGACTCTGAAATGGGGTGACATTTATTATTGAAAGAACACAAAGAAGGATGGTAAAGTAAGGGCAGGGGAAAAGCTTTTTTATTTATTTTACTTATTTTTATTTTTTATTTGTTCTTTCTAGATATACATGACAGTAGAGTGTTTTTTGACATTATACATATATAGATTCTTTTTTTTTTTTTTTTTAGAGAGAGAGAATTTTTTAATATTTATTTTTTAGTTTTCGGCAGACACAACATCTTTGTTTGTATGTGGTGCTGAGGATCGAACCGAGGCCACGCGCATGCCAGGCAAGCGCGCTACCGCTTAAGCCACGTCCCCAGCCCCACATACATAGATTCTTAAGTATAACTTGTTTCAGTTAGGATCCTATTATTGCAGTTGTATATGATGTGGAGTTACATTGGTTGTGTATTCATATATAAGGATAGGAAAGATATGTTTGATTAATTCAACTGTCTTTTCTATTCCCAGAGAAAGTTTTTTTTTTTTAATTTAAAAATTTGTTCTAATTAGTTATATACTACAACAGAATGTACTTCAACTCATTGTACACAAATGGAATATAACTTCTTATTTCTCTGGCTGTACATGATACAGAGTCACACTTTTCACGCAGTCATAACCGTACATAGGGTAATAATGTCTGTTTCATTCCATCATCCTTTTCACTCACTCCCCTCCCCTCTGTTCAATCTATAGTTCCTTCATTCTTCCCTAGTGCCCCGCCTTGATCCCATTATGGATTATCGCCTGGATGTCATTTGGCCTTTGTTTCTTTTGTGAATTGGCTTATTTCACTTAGCATGATATTCTTCAACTTCATCCATTTACCTGCAAATGCCATTATTCTTTAAGGCTGAGCAATATTTCACTGTGTACACATACCACATTTTCTTTATCCATTCATCTGTTGAAGAGCATCTAGGTTAGTTCCATAGCTTAGCTATTGTGAATTGAGTAGCTGTAAATATTAATGTGGCTGCTTCACTGTGGTATGCTGATTTATGTCTTTTGGGTATATGCTGAAGACTGGGATAGCTGGGTCAAATGGTGGTTCCATTCCAAGTTTTCTAAGGAATCTATCTCCGTACTGCTTTCCAGAGTGGCTGCACCAATTTGCAGTCCCACCAGCAATTTATGAGTGTACCTTTTCTCCCACATTCTTTTTTTTTTTTTAAATATTTATTTTTTAGTTCTCGGCGGACACAACATCTTTGTTGGTATGTGGTGCTGAGGATCGAACCCGGGTCGCACGCATACCAGGCGAGCGCACTACCGCTTGAGCCACATCCCCAGCCCTCCCCCACATTCTTGCCAACGTTTATTGCTACTTGTAATCTTGATAACTGCCATTCTGACTGGAGTGAGGTAAAATCTCAATGTAGTTTTTGAGATGCATTTCTGAGATGTTGAACACTTTTTCATATATTTGTTGATCAATTGTATATCTCCTGGAAGTGTCTGTTCAGTCCCTTAACTCATTTATTAATTGGATTATTTGTATTTTTTGGTGCTATTTTTTAGAAATATTTTTTAGTTATAGATGGACGCAATATCTTTATTTTGTTTATTTTTATGTGGTGCTGAGGATCGAACTCAGTTCCTCACATATGCGAGGCAGGCACTCTGCCACCGAGTCACAACCCCAGCCCCTGGTGTTAAGTTTTTGAGTTCTTTGTATATTCTGGAGATTAGTGCTCTATCTGAGGTGCTTGTGGTAAAGTTTTTTTTCCCATTCTGTATGCTCTTTCTTCACATTATTGTTTCCTTTGCTGAGAAGAAGCTTTTTAATTTGAATCTATCCCATATATTGATTCTTTTTTTTAAAAAGTGATTCAAGGGAGATGTCCTCCATTATTATTATTATTACTACTACTACTACTACTACTATTATTATTTTGTAGATGGACAGAATGCCTTTATTTGTTTATTTTTATGTGTTGCTGAAGATTGAACCTCACATGTGCTAGGCAAGTGCTCTGCCATTCAGCCACAGCCACAGCCCCATATATTGATTCTTGAATTTATTTCTTGTGCTTTAGGAGTCTTATTAAGGAAGTCAGGTCCTAACCTGACATAATTGGATTTGGTCCTACTTTTTCTTCTATTAGGTCAGAGTGTCTGGTTTAATTTGTAGGTCCTTGATCCACTTTGAGTTGAGTTTTGTGTAGGGTGAGAGATAGGAGTCTATTTATTTATTTATTTATTCTTTTTTTTTTTAAATTTTTTTTTTAAAGAGAGAGTGAGAGGGGGACAGAGAGAGAGAAAGAGAATTTCAACATTTATTTATTTTTTTCTTAGTTCTTGGCGGACATATCTTCCTTTGTATGTGGTGCTGAGGATCGAACCCGGGCCGCACACACGCTAGGCGAGCACGCTACCGCTTGAGCCACATCCCCAGCCCGAGAGATAGGAGTTTAAAAGTATTTAAAAAAATACTTGGGAATCAACCTAACAAAAGAAGTGAAAGATCTCTACAATGAAATCTACAGAACACTAAAAGAAATGGAATAAATAAAAAATAAATTAAAAATTAAAAAAAATAAAAGAAATGGAAGAAGATCTTAGAAGATGGAAAGATCTCCCATGTTCTTGGATAGGCAAAATTAATATTATCAAAATGGCCATTTGCGTTTTTACACAAATTTAATGCAATTCGTTTTAAAATCCCAATGTCATTCTTCATTGAAATAGAAAAAGCAATTGTGAGATTCATTTGGAAAAATAAGAGACCCAGAATAGCCAGAGAAAGTTTTTTAAATGAGCCTGATGAAGGGGGCAAAATATCTTCCTTAAGAGTATCAAAAATTGTAATAGAAAAGAGATTGATTTACAATCTTATCTTTAATTAATTAATTCATTATTTTGCTGTACTTTTTAAAAAAATATTTTTCTAGTTGTAAGTGAACACCCAATATTTTATTTCATTTTTATGTGGTGCAGAGGATTGAACCCAGTGTCTCACGCATGCTAGGCAAGCACTCTACCACTGAGTCACAACCCCAGCCCTATTTTTGCTGTACCCAGGGATGCTTTACCACTGAAATACGTCGACAGCCCTTTAAAAAAAATGTTTTTAGGTGTAGATGGACACAACACAATGCCTTTATTTTTATATGGTTCTGAGAATTGAACCCAGGTCCTGCCTGTGCTAGGGGAGCGCTCTACTGCTGAGCCACAATCCCAGCCCCTCAGCAACCCTTTTTATATTTTATTTTAAGACAGGGTGCTGCTAAATTGCCCAGGCCGACCTTGAACATGGAATCCTCATGCCTAGAGTCTAGGATTATGTTTAAATCTGGTTGGCTGATAAATGGAGAATGGTTAGGAGTGAGATATAGTTAATTTAAGAGGGATATGAGATGGGGTATAGTTTTGTGGTACAGATTTGCCTAGCATGTGCAAGGCTCCAGTTCTGGGTTTGATTGCCATCATCACAAAAATAAATAAATAAATAAAAGGATGGTAGTCACTTGGACTAGATTGGTATCGATGGGAATGAAGAAAGTGGATATATTTTAAAAATGTACATTTTAGAATTAGGACTGGATGTGTTAAATTGGGAGTAGGAAAGTGTGAGGATTGCCAAGGATGGTGATGATGGAAGTTAAGAGAGTTAGTATAGACAGTAGCATAGAAGTTTATGGGAGAAATGATGCTTTAGATACTGAAATAGGGATGTGTAATAGATAAGTCTTTTGTAATGATCTGGGTTGGAAATAATGTATGTAGCATATAAATTATGTGTATATATACACACACACACACACACACACACACACGGGCGCGTGGCGTTATTTTTAATTTTTCATTTTCTTTTGGTATGGAAGTATTTAATCCAGTAATGATTTTTAACCACTAAGCCATATTCCCAGCCCTTTTTATATTTTATTTAGAGATAAGGTCTTGCTAAGTTGCTGAGGCTGGCATTCAACTTGTGATCCTCCTGCCTCAGCCTTCTGAGCCACTGGGGTTAATTGGTGTGCACCCCATGCTTGGTTATATAGATAGTATTTAAAGACAGAAATTAGATGAGATCAGCTGGAGACTGGAAAAGATGGCATAGGACTGGGTCTTGGTAAATTCTAGCATTTATAGATTAAACAGAATGGGAAATCAGCAAAGAAAGCCTAGGGAAAGAGATCATGAATTGCCAATGCTGGGCTTGGCACAAGATTCAGGAGGCATCCACACTTTGTAGATTCAAACAGCAATTCTTTATTCCAGCTCTCACACCGCCTCCACACAGGTCCGGGGCAATCGCGTTCTGCCGTCTCCCGTCTCCCGCACAATTCACCTACTCCACCAGGCTCTCTCCAAATCCCATTTTAATCTCAACGGGAACAAGCAACAGGAACACCCTAATCCCAGCAATAATCTTCAACCTCTAACTTCCCTAAAACCCATTATCTTAAACTGGCAACGCCTTAAACTCAAGGAGCCCGTTACTTCCTCAAACCTGATCAGCTCTAAACCGGGATCTGCCTTGGTCCTAGAGCAAGGTCACCTTATTAAAGCATGCATGCAATGTCCCATCGAATGTCCTCTAAGCAGCATGGGGTACGCTTGGCAAGGAAATTTCGATGTGTCATTCCTACTTGGTAATGGCCCTCAGCAATGAATGGTGTGATAAATGGCGTTGATGAAAGGTTTCTAAAGACAGTTATTTACTGTGTTGATCTAGTTGGAGTAAAGGAAAGGGGTTAGTACCTGCCTTTCATCTATTTGTTTTTGGTTAGTACCTGCCTCATCTACTTGTTTTTCTGTAGTGTCTACTACTTCTTCCATTAGCTGTTTGTTTATTTTATATTTCTTCAGTACACTGTATGTTTCTATGAGGTCATGGAACTTGGGTGTAATATTCAGTCCTGTAATCTCAGCTTCTTGCATAATGTCCTGCACCAAGAACATGTAACTGTATAATTTTCAGACTATATAATTATCACTCTAGATGTTAATGTGGAGTAAATTTTTTTTATATTCAACAATAAAATTCTCTGTGAGAATTTGTTTGCAGAATGTTTTTGGGGAAAGTCTTTAAAGAGGAAATTAAAATAAAAATCAGTATATTTCATGTGAACACCTGCACAAAAATACTAAAACTTAGGCTGAAAAGAGATGACATGTATAGGTAGTGATTTGTTAGAATGGAGGGGAATTAAATGGCAAAACATACAAGAAGTAATTTAACTTGAATGCTCAGTATTGTAATATAAAACTTGGAAAACAGAAAATGTGTAAGGAGTAGCTCTTATTACTCAATGATAACTGGTTTTAGCATTTTTGGTGTGTTTTAGTTTCAGTCTTTTCTGTGGGTTGCATTGCTTATCATATATTTATTTAAATATGATCATATAGTTTTTATTCTACTTTTATTATGTTAAAGCTATTGATTTTTCCCTCTTCCATTGAAATATAAAATGTACAGAAAAGTGTTTATAAGGATACAGTTTTCACAAACAGCACACTTATATAAAACAGCAACCAGATCAGGAAATAAACATTATTAGCACCTCGGAATCATCCCAGTCTATTCATTATTCATTTTTATTGACTTAGTATGTGTCTAGCTACTTAACAGAACATGTATACAAATAAATTATTACTGAAAAGTAGAAGTAGATATCATCACAGAGCATATTGTTTTTGAGCTGCTCCTACCAATGTAGGTTAAGAATGCTAGTTGAGAGAAATGGAAAGGACAGTGCAGACAGATGCAAACATACAAACTTTTTAGGATTTGTCATTATTTGTTCAAGTTCAGTATAGGAGAGTGATGGGCAATAAATCTGGGATCAGGTGACAAAGTCCTTTGTACAAGCCAAGCACTGGAAGAGTATTAAAGTTCTTTGGATCTGTTATTTTAAATTATACTTATTTATAGAAACTTTAAAAAGTTTGTTTTTCCCCCATTTGTTTGTAGGCACACAAGTCTCTGAATTTTGTTTCAACACTGCTCCAAATTACTATGTCAGAACAACTGGATTTACCTGTAAGACAGGCAGGTACGTTTCCTGAATTATTTTCTTGATTGTAAAGATATTGTTTAAAAGGTTTGTAAATTGAATACCAGAAATATTTTGGGGTGGCTCTTCATGATTTTCCTGAAAACAAATTGCCCTCAATAAACAGCAAGTGTCTTGATATTTGGTGTCAATTTCAAAGGATGGATGGATTGATTGATTGATTGATATTTTTTTGGTGATTTTGGGGATTGAAACCAGGGCTTCAGACTTACTATTGGTAGAGTGCTTACTCGACATGTATGAGGCGCATAGTTCGATCCTCAGCACCACATAAATATAAGTAAATAAAATAAATGTATCATCCATTTGCAACTAAAAAATATTTTTTAAAAAATGCTAGTAATGCCAATTGTCCTTGTTCCAATGTGTGCAGGACTTCCAATAAGAATTGCTCAGTTGGTAGAGTGCTGCCCAAGGCCCTGGTTTCAATCCCCACTACTACCTCAAAAAAAAAAAAAAAAAAAAAAAAAGAATTGCTAATCAAAGAACCAGAATTTAGGAATTAATTAAATTTGAATAGTTTCCCTTGCTGTGTCTCTTCTACTTTTGTGGTCCATACCCCACTAGCCTCCCTGGCTTAAGGGCTGGGTTAAAAACACCACTACCACCACCTTGTTAGCCACCTAAATTTTCCCATATCAGTTTGGTCACTTCATCAAATAGCTATGTACAAAGGTAGTAATATAATAGTTGACAAGAAATTGTAATCTTTTTTTTTTTCCCTCCTGTACTAGGGGGTTGAACCCAGGGCTTTGTGCATACTAGGCAAGTGTTATATCCATACTCCTTTTTAAAAACATTTTTGTCTTGAGACAGGATCTTGCTAAGTTCTCTAGGCTGGCCTTGAACTTGTTATCCTCTTGCCTGAGCCTCCCAAGTCTTGGAGCTGCAGGCATGCACTATGGCATCTGTGATCTGTCATTTTTGAACATAGCAAATTCTCCCATAAAATAACATGATTTTAAATTACAGGTAGCACTCACCTGTAATCCTAGTGGTTCTGGAGGCCAAGACAGGAAAATTGTGAGTTCAAAGCCAGCTTTAGCAGAAGTGAGGTGCTAAGCAACTCAGTGAAACTCTGTCTCTAAATAAAATACAAAATTGGTTTGGGGATGTGGCTCAAGTGGTAGCGCGCTCGCCTGGCATGCGTGCAGCCCAGGTTCAATCCTCAGCACCACATACAAAGATGTGTCTGCCGAAAACTAAAAAATAAATATTAAAAAATTCTCTCTTAAATAAATAAATAAATAAATAAATAAAAACATAAATAAATAAAATACAAAATAGGGCTGGGGATGTGGCTGCATCCAGTGCCCATGAGTTTAATCCCCAGTACCCCATCCCCCAAAATGAATTTGAAGTGCTGTGTGATTGAAACACTTGGGATTTATAGATTTAAGAACCTTTATAAACTATGATTTTTCTTTTCTTTTTTTTTTTTAAAGAGAGAGGAGAGAGAGAATTTTTTAATATTTATATTTTTAGTTTTCGGCGGACACAACATCTTTGTATGTGGTGCTGAGGATCGAACCCGGGCCGCATGCATGCCAGGCGAGCGCGGTACCGCTTGAGCCACATCCCCAGCCCCACTACTATGATTTTTCTATGATATACATTTATTTTTTATCACCTTTGTGAGATTAGTTTTAGAAATTATTTTAGTGTGAGATACTTCTGTCTTCAGGTTTTTTGGTTAAAAAACTGTTAAAATTAGTTTAACTATTCTATAGAAAACTGATTATTGCCGGGCATGGTGGCATAATCCCAGCCCCTCAGGAGGCAGAGGCAGGAAGACAACAACTTCAATGCCAGCCTCAGCAACTCAGCAAGATCCTAAATAACTTAATGAGACCCTGTCTCAAAATAAAATATTAAACGGGCTGGGGACATTGCTCAATGGTACCCAGCATTCAATTCCCAGTAATCCCCTCCCCCCCCAAAATTTTTTGCTTCTAGTGTTTATTTGCCAGGTTCTCTTAGATTTAGTGTTCAATTATGTTGGTTATTACTGTCACTGAGTAGTAATTGCTGTAAATGAGAGTTAATTTTGTTTTTTTTTATTATTAACTTTTAACATAATTGAAAAAAGCTGGATACAGTAGTATATGCCTATAATTCCTGCTGTTTGGGAGGCTGAGGCCAGCCTGGGCAACTTGAGGGAGACCCTGTCTCAAAATAAAATGTCAATTACTCGGGATATAACTCATTGGTAAAGTACCCTTGAGTTCAATCCCTTGTACCACCAAAAAAAACCAAAAAACCGATATTGATTGTAGTATTTTGTTTGTAATACAAATTTTTTTGTTTGTTTTATGTTTGTAACTAAAAATGATTTGGAAGAAATAATTGAGGTATGGACTTTGTAAAGGGACATTAACATTGCTTTCATAGTAAATATTCTTTTATCAAACTGATCCATATTTTAGGTGTTATCTATTTGAAAAATATGATAACACAGTATTGGCCTGATCGAGAAACAGTACCAGGGGATATATCCCCTTACACTATTCCAGAAGAAGATCGACACTGCATTCGAGAAAATATTGTAGAAGCCATCATTCACTCTCCTGAGCTTATCAGGTATGTAATTTTCAGGTTCTTTTGTTTGCCCGGGGTGGGGGGTGTTGGTGTTGGTGGGGGTGGTATCTATTTAGAATACTTTATTTATTTATATGTGGTGATGAGGATCAAACCCAGGGCCTTTCACGTGCGAGGCGAGCGCTCTACCGCTGAGCCATAACCCCAGCCTGCAAACCTGCATTTTTATAGCAGAAAACTTATCAAATAAATGTTTTTATACGACAGTGTCTTTGAGTAATTTTCTTACTACAGTTAAATTTTACATTCGTAAAACTTGGAAAACATCCTGTTGTCAGATAAAATGGCCGGGTATGGTGGTGTATCCCTGTAATACCAATGGCTTGGGAGGCTGAGGCAAGGAGGGTCCTGAGTTCAAAAGCCAGCCTCAACAACCTAGCCAGACCCTTTGTCTAAATAAAATACAAAAAAGAGCTGGCGATGTAATTTAGTGGTTGACTGTCCTTGGTTTAATTCCTTTATTTAAGCAAATAAAAAACAACAAAACTGTGAAATGCTGTCATATACTATATGTATGTATGTATTTTGGTACTGGGGACTGAACTAAGGGGTCTTAACTATTGAGCCACGTCCCCAGCCCTTTTTATTTTTTTGAGACATAGTCTCATTATGTTGCTGAGGCTAGCCTCCAGATTGTGATCCTCCTGCCTCAGCCTCCCAAGTCACTGGGATTATAGGTGCGTCACCATACCCAGCTCATATACTTTATATTGTGTAGTCTTTCAATATTTGAAAGCTCCTTTCTATTTATTATTTTACTGAGGTCCTGGAGTGAACCTAGGGCCTCCCACATGCTAAGCAGACACTCTACCATGGGCTATACCCGCTGAAAGCTCTTATATATTTATATTTTGCAAAATTTATAACAAGTGTGGTTGTTCTTAAATGATACTTACTAGTTTCCGGGATTTAAAAAAATCTGCACTCATAACAATTATTCAGTTTCTTTTAAGTTGGTGTAGGAATAGATAGGTTTTGCTGAATGACTTATTTTGAATTATTATTTTAAATTATTTGTATTGCATGTATTTACAAACATCAGGTAGATTATTTGAAATTAGGTATTGTCTGAATAGCCCATTTTCCCTTTACGAGTCAGTGAAATTTTATCTTTTAGTATTTCTTTCTTTTTACTATATATATTTTTTACTTACAGGGTACAGCTCACTACATGCATTCATCACATCATCAAGCATGATTATCCAAGCCGCTGGACTGCCATTGTGGACAAGATTGGCTTTTATCTTCAATCTGATAACAGTGCTTGTTGGCTAGGAATTCTCCTTTGCCTTTATCAATTGGTGAAAAATTATGAGTAAGTGTCTTTCTCATGGAATTTCAAGAAGTAGGAAGAGTTTTGAAATTTCACATACCAATTTGAAAATGTAAAATTATATTTGACATAGCTCATGAAATTAATGAACTAAATGATAATTTTAATTTAGTTTTTTTTTTTAAATTTTTTATTTTTTGTGGTAATAGGGCCTTGTAAATGCTAGGCAAGCACTCTGCCACTGAGTTAAATCCTAGCTGTATTTTATTCTTTAAGATAAAGTCTCGCTGAGTTGCCTAGGTTGGCCTCAAATTTGGGATCCTCCTGCCTCAACCTTCTGAGTAGCTGGGATGACAGTCTGTGTCTCCCACACCTGGCTCCTTTTAAAGCTATGTGTATTGAGGGATTCATACTTAGCTATTTCACTGTTTGCATATTTAAGCATATTATAAATCATGTAAGGTAATTAGTATCAGAAATATTTCTGGTTAAGGAATCATTTTATATATGGGTTTAGGAATCAGGAAAAAAACCCTAACCTTGTAAGTTAAGGTATAGCACTAACAGTGCTAAACGAAATGTTGAAAGGGTTTTCCTTTAAGCATATGGTAACAGTAGTAAAACTGGTAGGCAATTGAAAAATGTGGAAAAATTATGAGGAAGGCTTTTTAAATTCTATGATGGTGATTTTATTTCCAGTCCTAACAGCTACACAGATGCCTTTGTGATACCTCCAAATCTAGGAGTTGTAGTTAGCCTCCAATACCATTTTTGGTTCCCATATCAAAGTAGCTGATAAACTGCTGCTATTGTTCTGAGCAGTAGAGAAAATATACCATTTACAGCACTGGTGCTGGTGTTTTCTTGTGTTCCCACTAGCTGCCCATCTTCCTGCTAAGGAATGTTCCAGCTGTTGCTCCAACCTCTGTCAGAATGCCAGTTGTTGTAGTTCTGGTAAGTGAGTGACTAAAATCAGAGAGAATAACAATGATAAGCTGTCAGTTGTCATTGAGGAGGCTCAGGTCTCTCCTGTTTTAAAATCTTAGCAGGAGGGAATTTGATAGGCATTTTCAAGTGGGAAATATAGGAGGCTGCTACAATACTAGAAGTCCAGGTTTTTTTTAGGCAGTGTTTATGGAACACAGGTATTCAGAAGGGATCTGTGTGGACTGATGCAGTTCTAAGAAAATTCATGGAGATACTTGAATTTGGTGGCCTTCAGGAACATAGATTCTCAGGAGTTGCTTGTCTTTGAAGGAGCACAAAGAGCATTTGAGAGGAAGGCATGTCACACTGAAGTGAGTAGTATGAACAAAGAAAGATGCAAAGGTGGAAATGAGACACTGTATTAAATGGATAGAAAGGAAATCACTTAATAATATGCATAGTTTCTTATGAAAGATTGGGAATAATAGTTTGGACTAGTAAATTGGGACCATATTAAATAAGGTTTTATATGACAAAAGAAAATATGGATGTGATTTTTTTTAACATTTATTTTTTAATTGTAGTTTGACACAACACCTTTATTATTTATTTATTTATTTTTATGTGGTGCTATAGATTGAACCCAGGGACTTGCACGTGCTAGGCAGATGATGTACCACTGAGCCAAAACCTCAGCCCTGGATGTGATCTTTTAGATACTGAGGAAGCATTGAATAGTTTATGAACAGAAAAGTGATAGTAGACTTGTATCAGTGTCACATTTTCACACTTTTGGGAATTTTCAGGCCTTGGAGGGAAATTATATGTTTGGCATTAAAATTTACTTTCTAGGGCTAGGGCTGTCATTTAGTGGTACCACCCTTGCCTGGCATGTGTGAGGCATTGGGTTTGATTCTCAGCATCACATATAAATAAATATAATAAAGATCTATCAACAACTAAAAAAATATTTTTTAAAAATTTGTTTTCTACTACCTCCCAACTTCTAGACCATTATTTAGCACAGTGAGGGGAGGTAGCAGAGAAGAAATTCTAACATGGCGTGAGTATTCACAGTCATCTGGGATGGATAAGTGGAGAGTGCTGCATAGTATAGTTTTCTTTTATTAAAAGAAAATTTTGTCTATAGACATTTGTAGTTTGTGTAGTCAGACTAGAGAGTACAAATGGCTTTCTTTCATAAAATGTTGCTGTTTTATCGACTCAAAGGTATAGGTAATCCTTTTTAAATATATGCTGAATATAATTTCTTAGGATGTTAAAATAATGTTTAAAATGAGTTTTCAATTTTGTTAGTTTTTTAGTTGTAGATGGATACAGCATCCTATTTATTTATTTATCTATCTATTCATCTATCTATCTATCTATGGTGCTGAGGATTCAATCCAGTGCCTTACAGGTGCTAGCCAAGTGCTCCACCACTGAGCTACAGCACTAGCCCTGAGTTATCAGTTTTGTAAATAGCCTTACCAAGCATTAATGTGAACCTTATTTTTGATGATACTGGGAATTGAACTCGGGGAGCTCTAACACTGAGCTACATTCTCAGACACTAACCTCCCACCCCCGCCCCATGCTTTCTTTCTCAGTTTCTAATCTTCCTGTGTCCGTCTGTCTCCTAGTTGTGGGGATCACTGAGATTACAGGCATGCACCCTGAGCCCGGATCTTTCTTTGTTAGCTTTCTGCCTGCCTTTCCTTCTTTGTTCCCTTCCTTCCCCTCTTTCTTGTCTTTTCTTTACTCTCTGTCTCTTTCTCTCTGTTGGAGATCCAAATCCAGGGTCTCACACATGCAAGGAAAGCACTGTACCACTGAGTTATATACATCCCAGTACTGAACTTTTCTTTTTTTGTTTTTAAAGAGCTCCTCTTTTTTTTTTTTTTTTTTTAAGAGAGAGAGAGAGAAAGAGAGAATTTTTTAATGTTTATTTTTTAGTTATTGGCGGACACAACATCTTTGTTTGTATGAGGATTGCACCCTGGTCGCACGCATGCCAGGCGAGCGCACTACCGCTTGAGCCACATCCCCAGCCCCAGTACTGAACATTTCTTTGAAAATTTATCTTGGTTCTCATGTCATCCGAATAGAAACAAAGAATATACATTATAAAAAGAATCTTCATTTACTTTTAAAAAATGTACTCAGATATTCAGGGTTTTTTTTGGTACTGGGTTTGAACCCAGTGGTATTTATCACTGAACTATATACACTCCCAGACATTTTTTTTTTTTTTTTTTTTTTGAGATTGGATCGACCACTAAATTTCTGAAACTGGCCTTGAACTTGATACTTGGGCCTCAGCTTCCCGAGTTACTGGGATTACAAGTATGAGCCACTGAGCCTGGCTCAGATGTTTAATTTGTAAATAGATTTTCTCTGAGAGAAGAAGGGTACAGGGGCTGGGGATGTGGCTCAAAGCAGTAGCACACTCGCCTGGTGTGGGTGCCTCCCGGGTTCGATCCTCAGCACCACATACAAAGATGTTGTGTCCGCTGAAAACTGAAAAATAAATATTGAAATTCTCTCTCTCTCTCTCTCTCTCTCTCTTTAAAAAAAAAAAAAAAAAAAAAAAAAAAAAAGAAGAAGGGTACAAACAAATAAAACTGGGACCATTGATGAGAACTGTTTTAAAGCAATTTAAAATAATCATGTATTCCAAAAAGATAAGCTTTGGTTATTAATTCTATAACCAGTAATTTGTATTTTACAAATCTAGTTTCCCTGATGTCTCCTTAGTAATAGAAACTGGAATTTCATTTCTATAATTCTAACCTATAAAATGATTATTTGATTTTTAAAAAATAAACTAACAGATCTTTAAAAAATTTTGTTAAAATGATAAGTAATATATACAGAAATGTTCCAAGTAGATCAGCAATTGTTTACCCATAATCCCTAGAACAAAGTAGAATTCAGAATTTTTTGGATTTTAGAAAGGTAATAAGGTCATCATACTAGTTAAATAATACTGGTACATAGTAGCACCCAGTAGCCCAACATATTATATATCTGCTGAAAAAATATGTGAATATTGACCCCAAATGGGATAAATGAAGATTGTATATAGTTTGTTGAGTACTTTTTATTGCCACATGGATGGTAGAACTTCTGGTTTAACAATGCTTTTTAGACATTTATTTTCTGTTTTGTACATGCCATTTCTGCCTTAATTTTGTTTGTAATGTGAATAACTTACTGATGGTAAAATTTAATTGGTTTTGTTTATTCATCAGCTACTACTGTATAAGTTAGTTTGTTGTAGCTCCTTATTTGTACCAGTATTCACACTTAGAGACTATATAGTGATTTGGATCTCATTTGGTTAGATTTATGCCTCCATGTGTAATACTGGAAAAGATATTTAACTTCAGGGACTCATTTCTCTCAGTTCTAAAAGGGAGAATACTAATGGGGGACTTGAATATTATTGACCTCATTATAAATGTTCAGTCTATATTAGATATTCTGTTTTTGAGGTTTTATTCAAGTTGCTTTTGTTTGTGGTTTTATTCCAGAATAGGTTTTTTCTTTTTCTAGATGGATTAGAAAGCGTTTACTTATATTTGTGTAAAAAAAAGGTAGTTTTTATGTATATATAAATTGACGAAATAAATTCTTACAGAATTAGTTTGTATTCCTATCCACAGGTACAAGAAACCAGAAGAGCGGAGTCCATTGGTAGCAGCAATGCAGCATTTCTTACCAGTTCTAAAGGATCGCTTTATCCAGCTTCTTTCTGATCAATCTGATCAATCTGTCCTCATCCAGAAACAGATATTCAAGATCTTCTATGCTCTTGTTCAGGTAATTTGTATAAAGTAGATTTTATAATATAAAGTCAGTCTATACTTACCACATTAAAAATTAAAGAATTTTGGGCTGGGCCTGTAACTCAGTCACTCAAGGTGCTTGCTTGACGTGTGAGGCACTGGGTTCAATCCTTAGCACCACATAAAAATAAATAAAATAAAAAATAATTTTAAAAAATTTTGAAGAATATTAGTATATAAATAATGATTCAATGGATGATTTGCTAGTAAGATAATATTTGCCAGAATTAAAAGGATATAGCCTAATTCGCAGCATACATAAACAATCTCAAGTTCTCTTAAAAGTGTTCAGCACTACAAAAGTAGTCTTTGTTTTTTTTTTTTTTTTTCCCAAGGTCATAAAGTCTTGCTCTGCTGTCTACATTGGTTTTGAACTCATGGGTTAAAGTCATCCTTTTTCCTTAGCCGTCTAAGTAGCTGGGAATATAGAGAGCACCACCATTCTCACTTAAACAAATTTGAGTCCTGGCCTGGGGATGGGGCTCATTAGTAGTTCGTTTGCCTAGCACACGTGAGGCACTGGGTTCAATTGTCAGCACCACATTAAAAATAAACAGACAAATAAATAAATAGATGTATTGTGTTCACCTACAACTTAAAACTAAATATATTTTTAAAAAGAAGAATAAAAATTTGAGGCCAACTTGGTGTGGATGCATGCCTGCAATCCCAGCACTCTAGATGCTGAGGTGGGAAGACGAAGCTTCAAGCCCAGGAGTTTTGAGACCACCCTGGAGAACATAGCAAGACTCCATCTTAAAAACAACAACAAAAATAATTCATGAGTCTAAAACATATGACTTGATTACAGTTAAAAAAGTATCTTTTGTATAATATTGTTCTTAATCTTCCTTGAATACAAAATAACCCACTATGGTATTGGTTGAATTTGTATTGTCAGTGGAATGTAATTACTTTTAAAATAGATTCTTAAAATTCAAGTTCTGCTTTTTTGTGTCATGTTGTTGCATCTTATCAGGTTCAAGTCATACCATTATTAAAAATCTTAAGACTTGTGATTATACCTCTCCTAAGATGTAGTTGATTTTTGTTTTGTGTTTTTGTGGTACTGTGGGATTGAACTAAATCCTAGTTCTTTTTATTTTTTATTTTTTAGATAGGGTATTTCTGAGTCTCAGGGGCTGGCCTCAAAATTGTGATCCTCCTGTTTTTCCCGAATAGCTGGGATTATGGGCATATACCACCACACTTGGCTTTCTAGGTCTTTAAAGATATTCTAATCATCTCCCAGTCTGGATCTTCCTTACCTAATTCTTTAGTTAAATGCCACTTGAATGGAATATAGCTGTAGACTTTTCATATTTTCCTAGCTGGTATGATCACAATTTTAGATTAAAATAACCCTTGAAAATTATCAGAGTATAGGACAAAATAAGTATGTTATCCTCCCAACTCATTCTCTTAGCCTAGCACATCCTTATATCAAAATGTCTCACTTGTGAAAATAGATGCCTTAAAATCCTAAATAGGATATTTATTTTATCAGCCTACTGAAAGGATGTATACCAGGGATGGAAGAATGAATGAGCAATAAGAAATTAATTTTTGCGATTACCTCATTAAGAGAGAGACCTGTAATTATCTTTGGGGATCCCAGAGAAAAGCACTTGATAAAATTAAATAACAATTCCTGCTTTAAAAAGAAACAAAAATAAAAAACTGTTTGAATTATAAAATAGAAATTTCCTTAACTTGATAAAAGGTATTTACTAGAAATTTACAGTAAATATACTTATATATGAATATAAGACTTAATCCCAGGAAGTTGGAACAAGACAAGGATGTCCATGGTCACTGCCAATGTTTTCCATTATAGATAAATAATCAAAGAAATTTCCTTATGTACTAACAGGAATACGTTGATTGAATGAAATACTCTTATAAGCAGGGTATGGTGGCCCATGCCAGTAATCTCAGCAGCTCAGGCGGCTGAGGCAGGAGGATCATGAGTTCATAGCCAATCTCAGCAATAGTGAGGTGCTAAGCAACTCATTGAGATCCTGACTATAAATAAAATACAAAAAAGGATTGGGGATGTGACTCAGTGGTTGAGTGCCCCTGAGTTCAATCCCTGGTAGCCCCCCTTCCGTTAAACAAGGAAATACTTTTACATGGTATTGTGTGAAGGGTAAATGGAAGTGGAATAGTAGAATTTTCTTTAGTAAGATTTAAAAATATTAATTCCTGATTTTTATTTAGTATACACTGCCACTTGAGCTGATAAACCAACAGAACCTGACAGAATGGATAGAAATTTTGAAGACCGTTGTGAACAGGGATGTTCCTAATGTAAGTTTCTATGTGTTATTTTATTACAAAACATAAATATTTAATAATCTCTTGGATTTTCACTGATAGTTCCTGTAACATTCTTTATGAACTTCTGTAATTCATGATGCAGTTTTTTTCTAGATACATGGATTTCTTTTGTTTATATGTATACTAAGTAAGTTGTGAAAGATTATTTCATATACTATTGGTTAAGTGCTTGTGTGTATTTGCTTATTTTATCCTAATTTTTCTGTTTCTTAATTTCTCTGTTGTTTATGGTACTGGGGTTTGAACATTCTTGGCAAACAGTTTATTACTGAGCTATATCCCAGCCCAACTTCTCTCTTCTTAACTAGATGAATTTAGGGTTAGCTGGGTGTGGTGATGCAAGCCTATAATCACAGTGACTTGGGAGGCTGAGACAGTAGTATGACAAGTTTGAGGCCAGCCTCAACAATTTAGTTGACATCCTATTTTAAAATAAAGAATTTTTAAAAGAGATAGAGGTATAGTTTAGTACTGCGTTCCACCCGTCCCCTCATCTTTATGGTTGGATTTTAGCCCAGTAATTTGTCAAACATCTGTGGACAGAGGGAAAACCTGATTCACAAGTTGGCAAGACATTGTACTTACATTATTTTTAAAAAATTATAATTTATGACATAAAATATATCCATTTACCATGTATAACATAGTGGGTTTTGGTACAGAGTTGTTACATTTTACATTTTATCATAAGTTTTAAAATTACCATAATATTTTTATATAATCTAATTTTTATTTTCCACATTTTTTTTAAAGAGAGAGTGAGAGAGAGATAATTTTTTAATATTTATTTTTTTTAGTTTTCGGTGGACACAACATCTTTTGTTTGTATGTGGTGCTGAGGATTGAACCTGGGTCGCATGCATGCCAGGCGAGCGTGCTACCGCTTGAGCCACATCCCCAGCCCTATTTTCCACATTTTTTATTGGTGTATTATAACTACACATAGTGGTGGGATTTGTTGCCACATATTCATACATGTATATAATGTAACAATATGATTTGGCCAGTTTCACTCAACTGTATAATCTAGTATCATAGAAAGTAAATACAACTTGTAAATACAAGTTCCTCCTGAACAATTAGTATGTTTTAGGTTCTATTATATAATTTGCTTATTTGGTCCTCAAAATAATCCTTCTGGCTTTTATATTAAACTTAAGTATGGGACAGTCATGTAACTTCTTAGTCAGTGGAATGTTTAATAATTGCCTAAAGAAGACTAGGTTCTTATTTTGCAGTTTACTTATTTTTTCCCCTGTACTGGGATTGAACCCAGGGTCACAGCCAAGCTAAGCAGACACTTTTCCACTGAGCTATATTCCCAGTCCTTATTTAAATTTTTATATGTGTGTGTGGTAGTCCTCCCACTCCTCCCAGTACTGGGCTTTGAACCCAGAGGCACTCCACTACTGAGCTACATATGTTTTGTTTTTTTCATTTTGAGATAGAGTTTCACTGAGTTTTTAAGGCCTCAATCAGTTGCTGAGGCTAGCCTTGAACTTGCAGTCCTCCTGCATTAGCCTCTTAAGTTGCTGGGATTAGAGGCTTCTGCTATTATATTCAAAAAGATTTGAATCCGTGCAGAAGACAAAATATTTTTCCCCCTCTATAGGAAATCAGGTTGGTGTGTATTTTTAATTGGTACAAAATATAACTAAAATGTCTTATATATTTTACACCTTTTTGTGGTATAATTTATATTCAGTAACATTCACCAGATTATAAGTAAATAATTTAAGTGGGTTATTTAAGTTGTATGATCAGTATAACAGTCACCCTAGAATGTTTGTTCATGCCTGGTTCTTATCATCTGTTATTGATTTTTGCCTTGTATATTTCTTTTCTCTTTTTATTTTTTTTTAGAAGTAATTGAATACAATACTTTTATTTTATTTATTTTTATTTGGTGCTGAGGATTGACCTCAGGGCCTTTCACGTGCTAGATGAGCGCTCTAACGCTGAGCCACAACCCCAGCTTCTGTCTTGTATATTTCTTTTTTAAAAAATATTTATTTCTTTTTAGTTTTAGGTGGACACAATATCTTTATTTTACATTTATGTGGTGCTGAGGATCGAACCTAGTGCCTCATGCATGGTAGGCGAGTGCTCTACCACTGTGCCACAGCCCACAGCCCTAAAATATTTATTTTTTTAGTTTTAGGAGGACACAGTATCTTTGTTTTTATGTGGTGCTGAGGATTGAACCTAGTGCCTCATGCATGGTAGGCAAGCATTCTACCACTGAGCCATATCCCCAGCCCTGTATATTTCTTGATATACAAGTAATCTTATGTTTCTTCTTTTGCTTAATATATTAATGAGATTCATTCATATTTTAAAGGAGATTGTTTATTTGCTGTAAAATATTATCCCTTTATGTAGATATACCTCAGTTTATGATATTTTCTCATGTTGATAGATAATCAGGATGGTTTTCACATATAAGTATTTTAGATAGAACCAAAATGAACATGTTTGAGACTTTTTTTACTAATTTCCAAAATGACTTTCAAAGTAGTTGTAGCATTGTACTCTCTGGCAATATATGACAGCTTCTTCTGTTTTAATTCTTATTTTTCTATTAGATCAGTGTAACAGCTCATTATTTGAATGGTAGAATAGTAGTCTTATGAAAGTGATGTGATTAAACATTACCTTATTAGTAAATATTTAGGTTCTTTACACTTTTTTGCTTTTATGAATAGTATTGTGAATATTCTAATACATAAAACATTGTTTATCTATACTGATATCCAAAACTAGATTTTGGAAATGGAGTCTCTTATGTCCTTCCCATTATGAACTATTCTGATTTTTTTTTTTTTTTTTTTTTTTTTGGCGGGGCAGGGAATGGGAGGGTACTGGGGATTGAACTCAAGGTCATTTGACCACTGAGCCACATCCCAACCCCCGTTGGTATTTTATTTAGAGACAGGGTCTCACTGAACTGCTTAGCGCCTCACTTTTTACTGAGGCTGGCTTTGAACTTGCAATCTTCCTGCCTCAGCCTCCAGAGAAGCTGCAATTCCAGGTGTGCACTACTGAGCCCTGCTGTTCTGGTTTTGATTAAGATACTATTGTCTGGGCTGGGGTTGTAGCTTAGTGGTAGAGCACTTGCCTAGCATGTTCAAGTCACTGGGTTTGATTCTCAACACCACATATAAGTAAATAAAATAAGTCCATTGACAACTAAAACAAATTTTTAAAAAAGGTACTATTTTCATTGGCTTGACTTTATATGATTAAGATCATGGCTAAAATTGTTGATTTTAATTGTCTATAAGAGTTTTTAAAAGCCTTTAGATTAAAATAGGGGTCAGTGCTTTCTCAAGTCTGATCTATTGCAAAAGGCCAGCATTAGAAGCACATGCACAAGCTTTTCCTTATAGATAGTATTATCTTTTATTAACATTAAATAAATGTTTCTTTAAAGGAAACTCTTCAAGTTGAAGAAGATGATAGACCTGAGTTACCGTGGTGGAAATGTAAGAAGTGGGCTTTACATATTTTAGCAAGACTTTTTGAAAGGTAATCTTTTCTCTGATTTGGTGATTTCAGTTTATTTTTTAAAGCTTTTGTTTTTATAAGTGCAGATTTAAAGGATTATAAAGAAATAATGGGCATGTTAATGTTTTGTTAGATATGGAAGTCCTGGCAATGTTTCCAAGGAATATAATGAATTTGCCGAAGTATTTCTGAAAGCATTTGCTGTTGGTGTCCAACAAGTAAGTCTCAGATAAGTTTTCCTAAGTAGAAATATTTTACTTTAAAGTTAATTTCTGTCTTGCTTATTTCTAGTTTTCTTTCCATCTGAAGGCTGCATGTTTGAACCCTATAGCAATTCTCAAACAGTTTTTTGGTCTGAGGACTTCTTTCTGATCTTTAAAACATTACTCAGGAGCGTTCATTTACAAGGTTACTTACCGATATCTATCATTATAATTGAAAACAAAATTGAATAGATAAGTGGGGCATGATGGCACACACCTATGGTTCCTGTGACTTGGAAAGAAAAGGCAAAAAGATCACTTGAGCCCAGAAATTCAAGACCAGTCTGGGCAAGATCCAACAACATCCATTATTACATTTTAATATAAAAAATTTGTCTTCAGTAAAAAATAGCTATTTTCCAAAATGAAAATGTTTTAGAAAGAGGACTTATTGTCTCTTACACATTTGTTTTTCATAAAATTTTTAATAGAAAGGACCTAGATATTTACCTGCTTCTGTATTCAGTCTGTGTTAATTCACTATGGTTGACATTAAAAACAAAATATTGGCCTCATGGGTATGAAGCTGAAAAATGGAAGTGTAATAGACTTCAGATAATTATGGAAATTTAAAAAAATCTCACCAAAATTTGACTACACATTTCTTCCAAGTTCATTGCAATATGGAGTTTCTAAAGTGGCTGGGTGTGGTGGTACACTTATATAATCTCAGGCTGAGAGAAGGATCACAAGATCAGAGCTAGTCTCAGTGAGGCAACTTAGTGAGACCCTGTCTCAGTACTTAGACAGAACTCAGTGATAAAGCACCCTGAGTTTAATCCTCAGGACCCAAAACAATAATAACAAAAACTTTTTAACAGTGAATATTTTCCATTAAAATATTTTGGTGTATATTGCAGTCTGAGTCTCTTATTTACACACGATTTTATAACATCTTGGACTTGGCATTTGAAAAGTGTTTATTCATTGAGTTAGTGCAGGCTTTGCAAATGTAATCACCTCACTGTACAATTTCAAAAGAAACCATGCTTGTTTATATCACCACTAGTCTTAGCATACATATCCTTTCTGTTGGAAAGCTCTCAAGCTAATGGTGGTGAATCCAGGATGCCTAGAATTCTAATTTTTGCTTGAAAACTGAAATTTAAACGGTAACATGTTGTCAATTATTTCTTTCAAGTGACAGGATTATTTTATTTTAGGGAAAATTCTGCCATATGCACAAGTCTAATAACCGTAATTTGTTTTTTAGTTCTTTCTATCATAAAATTGTCTTTCATGCAATGAGTAATTATTTTAGTTTGCCTTTCAGTCTCAAATAGCTTTTCTTCCTACCTTTGTACTTTGTAATATGGCAGGTGACCTCTATGTGTACTTTCTCATTTAATAATTTAGTAATTATAATTTTTTCTGGTTCATCAGAGACATTCTTAAGGAAAACTTGTTCTACATGTATGTGGTTTAGTGCTACTTCCTTGATTCTTTTAGGTATCAAGGAACTTTAGTTGATTGATGCAAATGTCAGCCCAGTTTAAAAAGAAGGGCATATAGCATTTTGGCGTTATTATGAAATAGCTTTAATTTCTTGGGTCCTCTGATGAGAATCTTCTTAGGATTCACAGAAGTCTGAATCATAATGAAAATTGATGTTGTGAAATATCAATTAGAGTTAGAACTCTTGACCACAGTTAAATAGGTGAGTGGTTTGGTAGGTTTTCCTAGAAGATGCTCAATAAGACAGGGCTATCCCAGAATATTGTGGTAATTCAATAGGCAGCATATGTTTTTCATTGTATACTGAATCAGAAACTAGGCCTTTGATATATTTTCACTTAAATTTGTTTATGAAATAAATGCCTTGGGAGTAAATGTGTTTCTTCACATAATTTCAAAAATTACTACTTATTAAATGAATTTGGTTGTTAGTTTTAATGATGATCTGGCCATTAAGGTAAATGTCATATTGGGCTGGAGATGTTGCTTAGTGCTAGAACACTTGTCTAGTATGTGTGAGGCCCGTGGTTCAATCCCCAGAAATGCAAAGGTAAAGAAATAATGTCAGATTATTTTATTTCATAAGTGGTTAATTTTTATTTGAACTTCAGTTTTTAATGGAACTTTTTTTCCCTCCCAAAGGTTTTATTGAAGGTGTTATATCAGTACAAGGAGAAGCAATACATGGCTCCTCGAGTTTTACAACAGACATTAAATTATATAAACCAAGGAGTTTCCCATGCCCTTACCTGGAAGAACCTGAAGCCTCATATACAAGTAATATTTTTGTACCTGCAGTGCTTTTCGTAAATATAATAGAAGTAACATTAATTTCCACAAAGTTTGAAAATTTGTGTTTTTTAATTTTTTTTCCTATTGTAGTTCTGTTGATTATTTTGATTGTATATTAGTAAAAGGAGAGATTGTTTTCCAGGATAATTGGCTGACCTACTATAAGTAATTTATTTGTTTATTTGTTTTTACAGCTGCAGGATTTCAGAGACTTAAAATTTTAAATTGAATTCCTTCAGAATACTTAATGTGTACCTATATATGCATGTCTTATTTTATAATCACTTCTTACAGAAAAGGTAAAAACTTTTAGTTGATCTGGAAGTGCATTAGTAAAGTTTGTATTAAACTTTAAAACACACCAAGTGTTGTGGTGCATGCATGTAATCTCAGGAAGGCAAAGGCAGAAGGATCCTAACTTTAAGGGCAGTCTTGGCAATTAGTAAAATCCTATTTCAAAATCAAGAAAGGACTGGGGATATGGCTCAGTGGTAAAGTACTCCTGGGTTCAATCCCCAGTACAAGAAAATAAAATTCATGTCATATTTGGCACACACTCATAATCCCATCCTGTCTGGAGTTTGAGACAGGAGGATTTGTTTGAGGCCAGCCTCAGCAAATAAGTGAGGCCCTAAGCAATTTAGCAAGACCCTGTCTCAAAACAAAAAATTGAAAAGCATTGGGGATGTGAGTCAGTGGTTAAGTGCCCCTGGGTTCAGTCCCTGGTACCAAAATAAACACACACACACACAGTTATTTCTTTTAGTACTTAAAGGAGATTTGTCAGTTGAAATTTGAAAGCTAAAGGCTATTACTTTTCTTAATTTTTAATTTGCAGGGCATTATCCAAGATGTTATTTTTCCATTGATGTGCTATACAGATGCTGATGAGGAACTTTGGCAAGAAGACCCTTATGAATATATACGCATGAAATTTGGTGAGGAATTTTAATTTTTAGAAACAATATGTCATAGTAAAAGTTAAAGTGATTATCTGTAGCAAACCAAAGTGATGTTATAGCCTTATCTTTGGTTCTATCAAACAACAGTTTATCCCTTCTTAAGATGATTCATTAATTATAACATGATAATTTTTATTTTTAGGAGACATAAATTGTAGGTGTTAAATTATTTAGTTATGAGGATTGCATGTGCTTCTGACACATGCCAAAACTGTTAGATAGTCAAGATTACTCCTTAACACTAAGTGTCTAGCCTGTGCTTTTAGATCCAATGTCAGTCATAATATGTGAGGGAATTAAAAAGATGCATACTGAAACCTGGAGTAACCTGGAGTAAACCTGGAGTACTTCCTGCATAAAACTAAAGAATTATAATTTGGCTAATGTTGAGTTTTTGTCCTTTTTCCTACCAGAATACTCTGTACTTTTGCCAACCCTATTTTGAACATTCCTATAGTGTTTTGTGTGAAAGAATTTTTTAGGAGAATTAGATGTGTTACCATTTAATTTGTTTAAAAAGATTAAGATTAATTTTCTTATTTACTTTATATCAGATATAGAAAATTTTAAATGCCCTTTTTACACGGCATAACCTATAAATTACTTATTATTAAATTTAAAAAGAAATTTTTTTAGTTGTCAATGGACCTTTATTTATTTATTTAGTGTGGTACTGAGATTTGAACCTAGTGCCTAACACATTCTAGGCAAGCGCTCTACCACTGAGGTACAACCCCATCCCTGAAAATGTTTTTTGATGAAATTAAAATTATTGTTTTCTATTGTAATTTTAAATTTGTTTTCCAGATGTATTTGAAGATTTCATTTCTCCTACCACTGCTGCCCAAACACTTTTGTTTACAGCCTGTAGTAAGAGGAAAGAAGTAAGTTATTTAATTTGCAGATAACTTTTGCTACAGTACCTAAAATCTGTTCAGATATACTCAGTTACAAATGCCAGACATGTTAGTCATTTGTTAAGTGTATTTTTAAAGAGCATTGGAGTAAAGTATTACTTATCTCTCAATCTAGGTACTACAGAAGACTATGGGATTTTGTTACCAAATTCTTACAGAACCAAATGCTGATCCTCGAAAAAAAGATGGAGCCTTACATATGATTGGCTCTTTAGCTGAAATACTTCTGAAGGTATTTTTTTTTTTGAATGTGTGTCTTATGTAGGTAGTTCATTTAAATTAACATGTTTATTGAGGTACAGTAAACATATGGTGCAGTTTGCCTGTTTAAAGTATACAGTTCAGTGGTTTTTAGTTATATTCAGAGAATTATACAATCATTACCCCTGGATAATTTCAAACATTTTCATTAATCCCAAAAGAAACCATGTGGACATTAGCAGTCTTTCCCCATTTCATCCCAAACCTCCTAGCCCTATGCTTCTCTTTGTGTACAATTGCGTCTGGATTTGTTCTGGATATGTCATATAATGGAGGTGTAATGTATGGTCTTTGGAGAGTTTTCTTTCATTTTGTATATATGCAGGGTTCATAATGTAGCATTTGTCAGTTCTTTTTGTTGGTACATTTTGTTGAAATTTTGCATTTCATTTGTTCATTCATCAGTTGGTGAACATTTGCTTTGTTTTCACTTTTGAATATTATGAAAAATGCTATGAATATTTGTGTACAATTTTCTATGGGGATACAGGTTTTTATTTCTTTGGGGTATGTACCTAGGAGTTTAAATTGGTGGTCATAGTTGAGAAACCACAGGATTCTTTTCCAAAGTGGGTATATCATTTTATGTTTCTACCAGCACTGTATGAAGGTTTTCATTTTTCCACATTCTTACCAGTACTTATATTCTTTTTTATTATGCCATTTTAGTTAACGGGAAATGACATCTCATCATGGTTTTGATTTCCATGTTCCTGACGGCTAATAGTTTGAGAATATTTTTTTTCTTTTTTAAACAGAGAGAATTTTTTAATTTTAATATTATTTGTCAGTTTTTGGTGGACACAACATCTTTATTTTATTTTATGTGGTGCTTAGGATCAAACCCAGCGGCCTGTACATGCCAGGTGAACGCATTACTGCTTGAGCCACGTCCCCAGCCCAGTATGAGAATCTTTATTGGCCATTTGTCTGGAGAAATGTCTATTCAAATCATATTTCCCTCTTCCCATTTATTTATTTATTTATTTATTTATTTATTTATTTATTTATTTATTTATTTGTTTATTTGTTTGTTTGTTTGTTTTTACATCGTTTTAAACACCTTTATTTATTTTTATATGATACTGAAGATCGAACCCAGGGCCTCAACACGTGCTATGTAGCGCTCTACCACTGAGCCTCAGCCCCAACCCTCTCTCTCCCTTTTAATTGGATCATTTTTTAAAAAAATATTTTTAGTTTTACATGAACACAGTACCTTTATTTTGTTTAGGGTTTTTGTGTTTTTTTTTTTTTTTTAATGTGTTGAGGATTGAACCCAGTGTCTCATGCAAGTGCTCTACGATTGAGCCATTACCCGAGTCCAGGTCATTTGTTTTTTACTATTGATTAGTTAGAGATCTTAAATACTAGACGCTTGCTTGCTTGCTTATTTATTTTTGCCTATGTAAATGCTCTATTAGCTTTCATGATCAACTGAGATACAAAAACAGAATTATGGTTTATAGATAGAGTTTAGATTTTGGTTAATATGTCTGGGCCACCACATCTATCTCCCTTCGTGATGTCCTTTAATGTTTCAATAGGATTTTGATACAATATCCAATTTATCTACATTTTCTCTCCTTGCTTGTGTTGAAGATATTTGTTTTCAGATGAGGTTTTGTGCCCATATACCCACTAGCTACTGGCATACTGGGGTTTGAACCCAGGGATGCTTTACTACTGGCTGTGTCCCCAGCCCTTTCTATTTTGTTTGAGACTGGGTTTCACTCAGTTATCCAGGCTAGAACTTGCAGTCTTCTTGCCTCACCCTCCTGAATTGCTGGGATTACTGGTGTGGCAACTACATCAGGTTGAGTTTTGTTCTGTACATATTGCAGGATAGTTGTTAAAGAATGTTTTTCTTCTAAAATTTATGCATCTTTAGGACAATTTGCAAACATGAAACATCCATTTGCAAGTTTTCCCACTGAATCTTTAATGTTCATTTGATGTGCAGTTCAAGGAATTCTTCTAAAACCATTGTTAACCATTTGGGAAATATTGAATTTTAGATTTATGAAAGTATCTTTCTTTTTTTGGTGGTGGTGCAGCTACTGAGGATTGAACTTAGGATGCTTTACCACTGAGATACATCCCGAGCCCTTTTTATTTTTTGAGACAGGGTCTTGCTAAGTTTCTTAGGCCTCAAAAAATTGCTGAGACTAGCCTTGAACTTGTGATCCTCCTGCCTTAGCCTCTTAAATTGCTGGGATTACAGGTGTGTGCCACCACTCTTTGCTCAGAAAAAACGATATCTAGTTTATAGTTTGAGAGCAGGATATTTCTCTAGCTATATATGTTCAGTTAGATACTATACAGAGAGGTTGTTTCGTTAGAAAAGTTTCATGAGAAAAAAGTAAGAAGTAAAGTTAACTTTGTTGTCATTAAACACCATTTTTATAAAAATTTGGTCTAATAGCTTGTTTGCCATTTTGTTTTTAAACCTTGGGTTGGGCAAGGTAGGCCTCAGTAATCATATTGAAATTTTTATTTTTTGTGGTGCTAGGAATTGAATCCAGGACCCAGCACAGCACATGCTAGGAAAGTACTCTAACCATTGAACTACACTCCCAGACTTCTAATTACTTTCTAATGAGGTGATTTTAAACATATAAGAATGTATTGGGGCTTTGGTTTCAAGGGGTCAGAGGATTAAAGTAAATGTATGTTATGACATTAATAGTCAATGTTCTATCTACTTGGAAATCGAAATGATGGTATTTGGAACTATATCCAAATAATTGTTTATATTTACAGAAAAAGATTTATAAGGACCAGATGGAATACATGTTGCAGAATCACGTATTCCCTCTCTTCAGCAGTGACCTAGGCTACATGAGAGCAAGGGTATGTTTCCAAGCTGTAATATTTTTTATATGTATATCCTGTAATAAATGACTGTGGGTTTTTACACTTAAAAGTTTTGAATGTTTTACTTCAAAAGCTATGTTTCATGTAGGATGTCTGTTTAATGTAAATCTTTAAATGGCTGCTATAATGTGTGCATGGTTTTCATCTGTGTCTGGTAGCAATGTCTGTCTGTGTTTTGCATTCAGATCTTGCTATCCACACAAATGTATTGTAGCCAAAGAGTAACTTGGGATCATAGTACTGGTCTAGTGTTGTCTCTTTGGACATATCTACCACTGGCCAGCCTCCAAATTCCCATACATTGAACTCTAAAAAGAGATTAGCTTAGGGGAATTTGGTGTATGATATTTATAATCATTGTGCTTTTTTTAAAAAGGCTTGCTGGGTACTTCACTATTTTTGTGAGGTGAAGTTCAAAAGTGATCAGAATCTCCAAACCGCCTTAGAGCTGACAAGAAGATGTCTGATTGATGATAGGGAAATGCCTGTAAAAGTGGAAGCCGCCATTGCACTTCAAGTGTTGATTAGCAATCAAGAAAAAGGTAAAGGATTTGCATGTGAAAAATACCGAATTTCTTTTTGCCTAATTGTACAATTCTTATTCTTAGGAAGTTAACACTTTTTTTTCTTCTTTCTTCTTTTGTGGTGCTCCAGATTGAACCCTGCACCATGCTGGGCAAGGACTCAAACACTGAGATATATCCCCAGTCATATTATACTTCCTTTTTATGTGAAAGTACTCTTTTTTACATGTTGTGTCAGGATTCTAAAAGATATAATTGCTTTACAAAAGAAGGGTTTTTTTTTTTTTTCTCTTACAGCTAAAGAATACATCACACCATTTATCAGACCTGTAATGCAGGCCCTTCTTCATATTATAAGAGAAACAGAAAATGATGATCTTACCAATGTAATTCAGAAAATGATCTGTGAATATAGTGAAGAAGTTACTCCTATTGCAGTAGAAATGACACAACATTTGGTATGTTTGGATTACCATTTTTTGTAAGCATTTAAATTTAGCTCGCAGTAGGTTCCAGTTAATGTGTTACAAGTACCTTGACTTAGATTTGAAACAAATATTTTATGGAGCTTAATAGGTAGGATGTAGGGTTTTAAGCCCCTTGACAGCTATTTTAACTCATTTAATTTTCATACAGACCTGGGTAAAGATTATACTATTTTACAGATACAAAATATAACAGGTAAAAGTTTAAATAACTTGCCCACATTGGATATGGTAGGGCTTGGATTTATACGTAGGCCTTCACCGTACTCTTTGTTTTTTAATTTTTTTATGATCTTGGGGATTGAACTCGGATGTTCAACCACTGAATATCCAGTCATTTTAAATTAATTAATTAATTAATTTGTAATTTTTTTTCTTTTGAGGCAGAACCTTGCTAAGTTGAACAGATTGGCCTTGATCCTCCTGCCTCAGCCTTCTGAGTAGCTAGGACTACCAGGCTTTCACCTTTGAGCACAGATTAAGCCATTCATATTAATGAAAATATTCATAATATTGAGTACATTCTATAACTTGTCTCCTTTTTGAGAAAGTGTGAGTAACTGGAGCTCGAACCTAGCTAGGGTGCTCTACCTCTAGCTGCACGCTCAACCCTTTTCTTTTACTTTGCTTTGTTTCATTTTTCAGTTCTGGGCATTGAACCTGGGGACGTTTTACCATTGATCCATATCCCCATCCCTTTTTATTTTTTATTTTGAAACAGGATCTTGATAAGTTGCTGAGGCTGTTCTTAAACTTTTGGTCCTCCTACATCAGTCTCTTACGTTACTGGGAGTATAAGCATGCAATACTGTGTGCCCAGGTTTTATGTCATTTTTGAGACACGATCCTGTTAAATTGGCCAGGCTAGCCTTAAAACTTGAAATCCTCCTACCTCAACCTCCTGGGTCATTTGGATTACAATTGTATATCACTGCACCTGGCCACTTGTTTCTTTTAATCTTCACAGTATTTCTGTGAACTTCCCAAATTGTCATGTCAAGAAAAGTCTAGGAAGGGAGTTCAAGTAAGCTTGTTTCAGGTCACCCTATGAGTGATGGAGCAAGACCATTTGATTATAGAGCCTACACTGTTAATTATTCATTAATTTGGAGGCATTGATTTCTTCTGCATTTCCAGTGAGAACATTTTAAAAATAAAAGTGTTGCGGGCAGGGCAGGGTGGGATTGGAGGGGGAAAAAACACCTGCAAACTAAAATAGTGTTAAGACTACCGTATAGTGTTTAATTGACAAACCTAAGTTGCATTCTTTTGGGTCTAGGCAATGACGTTTAACCAAGTAATCCAGACTGGTCCAGATGAAGAAGGAAGTGATGACAAGGCAGTTACCGCCATGGGAATTCTCAATACCATCGATACACTTCTTAGTGTAGTTGAAGATCATAAAGAGGTAAGAAATGATTCATTCTGGAATAGGTTTTATGCACTGTCATTTTATACTGAATGTGCTATAATTTTTGGAGGGCATGACCTGAGATGACTCTATAATCATCCCATCTACTTTGACTTTGCATTTTTAGTAAAAAAAAAAATGTTTTGGTAAAATATGTATAACATAAAATTTGCCATCTTAGCCATTTGTAAGTGTACAGTTTACTGATATTGAGTGCTTCAAATTGTTTTGCAAGCATCACCACAGTCTTTCTACTTATCTTTTTAAAATATATTTTTATTTTTTTATAGTTGTAGATAGACACAATACCTTTATTTTATTTTTATGTGGTGCTGAGGATTGAGCCCAGTACCTCATACATGCGAGGCAAACACTCTGCCACTGAGCCATGATCCCAGCCCTTCTTACCTATCTTTTTTTTTTTTCGGTTGTCTTTTAGAAAATTAAGGGAACTATAATCATGGATTTTTAAAAATTGAATTATTTCAAACATCCAGAAAAAGATAAACCATAGAGAAAACTAGCTGATACTACCTAATCACTACCAAATATTATTGCATTTAATCATTTGTATATTATGTTTAGATTTTACTTTCAGGAAAAACAATTTCAGATGATTTGGGGTGGGGTTTTTTTGTTTTTTATTTTATTTTATTTTTTTGTGGTGAGGAGTGTTGAATGCACGACCTTGTATATGTAAGGCATTTTGTCTGCTAGTGTGCTTACATACAGCCCCAGCAATTTCAGTTAGATGTAGTTGAATCCCTCAGGGGATTGCTTCCTAATCTCCTTTCCCTCCTTCTGTCCTTCCTCTAAAATCAATTACTGTCGTGAATTTGGAGGAATAAATTTTGGTGTAGATGTTTCTATAGGTTATCTTATCCATAGCTGTGTGTTTTTAGATCTCTGCCTTTTGAAGCTTGAGATTTCCAATAAACCATTGTTGTATTCCCTATTAAAATAGAATATAGGCAGAAGACATCAGAAATCTTATAGCTGCTTTAACAAGTAGATTATTTTGAGGAATTGAAGATGTATTGCATAATATGTATTTGAAATGGCTATTTTGCTTCTTTTTGGGGGGTTCAAGTACTGGGATTGAATTCAGGGGCACTGGACCACTGAGCCACATCCCCATCCCTATTTTGTATTTTATTTAGAGACAGGCCGTTTCTTAGTTGCTTAGCAACTCACTTTACTAAGGCTAGCTTTCAACTTATGATCCTTCTATCTCATTCTCCCGAGCTCCTGGGATCACAGGCACGTTGCATCGCACCCTGCTCTTATTATAATTTTGAGGTGTGGTCTTGCTAAATTGGTGAGGCTGGTCTAGAACTTGGGATCCTTCTCCCTCAACTCTTTGAGTCTGTGAATGCAGGCATGTACCACCATGCTCAGTTTATCTCCTTGTATACCTGATTAGTAGGAAAATATTTAATCTCCAGAATGTTCTTTTAACATTCTGATGGCTGTCAAAGATTTGTGGTTCTTTTGAAGGCCATACTGAAAATTAATGATGAGTCAGTTATTTTCTATTAATTGTGATTGTGACGGGGAGCCCGAGTTCATCTCCTTGGTTCACTGATATAATTTGAAAAACAGCAGTGACTTCAAAATTATTGAGATTGGTAGCAACAATGATTTCCTTCAGATTATTTCTCGTGTGACTATTTGGTTACCTCTGGACTGAAGGAGTCAGTGCTTAACACACAAAAAAGTACCTCTAGGTGCCAGGAGCAATGACACTTGCCTGTAATTCCAGCACTCAGGAACTTGGGGCTGAGACAGGAGGGTTGCAAATTCAAAGCCAGCTTTGGCAAATTAGTGAGACCCTATGCAACTTAGTGAGACCCTGTCTCAAAATAAAAAGGTCTGGTGATGTGACTCAGTGATTAAGAACACCTGGGTTCAATCCCTAGGACCAAAAAAAATCAAAACCTATAGGTTCTCTTCAGAGTAGTTATATTGCATATCCCAGTATGCAAATTATAACCTTTCAGTTTTTAGTAGATGAATCAAGTTATTTGTGTTTTTTCACTATTTGTGTTTTTCATTTGTGTTTTATCATTTTTTAATGATATTTCATCAAATTTCAATCTCAGATTGGTTTATAGTTTCATAATATGCATGTCAATTCATAACAACATGATTTAACAACGTGCTTTCATATAGAAATGTAGTGGGTTATTGTATATTATCTTAACAATTTATTAAATGTGCTATAATTCCATATGATTTTTTTGTCCCCCTTCTTTTTTAGATAACCCAGCAACTTGAAGGGATCTGCTTACAGGTCATTGGTACTGTTTTACAGCAGCATGTCTTAGGTATCATTACACATATTGTACTAAGAATTTAGTGCCATTCGCATTGGTAAACATTTTCCTAATGACTTAGTATTCTCTTTTAGAATTCTATGAAGAGATCTTCTCTTTGGCTCATAGTTTGACATGTCAACAAGTATCTCCACAGATGTGGCAGCTACTGCCCCTTGTATTTGAGGTCTTTCAGCAAGATGGCTTTGATTACTTTACAGGTAAGTCTAATTAGCATGAAAATACTGAAAGTTTCACCTTTCCCCCAGGTTGATTGATTCATTTATAGCGTATCATTTGGTTATATACTTTTAAATGCTCCAACTTCTTCATTGGTTGGGTAAGTTATCATTAGTAGTTAATGCTCAAGGACAACACATAGTATTGATTTCTGTTTTATATTTTGACTTAGTTATTTTAGGTTTGCTCTTTTAGTGCCTCCATAGCTATTTTATGTATGATTATTTGTGTGTTTGTTTTACTATTATATATGAAGGAATACAATTAAGAAATAGGTTCCTTTCTGCATTAAAATTGAATACATTTTTACTAAAATTGAATGACAGAAAATGGGCGTCGTGATGTTTACTTGTATTCCAGTGTCTCAGAAAGCTGAGTAAGGAAGATAGTAAGTTTGAGGCCAGCCTTGTCAAATTTTAGATCACCCTGGACCAAGTTGGGAGACCTTGACTCAAAATACAGAGGGCTTGGGATGTAGCTTAGTGGTAAAAACTCCTTTAAGTTAAATCCCCCATACTAGAAGTTTAAAAAAAAAATAGATCATCTGATTTCACAGATTTGCCCTTTTCTAAGGAAAATTTTCAGAAGATAAAGCATTTGTATTAGTAAACATGTATAACTATGCTTTTTATTAATACAGACATGATGCCTCTTCTGCATAATTATGTAACAGTTGATACAGACACACTTCTATCTGATACCAAGTATCTTGAGATGATATACAGTATGTGCAAAAAGGTAGGTCATTTTAAGTTAATATTAGATCTTACAAGTTTGCTCCTATACAATTATGAGGATACATTTGATATCACATTATGAAAAACATGGTGAGCACGTGGGTCTGATAAAATCAAAGGGTTTAAAGGCTATGAACACTCAGGCGTGGTGATGCACATCTATAATCACAGCAGCTTGGGAGGCTGAAATCAGAGGATTATAAATTTAAGGCTAGATTCAGCTAGTAAGTGTGGGAGACCAACCTTACACGTGACTGGGTACTGAGGCATTCAGTCACAGAAATGTGGCAGAGCTTTCCCCACCCTTCTTGGAAGTGCCTTATGTGGGTCACCTTGTCTTACTGTGCCCTTGGATGTGGCCTACCCAGGTGTCAGTCAACCTACTGACAGTGAACATCATGAAGGTAGACTCAGCCCTCTGAAACCTGACCCCTTGCCTCATTTAAATAACTTTCCTCAATAAAAAGGGTCAGCTCGTGCTCTCCCTCTCTCTCTTTCTGCGGACCCTTAAGGTCAGAGGAGCCATCACAGCAAACCCAAACAAAAAGATATTTGTGTCTCTTGTGTGGTTATTTTGCACAGCCCAGTCAGCCCAGTTTTACTGGAGTACCCTGAGCCTTTTAGTCTTGAGAAGAGAAACCCGGCAAGAAAGGCTCTAAACCAAGTAGTGAGACACTGTCTTTAAATAAAAAAGAACAAGGCCTGGAGGTGTGCAGCTCACGAGTAAAGCATCCCTGAGTTAAATCCCCAGTACACCCGACTCCCTGAAAAAAGTTCAAAAAAACTTTGTTTTCTAGATTACCTAGTAATGACTTTAGCATGCACATGTCTTCTGTATGGTTTCTGACATTTACTTACTTAGAGTTACAAATGTTTTGATTTTTAGAGTGTCTGGGGTTTACTTTAACTTAGTTCTGTGGAAACTAAAGAAGGAAAGAATCAATAGCTTGAGATTTTTTGAAAGAATTAGGAATAGTAGACAGATGTTAATTGTTTAATTTTTTTTTTTTAGTTAGAGTCGGATAGAGATGTATAAAGGAAAGAAATACTTGGAGATTGTAGGTTTCTAGAGGTTAGAAAATAAAAATACTATTCTTACAACATGGGTAGGGGGATAAATTTTTACTTACAGTTTGATTGGGGAGACATGTGTTTGGGGGGCTGGTGATATAATTCATACTATTTGAATTTCTAACAGTTTTTGTTAAGAAGTAGCCCCACAATAAAAAATGATTTTGCTGCCACGTATGGATGTAATTCAAGCTACTGATGAGATTGAGGAAGGAAGATTGCTTGAGCCCATGAATTCAAGGCCAGCTTGGGCATCAACCTTAGTGATAATCTGATTTACGAAGGGGAAAAGTATTTTTGTCAAGAAGGTTTTAGATATGCTTGTCTTTCACTTAATATTTTTCCCTTTTGACCTCTTGTTCATACAGTAATTCTTTAGTTGTGTTATTCATTTATTGCCAGTTATCTTGTCTATATTAATATTATGGTAAAAGAGATAATACTCTTACAATCTAGTTTGTTATTCCAGAACACTTATCTGTACATTTACAGTTTTCTAATATTAAGTACCATGTCATGTCCATATTCTTTAGTTCTTATCTGCCGTTTATAAGCCAGTGGTTGCCATCAATAGGATATTTCTTCCTCCTTCATCCTACAGCACCCCAACTCATCATTTTTCATTTTTTGAGACAAATGTTTTGTCTACAAATAGCAGCATTTGTGTAATTCTTAACAGAAGAGTCAGTACCCTGAGAAAGATTAAGTGTTTTAGCTTCTACCTTTGTGTGAGAAGGTACTGGTTCATATCCTGTTTTAATCCAGAATGGCATTTCTGGATAGATGCTTTGATCACTAAGAGCAGGACACCAGAAGGCTAGACTATATGACAAGTTTAAATTCTCAGGTGTTGTAGTTTAGTCTCTACAATGAACATTGTAATCATTCAGAACTACTCAGAAAGGAAAAGAAATAATTTCTGATGTAAACATTTTCATGAAACCTTCTTGGAATTTATATTCTTTGTTGATCAGGTTCTTACAGGAGTTGCGGGAGAAGATGCAGAATGTCATGCAGCAAAATTGTTAGAGGTCATCATTCTACAATGCAAAGGGCGTGGCATTGACCAGGTCAGTAAGGGTAACTGTGTGTAGATTGCTGAGATTGAATCCAGAGCCTCATGTATGCTAGGCAGACAGTCGACTTTTGAATTTCATTTCATCCCCAGCCCAAGGCTAACTTCTAATGCTTTTATTTGGAACTTCAGAGAATAAATCTATTTTTTACATATTTTTCTCCTTTTGGCATTTACAACATATTGTGATACACTGTTGTGTACCATAGCATTTATTTTCACTGTTGGTGTAAAATTTAACCAATATATATTAATGAACATATATTTAGTATGTTGAAAATACAAGTATTGAAGTTTCATGCGTACTTTGTTATGCTAGGTAAATATTGGCTTAAGATTTCTGACAGCTTTAGTAATTAAATGAGCCTAAAGGGTTAGTTGAGGCAACAGTTAAGTTAATATGGATAGAATAGTTAGGGTGCTATTCATTTCAGTCTTGGACTACCTTGTAATCTTTCTTTACAGTGCATTCCCTTATTCGTGGAGGCAGCTTTAGAGAGACTGACGAGAGAGGTTAAGACAAGTGAACTTCGAACAATGTGCCTGCAAGTTGCAATTGCAGCTTTATATTATAATCCGCACCTCCTACTCAACACCTTAGAAAATCTTCGCTTCCCTAATAACGTTGAGCCAGTTACAAACCATTTTATTACACAGTGGCTTAATGATGTTGACTGTTTCTTGGGGTAAGTAACATGAATTGGACCTTTATGAAGAACTCTTGTTTATTTAAGAAAATAGAGGAAAATTATTTTTTTTATATTATTTTTTTAGGCTTCATGACAGAAAGATGTGTGTTCTTGGCCTCTGTGCTCTTATTGATATGGAACAGATACCACAAGTTTTAAATCAGGTTTCTGGACAGATTTTGCCAGCTTTTATCCTTTTGTTTAATGGATTAAAAAGAGCGTATGCCTGCCATGCAGAACATGAAAACGACAGTGATGATGATGATGAAGCTGAAGATGATGATGAAACTGGTAAGAGATTTGTGGTGAATTTCAGCAACACATATATAGTTAAAAAACTACTGGACTTCTTTCTAGTCCTTCTCCCAAAATTTAGGATCATAGCCGGATGCATTTATAGTTGTTCATTCATAGAAAGACTTCCTTATCTCAGAAGAGTAGCAAAGTCTATAAAGGCAGAATTGTCATCTATGTTTCCTATAAGAGGGAAGTTCCAGGCATTATAGTATGCAATCAATAAAAGATGGTTACTCTGTATTTGTTTGGCATAGCAAATATAGCAAAGAATACATAAGTGATATTAGAAATTATTGCAATTGATGGGTGGGGTTGTGGCTCCGTGGTAGAGCCCTTGCCTAACACATGCAAGGCCCTGGGTTCAATCTTCAACACCACATAAAAATAAATAAATAAAGGTATTAGGTCTAAGTATAACTAAAAAATAAAAGAAATTACTGAAATTGATTCAAGGTAAGATAGGCATTGCAGTTTCTTATCTTTTTCCGCAAGTATTAACTTAGCGAGTCTTGTTTTCCATTTTGGCAGTACCAGGAATAGAACCCAGGGGTGCTCTACCACTTAGCTACATCCCTAGCCCTTTTTTATTTTTATTTAATCTCACAAAAGTTTCTATGGGTGAGGTTGGAGATGTGGCTGAGTTGTATCGCACCTTCCTTGAGGCCCTTGGTTTGATATCCAGCACTGGCCCCCTGCCAAAGTTTCTATGGGTATTACTCAAACTATATAATTTTTTATTGGTATTTAGTTTGAATTTTCATACTAGAAGGCCAAAAGCATATAATGGGCTGCAATCTTCCTTCAAACTAGGTGAGGTGACTCACACCTATAATCCCAGAGGCTGAGGCAGAAGAATTGAAAGTTAAAAGCCAGCCTTAGCAACTTAGTGAGATCCTTTTCAAAAAAAATACAGGCTGGAAATGTGGCTCAGTTGTAAAGCGCCCCTAAGTTCAATCCTTGGTACTTGTACTACCCCTTGCACACACCCCCCCCCAAAAAAAAATCATCTCTGGTGTTTAGAATAACAAGACATGGTTGGGTTTCTTGGACATGCATGAGAAGTTATTATTCTGTCTGTTGCTAGACATGGGTTTAAACACCAATTCCTGGAACTTTTCCTTGACTTTATTAATGAATTATAATTCGCTGAAAATGGTAAGCGATTGTCACTTTGAGTAACAAACTATTTCAGTATTATATTTATGACTTGGCAGAGGAACTAGGGAGTGATGAAGATGATATTGATGAAGATGGGCAAGAATATTTGGAGATTCTGGCTAAACAAGCAGGTGAAGATGGAGATGATGATGATTGGGAAGAAGATGATGCAGAGGAGACTGCTCTGGAAGGCTATTCCACAATCATTGATGATGAAGACAACCCTGTTGATGAGTATCAGATATTTAAAGCTATATTTCAAAGTAAGTCAGCTTATCACATATAGAACTTTCATTAAACAATCTGTCCCTTAATGAAGAGATTAATTAAAGTATCCAAAATTATTTATGATGATGCCGTCAAGTTACTGAGTATTCTGTCCTCTTCCTCTTATTTTTCCATTTAGTTTATAATTTTTGAAAGATGTACATTCTAGAATATAGTGTATTTCTTAAAAGTTAAGTACAGTGACAATTCCTCTTTCTTCTGATTCTCAGTCTTTCAATTTTCCTCAATTGTTCTTCCAAGTTTATATCTATTCAGTGTTTATGTATTTTTGCATCTCTTAATCAATTCATTCTGTTATTACAGAATTAGCAATTCTAATTAATCAATTTTAGGCTTCAAGCAGCTAATTTAACCACCCAAATTTGGTTGTAGTGATACAGATTTCTCCTGGAATTCTAGATATATCACAGTTATGTGTGGCTATAGAATACAACATGCTATTTTTGGTTAATAGCATCTTTTGCTTGAATTTCAAGGTGTAATGCCTATAGTCCACCACTCATTTTATGAAACTAAATTGCTGATCCCATAGTTCTGTAGTCCCAGCTATTTGGAAAGCTGAAGCAGGAGGATCAAAGTTTGAGTATAGCCTGGGCAACTTAGCAACACCCTGCCTCAAGATAAAAAATACGAAGAGCCTAGGATGTTGCTCAGTGGTAGAGCAACCCTGGATTCAGTCCCCAGTAAGGGGGGGGGGCGGATTATTTAAATTGCCACTAAATTTGACAGCCCTTCCCCTTCAGGGTTCTCCACTGTTACTTATCATTTCTACATAGGAACTTTGATATGGAATAAATTCTTTCATAACCAAGGTTTAAATACTCGAAGCCCATGAAAGTATTTTTGATGCCAGTTCATAAATAGTTTTCTGAATTAGATGATAACAAGAATTTATTGAAGTGCCAGAACTTCTGGCTTGCTTTGTTTTTTGTTAGGTATGAACAGGACAGTCTCTAAAATATACTTTCTAATACAGCGCCTCTGCACAGTTGAAGTAAAGGAGAAACAGAAGATCTTGTGATTTAGCATTAGGTTTTTGCCCCCCAACTACCTTGTATCCAATACATGTGGATATCACTTTTACATTCTTTACTTGCTCGGCAGTGAAAATTTTTGGGGTAAAACCTATTTTAGACTCTTTTGCTTGCAGATGTGTGTGTGAAATAGGGAAATACTTGCTCAGACCTACCACCATTTTATATTCACTTATGTAGTGTATTTTTTTGGTTGAACATTGTGAGATTTTAACACTTGGTTTTTGTGACATTTGGAAAAAATTCGTTCTGTTCCTCATAGAGTAACCATTTTTTAGGCTATGATATATGATATTGTCATTTTAACTTGAGGATTATGTATATATGCTTTTCTTTTTTCTTTCTTTTTACTGCTTGCCAAATCTGGGGTCTCAGATACTCCAGGAAAGAACTCTAGCAGTGACATAAATCACAAACCAAGTTATATTGAAGAGAGGTTTTTGAGTAGTCAGAGGAAGAAGAAGAAAGCGTTTATTTTGTATTGTTCACCCTTTTTCTTGCATCTGTATTTTCAAGTCATTTAACTCTGAATATTTTACTTTATTTATTTATTTAGGGAACCAGGGACTGAACTCAGAGGCACTTGATCACTGGCCCTCATCCCCAGCCCTATTTTGTATTTTATTAGAGACGGGGTCTCACTGAGTTGCTTAGTGAGTTGCTTTCTAAATTGCTGAGGCTGGCTTTGAACTCGGGATCCTCCTGCCTCAGCCTCCAGAGCCGCTGGGATTACAGATGTGTGCCACTGCACCCAGCTTATTTTATTTTTTATGTGGTGTTAAGGATTGAACCCTCAGCACCTCACAGTTGCTAGGCAAGTGCTCTACCACTTAAATTAATTTTATTATTGAAACGCCCCTAGTACAATACAATAAGAACAATTATGATATTTTTGAAGCACAAAGATGAACTGGAATTAACTGTTTGCCCTATATCTTTTATTCCATAAGTAACTTATGATAACTTTTAAAGTTATTTGGGAGGGCTGGAGATATAGCACAGTTGCTAGAGTGCTTGCCTTGCATGCACAAGGCCCTGGGTTTAATCCTCACCACCACAAAAATAAATAAACACACAAACAAACAAACAAATAAGTAAATAGAAATAAAGTTATTGGGGAGAATTTCATTTTTGGGTTTCAGATAGACAAAACAGAATAGAAAGAATGTATCAGTTGCCCAGCAAGCACAGTGGCACACGCCTGTAATCCCAGCGACTCTGGAAGCTGAGCAGGAGGATCAAGAGTTCAAAGCCAGCTTCAGCAACGGCAAGGTGCTAACCAACTCAGTGAGACCCTGACTCTAAATACAAAATAGGTCTGGGGATGTGGCTCAGTGGTTGAATGCCCCAGAGTTCAATTCCTGGTACCAAAAGAAAAGAAAGAAAAAGCTGTCAGTCCTGCGTATTAATGTTTTTTCCTACTTGTTTTTGTTTTGATAGCTATTCAGAATCGTAATCCTGTATGGTATCAAGCTTTGACTCATGGTCTTAATGAAGAACAAAGAAAACAGTTACAAGACATAGCAACTCTTGCCGATCAAAGAAGAGCAGCCCATGGTATGTTAGTCAACCATAATCCCTTTTTGATGTAATTAATGACTTCAAAGGTTTTTTCTTTTAAACATTTTTGTTGTTGTTGTAGATGGACTCAATATCTTTTGTTTTATTTATTTATTTTTATGTGGTGTTTAGGATCGAACCCAGTAGATTACACATGCGAGGCAAGTGCTCTGCCACTGAGCTACAACCTCAGCCAATGATTTATGAAGGAATTTAACATTATATAAAAGGTATATTGTATAATGGTATGTAGGCTATGTGTATAGCTCAGTGGTAGAGCACTTGCCTAGTATAAGCAAGGTCCTGGATACTCTAGCACAGTCAATCAATCAGTCAGTCAACCCAAAAAATCTATTATGGGTGATAAATTTAATCTGAGGGATTTAATACAGGTGATAATTTGGTTTTGACTACATTTCACCTATTTTTAAGTGTAACTGGGATTACTTTCAATATATAGTAGCTTTAATAAAGTTGCTTAAGTTCTTGCTGATATTTTGATTAAAAATATTTTGTTATAAATCCAATATTTTTTTAAACCTCTTTTTTTTTAATATTTATTTTTTAGTTCTCGGCAGACACAACATCTTTGTTGGTATGTGGTGCTGAGGATCCAACCCGGGCCGCACGCATGCCAGGCGAGCGCGCTACCGCTTGAGCCACATCCCCAGCCCCCAATATTTTTTTAAAGTAATAAATTACCTGGGTGTGTTGGCACATGCCCGTAATCCCACCAATTTGGGAGGTTGAGTCAGGACAGTTGCCATTTTTCAAGACCAGCCTCAGCAATTTTAGGAAGACTCTGTCTCAATAGAAAGGATTAGGAATGTTGGTTGGTTATTAAGCACCCCGGGTTAAATCCCTGTACTAAAAACAAAAAAGGTAATGAATTAAAATTTTTTTTCTGAAATATATTATAGAAAATCCCCAGTTTTTTTTTTTTTTTTTTTTTAATCTTTAAACATTTTAATATACTCCCTCATTCTACTCCATCCCTATGCTCCATGTTAGGAACCAAACTTTACCACTATATATATATATATACTTTACCATGTACACACCACTATTTGTATATATATACTTCCAGCCCTGGAATGCATTTTCAAGATCTATTCTTTTTGTGTATGTGTGCCAGGGATTAAATACAGAGCCACATCCCCTAGCCCTTTTTATTTGGAGATAGGTTCTCACTAAGTTGTTCTGGGCCTCAGTTGCTGAGGCTGGGCTGGAATTTGTGATCTCCTGCCTCAGCTTCCTGAATTGCTAATATTATAGGTGTTTAGCACTGCGCCTAGCAAATGTGTATTTTAATTTTATATACTCTGTAACAGTTTTCTCTAGGTTTTAATACCCAGACCCCTTTATAGTTGTGGTCAAAAATGAGATCCTTGGACTGGGATGTGGCTCAGTGGTACAGTGCTTGTCTATCTATAACTAAAAAAAAATAGTAAATATTAAAAAGATGGGATCTCTTATAAATAAGGCATAATTTTTTTTTATTTTTAAGATTGTCAGATTGAAAAAAAAATGATTAGGGATAGAATTCAGAGGCGCTTTATACTGGGCTACATTTCCAACCTTTTTTATTTTGAGATACTGTCTTACTATGTTGCAAATGCCACTATACCCAGCTCTTAAGTATTTTTTATTTTGGAATTCTTTTCAAGATGGTTCCTTATTGATACATATGACTGATATCAATCATGGTTCCTTATGACTCACAATGGAGTGTTTAAAGATTTTTTTTTCTTGAGGCCAGGCATGGTGGCCCACAACTGTAATTACAGCAACTTGGGAGACAAAGCATTTGAAATTCAAGGCCAGCCTCAGCAATTTAGTGCCAGCCTGTCTCAAAATAAAAGGGCTTGAGCTATATCTCTGTCATATAGCACCCCTGGGTTCAGTACTCAGTACCTTAAAAATGTTTTTCTTAACCATGGAAATTAAAATTCGCTAAAGGAATCTACAGCATAAAACAGGACAGATTATCTTCTCTACATAGTGCATGCCCTCTTTCCCCTTATACTTTTGGAACACCTTGGCTACTAATGGTAAACTACTATCTTGTTAATTCTTAAGTTCTTTTTTTCCCTACAAAGTAGTAAGATAATTGAATGCCCTACTAAAGTTTCACTTATTTATTTTCTAGAATCCAAAATGATTGAGAAGCATGGAGGATACAAATTCAGTGCTCCAGTTGTGCCAAGTTCTTTCAATTTTGGAGGCCCGGCACCAGGGATGAATTGAGTTCTCAGTTTCTTTCCTGCTGTGTGATTGTAGTGAAGAGCTTGTGTTCCTCCTAGTAGTGGTTCCAGAACTGGTTCATGTTACCTACTCTAAACTAATTGATCAATAGATGGACAAAAAAACCCAGGAGGTGGGACCTGATCATGCAACCTGGCACTGGAAGTGAAACCAGAGGGATTTTTGTGGGGAGGGGGGTTAATGTGGGGGTATTTTCTTTATTTTTTGAAGAAAGTAAGATCCTGACTCTGAAGCTTCAAGTGACACTGTGGAAATCTGAAACAAGAGGGTATGTCATGAAGGCAGCTTTTCTTTTTCTGAGGAAAAAATAGGCATGGGCTACAGGACTATTTAAAATGTCTCATTTACAGTATAAAGCTCAAAGGTAGATGTAATTTTTACACCTATGAGTATTTGTCCGATTTCTGTCTCTTCCTCACCATTGGGTATCCTTTGTATGTAAATAAGATAAGGTAATATGATAGCCTTATTCAGTCTTCATTTTCATTCATCAAAGATTGTTCCTGTGTAGATTATTGGACATTTATTGTAGCACTACATAACTGATTTAAAAATCTGTAAATGAATTAGCACTTTCATATTGAAACAAGCCTGCTAGCCTATGTATAGAAGCAAAAATGTTTGCTGTTTATAAAAAGGGATGTAATAGGGTGGGGGGCAGGGGTAATTTCAAGTTATTAATTTAAAAATGAACTAGCAATTTTGTAACTGGTAACTTTGTGGTACACTCACCTCTGATAGTGACTTGAATTCGGTATGTAAAAAGGGGTTAGTGATATTTCATTGCTGCTAAAAATGGCAACTCCCTCTGTGTCCTGTTTATTTCTTAAAGCTCTCAGTGTACAAGTGAATATTTGGATACAAGACCTTACTGTAACAAACAAGAAAGGTGATATCTGAAGCATGTAAATTGGATATAAAGTTCTGCTCTTAAAGAGTTGATCTTAGAGTATGGCTAAACATCTATATATGCAATATTAAAAGAAATTAATTCGGCTATTATGTCTTGATTTGATTGCAGTTTTGTTCCTATTTATAATTTCTTCCCTTCATTGGCCTGTTTTAATCCAATAATAAGAAAAAATGCAAAATGCATCCTTAACAGTTTACATCATCTGCCTATTTCCCTTTGCACAGCTCCTCTGCCCCTCTTGATGATTGTGGTATCTGGTCTTATTTATAGGCTGAAGGCACATGGTTTGCTCCAAAAACCACTATTGATACCACTGGAAAAACAAGCCAGCAACAAGACAGTGTCGAGAGGTTGGCTTGCTCCCCTCTCTTCTAACTGCATGTTGAAAATAAGCCTTTATTGATCTTAAAACGTGTCAGATGAGTCATACATTGGGTTATTTTTTATATACATGTATACACAATATTTCAAATTGAAAGCAACATCTCAGTGGATTCAAACTTACATGCTATTGTCTAAAACATTAAAAATTTGTAAGTGTAAGAATAAAATGCACATAGATATTTAAAATGCATAATTAAGGAAACCCATTGGTGTGCTTTTCTTGTATATCAATAATTAAGCCACTATTGCTGGCACTGTTTGGTTTTCTATTAACACAGAAGGAGTGAAGTATTTCCTATATTTATGAATTTACTACTAAAATCTTGGCAAAAAAAGAAAAAATTGTCTAATGTCTATGAGTGAAAACTGTTAATCAAGTATGTTTCTACTGCCCTGCCCCCAAGTTAGACACCAACTGTATACCTTAAATTGCTTAAGGGGATTTCACATTATATAAAATTAATAAAAAATGGAGTAGTTGTATATATGCAACATTGTGTACAGAGGGGAGATATTAAATAGTATTTGTCTTCCTTTACCTTTTTTTTTTTGTCCCCTACTTTTTAAAATTTCAAACTTTACTGCTCTTTGAAATGATAATTCCAGTTTTCACATTGTTATTGGAAAACCATATCTAATAAAGGTTTTAGTTACTCCCATGAACAGAACGACAATTCTCATTTGGGGTTTTGTTTCAAGAAAATATATTGTCATGTCTTTGAGAACAAGTTTTATTGTCTCATTAATTGGTTCCAAAATAATCTCCATTATGTATTTATTTATTTTTAGTTATACATGGGCACAATATCTTTGTTTATTTTTATAAGTGGTGCTGAGGATCGAACCCAGGTCTTACACGTGAGAGGCTAGCGCTCTACTGCTGAGCCACAACTCCAGCCCCACCATTTAGACTTCAACTCCAAATTATACCGTATAATTAAACTACTTAAATAATGTTCAAATGATAGCTTTTAATGAATCAAATATATACCTCAATTTTCATGATTTCCTTAAAAAATACCAAATTACAGTTTGTTACAGATCATATGTCTTAATATGTTTGAGTTTCTACATGGGAATGCAACTCTTGTAAATAGTTATACATAGACACCCTCCCACCCCAACCTGCCCTGCACTGGGCATTTGAACCCAGAGGTGCAATTGCAATGGAACTACGTCCCCAGCCCTCTTTTGAGACAGGTCTTGCTAAATTGCTGGGGCTGGCCTCAAACTTAAAATCCTTCTTCCTTAGACTCCTACCTCCCTGGGATTATAAGCATGCTCCACCATGCCCAGGTATAAATTTGTTTTTGACATATTAAGATAGTGACTGCTGTATTTTGCTCTAGAAGAGACTAGACTATAGGAGGGGCCAAACCAGAGCCTCATAGCTATATACCGGTATTCAGCCAAATATACCCTCTTCCTGAAGCAAGCATGAAGAAAAAGTCATTAAGAATTACCATAACATACTGTAATAACAGCTACTGTGACAGTAGGATCACAAGTTTGAGAGGAACCTCAGCCACTTTAGCAAGATTCTATCTCAAAATATAAAGTGATGGGTGTGGTGGCACACACCTATAATCCCATCAAGGTCAAGGAGTAAATATATCAAGTTCAAGGCCAGTCTCAACAAATTGGTGAGGCCCTATGCAACTTAGTGAGGCCAAATCTTAAAAAAAATAGAGCTGGGGATATAACTCAGTGGTAAAGCACCCCTGGGTTCAATCCTCAGTACCAAAAAAAATAAGTTGCAGCTCCATGGTAAAGCTCCATTGGTACCACCAAGTGGGAGTGGTATTTCATGAATTTAATGAAAGTTATATCTTAAGAACACATGACTTAAGCATAATAGACGTTCCATACTTATAGAATGAATCATCTAAGTTACATCACACTGCTATAAGATTTGTTCATTCTGATACAATTTAAATTTTTGGCAAAGATAACCTGAGGTTATTTACCATCAGTGTTTCTACTGAATTCCAGCCTCTACCCTTGCAATACCATACAATACTTGGGCTTCATGGTTTCAAAAAAAAAAAAAAAGTTTACATGTTCACTTACATGTCCAGTATCTTGGAATACTTTAATCTTTTTCAGAGAAGGAGGAATTGTTATCTAAATAAGTCACATCTTGAAGCTAGAAAAGGTTCTTGTAAGAACATTAGTTCTTTTTTCTGTGTGTGATACTGGGGATTGAACCTATATTAACAGTAGAAATCCCTCATTTTAGCACTATGAGAGGAATTAATATCTTAGGGTAATTTTTTTCTGGGTTTATCATCACCCCCTACCAGGTTTTTAAAGTATAGGTTAGTTCATCTTTATATAGTTCGATTCTGCTTCCATGCACATACTGAAGTTTGTCAGCTATACTCAATATTTGAAGCTTACATTTTAAATACTTTCTATCAAAACCTTTTTAAAGTTTCTTTTAAAAGACTGGCCAGATTAGCCAAATTTTGTACAAACGTGTAACAAAAGAGACTCCACTACTGGGATGGGGTTGTGGCTTAGCAGTAGAGCACTTGTGCAAGGCAATGAATTCAATCCTCAGCACCACATAAAAATAAATAAATGTCCAACTGCAACTAAAAAAATATTTTAAAAAAAGAGACTCCACTGTATATAATGCACCCCTAAACAGAACAACAACAACAGAAAATCTGGCCAAACGATAAAAAGAATAAACTTCCTCAACTTGATAAAGATATCTACCAAAAACCCAAAGTTAATATGCTTAATGGTAATAATTGTTCCTAGTTCAGGAACAAGACAAGGATGCTCACTTTTACCACTAGTACTCAACATTACAAATCAAATTCTAGGCAAGGCAATAAACAAGAAAAGGAAGTAAAGGGAATCCAGGTTGAAAAAGTAAAAATATATTCATAAGATGACATGATAGAAAATTCTAAGAAATAACATGCACAAAATGATTTTAAGATTGTAAGATATAAGGTTAATAATATACAAAAGTTACTTGTTTTTCTAAACAGCACTATGCTAAAACTAAAATTCCACTTACAGTAGCAATGAAAGTACTTATGAGTAAATACAACAAAACAGGGTAAAACTGAAATAACTATATAAGTGGAAGATAACATGAACGCTGCAATACAGCACAAATTGATCATCAGATACAGTTTTATCCATATAAAATTTCAGCTATCTTTTTACCCCCTGCCCAGCAACTTACTAGCTTATCCTGAAATGTGTATGGGAATATAAAGGACCCAGAAGAGACGAAACAATATTGGAAAAAGTAGATTTAGTGATCACATAGTGTTCTGTTGGTGTAAGGATGGTCTAAGAGAATAAAGTTGAATCACTAATTAAACCCTTACATTTATGGTTAGTTGATTTCCAGTAAGGGTGCCAAGAGTGTTCAATGTGGGAAAAAATCATCTTTTTGAGATACGTTATCTCCATGCAAAAGCATGAAACAGGTCTCTTAGCTAATGTATCAAAGATCTGAATGAAGGCTTCAAACTATAATAAAATTCTTTGGGAAAACCATGCACATAAATCTTAATGATTTTTTATTAGGTAGTGGTTTCTTAAACTTGTATCCAAAGCACATATTTAAGGACAAAAAATAACTGGGCTTCATCAATATTGTGGTTCAAGTTGTATTTTTTGTTGTTTTGCATGGTACTTAAAATAGAACTGAGGGACTTGCACATACTAGGCAAGGGCTCTACCACTGAGCCACAACCCCAGCAGTCAAAAAGACTATTTATTTTGATACCAGGGATTGAACTCAGGGGCACTCACCCACTCAATAACATCCCCGCCTGTATTTTGTATTTTATTTAGAGACAGGGTCTCACAGAGTTGCTTAGGGCATTGTTGCTGAGGCTGGCTTTGAACTCCTGCTTTAGCCTCCCAAGCCACTGAGGTTACAGGCATGCACCACCACACCCAGCCACAATGTGTAAAAACTTTTGCAGATCCCCAACACTGCAAAAAAAAAAAAAAAAAAAAAGGTGGGGTGGGGATAAAGATGGACAATTACAAGTATTGGCAAGGATGTGGAGAAATTAGAATCCTTACATGTAAAATGCTCATCTGTTGTGTTTGGCAGTTCCTCAAAAGGTTGTAAATAGTTTTACCATATGACTCTGCAATTGTATTCTTAAGTACATATACCAAGAGAAATAAAATATGTCCATAATACTTGCACAGAAATGTCATAGAGGCTGGGTGTGATATTGTCTCTCTGAAATAGAACGGGGGGGGGGTGTATATGCAGAGATGTGCTTCAGTAATATCCAAAGTATAGTATTCCTAACAGCCAAAAAGATAGAAAAAAATCTTACATGCAGAAGGCCCTTGGTTCAATCCTCAGCACCACACACACATACAAAAAGGTAGAAACAATTCAAATATCCATCAGTTGATAAATGTTAGATTCATACAAAGAGTTAGCAAAAAGGAATGAAGAGCAAATCACATGTAATCCCAGCAATCTGGAATGGGGAAGCAGGAGGATCCCAAATTTAAGGCCAGCCTGGGCAATTTAGTGACCTTGTCTCAAAAGGATTGAGGATGCTGTTCACTGGTAGAGCACCATGGGTTACATCCCCAGCACAAAAATAAAAATAAAGAACTATAATGGGGTGGGACTATAGATCTGTGGCAGAGCACTTGCCTAGCATATATCAGGTCCTAGTTTGTTAAGAGGCATACCAATTTGGGATCTTCAGGGGGTTTGAAGTTTTAGAAGTTATAAAATTATAATATTCCAGAGAGTATGGTGGTGCATGCCTGTTATCCCAGATATTTGGAAGACTACAAGTGCGAGACCAGCCTTGGAAATCTAGTGAGACCGTCTCAAAATAAAAAGGGCTGAAGATGGCAGAGCATCACAAATTTGAGATTGGCTTTAGCAATTAGGGAAACCCTGCTTCTTAAAAGTATGTTCTAATTAAACCCTAATAAATGGAATGTAAATACGAATTTTTCTTTCTGTGTGAAAGCTAAGAAAATTATCTTAGTCTACAAACCCAGGATTTTCTCTTCTGAGACAGGTTGGCGTCAAATCTTCTATCTCACCCTCCCAGTTCACTGAGATTACAGGTGCATGCCACCAAACATGGCACAAACCAAAGACTCAACCCTGTATCCATGAGCCCTATGAAAAGTACAGTTGTTCAGTATATTTTTTTCAGAGGTTTCATAAGAATCTCAAAGGAGTTGTCAAAGTACTTAAGAACCACTGCTATAGGAGCTGGGATTGTGGCTCAGTGGTACAGCACTCGCCTAGCACATGCGAGGCCCTAGGTTTGATCCTCAGCACCACATTAAAGAAATAATTAAAATAAAGATATTGTGTCCAACTACACCTAAAAAACCCAAATATATATATATATATATATATATAATTTTTTTTTAAAGAACCACTGCTGTAAACAATGAAGTGGGAAAAGACATTTATTGAGCACTAAAAAACATCTGAGAGGCACTGTGCTTCCTATGTACAGTATCTACATTACCATAAATCCTCCCAGCAACATTGTTAAATGGGTGGCAAGTGACACATCTGTAGCTACAGTTCCTAATGGAAACAGACAAAACACTGGTTTGGGGTGAGGTGGTACTCCTATAATCCCAGAGTTCTGGGAAGCTTAGGAAGGAGGATTTCGAGTTTGAGGCTAGCCTCAGCAATTTATTGAGACTGTATTGATTTGAAATGGATTCTGGGGATAGAACTCATTATATCAGGACATAATGAGCTATGACCCCAGTGCTTTATTTTTTGGTACTGGGAACGGAATACAGCTACTACACATGAAACGACTTATTTGTACCCATTAACTTCACCACTGAGCTACATTCTCAGCCCTTTTGGTTTTGAGATAGGTTGCCCTAAATTGCTGAGGGTCTCAAAAGATTGCTATCTGGTCTTGAAATCCTGCTACTTCAGCCTCTGGTATAGCTGGGATTACAGGTGTGCACCACTACCCCCAGAACCTCTTGTCCTTCAGCTGAGCTTTGGTTAAAAGGGAATCAATCTATCCATTTATTTTTTTGGTACTGGGAATTGAACTCAGGAGTGCTTTACCACTGAGTCATATCCCAGCTCTTTTTATTTTAGATGTACATGGACAATACCTTTATTTATTTTTATGTGGTGCTGAGGATAGAATTCAGTGTCTCGCCACTGGGCAAGTGTTATATCACTGAGCTACAATCCAGCCCTTATTTTTGAGACAGGGTCTCACTAAATTGCTTAGGACCTCATGAAGTTGCTTGGGCTGGCCTCAAATTTGCAACCATCCTGCCCCAGCCTCTCCAGTCACTAGGATTATAGGTGTGAGCCACGGGCTCCATTAACTTGTAAATGAGCAAAATCCTCTAGCATCAAAAAACCTCTTTTTTTTTTTTTTTTTTTTTTGGTGCTGGGGACTGAATTCAGGGGTACTCCACCCTGAGCATCCCAAGCCCTATTTTGTATTTTATTTTAGAGACAGGGTCTCACTGAGTTGCTTCACTTTTGAGAATGGCTTTGAGCTGGCGATTCTCCTGTCAGCCTCCCCAGTGGCTGCGATTACATTTTTCATACAAGAACCTAAAAAGTAATCAGAAATATTTTAAATTCCTAAAGAATGTGTTAAAGCTTAAATAAAATCCTATTTTCCTTCTAAGAGCGTTTGGGTACAAATTATGCATGTTTGCCTTGGTAAAGGTACACCTAACCAGGAAAAGGGGAATGCTGCAACCCCAGAGTACAGATATGCACCAAAGCACTGTCTTGAGGGCTGGCTATATTTTAACATATTTTTTACTTATCCCCCCTGTCTATTCCATAATCATCTGAAATGTAAGAAACTAAACATTATCCTACTCTCTCCGTTTAAGTACCCAAATCTGTTCAAGCAAGCCGACGTCCTCATCATCGATTCTACACCTGGCTTGCCTCATTTAACGAATATTGAGTCTACACACTTTATTGCATTTTTACTCGGCATGGTTTCCCAAGCAAATAATATTTACTCAATACCTCCTGAAATTACTAGTATTTTCAATGACTTAGAAAAGGAATGGATGAGAGCTACCACACATGAAACGACTTATTTGTATCCATTAACAGGTTTAGGGGACCCGATTGAATACTTTCCCGCACCCCTTTGACTTTTTCAGTTATCAACACACAAAAGGGAAATAAGATTCAAAAGAAACGTAGCGACACCAATTCAGTTGACTTCAAACTTTGAGCCAAAAGTACAAAAATGAATAAATGCTTCCAGTCTCCCGCGGGAGTTTCCGGCGCAGAAGGCTCACCCTCCCACCGCACGGTGATGCCCCCGGCGACTGGAGAAGCGCAGGCAGGCCTAGAAGCCAGTCACCGGCACAAATCAGGTCTCGGGTAAACGGCCTTTGCCCAAGACCAAGGGCCTCAGTCAGCACTGAGAGCTCACGGGGAGCGGGCAGGTCTCCCATCCTGTCCTATGCTTCCCCTCCTCTTCCCTCCTAATGGTACAGCATTCGGCAAGTGCTAGGCAAAGCTCATCTGGTCTCCAGAATTCATTCCAACAAGCCCACCGGGAAATCCCAATCCGCCTCTTCGCCCCTGTGGGGAAAATGGCGCCCGTCACCCTTTCTCCCTCCCAGGTAATCACAAGGACCAACCTCCCTCCCTTGCTACAAAATGGCGTCTCCCGCTGGAGCCCCGGAATCCGCATAATTAACTTGTCAGTGAAGTGGTGTTGGTCTGGGATGAGTGGTTCTGCCAACCAGTAAGACACAGAAACTTTGATTCCGCACTTTGCGTGAGCCACTCAGGCGATGGATGGAAGACCAACCTCGGTGACGTCCCAAGTTGGGGCGTGCCTAAGGGGGCGAGTCCCTTCTGGTAGGTTAAATTTGGTCCAATTAAAAGCAGGGAATGTCCAGTGAGTGACGTAATGCCTGCCCAATGGAGGCTGGGGGCGGGCCTCAGACACGCTATGCGGGTTGCGGGGCCTGGGGGCCGGGCGGCTGTTTCCTGTCCTGGTGCATGGTGGTCGGACGAAGGAATTGTTGGAAAATTTTCTCGGAGGTTCGTATATAAATGTGTTTTTACCCAGTGTGCATTATTCTCCGCCCGGCCGCCGCCCTCAGCGCGGCGGCGCGGGCCCGCTTGGGCCCGGGCTCCGGCTCCCACTGCTCAACCTCGGCCGCAGGCCTTGTTGATCCTACGGCCGCCTCGGTAGCTGCGCTTGGGCAGAAGCGGAGTTTATTAATAACCCGCGGCCGCCACTCTGGGCGGCAGAGCTTTTCTAGCTGAGAACGCAACCCCCCCTTGTCCCAGCGTGCCGCGCCCCGCCTGTTCCCCTCAGGGGACCGCCGAGGGGAGGGAGAGTGAGAGGAGAGGGTGGAGTCCTCGGGAACCAGGCGGCGTTTCTCGGCCTGACCTCGGCGCAGAGTCCCCAGGCGCGCCGGGGCGAATCTCCTCCGGCTGCTATGGGTCCACGGTTCACACGAGGGCCCAGCAGGGGCGCCTGCGGCCCGGCTGGCCGTGGGCCCGCTCGGGACCCTGCTTGCGGATAGCACCAGAATTTCCTCCCACTCGGATCGCGGAGAGATTTCTTGTTTTCTTCACTTGCTTTATTATTTTTTAAAAGGATTTATGAATCCTAACACCGAGTTACAGAAATTTGTAACTTATCATTCTCTCTTTCCTCGGTTTTGACTAAAGAGTGAACAAATCATTATAACACCTTGTAATATTTTATTGTTTTGAGTTCATTTTTGTTCCCTCCTCTCTTGATTTTTAAAAAATTTTCCCCACATTATAACGCTTTTTAAAGGGCACCGTTGTCAGCACATTATTTGAAGTTAGTTTCTGCCTTTGCTATGGAAGAGTATAAATTAGCTGCATAGTTAAGTGGGGATGTAATGAAAAATTGTAGATTTTAAGATTGTGGTCGTTTTTGTCCTTAATTTTGCCAGAAAATGACGTGAAATCAGTGTAATACTATTTTTTTAAAAACTAAGTACATAGTTTATTGTTTAAGAAATTTGACGAAATGACCCCCAAATACCAGTAAGATGCATAAATAGTTTTATCCTGGTGTATTTTGACTATACTGTTTATACTAAATTGGTTGTTTAAAAATGACACCTCCCCCCATTTAAAAAAAATATTGATACGATTCACATGCCTTACCTTCCACAATTTAAAGTGTATAATTAGCTGAGTTTTATTATATTCAATTTGTTCACTTCTTTTACTTAAAATATCAATCCCATTTATGTATCACCACAATTTTTAAAACATGTTCATCACTCCAAAAAGAAACTATGATTCCCCACTTCCTCTGATTACAACCATGCCTATTCTGGTCATTTCATGTTAATGCAATCATAGAGGATGTGATCTTTTGTGACTGGCTTAGCATAGTATTTGCCAGAATGTTATAACGTGTATTAGTACTTTATTTCTTTTTTATTGCCAAACGGACACATTCAATTTTATTCACTCATCTGTTGATGGATATTTGGGTTGTTTCCATTTTTTGGCTATTATGGATAATGCTTCTGTGAACATTTGGGCAGATTTTTCTGTGGACATGGGGTTCAGGTGGGGAGTGTTATTGTTTTGCAGTGTTGGGAATCCAAACCAGGGTCTTATGTGTTCTAGGCAGGTAGGTACTTGACCCCCAAAATACATCTGTTGTCTTTTTAAAAATTTTTTGAGAAGGGCCTCACTAAGTTGCCCAGGCTGGCCTCAAACTTGTGATCCCCCTGCCTTATCCACCTGAGTAGCTGGGATTACAACCATACCACTACACTGCTTTTGGAGATAGGTGTTTATTTCTCTTGGGTACATGTACTATAAGTTGTCTCATATGATAACTCTATGTTCAACTTTTTACGGAACTGTCAAACTGTTTTCCAAAGTGGCCGTACCATTTAGATTTTTACCAGCGAGGTATAAGGGTCCCAACTTCTCTACATCCTTGCCACTACTTGTTATTATACCCATCCTGGTAGATATGAAGTGGCACATATTGTCGGTTTGATTTGCATTTCTCTGAATGCTAATGATATTAAGCATTTTTCCATGTCTCTTATTGGCCAGTTGTTTGTCTTTGAAGAAATCTACTTGGATCCTTTCCCCCATTTAAAAGTTTGTGGGGTTTTTTTGTCTCTTTATTTATTAAAAAAAAATTTTTTGTACCACATTCACAGTCCTTTTCATTTTTTTATTTGGGAGGCACTTAATCACAAAGCCACATTCACAGTTCTTTTTATTTTTTATTTTCAAAGAGGGTCTCACCAAGTTTTTGTGGCCTTGCTAAATTGCTGAAGCTGGTTTTGAAATTGCCATCCTCCTACTTTGGTCTCCTAAGCCACTTATTGGTATTACTGGTGTCCACCACCATGCCCAGCTTCTTTTCATTATTGAGTTGTAAAGTTCTTTGTGTACTCTAAATAGAAATTCCTTATCAGATACATGATTTACAGAGTAACCTAAACCTTTTGCTAAGCATTGGATATTGCTTAAAGATTCATTGTATTCTTCATAGAAAGATGACCTGGCTGGAGTGGAAAAAAGTAATTTATTACTTTAGCTGTTATTCATTATTTTCAGTGTGTGTGTGTGTGTGTGTGTGTGTGTGTGTGTGTGTATAGATAGAAAGATAGATAGATGTGTGTTTGTATATATATATAATGGTGTGTGTGTATGTGTATGTATATGTGTATGTGTGTGTGTGTATATATATATATATATATATATATATATATAAAATGATCATTTGAGAAGAACTTTATCAGTCCTGATTTTATTACTTAGTTTTGAGGTTTTGTGCTCGCTTCGGCAGCGTGCTCGCTTCGGCAGCACATATACTAAAATTGAGGTTTTATATAGTGTTTTATAGAGTTTTTGGTAGGGGGTAGTGGTTAAATCTGAAGTTTTACCCAGTTCTGAATCTTTTTGCTCCTGGCTTTCTTTCAGGACATAATGATTCCCCACCTCCATATTGGTAATTTACCCACTCTACTACTGAGCTACATCCCTAGCACTTTTTATTTTATTTTGCACTTTTCGTTTTATTTTGAGACAGAGTCTTACTTAGTTGCCCTGGCTAGCCTTGAATTTGTTATCCTCCTGCCTCAGCCTCCCAAATTGCTGGGATTACAGGATCACTGCCACCACTCCTGACTAGAAAAAAATTTTTTTGAAAACAGTGAATATCTTTCTTCACACTTTCTCATAAAACTAATCTTATTTTAAAAACTGCAGTGACAACTCTACCCTGTGGAAATATATATTCATTAAAATGTAGACACAGATATATCCTTCCTGTCTATATTTCTTGGACTTAATATTCCATTTCCACTTATGTATACCACTCCACTGGCTAGGCACTGAATTATGTGATTAAGTGTTTTATATATGTACATAAACTTATAATCCTCACTACAAACCTACTACTGTTGTTACAGTTACTACTTTGCAGGTGAACCAGCTGAACTTCAGAATTACTTGTCCACTGTAAGCTGAGACATGATCTTGTGACTGGCTCAGAAGCCCATTCTCTCAACTGAAATTCTCAATAACCTACAAGACTTTAATAAGCTACCAAATGCCCTCCTCTTTAACTTCTAAAATATATCTGTTGACCCTAGAATGATAATAGTATTTTGAAATCTGTACATAAAATGACATAACATACATATTGTTATTTATATACATCTTTTTAAAAAAATATTTATTTTTTAAGTGTAGATGGACACAAAATAGTGCCTTTATTTTTATGTGGTGCTGAGGATCAAACCCGGGTCCCGCCTGTACTAGGCGAGCGCTCTACCGCTGAGCCACATATTCGTCTTTAATAATAAATGCATTTGATCTGGGGATGTGGCTCAAGCGATAGCACGCTCGCCTGGCATGCGCAGGTTCGATCCTCAGCACCACATAAAAATAAAATAAAGATGTTGTGTCCACCGAAAACTAAAAAATAAATATTAAATATTCTCTCTCTTTTTAAAAAAAATAATAAATGCATTTGGCTCTATAGACTCAGTTTTGAAAATACAGAAATTCATTATATAGTATGGGTATAATGATCATAAGAAATTGGAATAATTTAAATTCATGGCACTTTATAAACAATACATACACACAGTAGCATATCATACAAAGTGAGACAGTGAAAGAAAAGGAATAAAGATCTATAATCTTGCCTTAGGCTATAACTACTTACAACTTGTATTTCTTTTTTTTTTAATATATATGTTTTTTTAGTTGTAGTTGGACACAATACCTTTATTTTTTTAATGTGGTGCTGAAGATCAAATAATAAATGCATTTGGCTCTATAGACTCAGTTTTGAAAATACAGAAATTCATTATATAGTATGGGTATAATGATCATAAGAAATTGGAATAATTTAAATTCATGGCACTTTATAAACAATACATACACACAGCAGCATATCATACAAAGTGAGACAGTGAAAGAAAAGGAATAAAGATCTATAATCTTGCCTTAGGCTATAACTACTTACAACTTGTATTTCTTTTTTTTTTAATATATATGTTTTTTTAGTTGTAGTTGGACACAATACCTTTATTTTTTTAATGTGGTGCTGAAGATCAAACTCAGGGCCTCGCACGTGCAAGGCAAGCACTCTACCACTTGTATTTCTTTGTTCATCCCATATTTAGAAAGCATATATTATGTGTCAGGCATTCTCCTAAGAACTAGGAATTCAATGATGAACCAATAGACAAGAAATCCTGATATCATACAACTGAAGTGTTTGATTACAAATTCTCTAAGAGGCAAGAAGGAGATCAAGAGAGTGCTATGACAGAGAATAGGGGTGTTGTTAAAATGTCACATATTTGAGATAGGAGGTGACACCTAACAATAAGCACAAAAGCCATCAGAAGAGTTAGGTGTATTCTAGGAAATAAAAGGGTCAGCATGGCTATATATATATATATATATATATAATGGAGGAGGACAGTTGTTGAGACCTCTGACACATGATTATGATAAATTCAGATATTTATTGAACATATAGTCATAATTTTTAAAAATACAAAGATGATGAGATACAGTAGCAGCCAGGTACAATGGCACATACCTGTAATGGGAAGTTGAGGCAGATAGATCCCAAGGTCAAGGCCAGCCTCAGCAATTTAGCAAGACCCTCAGCAACTTAATGAGTTCTTGTCTAAATATAAAATTAAAAGGACTGGGAAAGAAGTTCCATGGTAAAGTACCCTTGGGTTCAATCCCCAGTACCAAGAAAAAAAAAAAGAAGCATATAATAAGCTATATCAGGTGGGCGTTGTATTCTCTCTCTCTCTCTTTTTTTTTCCAAAATAGGAAACAAGCTCAGCAACCTGGAGCTAAACAGAATTCGAATGTATAAAGGCCAACAAATGATATAATTTTGTATAGATGAAGAGCTGTGACGAAAAATACATGACCAGTGATTCAAAGTGACCTGGGCTATAAGCCAAATAACTGCAAATGCTGTAGCTTTTGATGATAACTGAGAGCTGGGTAGTGAGGGAAGGACACCTTGGAATTGCTAATAAGGATGTGTGGAATAAAGACTCTTCTCTGTGTCTCTACTACCCTTTCTGTCTTGTGCTTCTACAGAATACCTACTTATTTATTTATATTCACATTTACCAGCTAAAGTTGTAGCTCAGCAGTAGAGCACTTACCTAGCACATGTGAGGCATTGGACTCGATCTTCAGCACAATATAAAAAATAACAAAAAAAGGTATAGTGTCCATCTATTTAAAAAGAAAAAAATTCACATGTTCTTTTTGTGTGTGTCCCTAAGGCAGGTAAGTGCTTCTTTATTAAGGCTTTTGTGTCTAGTTAAAAAAAGAAAAAGAAAAATTAAGTGACTGTTTTTATTTTAAAACGAAAATAATAAGCCATGAAAATAAAGTTTCTAACTTACAGGATGTATACAGTAAAAATTAAAAGTCTCTTCCCCATTCTACCCTCATTGCCTAGTCCTGTTCCTGGGTGCAAACTATTTGAGCCCTTAAATGTATTCACAAGCTTGTGCTAATACTTTTATACATTTTTTTAAAAACATGAATGCAATCATACCAGGTATACTCTGCATGTTGCTTCCCCCGCCCCCGACTTAAAATATATCTTGGATTTGCTTCTCCATGTTCCATAAAGATCAATCTCATTTTTTTTGTTGTTTTACAATGTTGGGGCTTGAACCCAGGATCTTGTGTGTGCTAGGCAAGCAGTGTACCTTGGAGCTATATCCTCAGCACCTCTCTCATTCTTTTTAATGGCCGCATATTTCACATATAGCTATCCTATATTTAACATCCTTTTGAAGGACTTTTAGATTTTTGACCATTTTTTGCTATTATAAAATAATGCCTCAGTGAACCTTGCACACTTTCATGACTGTTAGAAAAATTCCAAGAATCACTTAGTTGAATAATTGCATTAAATTTTTGATAGTTTGATGTCATGTACAGTGGGGATTTCACTTTGTGCTTTAATGACCTGTTTTCATGTTTCTTCTGCCATGGAGTTTCTTTTTTGTTTTGTTTTTATAGTACTGGGCATTGAACTCATTGGCTGCTGATCTTCATTCCCAGCCCATTTTAAGTTGCCCACACTGGCCTCAAACTTAGAATTTTCCTGCCTCAGACTCCTGAGTAGCCAGGATTACCATGCACCACCATGCCCAGTTTGGAACTAGTTTCTTAAAGTACTGAAGATGACTAAGAATGTAACGTAGAGGTAGAATGCTCCACCAGCATGCACTGAGGCCCTGGGTTTAATTCCCGGCACCACAAAAGAAAACAAAACCCCAGGAGGACTTTAAAACAAACAAAAACCTCTGTATGTCTTCAATAACATGTATGTTGAGATGTGCATATACACACAAATAGATATATACACACATATAAACATGTGTTTGTGTGTATATGTCTTTTTAGTAGTTTGCCCATGGTTTAGGTAAAGATCTGAAGGTGAATGATAGAAGATGAAATTACAAAGGTAAGTAGGTGCCAAATTGGAGAATTGCCTGAATGTCAGAAGACCTACAAGCAGTATGAGTAAAATATTAGAAGCAAGAAATGTGCAAATCTGGAAGCATTGTATCCTAGAATCCTTTGCAAGAATCTTAAGATTTTGCTCTACTTTAAAGGAACCCAAACTACAATGTGTCGTACTAGGGATTTTTACAAAAAGACAATGCTGAAAATAGACCAATTCCATAGACCAATTCTCAGGAAGAAAAGATTTTTTTTAAGAGCTTTAGCAAATAAAAATGTGTTTCTGTGTTTAAACTAAAAACATTTAAGGTACATATCATTTTAATGCTTCCCTTCTTTGATTATCTTAAATTATCCCTCTCTTAAATCAAACAGAGGGTCTAGCATAACGTCAAATACCAGTAAAAATGTGGTGAAATTAGCATATTCATTATGTTGCTGGTAGCAAAGCAGTTGATAGAACCATTTAAAAAAATAATGACAGGCAGGCTGGCAATGTGGCTCAGTGGTAAAGCATTTGCCTAGCATGAATAAGATCCTGGGTTCAATCCCCAGCATTTTGGGGGTAGAAGATGACATGGCACACACCTATAATCCCAGCAATAATTTGGGAGGCTGAGGCAGGAGGATCGTAGTTTGAGGCCAGCCTCAGCAACTTAGCAAGACCCTGTCTTAAAATTTTTTTAAATAATTAAAGGACAGGGGATGAAACTCGGCAGTGAAGCACAAAAAAAACCCCCCAAAAAACCATAAAGAGGGCCATGGTAGAACACTTGCTTGGCATACATGAGGCCCTAGGTCCAATCCCCAGCTCTGTAGACACACCATCACCACCACCCCTGCCGCCCCAGACATGCAAGTAATGATCATTGATTGTTATAAAAATGCTCATATTTTCTGATCCACTAAACTTAATTGTAGGAGGATTTTTTCTTTTTCTTTTCATTTTTTTTTTTTTTTGAGTGGTACTGGGGATTGAACCTAGGGGTGCTCTACCACTAAGCTACACCCCTAGCCCTTTTTACTTTTTATTTATTTTGTGGGGGAGTACCAGGGGTTGAACTCGGGGCCACTTGGGCACTGAGCCACATCCCCAGCCCTATTTTGTATTTTATTTTTTATTTATTTATTTTTTTATTGGTTGTTCAAGACCTTACAAAGCTCTTGACATATCATATTTCATGCATTAGCTTCAAGTGAGTTATGAACTCCCATTTTTACCCCAAATACAGATTGCAGAATCACATCGGTTACACATCCACATTTTTACATAATGCCATACTAGTAACTGTTGTATTCTGCTACCTTTCCTATCCTCTACTATCCCCCCTCCCTTGTATTTTATTTAGAGACAGGGTCTCATTGAGTTGCTTATCACCTCGCCATTGCTGAAGCTGTCTTTGAACTCACAATCCTCCTGTCTCAGCTTCCCAAGCTGCTGGGATAACAGGCTGTGCCACTGCACCCAGCTCCCTGCCCTTTTTATATTTTTTATTTTGGAACAGCGTCTTGCTGAGTTATTGAGTCTGCCTTAAACTTGTAATCCTCCTGCCTTAGCCTCCTGATTAGCTGGGCTTACAGGCATGTGCTCTGAGAGGTTAAGGATATAATCTACTCTGCTTCTCCAAAGACACTATATTTGTAAACATATTTACTGAAAGATTATTTTTAATGACAAAGTCATTTGTGCCTTATATTTAGTAAGAAAAATGTTAAATGGCTTATAAGAGAATTTAATGTTGTTTTATTTGCTTTTTATGTTCATTTGGTGCTGGGGATTGAACCCAAGATCCCTTGAATGCCAAGTGCTCAGTCCACCACTAAGCTACACCTTGGACACCTTAATTTAATTTAAAAGTGATCACCAGGTGTGGTGGTGCACCCCTGTAATCCTAGCAGCTTTGGAGTCTGAGACAGGAGGATTGCAAGTTCAAAACTAGCCTCAGCAAAAAGTGAGGTGCTAAACAACTCAGTGAGACTCAGTCTGTAAATAAAATACAAAAAATAGGACTGGGGATGTGGCTCAGTGGCTGAGTGCCCCTGAGTTCAATCCCTGGTAACCCCCCCCCCCAAAAAAAATGAATTAAAAGTGATCATTATTAAGATGTGTTGTGAATTTGGCAGAACTTATAGAAGTGAAAAAAGCTAAAGATTCTACTTTTAGGGATCGATTTCCGTAGTTTGTTATTAAAATTTTAAAAACTGAATACAAAATAATATCTCTAATTACAACATTGTAAAATATATGTATATATTTTATATAGATAGCAAGAACTAAAGAAGAAAAATGAAAATATTTGATTTTAAACTATTGAGAATCATTTCTTAATTTTTTTTAAGAGAGAGAGAGAAGAATATTCCAATATTTATTCTTTAGTTTTTGGCGGACACAACATCTTTGTTTGTATGTGGTGCTGAGGATCGAACCCGGGCTGCACACATGCCAGGCGAGCGCGCTACCGCTTGAGCCACATCCCCAGCTCCATTTTTCTTAATTTTAAAATTTATTTTATAACATTGTACACAAGAAAAATTTCAGTGGTATACAGAATAGAGTGAGATAGCTGGCCCTGTTATGGACTTGAAGAATGAGAATGGCACAAAGAGAACATAAAAGAGATTATTGCAATAATTAAGATACAAAATGAGGGCTGGGGATGTAAGTCAGTTGGTAGAGTGCTTGTGTCGAATGCACAAAGCCCTGGGTTCAATCCCTAGCACCACGTACACACAAAAGATATGAGATGAAAAAGTTTTGAAGTGTGAAAATCATGGTGTTGGCAACTGCTGTCTTGTAATCAGAATTTAAGCCAAGGGTGGTGGTGCATTCCTGTAATCCCTGCCACTTAGGACACGCGGGCAGGAGGACCACAAGCTCAAAGCCAGCTTCAGCAACTAAGCAAGGCCCTTCTCAAAATAAAACAATTAAATTAAATAAAGACTGGAGATATAGCTCAGTAGTTAAGTGCTCCTGGGTTCTAGCTCTAGTACCATAAAAAAATAAAATTAAATGAAAAATTTAGTTAAGGGGTGACCTGATAATTTTTATTCTGGGTGTCTCACTTTGATGAAAATAGGCAAATCCAGATGGCAAACCTCTTAGAGCAGAAAGGTGAATTGGCAAACCTTAATGGTGGTAGGGAATGTGTTATGTTTATTTGGAAAGAAACAAGATATATATATATATATATGCATATATGTATATGTGTATATATACACACACACATACATAGTTAATATACATTATATATATACACAATATATATTTGTATAATTTTTGGTTTGTTTGTTTTTGTTAGTACTGGGTATTGAACCAAGGTCCTGGAGTCTTTTTATTGTGCACCTGTGATGAAACTCTTATGAGAAAACCCTTGCATATAAATTGTACTTAGATTTATAGTTTTTAAGGTAAGATTGTGGTGGTAAGTTACTGTTTTTAGTATAAACAAGAGACTAAATGAAGTAGGAACAAATGGGAACAAATGCCTGGTTTCTTTGCCTTGGCATCTTATTATTTATATTTAATAAAATAATGCTAAAACTTTTAAAAATATTTTTAGTTGTAGACAGACACGATACTTTTATTTATTTTTATGTGGTACTGAGAATCGAACCCAGTGCCTCACACATGCTAGGCAAGTGCTCTGTCACTGAGCCACAACCCCATCCCCACAATGCTAAAATTTATTTCTAGTATATTTAGCTGCTTTATTTCTAGTATATTTAGCTAAAATTTATTTCTACTATATTTAGTATATTAGATATACCACAACTGGTATATCTCCTAGTATGCTGAAGTTGTGTTCAATTTTTCACTTTCAGGTTTAAATTGATAATATGAAGCTTTAAAGAATCTAAATATATGAAGAAATATTTTCTACTTTTGTGTTTCATGTAAATAGAGTTATTTTCTACAGAGAGGATGTACCCAGTGCTTTTTAGATATTCCTTCAGTCCTCTGGTATGCAAGTACTTTACTCTGTATATCTTAAAAATAATTAGTGATTAAACTTCAAACATATTATCTACTACTATTCTAGTGTCAGTAGATCTATTTGATTAAAGCATATTGTGAGATTTTTAAAAAGTTGATCTCTGAATTAATCTGTGCAAATCAGCTTTACCTTTCTGTTTCTTCTCTTGGCTCTATGATAAATTGGATGCATAACCCTGTTATCATCACTTTTATTTTGATTTAAGATTTTGAGTTCAACTAAGCAAATCATTCTCATGAATAAAATTTAAAAGGTTACACTTTAAAAAAGAAGAAAACAAAAGTTTACACTCAAAATGCATTTATAATCAAATGCCACTTTTAGCTGTTTTTTATTAGGGTTCAAGATTGTGTGTGTGTGTATTTATTTGAAAAAAAGATTCTACTCCAATACATACTTGAAAGCTTTTATAATATGCTCTGATTGTTCTTTTACTATCACTTTTTGCAAACTCTGTACCTCAAAACTAATAAACAGGAGCTGGAGTGCAGTGGTGCACGCCTGTAATCCTAGTGACTCAGGAGGCTGAGGCAGGAGAATCACAAGTTCAAAGCCATCCTCAGCAATGGCAAGTTGCTAAGCAACTCAGTGAGACTCTGTCTCTAAATAAAATATAAATTAGGGCTGGGGATGTGGCTCAGTGGTTGAGTGCCTGTTACTCCCCCTATCACCCCATGAAAAACAGTTAACATATGCAGTGTTCATCTTGGGGGATTTAAAGTACAATCTACTATTGTGAATTTTGAAATGGCTTTTTTTTTTTTTTTTTGGTACCTGGAATTGAACCCAGGGCCACTTAACCACTTAGCCACATCCCCAGCCCCTTTTTATGTTTTATTTAGAGATGGGGTCTCACTTAGTTGCTGAGGCTGATTTTGAACTGGTGATCCTCGTGTCTTAGCCTCCCAAGCTTCTGGGATTACAGGCATGCACCACCACACCTGGCCAAACTGCATGCTTTTTAATAGAGCAACTTCAGAAGTGGTGTTTGGAATATCAGAATCTTTTTTCTCTACTTCTGTTTCTCAGACTCCCTAGTCTCACGGAAAGCAGACCAGAATATACTTACCATTCAGCTTTGTTCAGGAGTGCCCTTACTAAGTCATGTCATTAGTGCTACTTTCTTGAGGTGTAAGACATACTTTTGTAGTTTTAATACTCTTACCCTGCATATTAAGTGAAATTGCATGTTATATCAGATATCACATACTGTTTATGTCTTTCAAAATTTTTGGGGGGGTTCAGTAATATATTATGTCTTTTGTTTTATATGTGTAATTGTTTATCCTCAAGGGACTATATTTTTCTTCAAGGTAGAAAATGTTGTTAGCCCAGATAAATCGGGATTCTCAAGGAATGACAGAGTTTCCTGGAGGAGGAATGGAGGCTCAACATGTTACCTTATGCCTCACAGAAGCAGTAACTGTGGCAGGTGAGGAGTCATATTTGAAGGGACCACATGAGTTTGGTAATATCATTTATCTTAAATAGAAATTTATGACACTGTATTTACTTCCCTGTAACTTAATTAGAGGTAACATAAACCTAGGCCTTTCTGAGGTTTTGTTTTGTTTTTTGGTACTGGGGATTAAACACAGTGGTAATTAATCAGTCAATCACATCTCCAGCAATTTTAAATTTTTAAATTGAGACAGGGTCTCACTAAGTTGTTGAGGCTGACCTTGAACTTGTGATCCTCCTGCCTCAGCCTCTTGAGTTGCTGAGTGTGCCACCATACCTGGCTATTATGAGCATTTTTTTTTTTTTTCTGATGTGGGCATTGGGTATAGCAGGGCAGGGAAATATTTTTAGTAAATGCTAAAAGAGATTCCATTTTGGTCTCTTTAAGAATTAGGTAAAGCAACCTGCCTATTGCTAATCTTCATTTTTTAAAAAAATTAATCAGCATGCACATATAATAGTTATCTAAAGAAAGTAATTTTGTTTTATAATAGATGGTGACAATTTAGAAAATATGGAAGGTGTAAGCTTGCAAGCAGTAACACTTGCAGATGGCTCTACTGCTTACATACAACACAATTCTAAAGGTATGTGCCTCCTAAATAGCCAGTTAGTTAGTACCAGCAATTTATAACCTTAGCATTGGAACCCCTAGCAACTATACCTCCTTCCCAGTGTCTCCTAAAGACACTAAATTGCTTATAAAAATTTTGAATGATTTTTAACTTAAATTTTGATAACTGGATAATTTTGGGACACCCTTTTAGATAATAGGAAGATACTCTAGAGTATCAAATTTAATGGGAGAGAGGAGGGAAGAGAGTATGTCTGACCTATTTCCTATTTTGAGCAAAGCCATTCTTTTGTTTTATAATTTTAGGTTATTATTTAATGTGTTTATTAAACATAAGGATAGACATTTGGTTTTGCTTTTGTAACATTGTCTCTAAGTTACTGCTTACTTTGCTCCAGGAAATAGCCCAATTCTAAAACTCCTTGTTTTTATGGGAACCTACTGAGCACAAATGTATATACACAGTGTCTGTATTCCTCCCAGGAGTGACAGTGACAACCAGCCTCACATAGGCTGACACACTGTTCAGCTTCCCCATAGTCAGGGTCACTGATTCTGAGTGGTTCTGAAAGGTACCTTGAGGTTCAATTCATGTAGCTTGCTGTGATGAGCCACTCTTCCTCTTGTACTTGTTTGATTGAAAATTGGAGGGGAGGAAGGATGGCTGAGGGAGGATTTTCTGCTTTCTATAGGATCACTGGATGTGTTATTGAATTGCCTCAGAACGTTGAGGGAAGAATCAAGATGAACATGAGCTTAAGTAGTGTATGTTTTTATAGTTGATATCATTTTGAAATTGTATAAAGTTAAAAAATTTTTGTTTGTACTAATTTATTGGCTTGAATCTTTTGTTCCAGATGGGAAGCTCATTGATGGCCAAGTCATTCAGTTGGAAGATGGTTCTGCTGCCTATGTTCAACATGTGCCCATACCTAAAAGTAGTAAGTATTTAAGATACAACACAGGAAACCTCCTGATTCTCTGATTTCGGTGTTTGCTGCCACCAGCTTCCTCATATTACCTAAATTTGGTCCTGATTTCTAGTCTGCCTTTTTTTGAAAAGGGAGATAAGTAGGTGCCAGAGGTAGGATCTAAAGACCTTTTTTGTTGTTGTTTTTTTCTTCAATACTGAAGATTGAACCTAGCACTGCTCTAGTACAAAGCCATAACCCCAGCCCTTTTTAAAGAAATTTGAGATAGGGTCTTGCTAAGTTGCCCAGGCTGGTCTCAAACTTGCAATCTTCCTGCCTCAGCCTGTCAAGTAGCTAGGATTGTAGGTGTGCACCACTGCACCTGGCTTAAAGACCATTTTAATGTAATCAAGACTGAGTCTCAAAGATAGTGGAAAGGAAGTTCTAGAAATTAGTGGGTAGCAGTCCTAGGTGAATGTGTCTATTATTTGAAATGAATCCTACATTACTCTTTTTCTTCTTTTTTCCCCTACTTTCAACTCTCTCCCCCTCTTGTGTGTATTCCTAAAACAAGTATTCTATTGCTTTTAAGTGCTTTCTCAAAGCAGCTTTATTGACTCATAAAGTAACTATAGGTTGTCATCATGCATTTAATAGCTAGTTGATTGTTTTTTGCCAAGTTAGTTAATTGGAACATGTTGGAAAGTATGGGACCTAAATGTAAACAATTATTTCTTGAGCAGGGGACAGTTTGCGTCTAGAGGATGGTCAAGCAGTGCAGTTAGAAGATGGAACCACAGCATTTATTCATCATACCTCCAAAGGTACAGTAACTTTGAAAATATGAAGTAAGGGAGAAGTGGGAGTATGGGAAAAATAATACCTGCTCAAGTGTCGTCATTTGAAAAAATTGTATTTATCCTTTGAAGTTCAAGGCACCTGGCTTGCACAGTTAAAAAGAGAAAGCTTTCTCACAATTTGAGCTGCCAGAAACCATTTGGAACAGTAAACACTATGGACTTTGGAGTCATAATTACATCAATTCAAATCCTGGTTTCTTTTTTTTTTTTTCCTATCTTTATTTATTTTTATGTAGTGCTGAGGATCGAACCCAGTGTCTCACACAGGATAGGCAAGTTCTCCACCACTGAGCCACAACCTCAACCCACATCCTGGTTTCTTTACAACTGATTTTGACTATTACTTGTTAGGTTTTTAAAAATTTCCTGGTTCCTAAGGAAAGTGACTTTTCTCAAATTCTGATTCCCATTTGTATGGTAGTAAATATACCTGTTTCATAGAAGTTTTTTGAGAATTAAATGAAATAACATAAAGCACATCATCTGGTGTTTCTAGTACTACTCAGTAAAAGTTTATTCCCTTCTTCTTTTAAATATGTAACTGTTTGTCAAACCTTAAGGCCTTTCTCTTCTACTCCTTCAGATAGTTATGACCAGAGTGCATTACAGGCTGTTCAGCTGGAAGATGGCACCACAGCCTATATCCACCATGCAGTGCAAGTCCCGCAGTCTGACACCATCTTGGCAATTCAGGCCGATGGGACAGTGGCAGGGCTTCACACTGGCGATGGCACAATTGACCCTGACACTATCAGTGCTTTGGAACAGTATGCAGCAAAGGTATGGTATTTTACTTCAGTACTGTCCCAGGTACAGCCTCTTTATTTTTCATGGAAAAAAAAAAAAGTACACTTTATTGGGAAACTAGCAATGCAGAACCAAAATCATTCAACCTCAAAGAGAACTGCATTTATCTTAAAAAGGTGAAGTGTAAAAAGATATATTGGAAGAAAAAATAAGGGAATGGAGTAAGGACTTACAGAAAATAAATGAATTAGCAGGTAATTCACAAAAAGAGATATTCAAGGATGAGTGCTATAAAAGAAATAATAAAGTATAGATATGCCCAGCATGCCTATAATCCCAGTGGCTCAGGAGGCTGAGGCAGGAGGATCATGAGTTCAAATCCAACCTCAGCAACTTAGCAAGGCCCTAGGCAACACAGTGAGACCATGTCTCTAAATAAAATATAAAAAAGGGATTTTGGCTTAGTGGTAGAGTGCTTTTGTAGCGTATGTGAGGCACTGGGTTTGATTCTCAGCACCACAAATAAATAAATAAATAAATAATCATCCACAACTATATATATATATTTTTGCATTGGGAAACTAGCAATGCAGAACCAGAATTTCTGTAATGTCACTCTACCACTGTTAACAAACTGTTAGCAGTGGTAGAGTGACATTACAGAAATAGAAATATTGCAGAAATCCAGTTGAGCTTATATTCTGCAATCCAAGGCAGTTTGGGAGACCAGGCAATTTTCTTATTGTCCCATTCATGGAATTTTGTGGATCCTTTCTCTGTGACTCACTCATTACACACACATACACACACACACACACACACACTCTCTCTCTCTCTCTCTCTCTCTCTCTCTATATATATATATATATATACACACACACACACACACACACACATATATATATGTAAGTAATATATGTATATATAAATGTAAAAAAGGGCTGCAGCAGTGGTTCAGTTCTAAAGTGCCCCTCAGTTCAATCCCTGGTACCAAAAAAAAAAAAAGAGATGGACTGAGTTTTGATCATTGTGTAATGTTGTATGGCCAATAGTTTCAGCCCTTTGGGAGGCTGAGTTAAGAAGATGTTTGAGTCTCAGAGTTCTAGGCCAGCCTGAGTAATGTACAAAAACGCCAGCTCTAAAAGGGGGTGGTGGTGGGTATTTTTCCTGCATCAAACATATTTCTCTCATTTAATTTAAGTTTTTTTTTTTCAATTTTTATTTGGGAAGTTTACACACATAATAATAATAATAATAATAATAACAACAACATCAACAAGAACAACAACAAAACCTCCATGTTCTCACCTGCCATATACATTACCAAAATGTAAAACATGGGGCTAAGGATGTAGTTTAGTAGAAGAGGGCTTGCCCAGCAGGCATGAAGTCATCCTGGTATCTGTCCCCACACTGTAAAAATGTAAAGATAAGGGGCTGGGGTTGTGGCTCAGTGGTAGAGTGCTCGCCTCACATGTGTGCAGTCTTGGGTTCAATTCTCAGCGCCACGTAAAAATAAATAAATAAAATGAAGGTATTTAAAAAAAAATGCAAAGGTAAAACATCTTTAAGCTTTATTTTATTCCTATAGGTGTCCATTGATGGAAGTGAAAGTGTAACAGGTACTGGAATAATTGGAGAAAATGAACAAGAGAAAAAAATGCAGGTATGTAAATCTCCTTTGTTATATAAGAATCTCTTAACATTTTCTAAGCAACAATAGAGAACATGCTACTTTTCCAGGAAAATTGCTCCATTTCAGAAAAACAGTATTCGTATTAGGACCAGCTTTCTCAAATTACCTCAGGCCCTAAGATTTGTTAGTGGTGGTAGAGTGACATTACAGAAATAGAAATATCACAGAAATCCAGCTTAGTTTGTATTCTGGAATCCAAAGCAGTTTTGGAAACCAGGCAGTTTTCTTACTGTCCCATTCATGGAATTTTGTGGATCCATTCTCTGTGACTTACTCATTAGTATGACCTAATCCTTGCTATTTTGCCTTTTTTTTTTCCCCACCGACTTTCCTACCTCCATACCCCCTCCCTTCCCTTTTTTCCCCTTTGCCTTATCTAAAGTTTGTCCATTCCTCCCAAACTCCCCCCCAATCCCCATTATGAATCAGCATCCTTATATCAGAGAACACATTCAGCATTTGGTTTTGGGGGATTGGCTTACTTCACTTAGCATTGTATTCTCCAACTCCATCCATTTACCTGCAAATGCCATGATTTTATTTTCTTTTAATGTTGAGTAATATTACATTGTGTATATATACTACTTTGCCATTTGTATGTTTTAAAAGTTTCTTCTACTTCTATTCTTCTACTTCTATTCCCGTATATTCCTTTTCAAATTCTGATGGGAAGATCCAGACAAGCTAATCATTATTATTCATACTTAGCAAAACTGATTGTACTTTTTGTACCAGACTGCTTCCTGGGCTGCAGATGGCCTGTGGCTTCCTTTGATTCAGTGTTCACCCTTGGTCTAATCATTGGCTACCCCTTGCTCAGGTAACACCCTATTAACCACCCAAGTAACCATCTTTTTTGTCCCCCTTCTTACTGGGAATTGTACATGCTTGGAAAGCACTCTACCACTGAGCTATATTCCCAACTGTTGTTTTTTTTTTTTTAATATTTATTTTTGGGGCTGAGGTTGTGGCTCAGCAGTAGAGTACTCGCCTAGCACACCTGAGGCACTGGGTTCAAACCTCAGCACCACATAAAATGAAATAAAGATATTGTGTTCACTACAACTGAAAAATAAATATTTTTTTTTAAAAATGGATTTTTTAGTTTTAGGTTGACACAATATCTTTGTTTTATATTTGTGTGATGCTGAGGATCTAACCCAGTGCCTTATGCATACTAGGGGAGCACTCTACCACTGAGCCACAACCCCAGCACCCCCCCCCCCCAACTATTTTATAATGTTATTTTGAGATAGGTTCTCACTAAAGTTGCACAGGCTGGTTTTAAACTTGTGAGCCCCTTGCCTTAGCCTCCCAGGTAGATGGGATTACAGGTATATGCCTCTGTGATCAGCCAGGGACACAGTTTGGAGCATTAACATCACCACTTAATAACATTTAGTGAGATTGTTAGGGCTTATCAAGAGATTTTTCAGTTATAATACTAATAAACAATAAAAGAAAAGAATTACTGATATCTCTGATACAAGTTTGATGATTGAATAGCCAGTCTATATATTTAACAGCTCAAGTGGTGCTACAGAGTAACAAGAATTTAAATTTAATTTTCTGTTTACTAAGTCCCTGAGCTTTGTAATTGTGTAATTCTTGGTAAAGTTTTCAAGTCTTGGAATTCACTTTCACATTTTATGAATGAGACTTAATATTTTTAAATTTTTATTGTGTCAAATTCATCTCAGCTAAATTCTACTGAAATGGAAATACATGTAAACGTATGCAAGAGATAGCTCAGTGACTTGCAGTGGCCTATTAAGTTTTCTTATTGGTAACTACCAAATGATAAGATATTTAAGCAGTAGAATCTTAGAATTTTTTTCTTTTGCAGTACTATGTTTTGAATCCAGGGGTGCTCTTCTACTAAGCTATATACATCCCCTTTTCTATTTTTTATTTTGAGACAGGGTCTTGCTGAGTTGCCCATTCCAGCTTTGAACTTGTGATCCTCCTACTTCAACTTCCCAAATAGCTAGGACTACAGGCCTGCACCACCATGCTGCAAACATAGATTCGGGGTGGGGGATAATGGAAATTAACCCAGAGTATTGTATCAGGGTATACATTCCCAGCCCTTTCTTCCTTTCTCCTTTCCTTTTTGTACTTTTCCCCCCTCTTTCCTCTCTCTCTTCTGCTTTCTTTCCCTCCCTCTTCCCTCCCTGCCTTCATCCTTCCCTCTCCTTTCCTCCCCTTTTCCCTTCCTTCTTCTCTTTTTTATCACCAGGGGCACTCTATCATCCCCACCTTTTTTATCTTTTATCACTAAATTGCTGAGGCTGGCCTGGAACTTGCAATCCTCCTCCTTTAGCCTCCGAAATCACTGGGATTATAGGCATGTGTCACCATACCTGGCAACTGTAGAATATTTTTAAAGAAAGAAAGTTATAAATGTGCTTGTAATTAACTAATATAGTAGAGTGAGACTTAACCAAAAAACGAATGAATTTACCATCAGGCTTCTTAACCTATTAACATATATTATTATAAAAGACTACTAACATCAGTTGTTAATTTCTGAATCCAGAAATAGAGGATTGAGAATTGCTAAGGCAAAAATGTCATTAAAAACTTCATTACCTTTTTTTTGAGGGAGTATCAGGGATTGAACCCAGGGGTGCTTAATTAACCACTAAGCCACCTCCCCAGCACTTTTTTTATATTTTATTTAGAAATAAGGCCTTGCTGAGTTGTTTAGGGCTTCACTAAATTGCCCAGGCTGGTTTTGAACTCATGATCCTCCTGCCTCAGCCTCCCAAGCTGCCATGTGCCACCATACCCCACAACTTCATTACTTTTTATCTGAAGAAATGAAACCATTGTTATTGGTACCAATAGACAAAATAATAGAAGACAGTTCAATAGAATTTTTTTTGACTACAGCCTTCTATTTTTTCTTTGCAGACTAGATCTGTGCTGTCCAGTATGGTAGCTACTAACCACATGTAGCTATTGAGCACTTGGTGGCTAGTTTGAATTAAGGTGTGGATTTTTAAGACATTATGAAAAAAAAATGTAAAATATCTCATCAATAATTTTTCATATACATGTTGAAATAACACATATTCAGCCTATTATATTGGGTTAAATAAAATTAACTTTACCTGTTTCTTTTTCCCATTTCAAAGTGGCAGTAGAAAATTTTAATTATATATGGCTTGGATTTGTGACTTACTCTTTTTCTCTACTTACTCTTTTTCTCTTTATTACTTGACCAAAACTTCCTGTTTCTCTAAAACAATTGAGTATCACATTTGAGATTGAGGGCCCAATGTATGGTATTAAAAAGCCAGACTGACTCAAGGAATCGTAGCAGATAAGCAAAACGTATAACTTCTGGTCTCATCCCTTTGTGCTCCTTCTACATTTTTGCTTATAAAGTTGTAGCTCTTGTGTCTGCCTGAACTTTAAAGAAATTGATAGCTAAAGCAACAGATTTTCCTGTAAATAGTCTTGTTTCTAAGCTCTAGATTTTTTAAAAAATTGTGATGTTTACAGTTTAGAATTTTTATTTCAGCTGTAACATGAAGATGTTAGTTGTGCCTCTGAACTCATCTCTGATATGAACAACAAAAAAAAATTCGCCGGACAAGGAAAGGCTTATAGTACTCAAAGCAGTTCTCAGGTGGAGGCAGTTTTGCCCCAGGACATGTGGCAATGTCTGTGGACAGTTTTTTTGGTTGTCAACAATTTAGGTAAAACTACTTGAAACTTGGTGGGTAGAGATTTCCCCCAAAGGATAGCTCCACCAACAAGGAGTTACCCTCTGAAAATGTCAGTAGCACTGAATTTATTTTCAAGAATTTTTTTTTTTTTGGAGAGAGAGAGAGAGAGAGAGAGAGAGAGAGAGAGAGAGAGAGAGAGAGAGAGAGAGAGAATTTTTATTTATTTATTTTTTTTAGGTTTTTTTTTTTTCTTCCGGCAGACACAACATCTCTGTATGTGGTGCTGAGAATTGAACCCGGGCCGCACGCATGCCAGGCGAGCGCGCTACCGCTTGAGCCACATCCCAGCCCCAGTAGCACTGAATTTAAAACCCCAGTATAAAATAGTCTCTAAGAATGCCTGTGTGTTCACTTGTAAAAACTGTAAAAACACTGGGGGGAGGGGGATGTATTTGTGGCAGATTATAGCTATTGTCATTGCCCTCATGTTACAACATCCTTATTAAGTAGAAAACAGTATTGAAGTAGTATACAATTTATAATCAAAAGATCCAGATTGAGTTTCTATTCTGCTATATAGTAGCAGTGGGACTTGGAGCAAGTTACTTCTCTGAATCTGAATTTTTTATCTGTTACATGAGAATGATCATCTTTGCTTTACCCATCTCATGGGTTTATGATAACCAAGTAAGATTTTCATTTGGTTAATATTTTAAGTAACACATGAAAATACTATTTGTAGATACATATAATTGTTAATACTCTACGTGTTATGTTAGAATGCCAGGCCCTTTCATCATTCAAAACTAACTTTTCTTTAATTGGAGATCAAAGTACTTTGGTTTGACAGTATTTTAATCAGAGCTGTAATAGTTGGAAGACCCACAAAAACCAATCAAGCTAGTTCAAGGAAAAAAGAGATATATTGTAAGGATATAGCAGAGCAAATAAGATCAGAATGGGAACTGCTGAACATTTAGTCTGCACAGGAACTAGAATTCCAAAGGAATCAGGAATGGAAGCTGATCTCACTTGTTTTTTCCTCTCTCTCCCACTTCCCACAAAGGGCTGGATTCTTCCATGGCATCTCTGCTCCCTTTTCTCTGGAGATAGGCTTTCTCTGTCTTCTTATTGAGTTTGTACATGACTCATCATAGCCATGCTTTCTCAGGTTTACCACTCATGACCAACTCAGGATTTCCATTTCTTCCTCCCTCCCTCCCTCCTTCCCTCCCTCCCTTCCTTCCTTTCTCCATTTATTTCTTAGGTCAAATTTCTGCAGAGAGAATCTGTACACTTGGGGAGACTTTTTTTTTTTTTCCCTAGGCTGGCCTCAAATATCTGGGCTCAGGTGATCCTCAAACCTCAGTTTCCAGAGTGCTGAGACTATAAAGGCATGTAGCATGGGGCTCAGCCTGAATTTTTAAGCCAGACCACATAGGCGTTGATATATCACTGGCCAGCCTATAGATGTACAGTCTTCTCTGGTTAGCAGAGTCTGAGGATGTTGTTTTTCCTAAATCATGGGATTGAACCCAGGGCCTCATGCCTGCTAGGCACGTGTTCTTGCATTGAACCAAACCTGTTTAGTATAGGCAATTTAGGTATGGTTCATATTTTATTTTTGTTTTGTTTTCTGTATTTTTTTAATCTAGATACATGACCTTGAACCAAGTGAAACTTGCTCTCTATCTATCTATCTATCTATATATATATATATTTGCAGTGCTGAGGATTGAACCAGGGTCTCATGCCTGCTAGGCACATGTTCTTGCACTGAACCACATCCCCAGTCCAAACCTTGCTTTTCTTAAATTTTTAAGCCCACTTTTTTCCATCTCTTAAAGGTAATAATTATATCAGTGATTATTAGTCAGGGGCAAAGGATTTTTTTTTTTTTTTTTTTTTTTTTTTTTTTTTTTAGAGTGAGTGAGAGAGGAGAGAGAGAGAAAGAATTTTTTTAATATTTATTTTTTAGTTCTCGGCGGACACAACATCTTTGTTGGTATGTGGTGCTGAGGATCGAACCCGGGCTGCACGCATTCCAGGCGAGCGCGCTACCGCTTGAGCCACATCCCCAGCCCGCAAAGGATTTTTTATGTTGACACAATAGTTGTACATATTTTGGGGCCAGGCACAGTGATATACACAGCAACTTTGGAGGCTGAGAGAGGAGGATCACAAGTTCAAAGCCAGCCTCAACAACTTAGGGAAATCCTATCTCAAAAAATAAAGAGACCTGGGGATGTAGCTCAGTGCTAGGTTCCTCATATATTCAATCTCCAGTAACCCCACCCTCCCCCCCAAAAATACCTCTTTGGGGGGTATAGTGGAATATTTCCATACAGATAGACAACATGTAGTAATCAGGTCAGGATAATTAACGTATCCATTACCTCAAATATTTATCTAGGATTTTTTTTAAAAAGGTGCTAGAGGTGTATCTCAATGATAGAGTGTGTGCTTAATATGCATGAAGTTCTAGGTCCAATCCGTAGCACCAATATTAATATTTTAGTGTTTTGTTTTTTTTAATTTGGAGATTTTCCAAAAAGAAAACCCAAAATGACCCATAATATTACTATACGTATAGCTGTTGTATATACTTTAAAAAATGAAATGGTATAAATTAGGAAAAATTTGTTAGATACTTGGTCCCCCCCAAAAACTGGGGATCAAACCCAAAGGGGCTAAAGATGTAGCTCAGTGGTAGAGCACCCCTAGATTCAATTCCTAGTACAGCAAAAAAAAAAAAAAAAAAAGGGTCTGGGATTTAACTCAGCGGTACAGTACTTACTTTCCATGCATGAGGCCTTGGGTTCAATTTCCAGTACTAAAGAAAAAAAGAAATCTGAGGTTACTTGAGATGGGAGAACACATTACTTTAGAGTCTAAATATCTAGTAATGTAGATTTTTAAAATTTTTGTGATACTGGGTATCAAATCTAGGGTCTCATCCATTCTAGGCAAGTATTCTACTGAGCTACCTTCCCAACCCTAAATAATTTTTATTGATCAGTTCTCACCTCATAAATCAGATTACATGAAACATTAATTTCCTTAAGAATGAGGATAAAAGGCAGCAAGCAATTAAAAATACATTTATGAAAATTTACTTACCAAAACCTTCATATTTATCTAAAAGTAGTGAGGTATGGCAGAATCTCTTATATAAATCAGATATTTTTTTAAGCAAAAACAAAGAGAACCTAACAGATCTTTGAGGAAAAATCATCAGGATCACATGCTTGTTATGCATTTTATTTTCAGATTTCTTTTTAAGCCTACAACATCTGTAGTATCATCCAGTGATGATTTTGGCTTCATTATTTTGAATTTTTTACAACATTAAAAAAACCTCTGGGACTGGGGTTGTGGCTCAGTGGTAGAGCACTCGCCTGGCACATCCGAGGCCCTGGGTTCAATCCTCAGCATCACATAAAAAAAATAAATAAATAAAATAAAGGTATTGTGTCCAACTACAACTGAAAAAAAAAAACCAAAAAACAAAACTCTGAAAGAGTCATTTTTGAACCTTGAGTGACAGCCAGCACAGAAAAGAATATTGCAACATATCACTATATGACCCACATAGTAGACAGTCATTCTTCAACATTTGTGGTATCATAATTTCTAAAATAGGTAGCAATCTTTGAAAGCCTTTACTAGCATAGGAGTGTTATTTGAATTCTTATGGTATTATATCCAAAAGAAAAGATCTTGTGCTGAATATAAGTACAGAATGTGATATTGATTGTATTATCTCCTGTAGGTGACTTAAATGACCTAATGCCTGCACATACCTCCTCCATCTTTCTTTTTCTTCCTTTCTTCTTTCTTCCCTCCCTTCCTTCTTTCCTTCTTTCTCCTCTGCCTTCTCTTTCTTACTATTGAACCCAGAGGTGTTCCACCAATGAGCTATACCACATCCCTTTTTTTTTTAATATTTATTTTTTAGATTTTAGGTGGACACAATATCTTTATTTTATGTTTATGTGGTGCTGAGGATCAAACCCAGTGCCTCATGCATGTTAGGGGAGCACTCTACCACTGAGTCACAATTCCAGCCTCAGCCCTTTTTATTTCTTGACTTAAGACAGGATTGCCTAAACTGGCTTTGAATTTAGGATCCTTCTGCTTCAGCCTCCCAAGTAGCTGAGATTACACATGTATGCCACTAGGCCCAGCTTTTCTCATTGCTTTTGAAATGCTTCTGAAATTGAAAATGTATTTGACATTTTAGGGCATATGTCCTTAAAAAAAAGCATAGTTAAATAATAGTATGTCAAGAAATACATGCATACAATGGGGATGGTAGTTGGGTTGATTTTCTAGGAGAGAAATAGATCTTTGAACTAGCAGTGCCTTCAACTATAGCTCTCCTTTTTACTGTTTCAGAGCCGCTGACTTCAGCAATGGAACAGGAAGAATGTGACTGATTTAGATTGATAGACTCTTGATAAAGTGATTATCTGAATCTGGAACCCACATTATAGCTTTATCTTTTTTTACTGTGAAAATTTCAGCTTTTGGGGCTGGGGACGTAGCTCAAGCGGTAGCGCTCTCGCCTGGCGTGCGTACGGCCTGGGTTCGATCCTCAGCACCACATACAAACAAAGATGTTGTGTGCACTGAGAACTAAAAAATAAATATTAAAAAATTCTCTCTCTCTCTCTCTCTCTCTCCCACTCTCCCTCTCTCTTTAAAAAAAAAAAGAAAAAAAAGAAAATTTCAGCTTTTTTATTTCCATATGAGTAATTTAAGTCATAATTTTTGTTTTATCTAGATTGTCTTACAAGGACATGCAACAAGAGTAACTGCTAAATCTCAACAGAGTGGAGAAAAAGCATTTCAATGTAAATATGATGGATGTGGAAAATTATATACAACAGCTCATCATCTCAAGGTGTATATATAAGTGTTTTATTTAGTTATAAGTATACCTAGGACATTAAATACTAATGTGATATGCATATAGCATTCAAATGCTTATCAAAATACTGACACATGCTCACACTCAGACACACAAAAAAAGCCTGTACAGACTGTAGAAACTGTCAGTTCTTTAAGGGCCTGGACTGTGTTTTTTCCCCTGTATATCCCTGATGTCCTGCATATTATATGGCACATGTGAGACACTCTGTATATTTCAAAACATTTGGTCAAATATGAAATTTATATAATTATATGAGAAATGTGTATGTTCACTCTGCTAACAGTGATTCACCAGAATCCAGCAAAAGTTGATGTTAATTTGTCCTGTATTAAATTTTTGGATGAAGTATTTTATTTTATTGTAGATGAACACAATAGAAGTACTGTGACTCATTATAACAATATCTAAGACATATTAAATAACTATGTCAGAAAGTGTGCACTTAGCATATTTTGAGTAGTGACCCAAGAGTCCATCTTCATTACTTGTTAGTGTATAACCTTGGCATATAATTGACTTCTTGGTACCTCATTCCCCCCCAACTATAATTTGATCATAAGAGTACCTCTCTCTCAGAGTGGTTATAAGAATTAAGTAAGTGCTGCTGTTTCTGTAAAGTACTAAGAAAAATGGCCTGATATGTGAGAAATGTTCATTGAATGGCCATTGTCATGATTACACATTTGTCACAGCAATAGATACTATTATGTCCCCACCTTACAAAGAGGACTTCAAGGTTTAGAGAAGGAAGTGGTGGAACCTTACTTCAAACTTAGACCCCTCTAATAGCAGCCTCTACACTTTTTACATTGGGTAACGTTTCCTTGCACCCTGTCCTAATTCTCTTCATGCATGTTTCATGCAGGTACCTTTAATCACTCTGGAAAAACTCAGACCTCAGATGTTCCTGTTCCTTGTTAAAATGAATATTTTAAACCCATTTTATCCCCTCATCCTAGATGTGGAATACAAATAAAAACTTAAATATGGGCTGGGGCTATAGCTCAGTGGTAGAGTGCTTGCCTTGCATATATGAGGCACTGGATTCAATCCTCAGCACCACATAAAAATAAATAAAATACAGATATAGTGTCCATCTACAACCCCCCCCCCAAAAAAAAAATTAAATGTAAGCTAGGCATAGTGGTGCACAACTATAATCCGAACTACTTGGAATGCTGAAGTAGGAAGATTGCAGGTTTGAGGCCAGCATGGGCAACTGGCAAAAACCTCATGGCTCATGTCTGTAATCCCAGCAGCTTGGGAGGCTGAGGCAGGAGGATTGTGAGTTCAAAACCACCTTCAGGAGAAGCCAGATGCTGAGCAACTCAGTGAGACCCTGTCTCTAAATAAAATACAAAAAAGGTCTCTCCGAGGTGTGTGCCACTGCGCCTGGCTTGTTTGCTTGTCTTTGTCTTCTTTTTTACAGTGCTGGGGATCCAGCCTAGGATCTCACCATGCTAAGCAAGTACTGTACCACTGACCTATATCCCTATCCCTGGGCTATAGTTTTTGTGGAAAAGGTGTTTTATTTCTTTCAAAAGCATACAACAAAATCACTCAGCAATAAGAGGGGAAAATAGGTCTATGTTAAAATCATCTTACTTGAGGAGTGTGTGGAAGAAATGGAATCATGCCTGTGTTTTAATAACAGGTCCATGAACGGTCACACACAGGAGACAGGCCTTATCAGTGTGAACATCAAGGCTGTGGGAAAGCTTTTGCAACAGGTAAGAACATAAATTTTCTTTGTTTCTAGGTTCTGATGGAGGTCAAGCAGAGATAAGTGGGCAAAAACTTGACCCTTCATCCTTGTCTTGAGTCCAGAGAACACATGATTGGGTTTTCTTTTCTTTTTTAAATATTTATTTTTTAATTGTAGTTGGACACAATACCTTTATTTATTTATTTTTATGAGGATTGGGCCTCACACATGCTAGGCAAGCGCTCTACTGCTGAGCCACAACCCCATCTCTTCTTGGGTTTTTTTTTTTGTTTGTTTGTTTTTTGAGAGAGAGAGGATTTTTTTAATATTTATTTTTTAGTTTTCGGCGGACACAACATCTTTGTTTGTATGTGGTGCTGAGGATCGAACTCGGGCCGTACGCATGCCAGGCGAGCACGCTACCGCTTGAACCACATCCCCCAGCCCTTATTGGGTTTTCTTAACTCTTAACTGCCTCCTTAGCCTGATTGCTCTACCCCTCTCTGTGTTCTTTTTTCCTTCACAGACCTGTCTTTGCCTACTTTGGTGCTTTTTACTACATGTTCTGCTTTCTTTTAGCAAGAAAAATAAAAGCCAAATTTTAAAAGCTGACTAAAAATTTAACATTAATACAGACCTTAGGGAACCACTGAGAACTGGGACTTAACAGTGAGATGGAGTCTCTCCAGGGATATATGTGGCAGGGCCAACATGTACCAGTCCTCCTGACATTCATTCTTTGTTCCTTGTCTTGAATCCAATTTAAACTTTTTGGATATGAGTTGTGAACATCATCTAATATAATTGGGATGCTTTTTAAAAAATATATTTTTAGTTGTAGATGGACACAATACCTTTATTTTATTTATTTTTATGTGGTGCTGAGTATTCAAACTCAGGGCCTAACACGTGCTCTACCACTGAGCCACAACACCAGCCCAATTGGGACACTTTTAAAAAATTAAACACACACTTCTAAACAGAGATAAACTACTAACAATTTTCAGTGTGATAGTCCTGAGCCGTCTAAGGACGTTTTTAATAACATGTTTTATTCTTGGAATTTACTATATTTTTCAATACTTTAATTTCAATGTGAATGTTTAGAGGAGTATTGTGTAATTAAATTTCTTTTAAATTTTCCTTGAAGGTTATGGATTAAAAAGTCATGTCAGAACTCATACAGGAGAAAAGCCATATCGGTGTTCAGAAGATAATTGTACCAAATCTTTCAAAACATCAGGAGATCTACAGAAACATATTAGAACTCATACAGGTACCATTGTAAATAGTGTCATATGTAGGACAAGAATTCTTGATCTTCAGGGAGGGGATTTGGGGAAGGAGTATCTGGAAAAATTTCAGGGAATCAGTATCAGGGACTTCTTTTAAATTCCTGAAATTCCATGGAATTTGCTGTTTGTGTTTATATATTTCTTACCAGGATAAGGGCTCAAGACTCTCTTAGATTCTTAAAAGGGTCTGTGTTCCAAAAGAGATGAACAGTGGCTCTAGAGTACCATCCCTTGCAGCTTGCAAACATTATCTGAGCAACAAGCTCATTTTCCTAGGATTGCATGTCTAGTTAGTAGCCTGAGAACAAAACCTAAGGCACCTGATTGTGCCTGAGTGTAGTACCGCTTCTCCTCAGTAAGCTGCTGCTAAAGAAAATATCTGAACCCCTAATAGCCCCACAGAAAGAAAAACATGTAGCCACTTGCAGCAGTGTATGCCTGTAATCCTAAGGACTTGGAGACGGAAGCAAGAGGATCACAAGTTCAACTCAGGGAGGCTATCTTCAAAATAAAAAATAAAAAGGGCTGAGGATATATCTCAGAGATAGGGTGCTCCTGGGTTCAATCCCTAATACCCCTCTCCCCACCCCCTCTCCAAAAAAAGACTTGTTACTTGTGACCATCTCTTCTCTTTAAATGTCTTTATTCTTTTTCTTTTTTAAACTTCTTGTTTCCTTTTTTTTTTAGAGAGAGAGAGAGAGAGAGAATTTTTTTAATATTTATTTTTTCTAGTTTTCGGTGGACACAACATCTTTATTTTATTTTTATGTGGTGCTAAGGATCAAACCCAGCACCCCACACATGCCAGGCGAGTGCGTTACCGCCTGAGCCACATCCCTAGCCCTCTTACCTTCTTTTTCTAAGTGGTACTTTATTCTTATCTTCTCTCACTCCCCTCTCTACTCTATGCTTGACTGCTTATGGAATTGATACTACAAGGGTGATTATTTGTTTTTAGGTTTTTTGTTTTGGTATCAGGGATTGAACCCAGGGGCTCTTAACCACCAATCACATCCCGACCGCTTAGCTCTCACTAAGTTGCTTAGGGCCTCACTAAGTTGCTGAGGCTGACTTTGAACTTAAGCTTCTCTTGTCTCTGCATCTCTAGCCACTGGAGCTTGGATTCTAGGTGTGTGCCACTACGCCTGGCTTAAGTATTTGTTTTGGATCAGAGCTGAACAAAATTGACTAAGCTATTGACTAAGTAATAAAGCATAAAATAATTTAGAGATTTTTAGTATAGGTGTTTTAAACATGGTGTCATAACCTTGTCCCCAAATGTTGCAATTTTTGCACTTCCAAAAACTCTGATATAGTTTAACAAATTTCCAGGGAGGATTCTTCTAGCAACTAAGGTTAATCTTTAGTACAAACATGATCCTAAATTTGCTTTACTTTGTAATGCTTAGGAATGGATGTAGGTATCTGCTTCCATCTCATTCCTGCACTTATTTTTATTAATTGTATCAAAGGCAAGTGTTTCCAAGATGCTATAAATTTTGTTTGGATTTGCAATATAAAGTCAATTTGTTGTATAAAAGCTATGTACAACCATTGACATTGAGCAAAAACGTCAGGATTATGATTTGATTTTTTTTTTTTTTTTTTGGTACCAGGGATTGAACCAAGGACATTTAACCATTTAGCCACATTCCTAGACCTTTTTTTTTTTAACTTTTGAGACAGGGCCTCACTTAGTTGCTGAGGCCGACTTTGAACTTGGGATCCTTCTGTGTCAGCCTCCCAAGATTATGAGATTATAGGCGAGCATCACTGTGCCTGTCAGAATTGTGATTCTTTAATTCATCCATGAAAACATACAGTTTTGTTCTTTTTTTTTTTTAAGAGAGAGAGAATTTTTAAATATTTATTTATTTATTTTTTAATTTTCGGGGAACACAACATCTTTATTTTATTTTTATGTGGTGCTGAGGATCAAACCCAATGCCCCGTGCATGCCAGGCGAGGATGCTACCACTTGAGCCACATCCCCAGCCCCTTACACTGGTCTTTATGTTTTGTTATTTCTTTATTTTTGGTGGTGCCAAAAGTTAAACCCAAGGCCTTTTGCATGCTAGACAAGCTCTACCAATGAGCAATACTACCAGCCCCCATACACCACTTTTATCATGACATTTTCATGATTTAAAATGTTATAATGGCATGACATTTCAACATGGTACAATGTTGGGTTGAATAAGGGGCTTAGGAACTTAGGTGATTTCAGTCAAAAACAAATTAGGTGCTACAGAATAGTAATACATATAGTACAACGAAAATTGTCCTAGAACAGTTGATGCTTTTCATAGCACGTCACAGGTGGGAAGACTTTAGAGGTCTTCTAGACTTGGAGGAGATGGGACTTGCCCAATATGAATTCTGTTCTCCTTTGGTGAACATATGGTGAAAAATTCACTTGAAGAAAAGAGAAAGATTCCGTTCCTTTTTTAATGATTTCAAACTTGAGGGCGGAAATCTTTTGGAATGGTCTGTACCAACAGGGAAACCATAATTTTATTTGACCCAAAGAAAAATAACAGACTTTCTCTCTCTCTCTCTCTCTCTCTCTCTCTCTCTCACTCTCTTTTTCCCTCTCTCTCTCTATCTCTTTCCCTCTCTCTCTCTTTATATGAGTGTGTGTGTGTATGTGTATATATATATATATGAAATACTTGTGTCTATCTATAAAGATACTTTTTTTTTCCTGCTCCAGAAGTTGATTGCTTGAGTTCATTATAGAAAAGGACACATAGAAATTGAAAGCAAAAGCTATCTCCTGCTTGACTGTTCAAAGGACTTTTGAGTTTCAAGGTTATATAAAGCAAATAGGAAAGAAGGAATATAATTGGCAGAGTTTTCATTCATAAGTTTGGACTATGAGAATAGTAATGTATTTAGCAAGTATTTTGACAAACATGCTAAGCACTAGATTTTAAAAGATTAAAATTATTTTTTCTGCCAGATATCATAGTATAAATAAAGCAGGAAACAAACTTTTAAGAGATTCTGGGGTTGTTCTAACTTAATCCTTATTCTTGACCCTATTTTTCTCTTATATATTTTTTTCTGCCATTTCTTTCCATGCTTTCTCAGCTCAATTTTTAATATGCACACCTGAATGATTCCATCTTGGAGAGACATGTAATCACTGATGAATTTTGAATACCATTCAGTTCTTCTAAGGCAAATTTGTTAGGAGTGGAAAATACTTTTTCCAGGGAGAAAAGAAAAGCCTAAAAGGGAAACTTAAACTTAAAAAGCCTAAAAGAGAAGACTCAAGTCTTGAGCCTGATCCCAGGCAAAATTGAAGATAAGACATTTCAATTTTCTATATATTTTTGTACCATTTAATTTATTCCCCTTTGTATTTTCAGGAGAAAGGCCCTTTAAGTGTCCCTTCGAAGGCTGCGGTCGGTCCTTTACAACATCAAATATCAGAAAAGTGCATATTAGGACACATACAGGAGAAAGACCTTATTATTGCACAGAACCAGGATGTGGGAGGGCATTTGCCAGTGCAACCAATTATAAAAATCATGTGAGGATACACACAGGTAATGATCTCTGATCTCTTGGTCCTTTATCTTTGAAGGCTTAGTTTAATTCTTGCCCCTTCCAGAAACAATTCCTAGCTAATCTCTTCTTTTCTTCCTACCAGTTGGCATGGAGGAAAGAAGTTAGACACCTTTAAAATTTTTCAACTTAATCATTCTTTTGTATGTTCGTTTCTTCAACAGTTATTGACATCTATCATGAGTCTTATCTGTCTCTAAATCTATCATAGATTTAGAGACAGATAAGACATTATCAAATACAGTCTAGTTGGGGAGAGATTAGTGGTCACAAGCTTGCTGAAGAATGTCTGTAACATGAACAAGATGCTTGGGAGCAGAGGCAGGAATGGTCATTTCTTGCAGGAAGAAATGTTTCAGAAAGACGTTACTGGGGAATTTGACTTTTAGACTGAATCCTGATGTAAAAGGTAGACAGAAGATTATTCTTTGCAGGGGAAGTGTAATGAATATAGGCACAAAGGTATGAAAAAATATAATATTGGGTGGTTCCATATAATTAGAGCATAGATTACATGTAGAAGATTTGTACATAGTGAAGTCGGAGGAATAATCAGGGGACTTTTGTATTATGCTGCCATGGTAAGGGTGTTTCTTAAATTAAGCTGTGGAGCTTGTGGGGTAGAAAAGGAGGAATGATCTATAGATAAATTTTCTGCTTTTTTGGCAATACTGTGGATTGAAACCAGGGTTGGTGCTCTACATCTCCAGCCGCACCCCCACCCTTTTTTTTTTTTTCAATAAGACAAGGGTCTTACCAGGTTGCCCAGGCTGTCCTTGAGTTTGTGATTCTACTGCCTTAGCCTCTCAGGTCACTGGGATTATAGGTGTATACCACCATGCTTGGCTTCTCATTTTTTAATAAACAGCTATATTAAGATAAAATTCACATACTAGACATTTATCCATTTATTTTTATTTTTAAAGAGAGAGAGGGATAGAGAATTTTTTAAAAAAAATTTTTTAATATTTATTTTTTAATTTTTGGTGGACACAATATCTTTATTTTATTTGTATGTGATGCTAAGGATCGAACCCAACGCCCCGAGCATGGTAGGCAAGCGCATTATGGCTTGAGCCACATGCCCAGCCCCATTTATCCATTTAAAGCATAATGATTCTCCAGATGTGGTAGTGCATGTTTGTAACCCCAGCCACTCTGGAGGCTGAAGCAGGATGATTGCAAATTCAAGGCCAGCCTCAGGAATTTAACAAAGCCCTAAGCAACTTAGCAAGATCCTGTCTCAAAATAAAACATTAAAAAAGACTGGGGCCAGGTGCAGTAGCGCACACCTGTAATCCCAGCGCTTGGGAAGCTGAGGTAGGAGGATGGTGGGTTCCAAGCCAACCTCAGCAACATCGAAGTGCTAAGCAATTCAGTGAGACTCTGCCTCGAAATAAAATACAAAATAGGGCTGGGGATGTGGCTCAGTGGTTGAGTGCCCCTGAGTTCAATCCCTGGTACCCAAAAAAAAAGGACTGGCAATGTAGCTTGGTGATAAAACACCCCTTGGATTTAATCTCCAATACAAAAAAAACAAAAAACGGGAGTGGAATTATTGAGTCAATTTAAAAAAGTCTTTTAACTTTTTTTTTTTTTTCCTCATCAATGAGTTTTTCCTTTCTTTTTTTTTTTTTTTTTTTTTTTAGTTTCGACAGACACAACATCTTTGTATGTGGTGCTGAGGATGGAACCTGAGCCACACGCATGCCAGGGGAGTGCGCTACCGCTTGAGCCACATCCCCAGCCCCATCTTTTAACTTTTAAAAAAAAATTTTTCCCAGTTGTAGATGGACACAATATCTTTATTTCATTCATTTATTTATTTATTTTTATGTGGTACTGAGGATCAAACCCAGGGCCTCACATGGGAGAGGCAGCACTTTACCACTGAGCTACAACCCCAGCCCTGTTTTTTAACTTTTGAGGAACTGCCAAACTGTTTTCTGAAGTAGCTGTGCCATTTTACAATCTCACCTGCAATGTATGATGCTTCCATTTGGTCCACACCACAGGCAGATAATTGTTATTTTTTTTATTATAACTTTCCTAGTGAGTGTGATATCTTTTGATTTGCATTTTCCTGGTGGCTAATGATGTTAAGTATCTTTTTATGTGCTTATTGGCCTTTCATATATTTTCTTTGGAGAAATATCTTTTCAAATCCTTTGCCCTTTTTTAACTGGGTTATTTTTTCACTATTGGGTTGTAAAAATTATTTATTATTCTGGATACAAGTCCTTTGGCAGACAGATTTGCAGTATTTTCCCTTCTATGGGTTGCCTTTTCAATTTTTTCATAAAATGCAGTCTATCATGAAGTTTGATTATCAGATGACCCATGTGAAGCCATGTAGCCAGCCAAAAGGAACTCTAAAGCTCAAGCAAAAAAAAAAAAAAAAAAATTGATGGGGGTATACCAGGAATTGACCCCAGAGGTGCTTTGCCACTGAGCTACATCCCCAGTCCCTAGTTCTATTTATTTGTTTGTTTGTTTGTTTGTTTGTTTATTTTGAATAGCATCTCACTAAATTGTTGAGGTTGACCTTGAATTTTCCATCTTCCAACATCAGCTTCTGGAGTTGCTGGGATTGAAAGCATGTGCCATTGTATTCTGCTCCATTTAGTTTTTGACTGTGGTTTGGTGCCGCCTAGTGGGGATTTCTGTTCTCAGTTGAAAATTGGCTGATTTTCCAAGTTGAAATTTGCTGCCACTTTCCTGCTTAGGAAATCTACTTCCACTTCCCTTTCCCTCACCACATTTTCCTTACAACCATCCACCAAGATAAGAACTTAATCCTGCCTGCTTTGAGAATGGATATTGGGAAGAGGACAGGAAGCCATCTCCAATTACTTTTATGTCTAAAACTTAAATTATATTAGTGAGGGATTTCTTTGTGGGTAGTTTTACTGTGGTTAGAGCCATGAGAAGAAATGCACCAAGGAAGATATAAAATAAGAATTAGCTGGAACATGCATCTCTACACTTACACATTCCATATCAGAAATGAAGAGTTCACATAATACTTCCAATTCTAGTTCATCCCACAAGGCTCTTCCTCCCCATTCCATATTTGTATGTCTCTTCCACACTGAGAACCCTGGCTTCTACAGCATTGAGTATTTATTCATTTGCTCAGTCTTTAGTTACATCTCAAATAATTTTAGTATCACTTCAGTCATACCACCACAATGCACAAGTTTAAGGTTTGTTTGCAACTGCTGCCTCATCCCTAGCTCAAGACTGAGGACATTAGTTAAATGCCATATATAAAATATTAGTTAAATACTCTCTATAAAAGTTACTTGATGGGGGACTGGGGTTGTGGCTCAGTTGTAGAGTGCTTGCCTCACATGTGTGAGGCACTGGGTTCAATCCTCAGCACCACATAAAAATAAATAAGTAAAATAAAGATATTGTGTCCATCTACAGCTAAAAATACTAAAAAAAAAAAGTTACATGAGGGGTGAGTGTGTGGCTCAGTGGCAGAATGCTTGCCTAGCATGTGTGAGGCACTGCATAACAAATAAAGGCATTCTGTTCATCTAAAACTACAAAAAAAAATTACTTGAAATAATTTAATTTCCTCATACCTCAGTGTGGATAAAAGTATTCACTTAAACTATAATTAGGATGTCTTGTTCCATTTGCTTTCAGTTTTAGGTCCCCATACCACCACAAAATAGCATTCCCTAGATATTCTGTGATATTAAGTAATAATTGTTAATTTGGTTATATGTTGTTTAAAAATAACAGGATCCATCTTTCATATACATAATCTCACACATTTCAGATAATATAGAATGTTTTCTGGAACTGTTTTAGAATAATCCTGGGTAGGAAGAAGGGATAAATATGTAATAAATAAATGAAACAATATTGGTTATGAATTAATAGTTGAAGCTGAGTGATTGGTACATGGAGTTTTGTTATACTATTTCTCTATATTTTTGTGTAGGTTTTAAATTTTCCATAATAAAAAGTTCAAAAAATATTATATACTACTTATAGTATTCTCAGATTATTTCATAGAACAGGAATTAATAGTTTTTTCTTCCATTTGTCTTGCCTACTTGCTATTGGTGAGGAAAGAATAACTTTTGATTGGATCTAAGAGGTCAAGTGAAGTTAAATTGTAAATGTTCTTTTAGATATATTTAGATATATAGTTGTCTAACTTGTCCGTGGACTTTTTTAAAAAATCCTTTTTCATTATCTTTATAAAACTTTTTGGGTAAGCTGCATTAGTTATAGTAATACTTGCATTTGTTATTCTTATTATTAGTATATCTATCTAATTACAGGAAACAATAAATTATAGTTTCATCAAAGTTAAACTGGGTAATAACATCATCCTTAATTCTCTCATCTCTTGAAATTAAGGAAACTTTGGGATTGATGCTTAAGGACAATATTCAGAATGTAGACTACCTTTTGAGCCAAGTTAAAATTATAGTTACGGTTTTTCCCTCATGGTAGGATATGAAGAGATTTGGCAAGCTTTATGTGTATATGTTGCTGTGTTGGGTAAGCGCTTCATTACTGATCTATGTCCACAGCCCAGATTTGGCAACTGTTTAATTTTAGAGGTCCTCTACCCCATAATGGAATAATTATGTCTACCTATGTAAAAGCTGACCTTTTTTTTTTTTTAAAGCTGACATTTTTGTGTGCTGGTTTTTCTTAGGGGAAAAGCCATATGTTTGTACAGTTCCTGGGTGTGACAAAAGGTTTACAGAATATTCTAGTTTGTACAAACACCACGTCGTTCACACTCACTCCAAACCATACAACTGTAATCACTGTGGTAAGACATACAAGCAGATCTCCACGCTGGCTATGCACAAACGGACAGCCCACAATGACACTGAGCCCATTGAGGAGGAGCAAGAAGCCTTCTTTGAGCCTCCCCCAGGTAAGGTCTTTGTCCATTATAGCTGTTTGAGAATCAAACAAGTATGAATATAATTTATGATTCATAACATTTTCTCAAATTAGAAAGTTTCTTTTCTGTACTCACACAAATTTACAATTTGTAACTGTGAAAAGTACTATTGAAGAAAGGTACTAGAGCTCTGGGTTGTGTTAAGAGAGGAACTTGGTTTTATCTGGGAAGGTGTAGGTTTCTCTGAGGAAATGGTGTTTGGAGAAAATCTAGAGGGTGAATCTTCATGTAGGCTAACTAGGTGAAAAAACGGGTTGGGGGAAGGGAAACAGCAAAGATGAGAACTTTCAAGTAAAAGGTATGATACTACAAAAAGCAGGAGGTTAGAGAGAGCAAAGTAAATTAAGAGATAGTGAAAGAAGCCTGATCAGGATGGTGGTTCTGCCTGGGAAGGTGGTGTGAAGTGAGGGTAGAGAATGAGGTAGGGGCAGCCTAATCATAAGATTAGAGAAGTACTCCAAATAATACTTCATTGATTTAAGTGCTGTTAGGTATATAGTAAGAAACAAAATAACTCATTTCAATGAGGAAAAAACTTTGAAAAAATATTTTATAGAATTATATTCAAGGCCGGGCACGGTGGCATTGCCTGCAATCCCAGTGGCTCAGGAGGTAGAGAGGCAGGAAGATTGCAAGTTCAAAGCCTGCTTAGCAAGGTACTTAGAAAGGTACTTAGCAACTCAGGGAGACCCTGTTTCTAAGTAAAATACAAAAAAGGACAGGGGATGTTGCCCAGTAGTTAAGTGCCCTTGAGTTCAATCCCCAGTACACACAAAAAAAAGTGTAGTTATAAGACTCTTACACTTTTTAAGCCCTTTATCTTTTTCTTCTTTTTTTTTTTTTTTTTTTTTGGTGATACCAGGGATTAAACCTAGGGGTGCTCTTCCACTGACCATACCCCATTCCTTTTTCTTTTTTTGAGATAGGGTCAAGACAAATTGCCAAAACTGTCCTCAAACTTGAAATTCTGTCTCAGATTTCTGAATCCCTGGGCTTATATGCATGTATCACCATGCTCTGTCTTTTGATTATCTTTTTTTCTTTCTTTTTTAAAAATATTTTTTAGTTGTACATGGACACAGTGTCTTTATTTTGTTTATTGAGTTTTATGTGGTGCTGAGGATTGAAACCAGTGCCTCAAATAAGGGAGGCAAGTGCTTTACTACTGAGCCACACCCCAGCCACCTTGATCCTTTCTTATATGTTGATATTTCATATTATTAAAAATTCCTTTTTTTCCCCCCAGTACTGAGAATTGAATCTAGGAGGTACACTATCACTGAGCTGCATCTCCTGCCCTTTTTAAAATTTTGAGACAGGGCCTCCCTAAATTGCAGAGGCTGGCCTTGAACTTGTGATAACTTAGGTTTAAAAAAAAAAACTAAAATCTGGTGGGGCACAATGGCTAATCTCGGTAGCTCTGGAGGCTGAGGCAGAAGGATTCCAAGTTTAAGGCTAGCCTCAGCAACTAAGTGAGGCCCTAAGCAATTTAGGAGACCCTGTCTTAAAATAAAAAATAAAAAGGGTGGGGATGTTGCTCAGTGGTAAAGCACCCCTGGGTTCAATCTTCAGTACACAAAGAAAGAAGGGAAGGAAAGGGAGAAGGAGGAAGGAGAAAGGAAAAGAAAGAAAGGAGAGGAGAAAAACGCAAGAAAGGGGAGAATGCTTTTCTAAGAATAGGTATAAATTTGTTTTCTTTTCACATGGTTCCCTGGGTTTTGTAACCAGTTGGAATAATAGTATATATAAATATCTGTGGAACAGAAGAAAAAAGAGTGAAGTCATTACTGTCATGGAAATGGCACCTTGATGACTGTAGTCATGTGCTTGCATCAACTACGGACTTTCAGAAGACTTATAGATTACTTCTTTGTAGGGGAAAATTTTTTGCTCTCTTTCTTTCTCTTACTTCATGTGAAGTGGAAAATGTTGGAAGAATAGAGATCAGTAATCTCCCTAGTTGACAAGTATAGCAGTAATGACTTAAAATTGCTGTTTACTTGCTAGTGGTTTGCAAAATAAAGAAGTAGGGAGGTTGCTTTTGTTAACTTCTTAAATGATTAACTTCAACCCAGATAATGTGCCATTACATTGTCTTTACACAATGATGTCATTGTTTAATGATAACCTATAATCAGTCACTTGTGTTAAAGGCTAAATTAGTAGACAGAGTTTGCAAAGTTTAGTAGTTTTGTGGTTTATGTTTATGAAGATTCTTTTATTACTTTTATGGTTTATTTTGTTTTGTGCTTTTTAGTTATACATGTATTTTGACATACAGACATGGAATATAACTTCCCATTCTTGTGGTTGTACCTGATGTAGAGTTACACTGGTCGTGTATTCATGTATATGTGTGTGTACACACACACACACACATAGTATATATTTTATTGTAGATGAACACAATGCCTTATTTTATTTATTTATTTTTATGTGGTACTGAGGATTGAACGGGTGCCTCACATGTGCTAGGCAAGTGCTCTACCACTGAGTTACAACCCCAGCCCCTGGTCATGTATTCATATATGAACATAGTTATATCCAATTCATTCTACTGTCTTTCTTATTCTCACCCTGCCCCCACCCCCAACTTGTATGGCTTCTTAAGTGACTTCAAGAACTTAGTGCATCCTTTTTGTATTGAAGGATTTTTTTCTAGTCTTTCTATAGAGTTTCTCCCTTCCCTTTCCCAACACATATGCACAATATCACACAATTATTCCAACTAAGATTTAAAAAGTGTGGGGCTGGAGTTGTGGCTCAGCGGTAGAGTGCTCGTCTCACGTGAGGGATCCTGGGTTCGATCCTCAGCACCATGTAAAAAATAAATGAGTGAAATAAAGGTATTGTGTCCAACTATAAAATAAATATTTTTTAAAAAAGATTTAAAAAGTGGTCCCCCAAAATTAAAACACTTAAATTTGATGGGAAAGGTTTGATGTGGTTTGATATGATTTGGTTTAGCTTTCAAAATGTAGAAGTGAAGGAAGTAGAAGGAGGTACTAGAAGCTTTCTTCATGATTTAGAATATACTATATATAAATTTTATATAATATTCTCTTTAACATTAAAATATTCTCAGTTTTCTAAACAGATTGATTAATTGGTCATAAAGGTTATTCTTTTTTTTTTTTTAAACAGGTCAAGGCGAAGATGTTCTTAAGGGGTCCCAGATCACATATGTTACAGGTGTAGAAGGAGATGATGTTGTATCCACACAAGTAGCCACAGTAACCCAGTCTGGGTTGAGTCAACAAGTTACACTCATATCCCAGGACGGGACCCAGCATGTAAGTGTCTATCAAAAGCTAGTCAAGTTAAATCATATTTCTCTTCAACCGTTTTTGAAAAGACAGTCCAGGTCCTCATTGAAGAATTTCCTTGGAATATTCCTTGGAATATAAAGGAATAAAGATTGGATTTCAGTCTGTAGGCAGGCAGTAACATATCTCCTAAAAGTTCTCCATAGGCTACTGAAAGAGATTACATGAAGTGAGTTTAGTAGGGAGAGAATGTTTATGTCCCTGTAGAATTCATATGGTGTGTTACTGGTATCACTCAAAGGTGAAGGGTAATGAAGGTCAGAACCACAGGGAAACTGAGGGCTTGAAAAGTATCCATGTGAAACATAGATCTGAGAAGGGATAGATTTGGTGGCTAATTAGGTCCAAGAGATGAGGTTTGAGAAAACAGCAGAGCCTTGACTGAGGTGATCAGGATATGATGGACTCAATAAAAGATCCTGGGAAATAAATGACAGGCAAACCTATGAAATTTCCAAACTGTGGCACTCTTCCTTTCTAGGAATCATGGAAGTTTACTCAACTAACTCCACAGAGTTAATAAAGCAAATATCTTGATTTCCTCCAGAAAATGCACAGTTTAATGGCTGTTCTCTAAAAGCTAAACTTGTCATTGTTTTCTAGATTCTGCTAGCTTAAAATAATTTAACTTTGATTTTATTTTTGAGTTCTAATTAAGATTTTCTTAGTACCTTTAAAATCAGGAATGTTGGGGTATAATGTGTTTTTTTATCTGTCTCTTCCAAGGATGAATCTCTCCTTACTCATCTCTCTTGGACTTTTACCTTCCATAATTAATCTGCCTTTTTAACAAATTGATAACTATTAACATGCCTATATTAGTTAGGTGGCAGAACCCATTCAGGATCAAATAATACAAAGCATTCATACCATCACATGCTTGCATCCCCAGCCCCCACTTTGACATTGTGAATTCTGCACAGTACTCTGCCCACTGACTGGCATGCAAGAAAGATTAAACATATTTACTTAACCTAATTTTAATTCATTAGCTCTAAAACTTTCTCTTGAATCAGATCATCACAAACAGAGGACCTCTGGAAGTCATTTAATCTACCCCTCCTTCCTATGTAGGAGAAATCCCTTCTATAGCAACTTTGAAATATCCTTTACTGAGCTAATACATAGTGATTGATTAACTTCTCTGTTAAGAGGCAGCCAGGAGAACTCTACTATTTATAGGGAACCCACTTCTGTATTGTTAATTCATGGTTCTTTTTTAATCATATGGAATAAATCTAATCCGTCTTCTTATACTCCAAAACAACTGTCTTCCCCATCCTAATGAGTGTTGTATTTCTTCTAGATTCAACCTTCTCATTTCCTTCAGTAATTAGATTTCCATTCCATTCCTTCAACAGATATTTATTGACCATCTATCCCATGCCAGACATTTTGGTACTCAATACTGGTTGTACAGGAAAGGGAATATCACAGTCTAGGAGAAAGCCATTTCTAAAATGAACAGTTTCTCATAATGAGGGATATATAATTGATGGGCATATAAAGTGGTGTGGAAGCCTGAAGTAGAAAGTAATGAATCTTGGAGATTCTTATAGATTTGGTCATTGAGTTGGTTCCTGAAGAATTTTCATGAGCTTGCCATGCTAAGAATGAAGGGAAGGGAAAAGCCATGAATGTGACTTTGTCTAGGACTGGGAATCAGTTGTGGCTGGAGAGTCAGATGCAAATTAGGAAGTAGTAGTTGGTAAAGGCTAGATCATGAAAGGTTAAGGATGCCACAGAGGAAGTCTGAACATTGAAGGATAGGAAGTAACTGAGAATTTTAGCAAGTAGATAATAAGACTTGATTTGCTTTGTTTTAGAAAGGTGTTAAGGTGGAGGATGGTTAGGGAACAGTTATGCTGGACACTTGGAAAGGAATTGGATTACTACAGAAATTCAGATGAGAGAAAAATGAGGGTCTCAGCTAGCAACAGGGATGGAGAGAAGAGGAAGAGATCATTTAAGAAATACTGCTGGAGCTGGGGATATAGCTCAGTTGGTAGAGTGCTTGTCTTGCATGTACAATGCCCTAGGTTCAATCCCCAGTACCACAAAAAAAAAAAAAGAAAGAAAGACTGCCGGGCACAGTAGTGCATGCCTGTAATCCCAGTGACTCAGGAAGCTAAAACAGGAGGATTGCAAGTTTGAGACCAGCCCCAACAAGTTAGCGAGGCCCTAGCAACTTAGTGAGACCCTGTCTCAAAATAAAAAATAAAGTGGGCTAGGGATGTAACTCAGTGGTAAAGTGCCTCTGTGCCTCCAGTGCCCAAAAAAAAAAAAAAAAAAAAAAAAAGGAAGAAAAGAGAAGAAGACTGATTTGTCTGATGACTAGAATAATTTATTCAATTGTGAAAGGTTTATTTGCTCCCACAGAGTAAACCTATATAAGGGTCAGGCCCTATAACTAAGATAGCCAAATATAACATGAAGCATTGATTTGTAAAAGGCACTGTATTACAGGTCAACATATCTCAAGCTGACATGCAGGCCATTGGTAACACCATCACAATGGTAACGCAGGATGGCACACCCATCACAGTCCCTGCTCATGACGCAGTCATCTCTTCAGCAGGAACACACTCTGTTGCTATGGTCACCGCCGAGGGTACAGAAGGGCAGCAGGTAATTACCTTTGTCTGTTATATCAGTCAATACATATATCCATTTCAAAACTGTTGCACATATGAAAAAAATCTGTTACACAATTTTATATATATGACAGTGGTTAGGCACAAAAACTTCAAATTGAATCCAGTTTTGGAATTTCTTAGCTAATTAACCCTCAGAGTCTGTTTTTTTGTTCATCTTTAATTAGGAGTGATAGTTCTATCTGCTCCATAAGATCAATATAAGGATTAAATGAGATAATACATGTAAAGTATTCAGCCCAGCTGTATATTAAGTGTTCCTTACTGGTAGTTCTTATCACCATCATCATCATCATATACTCAAGAAATTAATTCATTTGCAAAATTTACTTATTTTTACTTTATTAAATTTTCTAGGTATTAATATACTCGCATAATTAAAAAAAAATAGGGACAGGGTAGAGCCAGTAGTAGAGCCCTTGCCTAGTATGCATGAGGCCCTGGGTTCCACCTCCAGCACTACACACACACACATACAAAAAAAAAAAAAGGACAAATATATATACAGGTGTAGTGAAAAGTCTCCTCCCATCCCTGCCTCTTATCTACTCAGTTTTTGCCCCTACAGATAATTCACTTTTATTAACCTTTGATGTGTTCTTCCAGTAATTCTTTAAGCATATACAAATAAATAGTTGTCTTCCCTTCTTCTTTTTTTTTTTTTTTTTAATGGCAGCAAATGATAAGTTAACACTAAGCTGGGCTTGATAGTGCACACCAGCAACTCAAGAGACTGAGGCAGGAGGATTGCAAGTTCACGGCCAGCTTGGGAAATTCAGTGAGACCCTGTCTCAAAATTAAAAATAATTTGTCTCTGAATCAAGGCTAGCAGTTTGTTGAAACAAATGTCTTTCTGTTGTCTGTTAACCATTTCAGAAATTTGGAAATGTAATGATCAATTCATTAGAAAGAAACATCTGAGTCATTGGAAATGGATGTGGGCTAAGACTTATTTGTGGTCTTAACACTGGGATTCCAAAATATCAATACAATATTTATCTCTATTTTCCTGATTTAATTGTTCATTAGAAGTATAATGCTCTTAAATCTATTAAAATAAATAAATAAATGCAAATAAAAAGGGTTGAGGCTGTAGCTTAGTGGTAGAATGTAATCCCTAGTTCCACAAAAAAATAAATAGACTCACATTTTTGTCCTGTTTTTATTATATCTATTAACACATTCTAATTCTACAAATCAATGAGTTTCAGTGTGTCATTTCCATACATGCATATATCATGCTTTTATTGTATCTACCTTCCCTACTATTCTCATCTTCTCTCTTCCTCTTCCCCCTTCTCTTCCTTAATAATCCCTCTTCTATTTACAGATTATTTATTTTTTCTTTTTAGTCTTCACATATGAGAGAAGACATGTAACAATACTTGTCCTTTTCTGTCTTGCTTATTTCACTTAACATGATGGTCTCCATTTCTATCCATTTTGCTACAAATGAGAGGATTTCATTCTTTTCTATGAGACTTTATTTTAAATACTCCATTGTGTATATATACATATTATTTTATCCATTCATCTATTGATTGGCACGTAGGTTGATTCTATGTCTTGGCTATAATAAATGGATATGCAGGGATCTCTCTTTTTTTTTTTTTTAGAATTTTTAAAGATGTTGATGTGCCTTTATTTATTTATATTTTTTGTTTATATTTTTAGAGAGAAAAAAATTTTTTGAGAGAATTTTTTTTTAATTTATTTTTTAGTTTTTGGTGGACACAACATCTTTATTTTTTATTTTATGTGGTACTAAGGATCAAACCCAGTGCCCCGCGCATGCCAGGTGAGCACGTTACCACTTGAGCCACATCCCCAGCCCAAGAGAGAGAATTTTTTAATATTTATTTTTTAGTTTTCAGTGGACACAACATCTTTATTTATTTTTTAATGTGGTGCTGAGGATCGAACTCAGCGCCCTGCACATGCCAGGCAAGCGCACTACCACTTGAGCCACATCCCCAGCCCCAATAAATATTCATTTATTTATATGTGGTTCTGAGACTCGAACCCAGTGCCTCACACATGCTAGGCAAGTGCTCTACCACTGAGCCACAACCCCAGTCCCGCAGGGGGATCTCTTTTGTATGCTGACTTCATTTCCTTCAGGTACATCCCCAAGAGTGGTATAGCTGAATAGTTTTCTGAGGAACTTCCATAGTGTTTTCAATAGTGGCTGTACTAATTGACATTCCCACCAACAGAAATGTATAAAGGTTCCTTTTTCTTCACGTTCTCACCAGCATTAGTTTGTTTTGTTTTGTTTTGTTTTGTTTGTAGGTACTGGGGATTGAACCCAGGGAGCTCTACCATTGAGTCATATCCTCAGCCCTTTTTATTTTTTATTTTCAGATAGGGTCTTGCTCAGTTTCCCATGCTGGCTTCAGCATACTTCCATTTACATTTCTCTGATGGCTAAAGATATTGAGCATTTTTTCACATTTATTAGCCATTTGTGTATCTTCTTTTGAGAACTGTCTATTCGGGTTATTTGTCCATTTATTGATTGGATTATTCTTTCATTATTAAATTTTTGAGGGTTTTTTTTATATATTCTGGATATTAATCCTAAATTACATGAATACTAGCAAAGATGTTCTCCTATTCTGAAGATTGTCTCTTTACTCTGTTGATTGTTTCCTCTCATTTGCTGAAGCTTTTTAACTCAATGTAATTTGGTTTGTCAATTATTGCTTTTATTTCCTGGTCTGTTAGAGTCTTATTCAGTACTTCCTATGCCAGTATCTTGAAATGTTTCCCATATGTTTTTTTCCAATATCAGATTCAGGTGTTACATTAAGGCCTTTGATTCTTTTTTTCTTTTTTTTTTTTTTTTTTAATTTTAGAGACAGGGTCTTGCTGAGTAGCTGAGTTGCTTTGGGTCTCACTAAGTTGCTGAGGTCTGCTTTGAACTCTCCCATTCTCCTGCCTCAGCCTCTGGAGCTGCTGGGATGCCACCGTGCCCAGCCTTATGTTCATTTTAGGGTGAGAGATAGGCATCTAGTTTCAGTCTTCTACATGTGGATTTCCAGAGTTTTCCCAGCACCATTTGTTGAAGAGGCTATCTTTTTTCTAACATGCTTTTGGTAATTTTTTTGAGAAGCAGATGATTGTGGATGTGTGGGTTTATTTCTGGCTCCTTTTTTGTATTTTGGTTTACATGTCTGTTTTCTGTTTGTTTTGTTTTATAGTAGAGCTTGAACCCAGGGGTGCTTTACCACAAAACTGCATCCCTGACATTTTTTATTTTTTATTTTGAAACAGGATCTTACTAAGTTGCTTAGAGCTTCAGCCTCCTAAGTCACTGGTATTATAGGTGTGTGTCACTGCACCTGGTGGTACATATCTGTTTTTATGCCAAGACCATGCTGTTTTGGTTATTGTGACTCTAAAGTATATTTTGAAATAAGATATTATGATACCTCCAGCATTATCTTGTTTTGTGCTCAGGATTTCTTTGGCTCTTCAGAGTTTGTCCTTCCTTTAGGATTGATTTTTTTTTTAATTTTCCTATGAAGAATGTAATTTAAAAAAAATTTTTTTAAAGTTTTTAGTTGTAGATGGATATACCTTTATTTTGTTTAGCATTTTGTTTTTTTTAATGTGATACTGGGGATTGAACTCCAGTGCCTCATGCATCAAGCACTCTACCACTTAGCCATAACTCCAGCCCTGTCATTGATGTTTTGATGGGGATTGACTGAATTTGTAGTTACTTTTCAATAGTGTGACTTTTTTTTAACTTTTATTTGCATTTGTTTTATGCTGAATTTATTCCAGTGCCATGAGTTTTTGTTTCTTCTGGGATCTTTTTCTTTTGTGCAGCCTTTTCTGGCTTAGGAACAATTTATTCCTTTTCAGTAAAGATCATTTCGATGTGGCAGGGGAGCTCGTGTATGAGTTAATCTGACCATGCACTTTGTAAGTGTAGCAGCCCATCTTGTTGCTTCATTCACCTGGATAAGTTCAGTGAGTAGAGAATGTACATCTAGACCCTTAAGATATTTTAAGCATGTGCAGTAAAAACTCAGCACTCTTTTGGAGCCACTACCCATGTATTCAACCTCATTGTTTGGCCTGGGCATACTTACTAACTCCACAGTTGGCCTTTTTTTTTTTAATATTTTTTAGTTGTAGTTGGACCCAATACCTTTATTTTATTTATTTATTTTTGCTGAGGATTGAATCCAGGGCCTCACACATGGTAGATGGGTGCTCTATTGCTAAGCCACAACCCCAGCCCAGTATGGCCATTTTAACAATATTAATTCTCCCAATCTGTGATCATGGGAAGTCTTTCCATCTTGTGGTGTCTTTCTTCAACTTCTTTTTCATTTTATAACTTCCATTGTAGAAGTTTTTCACTTCTTTGGTTAGGCTTATTCCTAGGTATTTTTATATTTTGGTGTGGGGGCGATATTGTAAATGGGATTGTTTACCTGATTTTCCCCCCTCTGGTAATTCATTATTGGTGCATAGAAAAATTACTGATTTTTGTTTTTGGTACTGGGATTTAACTCAGGGAAACTTTATCACTAAGCCATGTCCCCAGCCCTTTGTAATTTTATTTGAGACAGGGTATCACTAAATTGCTGAGAGCCTCATTAAGTTGTTGAGGCCAGCCTCAAACTTGTGATCCTCCTGTCTTGGTCTCCTGGGTTGCTGAGATAACAGGGATGTGCCACTGTATCTGGCCTGAGTTTTGTATATTGGTTTTGTATACTGATTCTTTGCTGAATTTTTGTATCAGTTCTAAGAGTCATTGGTGGAGTCCTTAGGATTTTCTAAGTATAGAATCCAATCATCTGCAAACAGGGATGATTTGACTTCCTCCTTTTCTGTTTGTGTCCCCTTTTTTTCTTTCTTCCTTTCTCGTCTGATTGCTCTGGCTGAAATATCAAGTACTACATATATTGAATAAGAGTGGTGAAAGTGGACACACTTACTCTTTTTTTTTTTTTTTTTTTTTTTGTACTAAGAGTTGAGCCCAGGGTTCTTTACCACTGAGCTACATCCTCATCCCTTTTTTATTTATATTATTCATTTTGAGACAGGGTCTCGCAAAATTGCTTAGGACCTAAATTGCTGAGACTGGCCTGGAACTTGAAATTCTCCTGCCTTAGCTTCCTGGGTTGCTGAAATTACAAGCATGTGCCCTTGTGCTATTTTTGATTATAAAGGAAATGCTTCAGTTTTTCCGCATTCAAGTATGGTGTTGGCTGGGGGATTGTCACACACAGCCTTTATTATGTTGAAGTATGATCCTTTATTTGATTTACTCAGGGCTAACATGAAGGAATGTTGGATTTCATCAAAGATTTTTTCTGCATCTGTTAAGATGATCATGTATTTTGTTTTGTTGTCAGTACTAGGGACTGAATACAGAGGTCCTCTACCACTGAGCTATATCACCTGCCCTTTTTATGTTTTATTTTTGAGAGAGCCTCCGTAAGATTCCTGGGTTGGAATTGAGATCTAGTGATCACTTTGCCTTAACTTCCCAAGTAGCTGGGATTACAGAGAGGCATTACAGCATACAGTGGGCCTTTTTATTTTATTTTTTTAATAATTTGATCAGCTAGTCTGCATCTTTTAATTGGAGAAATAAGACCATTTATATTAAGGGTTATTATTGAAGAGTGTGTTTAATTCCTGTTGTTTTGTTATTCTAATGTTTGATTCTTTGCTAATTCTCATTTACTGCTCTACTCTTCTAATGACATTTATCCTTTCCATTAGTTTGCTTTTTCTTTTTTTTATATATATATATTATTTACATTTTAGTTTTCGGCAGACACAACATCTTTGTATGTGGTGCTGAGGATCAAACCTGGGCGGCACCCATGCCAGGAGATCCCGCTACCGCATGAGCCACATCCCCAGCCCCATCCCATTAGTTTGTGATTGTTTATCTTTCTTCCTCTTTAAGTGTCTTTTGTAATGCTGGTTTAGTAGTCATGAATTCCTGTAGTGTATACTTACCTTGGAAAGTCTTTATTTCTTCTTTAATTCTGAAGGAAACTTTGCTGGATGTAGTAATCTACATTTATTTACTATCAGGGATTAAAATACATGATTCTGTGCCCTATTACCCGTTACAGTTCTGATGAGAAATCTGCTGTTATTCTGATAAGTCTGCCTTTATATATGACTTGGTGCTTCTCTCACAGCTTTTACTATTATTTCTTTGTTCTATGCTTTTGGCACTTCAACTACAATATGTCATAAATCAGTTCTTTTCTGGTCATGTCTGTTTGGGGTTCTAAATGCCTTCTATCCCTCCATGTCTATATCTTTCAAAAGATTTAGGAATTTTTTTTTTTGAGGCCTTTAATCTATACTTCTCCCTTGCCTATTCTATTTATATTTGTGCTTGATTGTTAATGATGTCCAATAAATCTTGCATGTTCTGTTCATTCTTATTTTGTTCATTACTGTCTAAATATGCTTATTTTCTTTAAGTTCTGATATTCTTTCTTCTACTTGATCTAGTTTATTCATGAGATTTTCAACTAAGCTTTTTATTTGACTTATTGAGATCTGTTTCCAAGATTTCTCTTTGGTTCTTTTTCAGAAATTCTTTTTCTTTATTGAATTGTTCTTTTGTGCCCTACACTGTTTTCCTTAATTCATTCGTTCAGTTGTTTATTTGTATCATCTTTTTTCTTTTTTTAAAAAAAAGTATATATATATTTTAATTTTAGGTGGACACAATATATTTTACATTTTTTTAATGTGGTGCTGAGGATCGAACCCAGTGTCTCATGCATGCTAGGTGAGCACTCTACCACTGAGCTGCAACCCCAGCCCCTATTTGTATCATCTTTCAATTCATTAATCATTGTTTATTGTTTTTTTTTTTTTAGCAAGGGGGGGTACAGGGGGTACGGGGCATTGAACTCAGGGGCACTCAACCAGTGAGACACATCCCCAACCCTATTTTATATTTTATTTAGAGATAGGGTCTCACTGAGTTTCTTAGCGCCTCACTGTTGCTGAGGCTGGCTTTGAACTTGTGATCCTTCTGCCTCAGCCTCTCAAGCTGCTGGGATTAGAGGTGTGCGCCACTGCACCCAGCTCATTAATCATTTTAAAATCATTCTTTTGAATTCTTTGTCCAGCATCTCACCCCTTCATTACCTTTGGACAGTTATTAAAGAGTTATGAATTTTTGGAGTTGTTGACTTGTCCTGTTTTTTTTTCATATTGTATGTTTTTGTGTAGAGATTTAAGCATCTGTTGGGATAGATACCTATTCTAATTTTATGTGAGCCTCTTCTTAGTGAGCAGCCTTCTCTTGACAGTGAGTTCTGGCATTTCAGTTTGTTGAGTATTGTTGAATTTGATTGCAAATGGACTTTATAAGGTAGTTTCCTTATGGCTTCTTTGGCTGTGATTAGTGGGTTTTGACATAGTGTGTACTATATTGGAGCATGAGGGATTCATTTTCTTTGTAGGCTCCCAAGAGTAGTGTTCTTCTAGTAGTTCAGTCAGGTGTTTTGTAGAAAGATGAATATATGGGGTGTACCCTCCATGGTTATTCTTACAGTCTTGTCAACAGGGTATGGGAACAACCTAAGTTGAGGTCCCTCGTGGATGTGATATCCACAACAGTTGTTTTATTTCTCTTTGCCGAAGGTGAATGGGCTTATGGACCTACTTAGCCATTCCTACTTGGTACCAGGTCTTCTTTAAGTTGAAGTATCTGCCAAGGTTTGATTGGGACATGGTCATGGCTTGAGTAAGGTACAATTTCTCCCAGCTGGGCTAGGATGTGGCCCAGTGACAAAGTACCTATCAAGTGTGTTCAAGGTTCCAGACTCAATACCTAGGACCATTCAGAAAGAAGAAAACAAAAAAAGTAACAACAACATAAAAATAATCTAAATATAGAAATACAGTAAAAAACAAGTCAAGATAACAATAAAAAAGGACCAGGCATGGCGGTACACACCTGTATTCCCAGCTACTTAATAGGCTGAGGCAGGAGACTCACAAGTTTGAGGCCAGCCTGAGTAACTTACCAAAAACCAATATCAACACAAAATAAAGCTGGGTGCACTGGCACATGCCTATAATCCCAGTGGCTTGGGAGGCTGAGGAAGGATTTTATGTTCAAAGCTAGCCTCAGCAACTTTGCAAGCCCCTAAAGCAACTCAGTGAGACCCTGTCTCTAAATAAAATAAAAAGAGCTGGGGATGTGGCTAGTGGTTAAGCATCCCTGGGTTCAACCCTTGGTACCAAAAATAATTTAATTAATTAATTAAAATGGAATGACTTAAGGATTGAGGACGTAGCTCAGTAGTAGAGCACTTGCCTAGCATGTGTGAGGTCCTGGATTTGATCTCCACTACACCCCCCCCCCAAAAAAAAGAAAAAGAGAATAATAAAGAGGAGGAAACAAAGAAGAAGAGAAGAAAGAAGAAGGTGGTTTTGAGGGAAAAAGTGAGAAAAAAACTCAAAGCATTAAAATAAGAAAAAATAGAAAAATTTAAACAATTATATAAAAGGATAGGTGGGGACAGAGGAAAAGAGTCAAAAATTCCTTCCAGCTGAGGTGGTTGGATTGTTGATGCTTCTTTCCAGGTCTTCTGATGTTGGATTGCTAGGTATGAGGGCCAGGGTGCCGCAGCTCAAGCCTGTCATGTTCCTCTCAGCTCATATCAAAACAAGATCGGGCAGTATGCAGGCTGTGACCTAAGTTTCTCACTGGGCAGGTTGAGGAAATGTTGACTGCACCAGTGCTGTATCTCTCTGGAAACTTTATGTTTTACCCATGGGTATGGTGAACACTGGGGTTACCATGAGCCCTTCTTGCTGACTAAGATTCAGTGGTATGTGGACCATGTCAGTCCAGAGGTTTCTAGTCTGTGCATCTGGGGAGATGGTAAATAATCAAACCATGGCATATCCCTGGAAATGCCTCCAGGAGTTGGGGGAGCAATCAGACTCCCAAGTTTTATACTCAATAGAGGCACAGGAATCGAACAATTTGCTAGCTTTCGTCTTATAGTTCTCTGTAGCATTGGTCTCTTGAGTTCTTGGACCTGGCCCCCTTGTGAAACCACATGAAACTGGTCTTGCTCCTTATCACAGAGGGTAGAATTACAAACTGCTGTGCCCTCTATTCCCTTCCCCATCATTAGGCTGTGTTTCCAGCTGTTTAAACCTCTCAGGTTTGTGTCATTCTCCCAAAACATGACTGTCTTGCATGGCTGTCTCCCACCCAGTCAAAGCATAGGGTATCCCAAGGAACTCAGAATTGTTCCAAGTTTGCTGATCCCTAGAGCAGTTTAGTCCCTACAGTACCCTTCTCCAGATGTCTCCTGGTTATAGCACTCAAGAGTTTGCTGACTGATGTGATAATGTAATGTAAGCTAGCTTGTTGTGCTGGAGGAATCACTTTCAGACCAAATGTCCAAAATGGGTTTAAAGTTTGTAAGAACCATGGATCTCTCCTACAATTAGGACTGCTGTTATTATCCAGGTTGTTTGCATTCTCTAACTTACCTTGTGTTTGCAGTGTTGGGCTCTCTATCCCTAGCCAGGGAACCAGGGTTGAAATCTTTCCAGTTCTCCTAAACCTTGTTGTTTAAGTTTCCTGTCACTGTGTATTGGTTCTCAAAGTTGTTCTTTTCTTACTCTCCTCAGTATATGGTTTCTCCTTTGTTATCTTGACTCCTCTCACTCTCAGAGTCACATGGAAGGTACTTGTATTCCACCATCTTGTTTCTCTATTTCTTACTATTAAGATTGAAATGGAAGGTTGGGGAGATAGCTCAGTTGGTAGAGTGTTTGTCTTGCATACACAAGGCCCTGGGTTCAATCTCTAGCACCACCAAAACAAAATTTAAAAAAAAGATTGAAATGAATGCCAGGCACAGTGGCACATACTGTAATCCCAGAGACTTGGGAGGCTAAGGCAGGAGGATTGTGAGTTAAAGCCAGCCTCAGCAATTTAGCAAGGCCCTAAGCAATTTACAGAGACCCTGTCTCAGGATAAAATATAAAAAGGTCTGGGGATGTGGCTCAGTGGTTAAGTACCCCTGGGTTCAATCCCTGGTTAAAAAGAAAAAAAAAAAAAAAAGATTGAAGTGGACTCATCCAGAGAGAGATTTTAGGGAACCTAGAGAGAATCCTTGGACAGTCTTTCAATGAGTGTTTATTGAGCATCAGCTGCATGCGACATACAAGGAGCAAAATGGTGAAAAGGACAGTCTGTGCCCACAGAATTTTCATTCAGTGAGACAAGATGTATGCGCAAACCCAAAAGAGAAACACAGACAAAGCCATACACACCCAGCTAGTCACACTCTAGTCCTCTGTGGAAGAAATGTCTCTGAGTCAGCTCAGACCTACTGACCTCCAAGATTCATATTCAAAAGCTGGTTCATGGTTCCCAGAACTGCCTGAACAGTATATCCCCTGCAGTCTGGGGATTGAACCAGGGCCTCCTGCATGCTTGATTAGCACTCTACCATTGAGCTATACCCTCAGCCCTTTTTATTTTCTTTGAGACAGGATCTCAATAAATTGGCCAGGTTGGCCTCAAACTTGCAATCTTCCTGCTTTAGCCCCGAATCACTGGGATTAAGGTGTGGGATACCACACCTGGCTTAGATAAGTTGAGCTGATTTAAAAAATTCATATGAAAATGCAAAAGAACCTATAAAGCCAAAACAATCTTTTTTTTTTTTTTTTTTTTGAGACAGGGAGACAGAATCTTGCTGTTGCCCAGGCAATTCTCTTAACTCTTGGGCTCAAGAAATCCTCTCACTTTAGCCTCCCAAATAGAACAAAGTTGGAGGTCTTATATACCTTGAAATGCAAAACTCAGAATCATAAAACTTTAGAAGAGAGGCAAATATTTTTGAACCTCAGGGTAAAGATTTCTTGGACAGAATATAAGAGGCACTAACAAAAGGAAAGAGGGGGAAAAAAAAACAGATTCATTGGACTTAGAGTTAATTCTGCTCACTAAGGCAATGGAAGGTAAGGATTAGATATCCCTCAGACAGGGAAAAGATTATTTTTTTATTTATATATATATATAAATAATAAATAACAGACAGCTACAAATCAACAATAAAAAGATGAACAGCCCCTTAAAAATGAACAAAAATGAAAACTTTTTAAACTAAGCCACATCCCCAGCCCTTTTTTATTTTTTATGAGACAGAGTTTTGAACTTGTGATCCTCCTGCCTTAGCCTCCCAAGTTGCTGACATTATGGCACCTGCAGGCACACCTGCTAAATTTTTAAATGTACAGATCATTCTATTTATATTCTTTATTTGAACAGACTTGTCCCCAAAGAAGATATAGTCTATGTATGACCTATAATGCAAAAAAAAAAAAAATGCTCCACAGTTTTGTTCATGAAAGAAATACAAAATAAGGGGGTAAGGGTAGAGCACTTCTAGCAGAAACCTTGGGTTTCATCGCCAGCATAGAAGGAAAGGAAGGGATGGAGGGAAGAAACAGCAAATTAAAAATCACTATGAGATACCATCTTAGACCCAAGACAGTGGCTAAAATCTAAAACCAAATGTTGACAAGGATGTGAAGCAGCTAGTGGGAGGATAAAATAAAACATCCATCTGAGTCATTTGGTAGTTTCTTATAAAATCAAAGAACTCTGTACTTTATGATTTAGCAACTCCTATGATTTAGCAACTCCAATTAGAACACATATTGTATGATTCTATTGCTAGGAGCCATTGCACACATGTGTAATTTGGGAGGCTGAGGCAGGAGAATTGCAAGTTAGAGGCCAGCCTCAGCAATTTAGTGAGACCCTGTCTCAAAATAAAAGACCAAAAGGGCTGGGGATGAAACTCAGTGGATAAGTTCTCCTGGGTTGAATCCTTAGTATTAAAAAATCAATAAAGTCAAACATCTCTACTCTAAAACACAGCAATTCCACTAGGATACATATTGTATGATTATATGAACTATGGACAGACGGAATTAATCCATTTTGGAGGGAAATTGATTAAGTAGAATATGAAAAAATTACTCCAGATTTTGTTTTAGGTAGTGGTTTTAGAGATGTATCTAAGTGTCAGAATTCAACAGACTACCTAACATCTGTCCATTTTTTTTCATTCCTTTTTTACTATATGCTAATTATACCTTTATTTTTAAAAAGAGACCAAAACAAAGCACAGGTACTTGCCTTCAGGCTATCTTGTGAACAGGAGGTCCCACCTAATAATCAGTTTGCAGTCATTTCCTTGGTTCAAAGATTCCAGGATGGGTTTATAACCCAGCTTGGGTAAATATACCTTGTACCAACTGCAAGTCCAGACCCTAAGGCAAGCATTCTTACGTAGATTGTCTATAGATTTGTGAGTATGGAAACTAATCAGGAGATGAGGCTTTGAAAGCTGGAATGAAACCAGGCAGTTTCCAGCAAAAGAAAATAACACAAGGGGTGGGGGTTTCACCTAAGGACTACTCCTTTGGCTGCTGCAGCGGCTGCAGCAGTAGGTCTTTGGGCAAATATTGGCTTCTGGGATGTTTGGACATAACCTGTGAATTACTTTAATCCTTAAATTTGCTACAGCTGTTTCTGTATATTCATTGGGAAGTCCTTCCTGACTCAGTCTCCTCCTTTTCCTCTCCCCCTTCCCCTCCCACTATTGCATTTCCCATTCTTAATTTTTTTGAGTTAGTGCATAGGAGCAAACCCATTTCTTTATGTATGCTAAGCACACTCTATCACTGAGTTATACCCCTGTCTCTGCTTAAAAATTGACCATTCAGGGCTGGGGTTGTGGCTCAAATGTAGAGCACTCTCCTGGCACCTGAGGCACTGGGTTCAATCCTCAGCACCCCATAAAAATAAAATAAAGGTATTGTGTCCACCTACAACTAAAAAAGAAAATAAATATTTTTTAAAAAATTGAGGGCTGGGGTTGTGGCTCAGTAATAGAGCACTTGCCTAGCAAGTGTAAGGCTCTGGGTTTGATCCTCAGCACCACATAAAAGTAATTAAAATAAAGGTATTATGTCCATCCACAGTTTAAAATAAAATATATATATATATATATATATATATATATATATATATATATATATACACACACACACACATTTTTTAAACTGACCATTCAATGGAATAAGAATGAAATTGTGCCCTTATGCCATGTACAAAAAATAATTCAAAGTGGATCAAAGATCTGAATTTAAGAGCAAAAACTATAAAACTCTAAGAAGAAAATAGATGAAAATCTTCATGACCTTGGACTAGGCAGTGATTTCTTATATGATACTAAAAGCATAGACAATGAAAGGGGAAAAAAATAGATAAATTGTGTTTCATCAAAGTGTAGCTCAGCAGTAGAGCACTTGCCTAACATGGCTCAGTCTCTAGCACTGGAAAGAAAAAAGTTTTTGTGCATCAAAAGGATATTACCAAGGGCTGGGGTTGTGGCTCAGTGTAGAGCATACGCTTTGAACGTGTGAGGCACTGGTTCGATCCTAAGCACCAGATAAAAATAAGTAAAGGTATTGTGTCCATGTACAACTAAAAAAATATATTTTTTAAAAAAAAGGATATTACCAAGAGAGTGAAAAGATAGCCTACAAAATACTTGCAAATCATATCTCCGATTTGCACAACAACACTAAAAACCCCAACTTAAAAATGAGCAAAGAACTTAAGTAGACATAAAGAAAAAGGCCAAGAAATTCATAAAAAGATGTTCAATATCAATCATTAGGGAACTACAAATCAAAATTAAAGTGAACTTTTACATTACCCATTAGGATGTCTATTATACAACCCCACCCCCCGCAAAAAAAAAATGTTAGCAAAGATGTAAAGAAATTGGAACTCTTTAAGTATCACTAGTAAGAATGTAAAATGGCACAGCCATGCTGGATGTGGTGCCACATACCTGTAGTCTCGGTGATTTAGGAGGCTGAGGCAGGAGGATTGCAAGTTTGAGGCCAGCCTTAGCAACTTAGTAAGATCCTGTCTCAAAATAAAATAAAAAGGGCTGAGGATGTAGCATAGTGGTAAAGCAGTTGCTTAGCATGTACTAGGTCCTGGGTTCCAATTCCCAGTAGCATACATACACAAAAAGCACAATTCCCAGTACATAGAAAAGAAAATCACAGCTACTATGGAAAATAATAACAATTTGCTTATGTCTATAACACTGTGCTAATATTTTGTTAAAATTTTTTGAAAATTTGTATGTTGATGTTCATGTTTATAATTTTTTTTTTCCCTATGAGTTCATCTATTTCCAAATCAAAGCTGTGCCAGCTTTACAAAACAAGTTGGGAAGTGATTTCTTCAGTACAATTTTCTGTTTGTGTAAGGTTAGCATTATTTTTTTCCTTAAAAGTTCAATAGAATTAGTGACATCATCTGAGCCCAGAGTTTTTCCTTTTGGAGGAATTTTATTATGATTTCAAGTTTTTTAAAAATAGATAATAGTGCTAGTCTTATTATTATTATTATTTTAGTTGTTGATGGACCTTTATTTTATTTATTTATTTATATGCAGTGCTGAAAATCAAATCCAGTGCCTCATACAGGGAAGTGCTCTACCACGGAGCTACAGCCCCAGATTTTTATTTATTTATTTTTATTTTGGCGGGGGTATCGGGGATTGAACTCAGGGGCATGAAACCACTAAGCCACTTCCCCAGCCCTATTTTGTATTTTATTTAGACAAAGGGTCTGAGTTGCTCAGCACCTCGCTGTTGCTGAGGCTGGCTTTCAACCCTAGATCCTCCTGTCTCAGCCTCCCGAGCCGCTGGGATTATAGGTGTGTGCCACCACACCCAGCCCTATATGGTATTTTGGCATTAACATATCTTGTAAATTTTGTTACAGATAGGTGAGAACATAATACTTTGTATTTATTAACTAATTCATCATTTCCAGTGGCTTTCCTTCATGTCAATTTGAGTTTACAAACTCAGAATCATTTCCCTTAGGCCTAGAGTCAGCTACTGTTTATTGGGACTTTACTGCAAACTGCACATATTTGTGGTTTTATAGGTCTTAAGGATTTGAGGAAAGTAGATTTGAGGGTCCTCTCTCTAGTTAATCCCTTCTTACATATCCCTCTCAACGTATAGCTATTCTGGAAGCCTTGGATTCCATTATACCCTAAGTTACTCCATGTCAAAAAGATAGTTTGCATCTTCAAAGGAAAATCTATCTAAAGCATAGATGTAACCCAGGTGATTTTCTTCTTTTGAGAATCCTGTCTAGTTATTTTTCTTATTTTTCATTGTTCTTCAGTGCCTTCAAATTTTTTTTTTTATTTTTATCAAGAGTTTATAATTGTTATCTTCAGGAGGTTTAGTCTAGTTTAAACTACTCCAGGGGCTGGCTTAGTGGTAGAGCACTTACCTAACATGTAGAAGGCCCTAGGTACACCTCACAAAACAAACAAACAGTATAGGCCTCTATGCTATTGGTGAATTGAAATCTAGTTTTTGTTTGTTGCTATTTTTTGAACATTAATGGAATTGATCAAAGCTAAATATCTATTTGCTTAAAAATGTACCATTTTTAGTAGATTAATTGCCAAGTAAAACAGCAATTTTACTTTTCAAAAATTTTATTTGTTCTTTTTTAGATATACATGCCTGTAGAGTATATTTTGACATATTTATACAAACAGAGTATATTCTAACTAGGATCCCAGTCTTGTGGTTGAACAATTTAAATTTTTAATCTGTTTCTTTCTCTGAATTTGGCTGAAGAAATCTTATTTATTTGTTTATTTATTTTTCAGTACTGAGGATCAACCCAGTACCCAGTACATGCTAATCAAATGTTCTACTGATATGAGCTACACACCAGCCTAGAAATTTCAGAATATCATGTAACAAAAGTAGTTTTTATCATTTTCTATATCATATACATTTTTAAAAGCTACATTAACAAGACAGAGTGGTGCATAAGGATCTCAAGTTTGAAGCTAGCCTCAGCAACTTAGGTCCTAAGCAACTTAGCAAGACCCTGTCTCAGAAATTAAAATAGGACTGGAGATGTAGCTCAATGGTAAAGCACCCTTGGGTTCAATCTCCAGCACCAAATAAATAAAATTTAAAAAGAAGTTGTATTTATGCCAGGTTCTGTGAGCAAGTCTGTAATTCCAGCTATTCAGGAAGCTGAGGCAGGAGGATCATCACAAGTTCAAGGTCAGCCTCGGTCATTTACAGAAACCCTGTCTCAAAATAAAAAGAGAAAAGCTAATACATTTGTGGTGTAAGAGTTACACAAGCACTGTTAACATATTTGGCCAGAGGCTTCAGGAGGAATATCAAAAGGTTCTGTGGAATCTAAAATGGGAAATTTAGATTGGAAATTTAAAATGGGTTCAATGGCAGACACCCGAAATCCCAGTGACTCAGGTAGTTTAGGCAGGAGGATAACAATTCATAACCAGCCTCAGCAACCTTGTGATGCCCTAAACAACTTAGAGAGACCTTGTCTTAAAAAATAAAAAGAGCGGGGGATGTGGCTTAGTGGCAAAGTGTCCCTTGGGTCAATCTACACAACAGAAATTTGAGTATAAGAAGTGATGTTGTTCATCAGTAATACTATTGGTTCTTCCAGTTTTCCTAGTTAAATGGAAATTTAGGGGCTGGGGTTTGGCTCAGCGGTAGAGCACTTGCCTCGAACATGAGGAGACCCTGGGTTTGATCCTCAGCACCACATAAAAAATTTAAATAAGTGAAATAAAGGTATTGTGTCCAACTACAACTAAAAATAAATATTTTTAAAAATGGAAATTTAATTTTAAATGAAACAGGTAAACAGGAGAAAATAGTCTATTATCTACCACTGATCCACACTCAGAAATAAATAACGTTTGTAATGTAGTCTACCAATATAATTTTCCAAGCAGCTGTTTCCAGGTAATAGATCCTAAGTACAACCACATATCCCTGGCACAGCAGATCTACTTCTCCAGTGTCCTCTACTCTATTTTGCCAATGGTTCACTTCATAAACGTAAACAAATCCCTTCTCTCTGAGCCTTAACTTCCTCAAATACAAGAGAGGAGTCCAAGCCAGGCCTGGCAGTACACGCCAGTAATCCCAGCGGCTCAGGAGGCTGAGACAGGAGGATTGAGTTCAAAGCCAGACTCAGCAAAAGCAAGGTGCTAAGCAACTCAGTGAGATCCTGTCTCTAACAAAATACAAAATGGGGCTGGGATGTTGTTCAGTGATTAAATCTAAGTTCAATCCTTGGTACCAAAAAAAAAAAAAAATCCAGAATGGATAGTATAAGGTCTCCTCCAGTGATAGGCTTCATAATTCTATGATCAGAAAGGAGTATTTCCTTTTGTTTTTTTTTTTTTTGTTTTTTTTTTTGGAGTATTTCCTTTTGAATTTAAAGATAATCCCTTGCATTAAATGGACTTTAGCCTATTTGAGTCATAGACTTTAAGTCTTCATGTGTGCTTTGTTTTACTTAAGGTTGCAATTGTTGCTCAAGACCTGGCAGCATTCCATACAGCCTCATCAGAAATAGGGCACCAGCAGCATAGCCATCATTTAGTAACCACAGAAACCAGACCTCTGACCTTAGTGGCAACATCCAATGGCACCCAGATTGCAGTTCAGGTGAGTACAAGGACAGGCTATTTTCAGCTGACAGCAGTGCTACTCATAGCTCTCAACCCAGGACACTGGGCTTTATATGTGACCCACACAAAAGCAGGACACAGACTTATCTGGATACCTGGCTTACTTTAAGAAAATTTCTATATCTGAGGTGATCTCAAAGAGACTAACATTTTGTTCTTTACTACCTCTGCATATTCTTGAGAAATTTATAGCAAGAAAAATATCTCAGGCATGTGTCCCTGTGTGTATCCAACCAGCCATCTTTACTATCAAAATAAAAGTCTAACTAGGCAGTATTTTGTGAAGTTCTTAAGAGCTACTCTTGGAGGTGAACACAGATCCTAAATTAGTCTTCTGAGAATCCCTGCACTGCCCCCCTTTTAAAGTGGGGAATGTCAGAAGACCTGCAAGGAGCTACTCTCTGGGAAAAGTCACTGGATTCAAGTAGAGAATCTAGAATCCTGGATGTTAGGTGCAGATATCCTTTCCTTGGGGACAATTTTCTTCCATGTGTTTACTTGATAAAGGGTTGGAACACACTCAAGAAAATGCCAGCCAACATGCCAGGTTAGTTTTCTTTAATTTATGGGTAGAGAAGCTAACAGTCTGAGAAGTTCATCTCCAGACTGGCCAAGATGATTACCTTTTGTCCCTTGAAATGAATAAAGAGTTTATCAAAATCCCAAGTAAACAAACTGCATTATTCTCCCCCACAGAAATTTGGTTTTGTACTCTAAATGATTAGGTCAGAATAATATTTTTAACAAGCCCTAAAATTACAGAGAGACATTTCACTTCTGGCATATAACATTTCTTTCAGCATTATCTTGGCTGTGGCTTTTGGATTGTTAGTGTTTGATGTGTATGTTCCTTTTTCAGCTTGGAGAACAGCCATCTTTGGAAGAAGCCATTAGAATAGCATCTAGGATCCAACAAGGGGAAACGCCAGGGTTGGATGACTAATCCTCAAAACAATGAAGCAATAAAGTAGAAGGAGCCTTTCATCTTGTGGCAGCAGAAATCCCATCTTCTGGCAGCAGAAATGCCTGAAGCCCCGGGCCCTGGAAAACCAGTTTTCCATTCCTGATACACTGTACACATTTTTATGCAAGAGTGGAGAACATTTTATTCTTGACACTTTTGTGTATATAACCCTTGGAATAGATTCCCAAAGTGATTCATTGTGTACAAGGAAGTATGAAATTAGGGCAATACAGTAAATTTTCATGTTACTCTTTTATCAGATCACAAGCTCCTAGAACCCACTTGCAAGACCAGTGAAGTCTTTCGGAGTGTTATAATGGATTATTAACTTACTGTGAAAAAAATAAAAAATAAAGCCTGTATCTAAAATGTCAAGGTTCTACATGTCAAACAATCATATTTCCAAAAGCCATCATGGTCAATAAAGGATGTAAAGCCTTCAGATATTTCCCTGAGTTAGTAGAGTGTCTGCAGTTTTTGTTCTACTATGTACTTGTTCATTTTTATTGGTATCTCATGGTTTGAAGACTATCCCTGTTACATACCAACCCTTGGAGCTTAAATGCTAATTTTATTAGCATTACATTGGATTATGTATAAAATTATAAAGTTTGGTTATTTAAAATTAAAACATTAAATCCAGCATTTGGGTTTTGTTAAAGATTTTACTAAGTGTTCAGTCTTTTGTTACTTTTTTTTTAATGTGTTCTAATGAGTTATACATGACAGTAGAATGTATTTTGACTCATTTATTACTGTTTTGGGCGGGTTGTTTTTGTGGTGCTGGGAATCGAATCCAGGGCCTTGTACATGCAAGGCAAGCACTCTACCAACTAAGTGTTTTTGTTTTTGTTTTTTAAATAATGAATTGTCAAAAGTTTCACCAGAAGCCAGGTTCCATGGCACATGCCTGTAATCCCAACAGTTTAGGACACTGAGATAGGAGGATCAGAGTTCAAAGCCAGCCTCAACAATTTAGTGAGACCCTGTCTATAAATAAAATATAAAAAGGGCTGGGGGGTGCTGGAGTTGTAGCTCAGTGGTAGAGCGCTTGCCTAGCATGTGTGAGGCCCTGGGTTCAATCTTCAGCACCATATAAAGAAAGAAAGAAAAAGGTATAAATCTACAACTACCAAAAAAAAATTTTTTAAAGGTAGGGGGCAGGCTGGGAATGTGGCTCAGTGGTTAAGTGCCCCCGGGTTCACTTCCTGGTACCAAAAAAAAAAAAAAGTTGACAGAGGCTGGTGGCCAGTGCTTTAATTGGAAAGGGCTTTACTATGAAAATCAGGTTAGTGGGGTGGTGTAAATTATTTATTTTTGCTTATGTGCTTTTGTTTTAAAGCCTGTTTACCCTTAATTTTGTTATTAATTTTGAATACAGCAGTTTTTAAAATTTTACCTTTTTATTTGTTTTGTTAAATTGACGTGCGTAGGGAAGTATTTCAGAAAGTACCAGTAATATAACGGGGTTCAGTGTTGCATACTGTAATTCTAGCAATTTGGGAGACGGAAGCAGAAGGATTGCAATTTTTTTTTTTTAAGTTTTAGGTAGACACAATATCTTACGTTTATGTGGTGCTAAGGATCCAACCTGGTGTCTTGTGCATGCTAGGCAAGCCCTCTGCCACTGAGCCACAACCCCAGCCCCTGATTGCAATTTTTTTTAAAATATTTTTTTAGTTATACATGGACACAATGTCTTTATTTATTTAGTTTTATGTAGTGCTGAGGATCAAACCCAGTGCCTCACATGCGCACGGCAAGCACTATGCCATTGAACTACAACCTCAGCCCACAATTTTTTTTAATTTATTTTTTTGTAGTTTTAGATGGACAGAATGCTTTTATTTATTTATTTAGTTAGTTAGTTTATTTTTATGCGGTGTGGAGGATCAAACCCAGTGCCTCACACATGCAAGACAAGTGCTCTGCCACTGAGCTACAGTCTCAGACTAAGGATTGTAATTTTGAAGCCAGCCTCAGCAACTTAGCAAGACCCTGTCTCAAATTTAATTAAAAATGTCTAGGGATGTAGCTCAATGAAGGAGTGCCCCTAGGTTCAATCCATATTACCCCCCCAAAAAAAAAGTACTTTTCTATATTTTTTATGTACTCATGACAACCTTGTGAGATGTTTGAGTGCTTTGTTTTGGGATACTGGGGATTGAGCCCAGGGGCTCTATTTCACTGAGATACATCCTAAGACATTTCAGATTTTTATTTTGAGATAGGGTCTTGCTAAATTGCTGAAGCTGGCCTCAAACTTGCAATTCTCCTGCCTCAGTCTTCCAAGTAGCTGGGATTAGGTGCATACTACTGCATCCAGCCTCTTGTGAGGTATTTGGGATTTACTATCCCCATTTTCTACATAAGGAAACTGAGCAACCAAGAAAGCTAATTTATCCAGAGAATTTTTTTCACTACACCACAGCTTCCTCCTTAAATGACTATTTGTAGCAGAGATTATCTAGATGTATTTTGGCCATTTCTGATTTCCTAATAACCTGAGCACTTAGATATTATTTTATGATGTAAATTCAATCCACCAAGGTAAAAAGAAAAGGTATGGATAAATAAAATAAAGGTATTGTGTCCAACTGTAACTAAAAATTTTTTAAATATTTAAGAAAAAAAAAAAGGTAAAGGGCTGTCTCCTGCACTGTCCTTTAAAGCCCAGCATTGTTTGCTAGAGCATTGGAATGTGGTTATTTTTCATTTTAAGCTCTACAATACAAAGGGGGAAATGTGCTGTTTTATTTAATGTAAATTTTATCTTTGGTTGGGCCCTTTGAACTCTTGCTAAAGGGGTCATGACTTGGGCATTTAATATGAGAAACACTTCAAGGTTGGACAGAGAAAGGATTGATTGCTTTCTCTTCAAAGCCTTCCTAAATGTATAGCATTAGAAAAGTTCCTAGTTGCCTACAAATCCAGCCTTCGTTCTTTTTTTTTTTTTTTTTTTTTTTTTTGGTACTGGGGACTGAACCACTCAGGGGCACTTAACCACTGAGCCACATCCCCAGCCTTTTTTTAATATTTTATTTAGAGATGGGGTCTTGCCGAGTTGATGACAGCCTTCATTGTTGATGAGACATTTAAGCACACACAGAACTACTACTTTAAGGCCTGAGTCTCAACAAGTGCTAGCATAGTGGGACAGACCACAACCTATGAATCACAGGGTCACAGGGTGGGGCTCCATCCTGCCAGGGTTGGTCCCTTACTACTGTCAGGGAGCTGCTCCACTGGGCCAGGTAGGCTATTGTGCTTTGCTTTCTAGTACTAAAACCCAAGCTACCTGCCTCCTTTGGCCCTTTAATCTGTCTTTGCTCAGATTTCAGCACCTTTGCCAGTTAGACTGGGGAGGGCTGAGTTGAACAGTTTTAATGAACATGATTATATCCCGCTGCATCCAGAGGGAAGGGCACCATGTGCTACTGGGTGTCCACAACTTATTAGTGAGATGGTATATTTCCTCCAGACTCCAGCTGCTGTGTTGACAGTTACCAATGAGGCTGCTCTGAGGTTTCTTCAAGTGCAAGATGTGGAAAGAAGTCCAAAGTTGAAAAATCTCAGAAAGGCATTTGATGAAACATGACTACACTTGAACAATGGAACCAGGGAGCATAACTCTCTGCAATACAATCCAGATAATGCTCAAGGCAAACCCTTCAGTCCAAGTAAAACACCCTACCCTACCCCAGGCACAACTTAGGGCTATTACAAAGAAAAAGCTCATTGTCAACAGTCTGCATTCCTCCAACTTAGTAAATATATCGAGAATGATGGCCTCCATATTGCTTTACAGGTAGCAGCTACCCAGAGAGTTAGATCTCTTCTTCCCCTATGCCCACCTCCCAGTCTTTCAGGGACAAACTAAGCTTGGCCAGTATCATAGCCGGACTCCCTGTAGGGCAGCCCTGGGCTAGGTAAGCAACTTGGGAAACTGTTGAAATTGACTGAATTTCAGTGTTGAAATTGACTGTATTTATGAACTTACACTCCAGTATGTTTTCAGAAAAGATCACAGGCCAATCAACTATGAGCAGATCACTCAACAGTGAGCAAAAGGTGAAAAGCAAGGGGCACAGCTAAAGGCTTGTTCCCAAGGAGTAAAAGAGAACACGTGAGCTTCTTCCACCCTCTCCACTGGAGCACTTTCTGTACTTAGGTATCCTCTGGGGATAAAAGGATCTGTCAAATACTGCAGCCAAGTACCACTGCGACCAACCATTGGCTTCCTGAGTGTGTTATCAGTACAGTTTGAATAAGTACACGTTCTAGCATATGTGGGCAAGCACTCAACCACTCAGCTACAAATCCAGCTCACCATCTTGAAATTCTTAATAGTTTTATCTTTAAATCTGTTTTGTGGAGTCCTATGCAATAGTGGAGCATGTCCTGAAGACTTGGAGCCTGGGCTCACACACAGTCCTACTCCTGCTGCCTCCCTGGAAGGTTTCTCACCATCACAACCTCCCCACTGTTGGCCTCCTACTTCTTGCCCTCACCCACAATTGCTGCCACCCTCTGCATAAACCCTGTGAAGTGGGGTGTGGTGGTGACCATTCCCACCCTGAGCCTCAGGCATACTCCTTCTCCAAGAGCATTCCAGCTCTGAGCTTTAAAGATACTTGGATAAATCTGTTTACTATGGACTGGCTTGGCAGTGCTGTGGGAAGGAGAGATGCCTGGCAGGAAGGAGAATCTGGCAGATGTCAGGCTCACAAGCACCTGTGACCACAGTCACCTATGAGGTCCCATGTCCAGGATGGTTCTCAGCAGGCTCTGCTGGGATCTTCTTCTCCTTCCAGCTTTCCTAAGCCAGACTTGTGTATGTCTCTTCTAATCAATTCTAATTTTGTGTTATTTCAGTGATTCCAAATATGAGTTAAATACTTTCTTTTTTTTTTTTTAAATCAGGGATTGACCTAGGAGTGCTTAACCACTGAGCTACATCCTGGTCTTTTTTATTTTGAGAAAGGATCTTGCTAAAGTTGCTTAGAGCTTGCTAAGTTGTTGAGGCTGGCTTTGAACTTGGAATCCTCCTGCCTCAGCCTTCCAAGTTGCTGGTATTACAGATGTGTGCCACCATGCCTGGCTGAATTAAATACTCTTGATATTTGCTTTTAAATTTGGCACTGAAGGGGCTGGGGATGTGGCTCAAGCGGTAGCACGCTCGCCTGGCATGCGTGCGGCCTGGGTTTGATCCTCAGCACCACATACAAAGATGTAGTGTCCGCTGAAAACTAAAAAATATTAAAAGTTCTCTCTCTCTCTCTCTCTCTCTCTCTCTCTCTCTCTCTCAAATAAATAAATAAATAAATTTGGCACTCAAGACTTGTTATAGTTTGGATCTTGAATGTCTCCCAAATGTCCATGTGTTGAAGGCTTCATTCTCAGCCTGTGGTGCTATTATGAAATGGTGGAACCTTTAGGAGGTAGAGACTAGTGGAAGGAACTTAGTTCATTGGGGGCATGTCCTTGAAGGGGATATTGGGACCCCAGCCTCTTTCTGCTTCTTGGCTGCCATGGTAAACAATTTTCTGTGCAATGCACTCCTGCTATGATGTACAGTCTCAACACCGGTCCCCAAATCAAACCAACTGTGGACTAGAAACTCCATAACTGTAAGCCAGAATAAACCTTTTCTCTTTTTAAGTTGAATTATTCCAATGATAGAAAGCTGATTAACACAAGTATATAAAGATACATATACAGTGGTACATGCCTATAATCCCAGCAGTTCAGGAGGTTGAGACAAGTGCAAGGTGCTAAGCAACTCAGTGAGAACCCGTCTCTAAATACAAAATAGGGCTGGAGATGCGGCTCAGTGGTCGAGTGCCCCTGAGTTCAGTTCCCAGTACCCCCCCACACACACACAAAAAGATGAGGGGTAAAATCTATGCTAAAACTTTCAATGTTTAATTTTTTTAGAATATTAAATAGCAAATAAAGTCAATGATAAATCAAGATAGAGACTACAAGGGACAAGCTATGTGTGTCTACCTTTTTTTGTATCTGTGTGTGTGTGTGTGCTCACATGCTGTTAAATATACATACAATAAGCTCTGAGTGGTGATGCATACCTATAATCCCAGCAACTCTTTTTTTTCCTTTTTTTTATTGTTGGTTGTTCAAAACATTACATAGTTCTTGATATATCATATTTCACACTTTGATTCAAGTGGGTTATGAACTCCCATTTTTACCCCATATACAGATTGCAGAATCACATCAGTTACACTTCCATTGATTTACATATTGCCATACTAGTGTCTGTTGTATTCTGCTGCCTTTCCTATCCTCTACTATCCCCCCTCCCCTCCCCTCCCCTCTTCTCTTTCTACCCCCTCTACTGTAATTCATTTCTCCCCCTTGTATTATTTTTTCCTTTCCCTTCACTTCCTCTTGTATGTAATTTTGTATAACCCTGAGGGTCTCCTTCCATTTCCATGCAATTTCCCTTCTCTCTCCCTTTCCCTCCCACCTCTCATCCCTGTTTAATGTTAATCTTCTTCTCATGCTCTTCGTCCATACTCTGTTCTTAGTTACTCTCCTTATATCAAAGAAGACATTTGGCATTTGTTTTTTAGGGATTGGCTAGCTTCACTTAGCATAATCTGCTATAATGCCATCCATTTCCCTGCAAATTCTATGATTTCGTCATTTTTTTAATGCAGAGTAATACTCCATTGTGTATAAATGCCACATTTTTTTTTATCCATTCGTCTATTGAAGGGCATCTAGGTTGGTTCCCAGTAACTCTTGAGGCTGAGGCAGGAGGATCTCAAATTCAAGGCCAGTCTCAGCAACTTAGCAAGACCCTCAAAATAAATAATAAAAAGGACTGGAGATATAGCTCAGCGGAAAAGTACCCCTGAATTTAATCTCTAGTACTACTAATAATAATTAATAAAATACATAAACATACATATAATAAAATTTACCATTTTAACTTTTTTTTTTCAGTGCTGAGGATTGAACCCATGGCTTTGTGCATGCTAGGCAAGCATATGTTAGAGTGTGCAATTCTGTGTCATTAAGTAAATTCACATTCTCATGCAACCATTACCACATTCAGTTCCTGAACTTTTCATCACCTAAAGTGAAGCTCTGTACTCATTAAACACTAACTCCCCATTCCTCCTCCTCCTCTCACCCCCAATTATCACCAATTTATCTCTATGAAGTTGACTACTTTAGGCAATTCATATCATACAATATTTTTTTTTTTGGTACTGGGTGCTTAACCACTGAGCTACATACATCCCTGCCTTTATTATTATTTATTTTGAAACACAGTTTCTAAGTTGCTTAGGGCTTCACTAAGTTGCTGAGATGGGAATCAAACTTTTGATCCTCCTGCTTTAGCCTCCAAAGTTGGTGGGATTCTAGGTATGTGCAACATGTCCAGTGAGTATTTGACCTTTATTTATTTATTTTTTGGTACCAAGGATAGAACCCAGGGGCACTTAACCACTCGGCCACATCCCCAGCCCTTTTTGTATTTTATTAGAGTCAGAGTCTCACTGAATTGCTTAGGGGCTTGATAAATTATGGAGGCTGGATTTGAACTCACTATCCTCCTGCCTCAGCCTCTCAAGCCACTGGGATTATGGGTGTGTGCCACCGAGCCCAGAGAGTATTTGTCTTTTTGTGTCTGGCTTGCTGTTCCTTTCAAAGCAATTTTTTCTTACTTTTTGACTTAGAGGCCTCACATTTTCATTTCACGCTGAGCCCCACAGATTATGTAACCTGTCCTTCTGAGAAATATGTTTGTGTTAGCCTTTCCCTTTCTGCTGTAGATGTGTGACTTGTATTTTATGAATTTATATTATCTGTTTCTCCCTTTAGAAAATGGGGTCCTTTATGACAACTGGAAATTTAAACTTTCAAATAACTCTTGGAGGCTTTGCATAGCAGCAGCATCACAGCTAGCTGTTTCCTCTTATTCTAAACTCACCTGGCTTGAGAGATACAAGGACTCCTCAATTCTCCAGGAGATTCATTTTGCTTCCAGGGCATGGCTGAAATTGAAGGGTCAGAAAGTCATGTGAGAGTGAAGAATGTTCAAAATTCAGGATAAACTGCATGAGTGTTACAATGAAAATTCTCTGGCAAAAGCAATTTTGTTTACTTTTCTGCCTAACTGATCTCACCTCTGAGGCCTTCCCTGAGATGCCCAGGATTCTTGAGCATATGAAAGCTCTCCCTAAGCCTGAGCACTTTCACTAATTTGCTCCAGAGCCCCCAACCTCAGAAAGAGACATGAGAAACAGCTGGAATCTGAGCTATAGGCTCAATCCCAGGGCCCACCACATGAATTATGCAATTTCTATGGGAAAAGCAAAGAGTTAAAAGCTCTGTGCCCCAGGGGGATTACCTTATCTTTTAAAACAGGAAACCTTTGCTCCAGAGCAGTGGCTGGGCTTTTGAGCTATCTTGGCCCTGAGAGGACACTAGGTCCCACTTGGGAGCAGGTCCAACACTCATAGGAGGTTTTACCCAGATAAAACTGGTCAGACAGGCTTCCCATTGCTTTAGCCTTTTCTAGTATCCTGAAACTGCTTCATATTCTTTTAACCAATCAAGCAGCAATGACAAAAAAAAAAAAAAAAAAAAGCTCCATAATTTTCTGTAAACATAGGCTTCACTATTATGAAGATGCAATCAAGATTCTTAAAACTAAAAAGAAAAGAACTGGTTCATGAAAGGCATGATGATGCGCCTTGGGGGTCAGCCCAAGGAGGTGTTCTGATGGTTTGGGGAGCAATCCACAAGACTTATCATCTGTGGTTCACCTTATTGTGGGACAAATGGATCAGTTGTGTCCTGACTGGGACAGTTTGGTTTTGCTTTGTTTTGTTTTTTGTTGTCTACAATGCTAGTGATGGGACCCAGAGCCATATGCATGTTAAGCAAGTGCTCTACCACTTAGCTATACCAGCCACAGGAGAATCGTGTATGTGTTATTGGTGACTGAACCTAGGGGCATGCTACCACTTAGCTTATACCCCCAGCCAGGGGCTCAGTAATTCCTGAGTCTGGCCTTGATCTTATGATCCTCCTGTCTCAGCTTCCCAAATCACTGGGATTACATACATGTGCCCCATGGGATGGTCTTTGTAGGCACAAAAGGAAGATCCTCCTGCCCTATGAGTCTATATAAAGAAACTGATAGTAGACAGCTGATAGGAGAAAAAGGTATACACATTTATTATGCACACATGCACATGACAACCACAAAGAAATATGAGACTCAAAAGCCCTAAAGGCTGAAACTTAAATAGCAGTTTAAACTACAGAATGACATAGGGGGTGAGGTTTCATGAATGAGGACAGGAGACATGGAGTAAGTGATTTTGAGGGAGATGAATGAACTTGAAAAACAAACAATAGCCTGAAAGAAAGTCTGTCTGGGTTATGGATGTGGTGTTCTAGTGTTCCTTTCCTAGGAGTTAATCTTCTTGTTTTTTTGTTTTGTTTTGATTTTGGCAGTACTGGGGAATTGAACCTAGGTGTCCTCTACCACTCAATTATATCCCCAGACCTTTTCATTTTTAAAATTTTGAGACAGAGTCTCACCAACTTGTCCAGGCTGACCTCAAACTTGCAATCCTCCTGCCTCAGCCTCCTGAGTTGCTGGAACTACAGGAATGTACCACTTTCCAGGCTATTTTCCCTGTTTGATGAGACTATAGGGATGGTACTCAAGATAAATGTATATCTGTTGGAGAAACCTGTCTTAGATAATTGAACTTCAAAGGAACCCCTCTTTGTGCTTTGGGTGGGTGGAATGACAGAAGGTCAAAAGAAGCTTTGTTCTGGTACTGCTTTTCTTTTTATCAATGTGCCAGACTCTGTAGTATTTTTTAATATTTTTAGTTGTAGATGGACATAATAACTTTATTTTATTTATTTATATGTGGCACTGAGGATTGAACCCAGTGCCTCACACGTTCTAGGCAAGCGCTCTACCACTGAGCTACAAACCCAACCCAGGAGTATCTTTTTTGAGGCCCAACTCCTTGAAGAAAGTCATTTCATGAAAGAAAATGGGGAGAGTAATAGAGAAGAACCCTGACTGCCTCCTCAGGTCACTTGGATGTTACTATGGAAAAAGTGCTGACTTCAGATTTGGGAGACGAGTTTTGTCTTCTTACACAAAGACAACCACTTTTGGCTTTATCTTTTGGTGATACAGGAGATTGAACCCAGGGATGCTTTAGCACTGAGCTATACACCCCAGCCCTTATTGAAACAGGGTCTTGTTAAATTACCCAGGCTGGCTTCAAACTCATGATCCTCCTGCCTCAGTCTCCCCAATCACTGAAATTTCAGGTATGTGCCATCATGCCCAGCTCCACTTTGGGCTTTTATTAATACCTAATAAACAGTGTTGGCCAAAAAAAAATACTTCTGAGGGGTATTTCAGTTTCCATCCAGAGATGCAAATTGCAGTGCTTGACTAAAGACTACTGAAGACTAAATCTCATTCCCATCCAAGACAAATCTCTGACAGAGGCCCCTACCTGTCACTTATTCTTAGCAACATTCCATACTCCTATGCTCAATTCTTCAGGACAGGCAAGGTGGTAGCAGTAAGGAAGGATCAACTATGTCAGGAATGCTCGGGTAAATGAATGAAAATTTGGAGGAAAAAAATTCAAGTTCCACCTCATCAAAATAAACTCCAAATAGATTAAAATGTAATAGACGCACTATACCAAATAGTAATGGTTATGTTTAAGGGTAAATGTCAGCATGCTCAAATCTTTGAAACAATGAAAGAAACTGCAAAGGAAATCAACGTTCAAAAATGTAAAAACTGGACAGAATTTTTAAAAAATTTTTTAGTTTTCAGTGGACACAACATCTTTATTTATTTATTTTTTTATGTAGTGCTGAGGATCGAACCCAGCGCCCTGCGCATGCCAGGCAAGTGCGCTACCGCTTGAGCCACATCCCCAGCCCTGGACAGAATTTTTAAAAGACAGTTGATTAAGAAAAATGTCTTCAAAGAGCAAGCAGATAACATCTCAAATATTAAAAAAGTTTGTTTAAATATAGAGGAACCATCAAGGTAATAATCCTTACAGAAGATAAGTAGGTAATTCACAAGAAGAAATAAAAGTAGTACCTCTACTACTGCATGGGGAAATACTCATTGTTCTTGATAATCAGAAAGTTTAAACATAACTCTAACATAGTTCATTACATCTACTAAAGTGGCAAAGATGTTTTAAAATTATAATGCATAATATTAATAAACTGATAGGGCTGGGGGTGGAGCCCAGTGGTAGAACACATGCAAGAAGCCCTGGGTTGATGGATCCCCAGCATCACAAAAACAAATAAAACGAAGTGGGTAAAATAAGTCACCACATAATTCTTTTTTTTTTTTTTTTTGGTATTGGGGATTGAACTCGGGGCACTCAACCACTGAGCCACATCCCCAACCCTATTTTGTATTTTATTTAGAGACAGGACCTCACTGAGTTGCTTAGTGCCTCATCATTGCTGAGGCTGGCTTTGAACTTTCGATCCTCCTGTCTCAGCCTCCCTAGCCGCTGGGATTATAGGCGAGTGCTACTCTGCAAAACCCAGTCTCAAAATAAAAATAAAAAGGGCCAGGAGTTGTAGCCACACCTGTAATCCCAGCAGCTCGGAAGGCTGAGGCAAAAGGATCACAATCTCAAGGCCTGCCTCAGCTAAAAGCAAGGTGCTAAGCAACTCAGTGAGACACTGTCTCTAAATAAAATACAAAATATGGGGGCTGGGGTTGTGACTCAGTGGTAGTGTGCTTGCCGAGCATGTATGAGACACTGGGTTTGATTCTCAGAACTATCTACAAATAAATAAAATAAAGGCCCATCAACAACTAAAAAATATTTTTTTAAAATATAAAATATGGCTGGGGATGTGGCTCTGTGGTTGAGTGCCCCTGAGTTTAATTCCCAGTATCCCTCTAAAAATAAAATAAAATAATAATAAAATAAAAAGTGGGGCTGGGATTGTGACTTAGTGGAAGAACGCTTGCCTAGCATGTGTGAGGCATTGGGTTCTATTCTCAGCAATGTATATAAATAAAAAATAAATAAAGGTCCATCAACAACTAAAAATATATTTTTTTAAAAAGGGCTGAGGATGTGTAAATCTAAAATCTGGTTCTTTGCAGTGGGAGGAAGCAAGCAAAAAAAAAATTAACAAATTTTGCCCAGCACAGTGGGGCATACCTATAACACTAGCAACTGGAGAGACTAAGGCAGGAAGATCCCAAAATCAAGGCCAGCCTCAGCAACTTAGCGAGTCCCTAGGCAATTTATCCAGATGCTTTCTCAAAATAAAAAATAAAAGAGCTGGGAATGTAGCTCAGTGGTAAAGCACTCCTGGGTTTAATCCCCAACATCAAAAAGAACAAACAAACAAACAAACCTGACAAACCACTTACTAACACATTTTTTACAAAGAAGGTTTCATAAATATAATAAGTGATAAAGGAATAAAATACTTTTGCCTAGCATGCCTAAGACCCTGTATTCCATACCCAGCATTACAAATTTGGAATGAGAAAAGGCTACAGCCATCAGTACAGGGGAAATTATGAGAATTACAAGGGAATGCTTTATTCAATTCTATGCTAATACAATATAAAATATGAATGAAATAGATAATACTCAAGGAAATGTAAATTACCAATAGGGACTTAGAAGAATAGAAAATCTAAACAGATAAATAATCACATAGTCTAGGGGGATGTAGCTTAGTGGTAGAGTGTGTGTCCAGCATGTGCAAGGTGCTGGGTTATATCCCTAGCAACACACACACACACACACACACACACACACACACACACACACACACACACATATCATGGATGAAAGCTGTTAAAAGCTATACCAAAAACAAACAAACAATAAAACCTGATAAATCTAGATAGGTTGGTGAGCATCATTTTTCAAACTTTTCAGAGAAGTAATCATTCTAATACTACTAAAGCTGTTCCAAGGATAGAAAAAGAATGAAGGAAGAAGGTCATGCTGACTATACCTGTCATCATAGCTACTAGGGAGGTAGAGGCAGGAAGATCACTTGAGTAGAGGAGTTCAAGCCAATGTGGGCAATAAAGGGAGACCCAGACTCAGAAAAAAAGAAAGAAAAAGAGAAAGAGGGAGGAAAAAAGGGAAAAAGAAAGGAGAAAGAAAGAGGCAAGGGCCACCAGGCTGGCTCTGTGTTTTAAGCCAAAATCTTACATTGAGCAACATAAAAATTATGGATGTCATTTATGAATTTAGATGCAAAACACCTTAAAACTATATTAATATAATTTTTCAGTATATTTTGAAGCAACTTGACTAAGTATAGTTGGTTTCAGGAAGGAAAAAATGGTATAAGGAAATCCATTAATCCAATTTACCACATAAATAAGTAAAATGAGTAAAAAATAGAATAATGAGAAATATTAAAATTTTGATATAATTTAATATATGTTCCTTAAAAACATTATGTATTAGAGGCTGGGGTTGTGGCTCAGTGGTAGAACGCTTGCCTGGCATGTGTGAGACACTGGGTTTGATCCTCAGCACTACATAACAATAAATAAATAAGTATTTTTTAATTGTAGACAGGTTTAAAAAAAAATTTATGTATTAGGGCTGGGGTTGTTCCTCAGTGGTAGCACACTTGTGTAGCATGTGCGAGGCGCTGGGTTCGATTCTCAGCACCACATAAAAATAAGTAAACAAAATAAAGGTATTGTGTCCAACTACAACTAAAAAATAAATATCTTTTTAAAAAAACATTATGTGTTAAAGGGATATAATACTTCTTTAACATAATACAGATATAAATCCTGTGAATGTTCACACGCACACTAATATATATATATATATATATATATACATACACACACACACACACACACACACACAAATAGTACTGTGTGTGTGTGTGAGACTTAGAATTGAATCTAGGGACACTCCTATCACTGAGCAACATCCCCAGTCCACTTTATTTCTTTTTAATTTTGAGATATGGTCTTGATAAGTTGCTGAGGCCAGCTGGGCACGGTGACATATGCACGTAATCCCAGTGGCTTGGGAGGCTGAGGCAGGAGGATCACAAATTTAAAGCCAGCCTCAGCCCACAATAGCCAAAGCAATCCTTAGTAAGAAAAGTGAAGCAGGAGGCATTACCATACCAGAACTTAAATTATACTACAGAGCTATAGGAACAAAAATGGCATAGTATTGGTCCCAACAAACATGAAGCCTAATGGTATAGAAGAGAAGACACAGAGACAAACACACATAAATACAGTTATCTCATACTAGACAAGACACCATAAACATACATTGGAGAAAAGATAGTCTATTCAACAAATGGTGCTGGGAGAACTGGAAATGCATATGTAACAAAATGAAATTAGACCCCTATCTCTCACCCTGTACAAAACTCAAAGTAGATCAAAGATTTAGACATTAAACCAGAGACCCTACATCTACTAGAAGAAAAAGTAGGCCCAAATCTCCATCATGTCAGCTTAGGAATTGAATTCTTCAACAAGACTGCTAAAGCACAAGAATCAATAAATGGGATGCCATCAAACTAAAAAGCTTCTTCACAGCAAAGGAAACAATGAAGAACACAAAGAGAGAGCTTACAAAATGGGAGAAAATCTTTGCCACCTGCACCTTAGATAAAGTATAAATCTCCAGGATATATAAAGAATACAAAAAACTTAACACTAAAACTACAAATAATCCAATTAAAAATGGGCAAAGCAACTGAATAGATACCTCACAGAAGAAATATTATTGAACAACAAATACATGAAAAAAATGTTCAAAACATCACTAGCAATTCATTAAAACTACACTGAGGGGCTAGGATCGTGGCTTGGTTGTGGCTTGCCTAGCATGTGTGAGGCTCTGGGTTTGATTTTCAGCACTGCATATAAATAAATAAAATAAATGTCCATTGGAAAAAAATATATATATATACCAAAAACTACAGAGATTTCATCTCACTCCAGTCAGAATGGCAGTTATCAAGAATACAAGTAACAATAAATGTTGGCAAGGATATGGGGAAAAGGCACACTCATACATTGCTGGTGAGACTGCAAATTGGTGTAACCACTCTCGAAAGCAGTATGAAGATTACTCAGAAAACTTGGAATGGAACCACCATTTGACCCAGTTATCCCACTCCTCAGTTTATACCCAAAGGACTTAAAAATCAACATACTATAGTGAAACAGCCACATCGATGTTCACAGAAGCTCAATTAACAATAGCTAAGCTATTGAACCAGCCTAGGTACCCTTCAACAGATGAATGGATAAAGAAAATGTGATACATATACACAATAAAATATTACTCAGCTATAAAAAAATGAAATTATGGGCTGGGGATGTGGTTCAAGAGGTAGCACGCTTGCCTGGCATGCATGCGGCCCGGGTTCCATCCTTATACAAAGATGTTGTGTCTGCCGAAAACTAAAAAATAAATATTAAAAAAAAATGAAATTATGGCATTTGCTGGTAAATGGATGGAATGGAGCCTATCATGCTAAGTGAAATAAACCAAAGGCCAAATGTTCTGATATGCAGATGCTGACTCACAGTGCTGGAGGAGGGGTGTGAAGTTTCACCACATTGGCCAGAGGGTTTAGGGGGAAGGCAGGGAGAATGGGAATGGGAAGACAGTATAATAAATCAGACATAACTTTCCTATGTTCATATATGAATACACGACCAGTGTAACTCCACATTATGTATAATCACAAAAATGAGAAGTTATACTCCTTGTATATATGTCAAAATATATTCTACTGTCATGTATAACTAAAAAGAAAAAACAAAACAAAACAAAAAACAACGAAGCCAGTTTTAGCAATTTAGCAAGGCCCTAAGCAACTTAGTGAGATCCTGTGTCTAAATAAAATATAACAAAAGGCTGGGGATATGGCTTAGTGGTTAAACAGCCCTAGCTTCAATCTTTGGTAACAATAACAACAAAAAAAAGTTGCTGAGGCTGGACTCAAACATGCTATCCTCCTGCTTCAGCCTCCAGAGTCTCTGGGACTACAGATATGTGCCAATGTGCCTGGAAAACTAATGTTATTCTTAATATCCCCATTAGAATCAGGACCAAGACATCTCTATTATTTATTTATTTATTTATTTATTTATTTATTTATTTATTTTTAGTGCTGGAGATCGAACCCACTGGGCCTTTGTGAATGCAAGGCAAGCACTCTACCAACTAAGCTATATCCTCAGCCTTTTGATTTAATATTGTTCTTGATGTTGTTCTAATTAATGCAACTAGACAATAAGAAATGAAACACTAGGAAGCAGAATTATTATTGATTATACCATTGTCTACCTAGAAATGAATAACTGTCAGAAATAATATTTCATTTATTTATTTGTGGCTCTGGGGATTGAGCCCAGGGCCTGAAGCATGCATGCTAGTCAAGTATCCTACACTGAGCTACATCCCTAGCCTTTTGTTTGTATTTTACATGTTTTTATTCTACACTGACAATTTTTCTGTGTACTATTGTTTCTTGGATTTGACTGGCAAGTATCACAACCCTAAAGGCCCTGGAAGTTATCAGAGTGGATGGTGAAAGGTGAGTAGGGATGGGCAGAAAACAAAAGCCTGGCTGCTTCAAACTCATTAAATGGAAGGCAGGTGATCCTGTTAACACTGAGTGGGAATATTGCTCACAATTCTAACATTCTAGCTGCACTTTCTTGGAAGGAAGGCTATTATGAACCAGCAGGGGCCAGGAAGCTCTTGCTTATCAGCAGCTCTTCACAGATAGCAGCCAGAACACAAAGCTGCTTGTCTGAGACTGACTTGGAAGGCCAGGTCAGATAAAGTAAACAAATTAAGAGAAAAAAAAGTGCAGGGTTCTTTCCCAAGAATAAAGCTAGAGGGAGGAGGGGTGGGAAAGACTTGTGGAGAAGTGAGGAAAGGGAAGGTCTCAGGCATAAGGAAGCTGAAAGAAAGGAGCACTCCAATCATGTCAAATCTTCAGAACTTGCTATAATTTTGTCTGCCTTATCCAGTTTTAGAGAGAACTAGGATTTGTTTCTGGCTCTCTCTTTGATAAGCACTCAGGCACTTTGACTTATTTTTGTCTCATTCAATCCATTACAAGTCAGAGCTTTTGACAACTTTGTGTATTTCTTCACATTTTTCTGTGGTAAATGTTTGCTTCAGGTTGATTTTCTTGTTTTTGTATTTTAATGTAATCATCATATACTTTTACAACTTTTCTGATTATGTTATGGACATCTTTTCATTTTGTACAAGTAGCTCTGATTCATTACTTTGCAAAATGTAGTTACTTAGTATGTCATGGACATTTGAGTGGCTTGCAATTTTGTATTATAACCACGATCTCCATTTGGCTGATTTCTTCATTCAGGATTCTACTTAAGTGCTATTCTGAGGAGAATAGCATTCCTCCATCTCACCACTTCTTAATCCTTATTCTGCTTTTTTTTTTTTAAACAGCACTTACTGTGCATTTGTTTACTTATGTATTGTTTGTAATATACTGGTTGCCTCGAAAATGTTATGAAAGTTAGAATTCCTGACTGGCCTCAGTGATACCAGAATGGTGAGAAAGAAAAATTGAAAGTTCAAGGCCAACCTCAGCAATTTAGCAAGACCTTGTCTAGAAATAAAAAAATAAAATAAAGGCTGGGGATATAGCTGAGAAGTAAAGTGCCTCTGGGTTTAATCCCCAGTACCAAAAGAAAAACAAAGAAAGCAAAAAGAAAGTAAAGATTCTTGCAGGCATGTTAGGGAACTTCCATAGCTAATCCTATAATCCCAGCTACTCAGAAGGGTAAGGCAGGAAGACAGAAATTCAAGATAAACTTGGGCAATTTATTGAGACGCTGTCTCAAGATTTAAAAAAATTAAAAAAGGCTAACTATCAGGAAAAAAAAAAAAGGGAAAATAAAAGGTAAGGACTCCTATGCATCCCTGCTGTGTTCCTAGTGCCCAGAAGGTGCCAAGTCCAAAGGGATATCTAAGTATTTACTTGGTGAACTAATCATATAACAGTAAACATTCTTTTACATATTTTTGTAAATCTGTACAAATGTTTCAGTAGTGTTGCTGTACCAAAGAGTGTGAATATTTAAATTGTGACAGAAATCACCAAAATAATCTTTTAAAAATGGTACCAATTCAGCAGGGCTCAGTGGTGCCTGTAATCCCAGTGATGTGGGAGGCTGAGGCAAGAGGACTGTGAGTTCAAAGCCAGCTTCAGCAATTCAGCACAAGTAATTTAGCAAGACCCTTTCTCAAAATAATATAAAAAAATGGGTAGAGATGTGGCTAAGTGGTTAAGCATCTCTGGGATCAAAAAAGGGGGGTACTGGAGTTGTAGCTCAGTGGCAGAGTGCTTGCCTGGCATGTATGAGGCACAGGGTTCAATCCTCAGTACTACATAAAAATAAATAAATAAATAAATAAGATACAGATATTGTGTACATCTACAACCAAAAAAATATTTTTAAAAAGGTACCATTCATATCTACCCCAATAGTAGATAATAATGCATAGTCTGCAGAACACAGGATAATATCAATCTTTGCATTCTCTCTTCTTGATCCGAGAATTTAAAATACATTTGGGTTTTATGATGGGGCAAAAAAGTCATACAAGTCTGGCTCCCTCTGGATCTACTTCATCAAGAGTGTGCCTTCATGTAGGGACTCTAGCCATCACACTGCCTAATTAGTCAGGTCCACCAGCAAGGTCCAGTGATTCTGCTTTCATCAAGTCTCTAATTAATTCTTCCCCTTCATCTTACTCCATTTTTGCTGGGGTAAGAGGAACCAGGTCCTAAACCAACAGTAATACAGTCTTAGAAATACAGTCTCTGTAATGCCAGTTCTATGATTGTATATCGCAAGTTCAGGCAGCCTCAGCAATTTATCAAGGCCCTAAGCAACTAGGGAGACCCTGTCTCAAAAAAAATAAAAATTAAAAGGCCTGGGGAATATAGTTCAGGGGTAAAGCACCCCTAGGTTCAATCCCAGTACCTGAAAAAACAAAAAAATCTTCTCAGAGAGTTCACTGGGTGCCATGGTGCCTGTAATCCCAACAACCCTGGAGACTGAAACAGGAGAATCTCAAGTCAACACCAGCCTCAGCAATTTAACAAAGCCCACAGCAACTTAGGGAGACTCTGTCTTTAAATTAAATAAATAAATAGGGCTAGAGATGTAGCTCAGTGGTAAAGAACCTTTGAGTTTACTCCCCAGTACACTGCCTCCCCATCCACCTCCCTCTCCCCCACCAAAAAAAGGATGAATATGCAGTATTTTTCACATAGTTGGCACTAAAATGTTCTCCTCTCCAAAGCATCCCCACTCTTTGTAGCACTAACAACATTTTATATATATGTGTGTGTGTGTATATATATATACACACACACACACATATATAAAATGTTTATATATATATATATATATATATATATATATATATATATACTGACCAGCATTAAGGGAATATGCAGTTGATAGGCTAAGGTTGGTACCTGAACATGGCAGACACTCAACAGATGACTGTCAAGTAGAGTTGATTTTTGCACTTAGGAACCAGTGTTTTCTTCAGTGTACACATTTACAATACCAAGTGACTGAACATGTCACACAAATGGATGCTCTCTAACCAGCTAGTCACTAGATGAGCTTATCTCTCAATCCTGTCTGAGCAGAACAAAGCCTTTTACAGAACTTTAAGACTTGACTCACCACTTAGTCATCAAAACATAGCAATACTCCAAACATACTTGCTCTTGTTAACAAAAGACCAGCATGAGATGTCTGTATTTTCTCCCTTCCTTCCCCTACTGAGAAAGAGCCCCTTGACTCACTGGCAAGAATCATCTCAACAAAGCTGATTTAAATAATCACACAACATTGCCACCATCTAGGTAATTTCCTGTGTATGTCATAAATCCAGGGGACAGTCAATTAATCAATTATCGGAATGTTTTTTGAGCGGTTGCAATTCTGTTGGACACTCATGATTCCCCGTTTATGACATTTCTGTGATCTTTTCAGTTATTTAAATTCATTAAAGTACAGAGGAAAGTAGCCCTTTGCCTCTGGAAAGGGAAAAAGGGGAAATATTGGATTTCTCTGAATATACTTGATTCCATTCCAAAAGAGTCATTAAATAGCAAATATTGTGCATAATAGCTGCTTCAGAGAGGCATAGTTTTAAAATATGTTGGTTTTAAACTCCTCTCTTATCTAGGAATGATGTGGTCAGTGGTATTTTCTCTTGAGAAAGGTCTTACAGTTAGTATCATCCATTGCCTGACTGTAGCAGACTATCAAGTCTTTCAAGACCAGGAGCCTGCATGAGGCTGAGAGCTGCTGAAATAATCAGGAGGAGCTTGAGGGCTCCTTTCACTAATAAGGATGTTTATAGCCAAGGTTTTGTACGGGTACAGACACAATTTTAAAATACCCTAGCATGGTCTCTCCTAGCTTAAGACCTCCAAGCAAAAACTGAATTAGAATCTTCAAACTTTTCTTTTTTGTAGTTCTGGGAATTGAACGCAGAACTACAAAAAAGAAAGCACTCATTACTGAGCTACAACCAGAGCCCCCAGATCCTCAAATTTTAATATAGAAACCATATAAGTGAGCCAGGCTTGGTGGCATAGACCTATAATCCCAGTGATTTCAGAGGCTGAGGCAGGAGGATGTATGTTAGAGGCCAGTCTCTGCAAAGAAAAAAAAAATTGAATCAGGTTCTCAGAAGCTTGGTGAGACCCTATCTCAAAATAAAAAATAAAAAGGGCTGGAGAGGTAGTTCTGTGGTAACACATCCCTAGGTTCAAACCCTAGTTAAAAAAAAAATATATATATATATATATATATATATTCATTCCATACCTAACAGATATAATGAAATCTGCCCTTAATCTATCTTATATAAATATTAGGAAATAGTATATTAATAGTCCCTGAAGATTCAGACATTACAAGAAATGTTTATTTCATTAAACTATCAATTGGTTACCTTTACATTGGTATCATTTCTGTTCTGATTTGATTATCCTAGCTGGGTGTGCAAAACTGTCCATTCATATTAAGTAAATTTTGGGGGGGATATAAGGAGTCACATGTTGCATTTACTGACTGTAAAGTCATGTAAATTGTAATAATTTACAAATGTAATTTACAAATGTAAATTATTCTCAAACAACACTGCTATAATTAAAAGCATATTTCTAGCATATACTTAACTATTTGTAAGGAATAATACTAATTTTACATTGAACATCTAGGGAAGAATTTGATTTTGATTAGTTTGTACTTTCAGTATAAGCTGATGAACATTTAGTAAAATGGTCAAACAACCTCATCCATCAGAGGGTATTAAGGCAAGTGACAAAGTAGAGAAATCTAATCTATACCTGAGAAGTCAAACAGGAGCAGTGCTAGGAGTTGCCACATTCTAGCCTGTGACCTGGATTCCTGAGGTCAACTGGCAGTTGGTAGCAGTTAAAGCTGAGGTTTGTTGAAAGAACAAGCAGAAGGGGAAAGGTAAAGATAAGGAAGATGAAGAAAGACAGTTGAACATATTTTTTTTGTGTATTATTTGCCTTTCAAGTGAAAATGTGAGATTTTGACCAATGTGGCTTTTTAATTATAAATATATCAAGTAGGCTCTTTTGAGATGAACTGATTATTTCTCTAGAATCAAAAGCATAAACTAGAAAAGATTCAGCTTTGGGTAAAGCCCCCATTAATTTTATGAAACATTCCTAGAGACTCTACATCACTGAAAAAAAATTTAGTTCTTAGTTCTGAAGGATTTCATACAAAGAACAAAGCTTATATTAGTAAGCAAACATATTCATGTGCTATATATATTTAAAGTGCTTAGGATAATTTAGAAATCTCAATTACAAATCTTCAGGGCAAGAATTTTGCTTATTTTTCTGCCAAGGAAAGTCAGTGGGCTAACAATAGTGGCATTAAAGCCTTTTACTTGCTAAGTCATGGATCTAATCAGGATAAACAGGTTAAGTTTGTTCTCTCCAAAGCTAGAGGCAAAATTGTGACTCAATTATTACAACACTACCACAAGCATGTGGATTCTGCAAAAATTGCCTAGCAACATTACAGCTGGAAACAACATTGGGTAGGGAAGGAAACTAGAAATTTGACTGAGATATGCCCTGGTGCAAATGGGTGTAACTCCTTTCTTGGGTACAGTGTGTGCTGTACTCAATGAGCATGAAATTTTAAAAATCAGAACAGTCATTTAAAATTTCAGTTAGGATGTTGCTGTAATTAAACCATAACACTGTGCCATGTGCTTAGCTGAGGAGGCAGGGCCTGATTTCTCATTCATTATGACACTGGTTTTTTTTTAAGGATTACTAGATCTTCTTTCAGTTATTCCAGAAACATTTATGAAGCACTGTCCTGGGGTCCAAAGCACAATCCTGGTTGGTGGAAGGAGTTCAAAAGACAAATAAAACTTGATTCCAGCTCTGGGTGTGAGAAAAGAGATAAGTTAAGAGAGTTCTACAGTCCATGCAGGTGTGGGCAAGAGTAAATCATGCAGGAAGGCTCTAGGAAGCGGCTCTATCACAGAGTACTGGAGTGTGCCACCTTTGGTTCCATCCCCACCCAAGAGTAGGGATCAACACAGTGCCTTCAGAATGCTGGGCAAGCACTCACCATGGAGTTACACCTTAGCCTCTAGCATTGAGTTTTTAAAAAATACTGGCTTTTAAAAACCAAAGGCTGAATGTTATCTCTGATATACCAATGTTAACACATGTTAAGTGCAGGAGGAAAGAACAGAAATTCATTGGATTGGACAAAAGGGAATAAAGGGGACTGGGGTTGTGGCTCAGTGGTAGAGCACTTGCCTTGCATGTGGGAGGCCCTGGGTTTGATCCTCAGCACCACATAAAAATAAATAAAGACACTGTGTCCGTCTACAACTAAAATATAAACATACACACACACACACACACACACACACACACACACACATATATGGGGATGAAGGGAGAGAGGATGGGAATAGGAAAGACAGTAGAATGAATCAGACATAACTTTCCTATGTTCATTTTTGAACTCACAACTAGTGTAACTCCACATTATGTACAACTACAAAAATGGGAAGTTATACTCCATGTATGTATAATATGTCAAAATGCATTCTATTGTCATGTATAACTAAAAAGAATGAATAAAAAATAATACCAACTTCCCCCCCCCCCATCATTCTACATATTTGTTGGGAACTTACCTCACCCACTGTGGGTGAGGATGCCAAGCATTCAAAGTTCTGGGACTGTGCACTGAGAATTTCCCTTCCCATGTTGCCCCAGTTTGAGAACTTCCAGTTTAGGGAAGCAGACAGATGGCAATGTAGAAGTTGACAAAAACAAAACAAAGCAAACACTGTTCAGAATGTTTACCTCCAAGAAGGGGAACTGGGCTGGAAATTGAAGGGATAGATGGGAAAGTTTTGTATCATTTAAATCTTTATTATTTGGGGGTGGGGAGGCCATAGAAAAAAATGATATAGTGTGACGTCTGCTAACCTTTATACACTTTCATTGAATGAAATAGGAACTGGGATTGTGACCCACTGGTTGAGCTCTTGTCTAGCATGTGTAAGGAAAGGCACTGGGTTGGATTCTGGCACCACATATAAATAAATAAAGGTCCAAAAACAACTAAAAAAATTTTTTTAGAAAACTCTTAGAATAGGCAAATTTAAATGTAAACTTGTCAATTTAGGAAGCAAACCAATTAACATTTTAACTAAGGGCTCTTTTATCAGTGATAAAATAGCACCTAACCCATATCAGAACACTACAATAAACAAGTTAGGGAAGGTCCTTGCCCTCAGGGACCTTATTTTTCCAGCATAGTGACAAACCACCTACTTGGAGGTAGACATAAACCTGTTAAGGAAATAAAATAGAGAATTGTGAAAGACCAAAGGGGGCAAAGAAGGGGATATGAGAAGTTAGTAACTAGGGACATAGAATTCTTATAGAGGAGGGGCTCAGGAGTAACAGTCTAATGAGAAGAGGCCTAAGGGGCTTTAAAGTTCCCATTTACCTACAAAGCACATTTTTATACAAATTCATGCTTTAGATCCATAAAAGCAGCAGTTTTCTAAGGTTATTTTTATTTACATTTCATAGAAAATGTCACTATCTACACCAAATAATTCTGTTATCAGAAGGGACAGAGGGGGAGGTATTAGAGGGTGCTAGAAAACAATCCTTGGCTTTGACCACTCTGGATCAGAAAATGCCTCTCCTTGAAGTGTACAGAGTTCTGATCGTCTATAAGTTTAAAATTAAGTTTGGGTTAGCATACAAAAAGGCATACTTACATTAGCTAGCAAATATTTGTGGAAACAGCTATAGACCCTTTATTGTCATCAGCTGTGATCTCAAGACAATTCAACAAGTACTGACCAGTTTTAAAAATCCAGCTTGATGTTAGCTTTTGAAGTGTTAGAACAACTTAAATCACAAAGTATTAACTCCCATAAAATGCTATGATCAAAAAATAAATAAATATAAGTGGCCATTAACCCAAGATTACTGTCCAATATTGTGAATCAAAAACAAATTCATCACTGGTAGTGGTGCACGCCCATAATCTCAGCGACTAGGGAGGCTGAAGCAGGAGGATCACCAAATTCCAAAGCAGTCTCAGCAATTTAGGGAGATCTCGTCTCAAAATAAAAATAATTGTAGCTCAATGGTAAAGTGCTTCCAGGTTCAATTCCCAGTACTAAACCAAAACTAAAACAAAGAGAAAAACCCACACAACCGAAACCAAACCCACCTGATAATGCATTAAATATCCGCTGACATCCAAAATTCACAAAAAGCGTGCTGTAATCTACTGGTAGTGAGAATACAAACTGTTTTCCTGGAGGGCAAATTTGGCAGCTTAAATCCTTTGACCCAGTAATTCCCACTCCAGCAATGTATCCTAAATAATAATAATACCACAGAGAAAGAAGGATATTAGTCGCGGGGTTATTTACAACAGAAAAACTGGGAAAGAAATTTTGTGTGTGCAATAAGGTACAGTTCGACAGGGTACGAGGGGAACTGTTTTCTCTAGTTAGACCTTAGCTGCCGGGCCAACCCGTTTTGCCAACACAGGCCCACGTGCAGGCTGACAAACACCGTGGTCGCTTGGTGGGCACCAGTTTGGGGTAGCGCCACCGGGGTGCTGCTTCTGTTTACAGGGACAAGCCTTGGCTCGGCTGCAGGGGGGACCACAGGCCTGGAGAGCTCACCTCAGAAGGTCGCACCCGCCCCCAATAGCCACCACCTGAGCAAACTGAGGCTCAGAGGACGCGCCCCACAGCCAGTGTTTTCGCGTCGAGAACTCGCGTGTGGGTCCTCTGGTTGACCTCGGTGTCCCTCCTAGGCACACCAGTTCACAGAATTCAGGAAGGTCCGGAGGCCCGACCTCGAGTCCGAAACGTGACTGCACACCGCCACGCCCACAGCGCCCCAGTGGCTAGAGCCAAAGGGACGCCAGGCTGCAGGCGGCTCCGGCTACTGCCCGCCCGCAGGGACCAGGGAGGCCCCCATGCCGCCCTCAGAGTTTCAGACCCCGGGGCGGCCCTCCGGGCGGCCCTGAAGGCCGCCCCACAGGGCGTACCTCGCTCCCTTCGCCCCTCCCTGAAGGCCGCCTGGGGCTCGCTCATAGGTCCGTGGCCTGGCAGCGCGCCGACCGGGAGGCGGAGCCAGAAATTTCGCGCCAAAATCGCGTAGCTGGTTCCTCCCCCGCGGGCTACGTCGCGCCCTCCTTTTTTTTTCAAACCCAGAGCGGGGCGGGGATTGGTGGGCTGGGCTCTCACGTGGTTAACGGTCGCGGGAAGCCGCGGAGCCCGAACTTGTTGCTGGACTTGCGGAGACCCCAGCCTCGGTGCCCGGGCCGACCAGCTTCCGCTGGACAGTCCGCGCCGCCACTGCAGCCTCCGCCCGCAGCCCAGAGCGCTTCGGAGTCGCCGCCGCCGCCGCGCAGGCTCGCCGCCGCCGCAGCTAGGCGCGCCCAGTCGCACGTGGCGGACCCGCCCCCTGGGCCGGCCGAGTCCTGGACTCCGTGGTCAGCGGCTCTCCAGTCCTCCGCCCCGACCCCAGGCCCGCAATGAGCTTCCTTAGCCGGCAGCAGCCGCCGCCGCCCCGCCGTGCCGGGGCCGCCTGCACTTTGCGACAGAAGCTGATCTTCTCTCCCTGCAGCGACTGTGAGGAGGAGGAAGAAGAAGAGGAGGAGGAGGGTAGTGGCCACAGCACTGGAGAGGACTCGGCCTTTCAGGAGCCCGACTCGCCGCTGCCGCCCGCGCGGAGCCCCACGGAGCCCGGGCCAGAGCGCCGCCGCTCGCCCGGCCCGGCCCCCGGCAGCCCCGGGGAACTGGAGGAGGACATGCTGCTGCAGGACCCCTGCCCGAGCGCGGACGCGGCGGGCGGCGGGGCGGAGGGCGACTCGTGGGAGGAGGAGGGCTTTGGCTCCTCTTCGCCGGTCAAGTCGCCCGCGGCCGCCTACTTCTTAGGCAGCTCTTTCTCGCCTGTGCGCTGCGGCGGCCCGGGGGATGCGTCTCCGCGGGGTTGTGGGGCGCGCCAGTCCGGCGAGGGCCCCTGCTCGCCGTTGCCCGACCACCCGGGCACCCCGCCGCACAAGACTTTCCGCAAGCTGCGGCTCTTCGACACGCCGCACACGCCCAAGGTGAGCGGACGGGCGGGAGGGCCGGGCGGCCGGGCCTTTAAACAGGCCGCGGCGCCCAGCCGAGCGCGCCGCTGTCGGGGTTCGGTTACATAACCGCCCGGCCGCGCCTCGCTCGCTGCCCGGCGCCGCCACCCAGAGTTGGCAGCCCCTCTCTTTGGCCCTGCCCAGGAGTTGTCCGTTAAGATTATGTAACTGAACAATGGGGCTCGTCTGCACTTCTTGATTTTACAAAGGGGCTGGTCGGCGCCGTGCAGGTGGCGGACGATTTGACGCCCCCGGAGTCGGGGCCGCCCTGAGCACCTCAGCCCCGAGTGTGGCACCGATATCGAGGGGTGCAGGACCGGCCCCCTGACACTCCCGAGCCATATGGTGCCTTTTAAACGCGGCGACGAGGCCTGTAATTTGGGCCCCTCGGGCAGAAGGTGTTTGGTTAAAAAAAAAAAAAAACCAGAAAACTCCCCGCTCTGATCCTTTTCGTGTCTAGTGGCGTTATGGGGAAAAAGTGAGGACTTCCATTGGCGAGTAAAGCCCGGCCTTCCCCCCATTTACAGTCCTAGACTCAGAATAATGCCGGGTAGCTTTTAAGCTTCGTTCAGGACGTAGTATCGGGTAAGCGTCTGTTTTTGTCCGTGGGATAGCGGTGCCGGAGTTTGGTTGCCTTTGGGTGATGATTAGGGACTCTGCTGTTGGTATCTTAAGGAGGGTCTCAGCACCTGTTGGTGGAATGGTCATTCAGTATGCGGATTACCACTTCTTATACTCCAGAAGTCACCCAGGTTTAAGGACAGACACCGAAATTAAGACAAGCTGCACATTTGTGTGCGAAACGTATTTCAAGTGAGTCCGGGTTCACTTCGTTGTCCCTTCATCATAAACACCAGAAAGATATGTACTTTTGAGAATTAGTTTTATTAGCGGATTTGCCTACGGCAAGATCCTCCCGCAAGTGAGGGGAGGAGTCCCGCGGGAGTGTCTTTCAAAGCACTATTTAGATGGGGGAGGGGAGCTTTTATGAGACTGACTGCTTTCTATTTTCAGATGACTGGGGTTTGTTAACTTTTAAGACACTGAAATTAATTTAGTTTTAGTTAGCATAAATATTCCTTTTAGGATTTGAGACCGATTTTACTTCGCTCCCTTTTTCAGAAAGATAGATAATATCTAATCTCAGACTCTTAAATTAGCCACTGGTTTTTTGTTGTTGTTCCTTCGTTTGTTTGTTTTGTTTTTCACGAGTTACATCCCCAGCCCGTTTGAGACAGGTTCTCGCTAAAGGGCCTCGCTAAATTTCTGAGGTTGGCTTTGAACTTAGAATTTTCCGAACGGCTGGTATTAAAAGCTTGTATGTTGCTTCATTTTTTTCCCCCTGCGGTGCTAGAGATGAAACCAGGGCTTCCAGCATGTTACTCAAACACTTAACTACTAAGATACATCCCCAGTTCTGGTGGGGTACTTTGATCTCTACCTTCAGCCACTTAAAAGGCCTGTTGAAGGTTAGATTGAGAAGGCTGTATGGAGGGGTTGGGTCCTAAGAATTTTTATTTTTCCTTCTCTAGAGTTTGCTTTCCAAAGCTAGAGGAATTGATTCCAGCTCTGTGAAACTCCGCGGTGGTTCTCTATTCATGGACACAGAAAAATCAGGAAAGAGAGAATTTGACACACGACAGACTCCTCAAGTGAATATTAATCCTTTTACTCCGGATTCAGTTTTGCTTCATTCCTCAGGACAGTGTCGTAGAAGAAAGAGAGCGTATTGGAATGAGTGAGTCATTTATCAATAGTTTGGCTTTCCCATATACCCAGAATTGGTTTGGTGTACTTATCAAAGTTTAGCTTCTACTGAATGGCATAGATGGTTAATTGTGCTTTGAAATGTTTTCTTATTAACACTTAGGAAAAGAGTGGTGTGAAAAAGGAAGGAATAAAAAAATACAAATTGTAGGAAAGCTGGTGTCAAATGAGGCAGGCAGTAAAGCCTTATTAAAAAGGCTTTACTTTCTTTCTTTCTTTTTTTTCTTCTTGGTATCGGGGATTAAACGCTTAACCACTGGGCTACATCCCCAGTCCTTTTTTATTTTGAAACAAGGTCTCACTAAGTTGCCCAGGCTGGCCTCAAATTGCTATCCTTCCATCTTAGTCTCCATAGTTGCTAGAAATACTGGTGTGAACCAACATTCCCAGCTTTAAAAAGACTTTAATTTTGATATGTGTGGTAATGTTGACATCTAGTTAGTGAGCGTATCTCATCGGGGACTTTTTCATTGTCTGAACTGAATCTTGTGATTACAAAATTAGAGGAATTGATTCCAGCTTTGTGAAACTCGGAGGTGGTTCTCTATTCCTGTATATGTACCATAGTCAATTTTAGATCTCAAGTTGATGTATCTATTAGATGTGTTGATGAAAAAATATATGCTATTTTTTCAGTTCCTGTGAAGATATTGAAGGCAGTGATTATGAGCTTGAAGATGAAACAAGACCCGCTAAAGTAAATATTTATTTCTGAAATTTTGTTTAAGATATATACATGTTAAATAAGCATGAAAGCATAACCTAGAATAATTTTTTAAAAGTTCACACATAGTCCTGTCATCATAGCAAAATCTCATTTTCATTTCTTTGTATTGTGTACATGGATAACCTTTTTATTCCAGAGAATTACAATTACTGAAAGCAATATGAAGTCACGGTATACGACAGAGTTTCATGAGCTGGAAAAAATTGGCTCTGGAGAGTTTGGTTCTGTGTTTAAGTGTGTGAAGAGGCTAGATGGATGCGTTTATGCCATTAAGCGATCAAAAAAACCATTGGCCGGCTCTGTTGATGAGTATGTATTACACATTCCTATCTTTTTTTTTTTCATTTCCTATGGCATTACAAACATTAAGGTTTTAGATGATCAAACGTTGAATTTAACTTGTTTAATTTTTGAGAAATCATAATGATTAATCAGGCCCTTTTAATTTTGTGCCATTGTTTTTTATTTTAGAGTCTAACTTAAATTTATTATTTCTAGTCAACATCCATGAATTTACAGTAGAATAGCATGTAACCTTTCCTGAGTCCTAAGGCCAGCAAACTTTCATCTTTCTGAAAGTCTTTAATGGAAGGAAGCCTTTGGGAAATCTCATGAATCTTAACCCTGCCCCCATCCCCAGCATATTTCATTTCAGCATAAAGTTTGAAAAGTAAATTCAGAGAAATTAACTCGGGTTAGTCTTGAGTAAAAAATCATTTACCATTCTATTGATCTCAAATTTCTCCTAGGCAGAATGCTTTGAGAGAGGTATATGCTCATGCAGTGCTTGGACAGCATCCTCATGTGGTTCGATATTTCTCTGCCTGGGCAGAAGATGATCATATGCTTATTCAAAATGAATATTGTAATGGTGAGTAGTGTAATGGTTTTCTCATACACTTATATACTTGAGAAAATGAGCACCAAGGAGGGAATATTATTATCTCAAGTTTTTCTCCTTCTTTCTCTCTGACTCTTGTCTCTGTTTCTTTTTGGTGTAGTGAGTATTAAACCAAGGCCTCACATGTACAAGGCAAGCACTCCCCAGCCTGTCTTATAAACTGAAAAGATTAGAGGCTTTCTGTGTATTTTAAGTGCAAGTAGATTGAAAACCTCCCTGCTAAAGCACTTTGTAGAGACCTCCATAGAACTTTGTATACTATGCATATCCTTGTTATTAAAATGACACCAATCCATTTGAGAAAATGGCGATCTTCCCATGTATATTCTGGTATCCTAGAACCTAGCATAGGGCACATAGTTGTTAAGACTGTCTTAGTCGGGGCTGGGGCTGGGACTTAGTGGTAGAGTGCTCACTTGGCACACATGAGGCACTGGGTTCCATCCTCAGAACCACATAAAAATAAAAGGTATTTGTGTCCAACTACAACTAAAAAAAAACACATATGTATATAAAAAGATTGTCTTAAGTCTATTTTTTGCTGCTATAAAAGAATATTTGTGTTTGGATTATTTATTATTTATGTATTTTACAGTACTGGACATTGAACCTAGGGCCTAACATATGCTAAGCACTACTGCTGAGCTAATCCCCAGCCCTTTTATTTTATTTGGAAACAGGCTGGCCTTAAACTTGTGATCCTTCTGCTTTATATTTTTGTAGTGCTGAGGATTGAACCTAGGGCCTTATACATTGTGAGGCAAGCACTCTACCAACTGGGCTATGTCCCCAGCCTTGGATAATTTTATAATAAACAGAAATTTATCTGGTTCATGGTTCTGAAGGCTGTCAACAGCATTTTTTAAGGGCTGAACCCCCTCTCCCCCTTTTTTTTTTTTTAAATAAATCTATTTAATAACAATCTATTTTTGAGGACAGAGTCCCTGTGATGCAGTCACTTCTTATCAGACACCCCCCCATCCCCGCTCCCATTCCTTTTTGCATTGGGGATTAGGTGTCCAACACATGAACTTTGGGGGACACATTCAAACCATAGCAAAGAGATTTTTTTTCCTATGGGATCTCACTGCATCCATCCTTGCTTTTCCATTTTATTTTCTGTTTCTAGTACTGTTGTTGGTCATGAAAGGACAATGACTCTCCATTAATGTTTTTCATTTCTTCAAGGTGTTCTGAAATTCTGCTTTACTCCCACCATCTGCTATTTTTTGCTTTTTAAATATTTTTATTTGTTGATGGACACTATACCTTTATTTATTTATTTATTTATTTTTATGTGGTGCAGAGGATGGAACCCAGTGCCTCACACCTGCTTGTCAAGCACTGTACCACTGAGCTACAAACCCATCCCTACTATTTTAATTCTTTAGCTTGTCTCTCTCTTGCAAATTGAAACAAAGCAGACATGTATAGGATAAACTTTGGACCTCCTTGAATTGTTTTTACCTTCATGAAGTTCTTTAAGGACCAGCTGGTTTCCTTCTTTTATTTTATTAAATCTGTACCAAAATCCTGATTTGAATGCTTATATATAGGATTCTATTATACACTCATATTTCTTTATATATATTTTTAGTTGGAGATGAACACAATACCTTTATTTTATGTATTTATGTGGTGATGAGGATTGAACCCAGTGCCTTCCCTTACATGTGCCAGGCAAGTGCTTTACCACTGAGTCACAATCCCAACCCCTATACACCCACATTTTTATATATAATGTAGTATTTTTATTTCTTTTTTTTTAATTTTTATTTTTTTATTGATTGTTCAAAACATTACATAGCTCATGATATATCATCTTTCATACATTTGACTCAATTGGGTTTTGAACTCCCCAAATAAAAATTGCAGACTCACTTCTGTTACATACTCACATTTTTACATAATGGCATATTAGTGACTGTTGTATTCTGCTACCTTTCCTATCCCCTACTATCCCCCCTCTCCTCCCCTCCCCTCCCCTCGTATTTTTATTTCTGTACATCTTCTGTGACTATTAGAGAATTTGGGTTTTAGCTAACCCTTGAGAAAGCTTTATTTTTGTTCATTTTCATTTTTTCTTTAAATAATTAGGTGGTACAGATTTAGGTTCTCCATATTTAAAAATAATGAACAAAACAAGTTCATTTTCCAGTCTTTACTCCTTAAGTTTAGTTCTCTGCCCTTGAAAGAACTTTGTTCATTATAAGCATTGCTGCTAATTTGTTTCACACTAGCTTTAGAAATGTTTCTATTCATAACATCAAAATTTATGTAGCTGTTTCTTATGATCTTATGGACTATTTTTTTTCTTAACCCTAACTTTTCAGTTGCTGAGTATAATTTATAACAACTTAACCATATTGTCTTTTCTGTAACATATTTACTTGATGCCATCTCCTTTTAATTTATTTTTTCACGTTGATGTGATATACCCCCCCAACCCCAATTTTTAATTTAAAAATACATTTGACACCTGGAAGACACTATAATACACACCTGTAATCCCAGCAGCTAGGGAGGCTGAGGCCGAACAATCACAAATTTAAAGCCAACCCCAGCAATTAACAAGGTCCTCAACAACTTAGTTAGACCCTATCAAATAAAAAATAAGAAGGGCTGGAGATATGGCTCAGTGCTTAAGTGCACCTGGTTCCAAATCCTGGTTACTCCCCTCCACCCAAAAATATAAAATATATTTGACATTTTGGTATTTAGTCTTAAATTGTAGAACCTCCCTTCCTGACTAATGCACTATTGACCTTTCTGATTTTATTACCGAGTGACTTTAAGTTTTAAATATATTTCTTGTTTTGTGGTGCTAAGGATCAAACGCAAAAAATAAAAATTTTGATTTTATAAGCAGGTTGAAGGGCAAGGTCCTAGAAAATATCATTCTTTGTTGAGAGTAAAAAGGAATGAAAGAAGACTAAGAAAGAAGAAAATATTAATTTTGCTGTTTTTGTTAGGTGGAAGTTTAGCTGATGCTATAAGTGAAAACTACAGAATCATGAGTTACTTTACAGAAGTAGAGTTGAAGGATCTCCTTTTGCAAGCATGCTAGGCAAGTGCTCTAACACTGAGCTGTAGCCCAGCCCAGGTTTGTTTTAATAGTTCCTCATTGATTTTGAGACAAAGTATAAATGTAAAAAGTTTTTAAAAGTGTAAACAAATTAATTGATTGGTTTAACCTGTTCTATAAAAGCAGGTTTATATTCTCATTCATAAAAGAGGTATAAATTTAAACCATACTCAGATACTGGTGTTTACCTCTAAAATTTATGGACTTGTTAGGGTTAGGGCAAGAGTTACTCATACATTGATAATGGGCATATAAATTTGGTATCGTCTTCTGTGGAGAGAGAATGAATTCGTCTGTGTTTTGCGTATATTACAAATACAATCTTGATCCAGCAGTTTTGGTGCCAGGGCATACTACATATGTGTCAAGTGACCTATGAATAAAGATATTCATTAAGTAGGTCACAGAATATAAATGATTTTTAAATGTCCCATCAATTAGGGGATTGGTTAGTGCATTACCATTCAATGGAATTCTGTGGGGACACAAGAAAGAAAAGGGTAGTCTTTTTATATTAACAGAATTTTCTTCAAGATAATGAACATATAATATCATTTGTTAAAATTTGTTGAATACCTAAGAAACTGACAACATTGGTTTACTCTGGGAAAGTGAACCATTCAGGTTGCTGGAAAGAAGGTTTAAATTGTATTTTCTATCCATATGAATCTATTTACCTATTAAAAGAAAAAAATAAAAATTTTATTTTGTAAGCAGGTTGAAGGGCGAGGTCCTAGAAAATATCTTTCTTTGTTGAGAGTAAAGAGGAATGAAAGAAAACTATGAAAGAAGAAAATATTAATTTTGCTGTTTTCGTTAGGTGGAAGTTTAGCTGATGCTATAAGTGAAAACTACAGAATCATGAGTTACTTTACAGAAGTAGAGTTGAAGGATCTCCTTTTGCAAGTTGCCCGGGGCTTGAGATATATTCATTCAATGTCTTTGGTTCACATGGATATAAAACCTAGTAAGTATTATAAATCCTCTGACTTGCATTCTTTGGGGATATAGAGAATAAATCGTTTCATTGTAATATGAAACCACATGATTTTTCATTATTATCTTAAAGTATCTTTGTTAAAAGTACTGTTTTATGATTCTTATTCATCTCTTTCCTTGTTACCCTACAAATTTACATACTAATTAAAAGAAACCTTTCTGCTGTCTTTTATAGGATCAGTGATAGAGCACTTACTAGCCTTAAGTACGTCCCTGGGTTCAGCCTCAGTACTGCAAAAACAAAAGCAAAAGACTTAACACCCTACTCCTCTGCTAGGCCAGGCCATATTTAAATTTTCTCTAATTGACCCATGACTTTTTTTTTGTTTGTTTTGTTTTGTTTTTAGTTGTAATGGACACAATACCTTTATTTTTTATGTGGTGCTGAGGATGAAACCCAGTGCCTCACATGTGCTCACTGAGCCACAATCCCAGCAATCCCTTTATTTATCCAAGTCTCAGCAGTTGATTTGTAGTATCTCCCATGCATTACATCTGGTTATATCCATTTTTCTCTTTAGCATTTCATTCTGCTGCTATTCTCTTATTTACTTACTTATGTAATTGGTACTGGGGATTGAACCCAGGGGTGCTTTACCACCAAATCATCCCCTCCTTTTTGTTTTTCCTCCAATTATTTTTTATTTTGAGACAGAGCCTCACAAGTTACTGAGGCTGACTTCCAACTTGTGATCCTCCTACCTTGGTCTCCAGAGTCTCTGAGGTTACAGGCATGTGCTACCACACTTGGCTGCTTTATTCTACTTTTAAAAAATGATACAGGATTGTCTTGCAAGATACCTTTTCTTCTGAATTTGACTAGTTGCTTCCTTGTATCATTTAACTTGTTCCTTTCTCCCCTGTATTTCCTATAAATTAATTTGTAGCTAAAGGTTGATGGGATTCAAACTGAACATTTTAGTCTAATAAGTGTTTTTAAGTTGAATTTTACAGGGTTTTTTGTTGTTGTTGTTTTTGTTTTTGACAGTACTGGGGATTGAATGCAGGGCTTTATGCATACAAGGCAGGCACTCTACCAACTGAACTATTTCCCTAGCCCTTTTTCCTTCTTTTTATCTATGGGAATGTATGTCAATTCATGAGAATTTAAGTCACTTTATACATCTTTTTTTTTTTTTTTTTTTTTTTTTTTGTGGTGCTGGGGATTGAACCTAGGGCCTTGAGCATGCGAGGCAAGCACTCAACCAACTGAGCTATATCCTTAGTCTCTATACATCTTATTTCTGATGTAATTTTTTATTTGGAATTGAACATCTCTCTAAATAAAATTTTTATTTTCAAAAGGAAAAATACATTGGTGGTGGTTGTGAATCTGAATTAGTAAGGTCCATTAGCTATACTCCCTTATAGCTTGTATGAACTATAAGATAAATACCATAGACCCTTGTGTTGCAAGGTACAAAGTGTGAAATTATTAAGAGATATGAAGTTTTAAAATCAGCAAATTTACAAATCCTACCATAAGTTGTCTAAAAATAAATAGAAATTGGACAGAGGAGTCCAGTGAGTATAACATTTATAAATTCAGAATTTTATCAGTAATAATAAAATGAAATCTGCCACTAAAACTTAAGTTAATCATGAGTTTACTTGGATTTGAAGGAAAAGCTAATGTCTGTACAGTAGCAAATAGTGAACCACAAAGCAAGGTCAGTAGATTCTGTATGGTCAGCCAAACTCGCTGGCTAAATGTCTTCTTCATACCAGCCTTGTAAGCACTAAATTAAAATTTGTGCTTTGGCAGCATCACAAATTACTATGTTTTGTATTGTTTTTAAGTTAATAAACTGCTAGAGATTAATATGTACTTGATGAGATTCTAATGCAGGGTTTTCTAAGTGTTCAGGGATCGTTGTCGAGCTAGGAAGTATTTTCCCAGAAAATATAGCTTTGTCATCCTCCCCTGAAGTTTTTGTTCTCATTGGTTTTGGGGTAGAACATGAGAGCTGGATTTTTAAAAGCCTTTTGGATGATGTTGATATTTGACTTTGTTTATAAACTATAGTTATACTTTTGTTAGTGAGGCTTAAATAATTAACTATTTAACAGGTAATATTTTCATATCTCGAACTGCAATCCCAAATGCTGCCTCTGAAGATGGAGATGAAGATGACTGGATATCCAACAAAGTTATGTTTAAAATAGGTAAGAAAGATAACTAGATTGTTATGTTAAAATTAAGACAAATGCTATTTGTTTGGGTTTTTAATTCTGAGTGTGTGTGTGTGTGTGTGTGTGTGTGTGTATATGTGTATGTATGCATGCCAGAAATTGAACCCAGGGGGCCTTGCACATGTTAAGCAAGTGATCTACCACTGGGCTATATCCCTAGCTCTTGGTTTTAATTCCTACTGTGATTTTTCAATACTTCTAGGTGATCTTGGGCATGTAACAAGAATCTCTAGTCCACAAGTTGAAGAAGGTGATAGTCGTTTTCTTGCAAATGAAGTTTTACAGGAGGTAATTTTTGTCTTTTGATAATTTATTAATACTGTTGCTTTGTACTTTATTAATATTGTTGCTTTGTAATACCTATCGGTTGTTGGAAAATATGAATACAAATATATTAGAATTTTTTATAACTAGTTGAACAGAAAGTCTAAACCATTAGGTGGGAATATTTATGTAGTAAAAGTCATTGAAGGCAAAGATTTATTGTGACATTGAAGTTAAAGAGATGTTCTCATACGCTACTGGTGAACTTTAAAATGGTAAAGTCTTTTTGGAGATCAAAATGTTAAGATCTGTCAGTATTTAAAAATCTGTGGTTTCAAAATCAGTTTGCCACATAATTTCAGAAGAAGTCTGACAAATATTTAAAATAGAATAACAACAGAAAGTATAATTATGATCTTATTAATCTTTTATATATGTATTTGTCTGCTTTATTGCACATGTATGTGTTTATGACTTGTTGGTATGTTCATGTACATGTGTTGTGTTTGCATAGGAATCCCTAGAGAGTGAGTTTTTTTCTGAGAATTTAAGGAGCTTGTTATAAAGTTAAGAATGCATTTGGTTTTAGATATATATTTAAATTTTCCCTTCTGGAAAATGCATGTTACTTTGTAATTTAAATGTGGCATTAACATTTTAATTTAGTCTGATTTTTCACTTAAATCATCATTGAAGTGTACTCTTTTGACCATTTTTACATAACTTTTACAGAACTATACCCATCTACCAAAAGCGGATATTTTTGCCCTTGCCCTCACAGTGGTGTGTGCTGCTGGTGCTGAACCTCTTCCCAGAAATGGAGACCAATGGCATGAAATCAGACAGGGTAGATTACCTCGAATTCCCCAAGTGCTTTCCCAGGAATTTACAGAGTTGTTAAAAGTAAGCATTTTATATATGAACCATTTTGTCACACTGTTCAATACTTTGTTAAGTTGAATGTCTTTAATTTTACTTTTCTTTCTAAGGTTATGATTCATCCAGATCCAGAGAGAAGACCTTCAGCAATGGCACTGATAAAGCATTCAGTATTATTGTCTGCATCTAGAAAGAGTGCCCAACAATTACGAATAGAATTGGATGCTGAAAAGTTCAAAAATTCACTTTTGCAGAAGTAAGTGAGGAGTTTTGTTTTTACTTTTTCATTCTCATTAATTCTCAGAGTTTTAATGAGAGCCAAGCACAGTGGTGAATGCCTGTAATCCCAGTGGTTTGAGAGAATGAGGAAGAAGGGTCACGAGTTCAAAGCCAGCCTCAGCAAAAACAAGGCACTAAGCAACTCAGTAAGACTATGTCTCTAAATAAAATACAAAAATAGGGCTGGGATGTGGTTTTAGTGGTTGAGTGCTCCTGAGTTCAGTCCCTGGAACAAAAAAAAGAAATTTTTAATGAAAGATTACTTAGGCTCAACAAAAGATATAATATTAGTTTGATATGTTGTTGCAAATGAGAGTTTGGAGACTTCTGCCTTAAGTGAGTATTTGAAATATTGTGTTCTTAATAAACTTTGAAATTTATGAAATTTAAAAATGTTAAGCCTAGAATTTTTGCAAGTGGCAATAGTTGTTAAGCTCTAAATAATAGTAAAAGCTAAGTGAGCCCTTACCAGTTTTTTCTTCCTTAAAACATTCTGTTGTGCTTGTTTTACAAAAGGATGAAATTAATATTGATTAAGTTGGCAAAAGATGATAATATATATTTGGCCTAAATGGCTTGACAGTTTTAGAAAGATAGTTGTAAAGATTAAGATCATCATGGGGTTGTAGCTTAGCGGTAGAGCGCTCACTTGGCACATGTGAGGCCCTGGGTTTGATCCTCAGCACCATATACAGATAAGATAAACATATTGTATCTAACTACAACTAAGAAATAAATATTTTAAAAAATCATCAAAAGAGAGAAATAGGGTCTGGGGTTATAGCTCAGCAGTAGAGTGCTTGCCTCACAAGTGTGAGGCACTGGGCTCGATCCTCAGCACCACATAGAAATAAACAAAAACAAAGGTATGTGTCCATCTACAACACACACACATATATATAAAAAAGAGGGAAATATTAGAAAGTATTAGTAACCACATGTCACATTTCTAGTTCTTTTGATTTATTACTCCCATTTTGAGTCTAACATAAGAAAAGTGACTTTTTTAAAGTTTTGTATTAAATCTTAAAATTTTTAAATTCTAAAATTTTATATTTAAATATTAAAATGTTTATATATCATTAGTTTGATAACCATCAGTTTATACAGATAAGGTTCTCCTTTCATATGTTATGCAAAATAGATTCATAATTTAAGTTAGAGTTTTATTTGAATTTTTTTAGTGCTGGGAATTAAACACAGGGACACTTTACCACTGAGTTAGTCCTCAGCCCTTTTATTTTTTGAGACAGAGTCTTGCTAAGTTGCTGAGGCTGACCTTGAACTTGGAATCTTCCAGCCTCAGCCTCCCAAGTCATTGAAATTACAGGTGGGTGCCACCATGTCTGGCTGAAATTATTTTTTAAGATCTAAAGTTATTACTATTTATTATTACTCATGTCTTTATATTAAAGTATATATGGTATTTTGATGCCAAAAGCACAAAATAAAAATAATTTTGTACATTTAAGTTGAATAGAAGCTAAAGTTTCATGGTGTATTTTTTCTTTCTTTAAAAGTAGATCTTAGGGTGAAAAAAACAAAAGTTTAAAAAAAAAAGTACATCTTGGAATAATGGTGTATGAATAGTTCCCAGTTAATAGTACAGTTTGTGTTTGGCCTCTTAGAATCTCTTCCTAGGATTAATAGATAAAAAGTTCTGTTTTCTATTTTTATGTTCTTAGAGAACTCAAGAAAGCCCAGCTGGCAAAAGCTGCAGCTGAGGAAAGAGCACTCTTCACTGACCGGATGGCCACTAGGTCCACCACCCAGAGTAATAGAACCTCTCGACTTATTGGAAAGAAAATGAACCGCTCTGTCAGCCTTACTATATACTGAACTACTCATTTCCCACCTCCCCGCAAAAAAAACTGTGACAAGAGGAAGCTAGGTTGAAATCACTGCTAGAATCCACTTTGCAATTACTTTCTCTATTGGTGTCAGTAGTTTTACTGAAATACTTTTTAGGACTTTTATTTGTGAATTACAGTTGAAAGCTGTATTTTGACCTTTGCCATATCAGGCTTTTGTGTATAGTCTTATCAGTTTGTCTTCCGTAGGATGTCAGTCAGTCACTGTTGGATGTTACACCATCCTTTGCAGGGTTAACCACTGTGGTGGTGTGCTGCTTTCAGTTTTCTGTTGCATTGTAATAAAAGGTATCTTTCCCTGTAGTGACCTGTAGAAAGGACTCAAGGGCTTTATTGCAAACATACTTCCCTTTGAAAAGGGAAATATTAAGATACTCAGTACTACTCAGCCTCTCCAATGTACCTGTGTGTCAATCTTACATTTCTTTTTTTCTTCTCTTTCTTTCTTTTTTTCTTTTTTTTTTTTTTTTAATTGTGAATTATACTTATATATCCAACTGGGAGCACTTTGTAGGCATTGCATGAACCATGGAATGATAATTCTGTGGAAGTATTGCCTTGTGAATTTGCTGCTATTTTAGTTTTGTCTTTGCTGTAAAATTGTAGCATTAAACAATCATCATTGTTAATAGGCTTTCTTTTGAAACAATTATGTGAAATATATAGCTGCTCTTGATGAAAAGTAGCTATTTGCCTTTTTTTCTCTTTGAACTTTGAAGCTAGTGCATTGAAAAAAATGCACCTCTTCCCCTTTGGAATGCTGTATTAATGTAGTATAATTATTACTGGTTTTGTAATTTTTTCAGATAATGTCCTTCCCTGACAACTTTTTAAAAATGTCTCCTTCCTTCTCCCAAGTTTTGTACTTGATTGTATGGTTAGTCTTGTTTTGTTTATGTTTTGCCTGGTTTCTCTTCAATATTTGTATATAAACTGATCTTGGTAATACTGTACATAGCTGTTTGAAATGCCAGAATGACTTCTGACTATACCAAGTTTTTCACAAAATATATTTGATCTGTGATTAGCCACTTAATTATTAACACTGGCTAATGGATATTACAAAAAAAAATTGTCTCTTGTTTGTTTTCTCATTAACTTTGTTCTAAAACATGTTTGCACTTGTCTGTTTGACTTGTGTTTTATTAACATTGATTGGCATATTAAAAGTCACTCTGAGCTTACCTTAATTGTTGATCTTTGTGGTGCCTGTTTTCTCTTATTTTATCTCCATTATCACTACATTATAAAATGTAGAGTGTAATGTATATAAAGTACTATAGCAGAGTGCATATTTTTGATGAAATACAAAACTTACTGCCAGTTTAATGACAGGCTTTAGTCCAGTTATATTTTGTAATTCCCTGAAAGTTCACCATCAACTTTAAATCATTAAAAATATTCACGTAATATTTTTGTATTGCATTACATATTATGCATCTGACTTGCTAGAAATATGGTATAATGTAATTTAAAATAGCCTAAGGTTAATTCAAGTGAATAAAATAAGATTCATGACTTTTTCTAATTTATACTGAGTCACAGAAGAGAGCTTTAAAGTGGGAAATTTGTGTGTGTGTGTGTGTGTGTGTGTGTGTGGTACTTCAGATTGAATCCAGGATCTCACACGTTAGGCAAGTGCTTACCACTGAACTACACCACCAGCTCATTTTATTTTGAGGTAGTCTGCTAAATTGCCCAGACTGGTCTTGAACTTGTGACCCTGCTACCCTAGATTCCAAACTGAGTGCAAATTGAAATGATAGTGCTTGTTCTAATGTGACATTTTTTTCTGACAGAGCAAGAGTGATGTTGCAAAATCATTATGCTTTGATCATAGTCTATTATTGATCAGGCTCTTGATTAGGCTCTATTTCTGCTATAAACATTTCTAACAAGCTTGATTATTTTACCTTCTTAGCATCTTTAAAAGTAAAACTTAAGAGGAAGAGGTGATAGAAATTGGTAGATAAATATAAAAACTAATGGGTGCTGGGCACAGCAGTGTACATTTGTAATCTTGGAAGATTGATACCGGAGGATTGCAAATTTGAAGACAGCCTCAGCAACTTAGTCTGGGGGTCGGGGGAGCTGTGGCTCAAAGATAAAGTGTTCGCCTACCGTGCATGAGGCACTGGATTTGATCCTCAGCACCACATAAAAATAGAATAGAGATATTGTGTCCACCTCTAACTACAAAATATTAAAGAAGGGGTGGGCGGGCTGGGGATGTAGCTCAGTGGTAAAGTGTCTCGGGTTCAATCCCTAGTACCCCCTACCCCTGCTGCCCCACCAAATCTGGTGAGTATTAATCAAAGAACCTAAAAGACCTCATGGACTGGAGCAAGTAAATGTTTCAATTTTCATTAGCTAAGGAAGACGGCTATAAAAAATAATTTGTGTTCATTGTGACTAAGTCATTAAGGTACATTTTTCTAGTGTACTAGCTTCAAAGAAAAATTCAGGTGTTTTTTTTTTTTATCAAGATTTGTAGTAGTTTTGTTTTTTAACATACTGTTTAATTAGGTTAAGGAGAAAATAATCTGGTATTTGGTGCTCAAGGGGAGGTTCTTAAGCCATCTGAAACCTGATGTGAAAGTTGGACTCATGGTCAACGTAAGATACTTTTGAGTGCCTTTTATGTGTTTTGGTAGACCAAAAACCAGTAAGAAATAGTCTTTGCTTACTAGGGACTCAGGATAAAGTAGAGGAAACTCATGTAAATATATATAATGACAATAAAGTGTGTTAAGTGCTCTATTGGAGGGATTGGGCAAGGTTAAAATGATGGTTCAAACTTCTACACATGTCTTGGGAAGATAGTGGTAGATTGAAGAATGGATCCAGGAAATGAAGTTCAGACTGGTTTCAAAGCCACTGTAGCAAAAAGGATAGAGATTTCATTAGATGGAAACACTGCACTTGAAATAGTTTAATTTTTATTACAAAGAATAAGAACTTAGCATAATATCTGCTGGGAAGCACTAGTGCTAATAATGATGCATTGAAGAATTTTCCCCAAAATTTAATTAAAATGCAAAGGTCTGTTACTGTTTGACAGTATTTACCATTGGTACAATTATATTCTTTTTGGAAAACAGTTTAATAAAGAAGAAAAATTAAAAGCAGTTGGGTAAGAGGAATCACATTAGAATTTGACTACAAATGAAAATTTGCCTTGCCAAGACTCCAAGAGCAGCACCCCTTTAATTAATGAACTTTTGAAGAGCCAATTCTCAAGCTTTGAATTTCACTTGGTTTTCACTCCATCAGATGTCAAACAATAACATTTCAAAAATTTCATATAACAGCTGGGTTTGGGTAAGGTTTCAGACTATCTCCTAATTCTAAGTAGCAGACTAGAGTAGTTTTTCTTCCTCCCCAGTACATCTCCACAAAGCATCTCTCTTGACTTTAGCCAACAAAATGTTTTGCATCCTTAAGGCATTTTTATCTATGAACTTTTTGAAGGCCAATTAAAGCAATCAACAAAGATGATGGATCAAAAAAGTTTTGAAAGTGTTTTGGATATTGTAAGTGAAGCCTGGAACTAGGAATTTGGAGGAAACTCCCTTATTCAATATTTTTGAAGGCATTTGTATAACTAAAAATCATCATTGAAACTGATTGACAATGCAGAGTGAGTGGATCTAGAAGTTAACTTCTGCAAACCTGGTTATGTTGTTAGAAATTTCTCAGAAGCTCAGCAAAGTAGATATTTATTTTTCTAAAAAAATGGAAGAGTAAGACATCATTGAAACTGTCCCTCTCCTAACATTTAGTTTTCACAAACTGAGAGGTACTCATCTGAACATCATTGAAATTTTTTTTTCTTTGTGGCAGATGTCCCTAATTTTCAATGCAGTTCAAAGGTCTCTGGAGTAAGGAAAAAATCTATGTATGCTCTAGGAAGATTTACCAGGAAAAGATGGCATGTTCTGTACCAACTTCATTAAACTAAAAGTCTAAGAAACCTTGGCCAGTCCACCCTTGAAGAAAAATACCTCAAAGGAACATTTATATCATAGTTCATATTGTTTAATTTTGTATGGTTAATAAATATTTTGAAGAATATATATTTGTTTTGAGTTCTGACATTCTTAAGATATGAAGTGGATTACCAGCCCCAGAATACTGATTTATGCCAATGGGAAATAATGTACATCATCTGTATTTAAGGATGATTACTCAGTAGGAGAGTCACCTTTGTGAAAGTGAGAATATGGAAGCTTGAGGGAGTTAAACAATTTAGGAATAGGTACTCAGAGCAGAACCAAAATTCCTTCTTGGATCTCATTTGAAGAACTGTGTTTTTCTAGACACTTGAAAGTTGAGGACAAAAACCAATTAATGTCAGGGCAGTTAGCAAAGGATAGTAAGAAGGAACAATGTAAGAATGAGGAAAGTTGGGAGAAATCTTATGTCTTGGATACCAATAGAGAACTTCAAAGAAGAAATCAATTAACCGATAAGATTAAATGACTTAAAGGTCTGAGAAGGCACCTAGAGTTCATTAAGAGATTTTGATAAGAAGTGCTGGTAGAGGGGGAACAAAAGCCAGTTAGCAGTGGGTTGGGATGTGAACAGGATATGAAGTAGAGACAGCAAGATAAATCATTTTTAATATGGTTAAAGGGAAGAGCTAGAAAGGAATTTTGAGTTTTGTTTTTGATGAACTTTATTATAAAATTACTGTGGGCTAAGTGTTTTACAAAACACAAAAAACATTTAATCCTCATAAGAACCCCATGACATCAGTGATAGTGTACCCAAGTAATTCCTGCAACTCCAGAGGCTGAGGCAGGAGGATGACAAGTTTCAAACTAGCCTCAACAATTTAATGAGACCCTGTCTATAAATAAATAAATGAAATAAAAGGCTGAAGATGAAGCTCAGTGGTAGAGTTGTTTAATACCCAGTACCACACCACATACACATACAACTCCATGACAAAATCTGCATTTTATACTTAATAGAGAAGTAAAGTGAATTTCCCAGATTACATAGCTACACTCTCAGGAGTCAGACCCCAGAGTGCTGCACTGAAGCGCACTAACTTAATTCAGAACAAGTGTTCTGTTCCTATAGCAGAAAAGGAATGAGCATGGATGAGACAAATTTGGAAGTGCTCTGGGGAATGTAGAAAATGGAGGTGGGGAATTCCCAAATGATGGACTCTCTTCTGAAGTTAGAAGTGAATTCCATGAATTCAAAGTGTTAAAGGGGCCTGAGGACAGACAAGTGGAAGGAACACTTTCCATTCCTTGTGAATGAGGTGGGTAAAAAGTTTTTTAAAAGTTTTCAGGGCTGGGGATGAGGCTCAAGCGGTAACGCGCTCACCTGACATGCGCAGGGTGCTGGGTTCTATCCTCAGCACCACATAAAAATTTAATAAAGATGTTGTGTCCACCGAAAACTGAAAAATATTTAAAAATCCTCTCTCTCTTTAAAAAAAAAAAAGTTTTCAGAGTATACTACACAGCTCTTTAAAGCAGTGTTTAAAGGTGTTTTATAGCTTGGGGAAATGCATGTATTATATAATAAAGTGGAAAAAAATCAGCAAGCAAAATTGTGTGTGTGTGTGTATATATATATATATATATATTTAAAGCATTAAACAAAAGAGCATGAGACTAAAATGATCATTAATTGAAAACTTCAATTATGGGGCTGGGGTTGTGGCTCAGCGGTAGAGTGCTTGCCTAGCGTGTGCAAGGCCCTAGGTTCGATCCTCAGTGCCACATAAAAATAAATAATAAAATAAAGGTATTGTGTCAACTATAACTAAAAAATAAATTTAAAAAAAGAAAACTCTGATTATGAAAAATTTCCCTCTCCTTTTTCATTTTAAACATCCTATTTTATTTTTTAAAAATATTTATTTTTTTTTTAATATTTATTTTTTAGGTGTAGATGGGCACAACACAATGCCTTTATTTTTATGTGGTGCTGAGGATCGAACCTGGGTCCTGCCGGTGCTAGGCGAGCGCTCTACCACTGAGCCACAATCCCAGCCCCTTAAATATTTATTTTTTAGTAGTAGTTGGACACAATATCTTTATTTAATTTATTTATTTATATGTGGTGCTGAGGATCAAACCCAGGGCTTCGCAACATGCTAGGTGAGCACTCTACTGCTGAGCCACAACCCCAGCCCCAATTTATCCTATTTTAAACAATAAGTTTTATTTTGTAATAAAAATAAATTTTAAAAACATTTGAGGTTATTAACATGCACAGTACAATCTGGGCAAATCACATGGCTTACCAAGATTTGTCCAATGATGATGCCCATTCTTCTTCCAGATTTCTGATAATTGAGACCACTCCTTTGAATTTAGGTATACCAAATGGAGTTTTTCCTAGAATCTTCACCAGCATAGATGGGGAAGCAGCTCCCATTTTTTTTGGTCCCCCCCCCCAACAGAAGGGGTAGTAGTATTTGCAGGAAAAGAGAATGAACCAATAATTGAGAATGAGGAGAGCAAGATCTAAGTGTCTTACTCCCCCTAATCTTGATTTATCTCCATGAGCTTACACAAGTTTTTCTTTAGCCTAAACTTTTAAAAGTCATTTTGTCTTTTTGGCCTAAGCTATTTTGAAGAGGGTTTCAGTTGCTTAAAATTAAAAGAACTTGATTATTGCAACATAGTTCTCTAAACTGGCAGCCATGAATTAAATTTTATAGATTTTGTATGACTGAGAAATGTATGGCAAAGATCTGAGTGTTCCTGGGTTAATCCTTTTGTTGGAGCTCCTGCTGGATCAAGATGACATTTGACACAGTAGACTCCATCTCCTCTCTACCTGTCTAATTTTCCCTGGTTACATATGATTAGAGCATCAATTATTTTAGTGCCTACTTTGTACAAAGCCCCAGGCATAGCACTTTTGAGTCTGCTGAACAGGATTAAGCACCACATTTTCATTAACAAGTAAAGAGACTTATGTAGTCAGGTGATTTGGACAATTAAATGTGCAGTTTGTTTTCCTGTTTGCCACACACTATTGCTATGATTATCAAAGAAGCTATTCTTGAAGAAAGAGGCTAGAGATGAATCAGGGAGATGTCTTGGATTTATATTTGACATATAAAGTTGGGAAAAAGTACTGTTTTAAGCATCCTCATTCTGAAGATGTGTGTGTGTGTGTGTGTGTGTGTGTGTGTGTGTGTGTATTCTGAGGAATGGAACAAATACTGAAGATGGGGAACAAATACTAAAACTATCTAAGATCTGGCTCCATCACATGCTTCTGGATTTTAGAGTCCTGGATTATAGAGTTCTGGCTCTGGCACTGAAGTGACCAAAGTGTAGAATGAAACTGCACCCATGCTTTCTGTGTTGATTGCATTCTTTGGTTTGTTTTTTTCAATCTGTGTTTATTTTGAGAACTTGCACTGTGCTAGGGATTATTAGCTAGTGATAGACACTGAGGAATACAAACAAGATACACAAGATGACCCCCTTCCATCACACACTTTTTTATTTGTACACAGTGTAGAGGAGGAATTAGGCAGAAATAACTGTATGTATAGAAAAATAAGTACTCTTTTTGGTTAACATAGTCACTATGAGGACCAAATGATATACAATCCATCAGAGAGAGAGAGGCAGGTGTTGCTATTCTGGGAGAGGTGATACTTCCTCTATGTCTTGAAAGATGAATGACAAGTTTGCCAAGTGGATGAGGTAAAAGAGTTTCCTAGGTAAAGAGATTAGCACAAGCATGGCACAAAGGAATGAAACTGCTTGGGGCATTAAGGGGTGAGAACATAACATGTGTTAGAGGAAAATAAGCAAGCTGGTTTTGCACATCGATTACTAGGAAGCCAGATCACTTTGCCACTTTCATGTTTTCTATTTCTGGGTTTCGATTCTGCAACAAACAAATGGCTAAGAAATAGGAACTTCTATTTATTCTTGTTCAGACAAGAGTAGAAAACAATGATGAATAAGCAAATGAGAGAAATGTATGTAAGAAGTCCTAGGCTGTGTCAATCAAGGAGTGAATCACAACAACCATGGGAAGAAAAGGAGAGAAGAATGTCCATTGTCATTGCAACTTTGGCCTTTTTCTGAGTTCTTTCTTCTAAAAAGAGCCCAGAGTAGCTGCTCCTACCTCATTGCTGGCCCTGCTGTCTTATTCATCAGATCAGTTCTAGGTATTGTCCCTCTTGCCCTCTGTACTATGTCCTTCTTCCTGCAGTGTGTCTGGTGCTGCCTCCTCTGTGCCCAAGCCCCTATGCCAAGACTTAGGGATTGGCATGTTTTGCTTTTCCCTGTTTCCTAGTTCCTGAATACTAAGCAGTCCCTGGGGAGCTGATGGTGTAGGACAGGGCTATATTTGGAACTAAGCCTCTCTTCCCCTTTGGCAGAGCACCTGCTTCTCTTCCTTTCTTATTCCTTTTATCTAGAAAGGACCAGAAAGAGTAGCTCCCTCCCCACATATAGTAGAGATGTCTACTGTTGAACCCCATCAGTGTTGCTGTTGTGGGCTTGGCTGGAGAGCTTGCCTAGCAGGCTTGATTTGGGGTTTAGTGTGAAAACTATAACTCAAGGAAATCCTAATCAAAGTGGCCAGAGGTACATAAGAGTTAAGGGAACATTTTTTCCTGTTCTACACCTTCAATGACTATTTAAGTGGTTAGCATATTTATTTGGCATTTCTCTGACAAGTGGCAAGATTTTTTTTTTTTTTGCATTGAACCCAGCAGGCCTCTATCATTTAGCTACATCCTCAGACCTTTTTTCTTCTCCTTCTCCTCCTCTTCTTTCTCCTTTTTTTCTACTTCTGAGACCAAGTCTAGTGAAATTGCTCAGGTTGGCCTTGAATTTTCCTTCCTCCTGACTCAGCTTCCGGAGTTGCTGGGATTACAGGCATGACCCACCGTGCCCAGCTTACATAAGAGATAAAATCTTAGGGAGTAGTAAGAAAGGCCAATACAGAAAACCAAATTCAATTACAAGTAAATGCAGAAATCTTGGGTCCAGGCTAGTATCAGGAGTGAGTCAGAAAGGACTGGGACAGTTACCACCTGCCCTCAGCTGCTTCACTGGTTGTCAATAGTGTGTAATTGATTTGTCATACTGGCTCACACATGAGCTCATATACACACAGGCTCACACATCTTGGAGTACCAAAGAATAGTCTGGCTTTGCCCAGGAAGAGATCAAGACCCATGTGAGGAGTCTGTAACACACATGCCCCGTCCTCTCACATTTTCCTCTTCACAGGCTTTGGAAAGAGCTCCTTCTTCCCCCACAAGCTTCTTATGTGTGAAACTGGAGTGCATGCAGATTCAAATCTTCATGATTTCCCTTTGCCAGAAGACTTGACGTTTCTCCCTTTGGGCATAATAAAAAAGAGAGAAATTAGAGGTGAAATGATAATGATGTCAGAAGGAAGAGATAAGGCTGGGAGTATAGAGAGACAGGCCCCTGGGTAACTTCCTGGACAGTAAAGTAAACAGCACCTGCAGATATTTGCTAGGAAACCTACAAAAAGGCTATTTTAAAATCAGGACTTATATGACTGAGGTCTATGCCTCTCCAAAGAAGTAAAAATGCTTGATTGATATTTTGATTGGACTAAAGGTTGAATGAATAACTTGTGGACTCTGAGTGCCTTACCCAGGGTTGGGCAGGGGGCTGACTTCCTTGAACCTATAGATATATAAACCTCTTGACAATAGCCACTCTTTGATATCCCTTTCTTTGAACTCTTCCCTCTTTAGGAGCTCTGCTTTCTTTCTATTACTCTAACAAATCCTGTTACTTTGCTCCCACCCTTATATCTGTGGATTTTATTCTTCAAATTCATGAGACAAAGACCTCAACCCCATGCTCCATGCTACAGTAAGAGGGAGGGAATACAGAGGGCAGGATGTGAGTAGACCCTGTTATGGGTGGGAGAGATGAGAGGAGCTGAGGTGTCAGAAGTCAGCAAAGATAGGGATAGCCAAAGGGACTGAGAGAGAGTGACAGCATAAGGAGAAGGGGCTTGGCTACGTTTCTATGTGCTTTAACACATGGATTTAGCATGACTGACATACTAAGGTTATGTAACTGTCTTTGGGGAATGAATTGAAAAACACTCACTTAGCAATGAAATATTATGCCTCCTTCCACCCTGGAAATTGTCCTTGCTACACAGGGTGCCCTCCATGCCCAGTGGCCAGGTCTGTACTATGTGACCATGTCCCCACTGCTAGTTGTTTGGTATAGGGTCAGATACATGAATCAAGAGGACTTGTTGGACCTCATCACAGCTCTCTGCTGACGGCAGCTGGGATGTGAGAAAGTCCAGGGAGCTGCTGACATTCAGTGATGCTGAGAATTCAGGCTGCAATGTTGTTAAAGGTTGAAGCAGATTGCAGAGAGACCAGACATTGAAGACTTTGTTCCAGAGGCATCTGACAGAGGCCCACACTCAGGGTTTCCCTCCTATTCCTCTAGTTTAGTTGAAACTTGAAGCACTCAATTATCCTTCCAGTTAAGTCTCACCTGATTTTCTTAAAGTCCTTGGTTCATTTTTTATTTCTTGAGCTATGCAACAAGAATGCTCACTTGATGACAAACCAGGTAGGTTAAATTAATAGTACCCAGAGCTTTGTTCATCCTGAGACTCCTATAATTGTACACCTCTACATCTCAATTGGACCCAGTTTTGGAAGTCCTGTTGGCATCTACATTTCCAGTAAGGTGTCAGTCCACTCATGTAAGACCATAGTTCAGGAGGCAGCATCAGATCAGAAGCCTAGGCACATACCTGGAGTGTCCTTAGAAAAAGAACAACTATTTTCAGCTTTATGTGTGACCCAGCCTCTTTTTCTACTAAGCTTAATATCTGCAATGAAGTGAAATCCATTTCTAACATTCAGGCAAATGCCCTGCACATACTTACTCTGAATGTGCCTTGTATTCCATAAGTCACATCTATGCCAAATCAAGATGGGCTGCTGGCCAAGACACAGTACTTCCTCCTAAAGTCATCTGTGGGTGGAGAGTTAACAGTTGAGCAATTCAGGACCTTAAAGGGAACATAGAATTATAAGTGTTTTTACATTCAACAACTTGCTGATTAAAGAAATGTTTGGGACACTTTAATAAAGCTTGAATTGGTAGTAGTGAATATTGTTCAAGTTCCCTTTTCTGTTTTAGCAAAGAGAAAGCTAAAGAACACAAAGTTCTATTTGGCTATCATTAATTTTTTCTGCAAAGCTCGAGATTGAACCCAGGGCCTCTTACATGTGAGGCAAGAGCTTCATCACTAAGCTACATCCTTATCCCAGAAAGTTTGATTTGGGTTTTTTTTTAATATTTATTTTTTAGTTGTAGGTGGACACAATATCTTTATTTTACATTTATGTGGTGCTGAGGATCGAACCCAGTGCCTCAGGCATGGTAGGTGAGCACTCCACCACTGAGCCACAATCCCAGCCCCATGATTTGGGTTTTTTGTTTTTTGGGGTTTTTTTTTTGGTAGTGGTTCTGGGAATTGAATCACCAAAGGCCAGATGCATTCAAGTGCTCTACTACTGAGCTACACCCTAGCCCTTTTAGTTAAAAACTTTAGTGTGTGTGTGATATTGAGGATTGAACTCAGGGATCCTCTACCACTGAGCCACATCCTTAGCTATCTTAATTTTTTATTTTGAGAGAGGGTCTCCTTAAGTGGCTAACCTCAAATTTGCAATCCTTCTGCCTCCACTTCCCTATGCCTCAGCACCTGATTCAGAATGTTCAATTTTGAACACATACAGTTTAAGGTCCCTGAGGGGCCCTGGGTTGGCAATGGCCAATGGACAATCAGCTATATGTTAAGGGCCAGGATTTAGATTTGTGTAAAACCAGAATTTGGAGAATTCTTGAAATCTTGGGTATGAGATAATCTGACAATTATTTATAAAATGTCAGAAGTATAACCAGGACAGAGTACTGGGGATGGCAACTATGGCATTGATGGCGAAAAAGGGATTAGTGGGGAAGAGGGAGGAGAGCATTCAAGGAGATGGAAGAAAGTGAGGAGGAACCAGCAGCTCAGTAGCCCCAGGAGAAGATAAATAATGGTCAGCACAGAGAAGAGGAATGGGAAGAAGATAAGGACCGAGGGGTCCCTCCAATTGAGCCACAAGGAAATCTCCGTAATATTGGAAAGAGCGGCTGCAGTGGTGTAGTGTAGAGAGAATCCAGATGTCAGGGGATTAAAGATCCTGGAACCTGTCTATAGAAGAGGATTTACCCTACACTGCTCAGCAGCATGTAATGTTGTGAGAGAGCTGCAAGAGAAGATGACTATGTTTGGAGAACGAGGTTTTTGTTAGGAAGTATAATACTTCTAGGTGATGACAAGGTGCAGCATGTGACCAAGGGGATGAGGATCCCAAGCTATAAGAAGAGCAAAAGTCACGAGAGATGAGGAGTTGGAGACTTTAAGACATCGAATGTGCTAACCACAGGGACACCAAGTGGTCCAGTATGATGGCAGTATTTCCCCTGGAAACCTGTGAGTCAGGAGCCAGAATTCTCCATGAATGCTAGGGAAGTTAGCAGATGGCAGTACAAAGAAGGGAACCTCAAAGAAGAGGGAAGGTCTAATGAGGCAGTGAGGGAGGAAAGACTATCTTTGTGAGATAATAGGTGGGCTATGAAAATCAGTTGGCTTCTCTCAAGGGGTAATCAAAGAGCCAGGAATGGTAGCCACATGCCTGTAATCCCAGTAGCTCAGGAGGCTGAGGCAGGAGGATCTCAAGTCCAAAGCCAGTCTCAGCAATTTTGTGAGGCCCTAAGCAACTCAGAGACCCTGCCTCTAAAAAAATACAAAAAAAAAAAAAAGGCAGGGGCTGGGGATGGGATTGTGGCTCAGTGGTAGAGCACTTGCTGGGCATGTGTGAGGCACTGGGTTGGATTCTCAGCATCACATACCAATAAATAAATAATTTTTAAAATAGGGGTGCTGAGGTTGTAGCTAAGCAGTACAGTGCTTGCCTAGCACGTGTGAGACCATGAGTTTGATCCTCAGCACTACACAAAAATAAATAAATAAAATAAGGATATAGTGTCCAACAACAACAAAAATACAAAAAAGGGCTGGGAATGTGGCTCAGTGGTTGAGTGCTCCTGAGTTCAATCCCCAGTATCCCCCTCCTGGCTAAAGAACACACAAGACCAAAAAAAAAAAAAAAAGGAAGTAATCAAAGGAGCAAGATAGGGTGGCATGTGCCTATAATCCCAGCTACTTGGGAAACTGAGGCAGGAGGATTGCAACTTCGAGGCCAGTCTCAGCAACTTAGCAAGACCCTGTCTCAAAATTTTTAAAAAGTGCTGGGGATGTAACTCAGTGATGGAGTGTCTGCCTAGAATGTATGAAGTCCTGGGTTTGATCCCCAGCAAATGCAAATATGTATGTGTGTGTGTGTGTGTGTGTGTGTGTGTGTGTGTGTGTGTGTGTATAATGGCTATAATGTCGCCATTCCATACATGGTTCATCATTGACTGTATATGTATGTATATATGTATATGTATGTATAGTGTGTGTACATGTGTGTATATATATGTATATGTGTATGTGTATATATATATATATATATATTTTTTTTTTTTAAATAAGAGGTGAGCAAAGAAAGCCATCTGAGGTAGAAGGGGAGGAGGCTCCTTTCTATAAGTGAATCAAGCTCAGGAAGCTGTAGTAGTGATTGTAGTAGTGGCAGAACAGAAGGCAGCATCAGCCCAAGAGTACGGGAAAGAGTACTGACTTGTATTTGGGGAATCAGGCTGGATGACAGGGAGGAAGCACAGTGGGACTCATTGACCAGGGATTGAAGGACACCAGTTTGAAGGGGCTTTCATGCAGTACAAACTAAGGCCATCGGCTATGTCTGCACATAGGTGTGCACCAGATTCCCAGCAGAAATTTGGTGCTACATTTGAGAGTCTCTACAGGGCCTTCCCTTGGTGACAGGTAATTAGATCTGAGTCAGAACAGGATAAGTGAATATGCTTTTGTCACAGATCCTGTGACTGGCCTTCCAACCATTCACATGATCTTCTCTTTAAGGAGCACATGCTGTTCAGGTAGAATTGACTTTGCTTGAAGCTCCAGCAGTGTGTCCTGAACCAGGCAGAGAATTTTCATCCCCCAAGCCAAGTAATTGATTCAGGGAAGGACCTAAGGCAATCCTCCCTCCTCTCTGTGTTGGCTTTTCTCTGGCTACAGGAGTTACTTTGGGGTAGGCATATGACAGAAACTGACTCAAACAGATTGAAGCCCAGTAACCAATCTTCAGGGAAGTTATAGAGTAAGGATGTGTAATCTGGAAAAAACAAGCAAAACAAAACAAAAAACTGCAGCCATTTCTATCCCCACAAGGGAACCAGCTTGTATTACCCAGGGTGCTCTAGAGAAACAGAAGCAACAGGACATATCCATAGATATATATAATCATGCATCTTTTAATGATGAGGACATACTCTGAGAAATGCATCCTAAGGCGATTTCATCATTGAGAAACATCATAGAGTGTATTTGCATAAACCCAGATGGCTATAATGTCACCATTGCATACATGGTTCATCATTGACTGAAACATTGTTATGCAGCACATGGATGAATAGGAGATTTGTTACAGGCATTGGCTTGCATGATTATGGAGGCCAAGAAGTCCCACCATAAGCCATTTGCAACCCAGGAAAGCTGGAGTATACATTCAGTCCAAGTCCAAGGGAACAAGATCCAGGGGAGTTGATAGTGTAAATCCTGGAGTTTGAAGGCCTGAGAACCAAGAGCTCCAATGTCCAAAAGCAGAAAGCAGATGTTCCAACTGAAACAGAGAAAGCAATCTGTGCTCTTCTACCTTTTGTTCTATCCAGGCTCTCAATGAATTGGAAATGCCCACCTATGTTGGTGAGTGTAATAATTTTGCATCTATGTGTGTATCAGGGGGTTACTAGATATTGAACCCAGGGCTACTCTACCACTACATCCCCAGTCTTTTTTATTTTTTGAGATGGGATCTTGCCAAGTTGTCTAGGCTGGACTCAAACTTGTAATCCTCCTGCCCCAGCCTCCCAAGTAGCTTGGAATACAGATACGAGTCACCAGGCCCAGCTAGAGGGCAATCTTCTTTACTCAGTTTACAGATTTAAATTTGAATCTATTTCAGAAACCTCCTTACAGACTCACTAAAAATTAATGATTTAACTGTACATGCACACCTATAATCCCAGCTACCTAGGAGACTGAGGCAGGAGTATTGAAAGTTCAAGGCCAACTGTAAGCATGCGTGAGGCCTGGGTTCAATCCCTAGACTGCTAATTAATTAATTAATTACCAGTCATGTGGGCATCTTTTAACCCAGTCAAGTTGACATGTAAAATTAATCACCACACAGCCTCAGGACAAAGCCAGCATTCACAGAAGGGCAGAGCTGACAAAGTCAGGAGAAATGAATCCCTTAAGATGTTGGGAAGCTCTGGATCAAATCATTGCTTCCAGACTTTCCCCCCATTGAGACAATAGATGTGCTTTCTTAGTTATACTAGTTTGAATTGGGTTTTCTGTTACTTTGCTTTACCTGAGGCATCCCAATTGTGAGAAATTATATTAGGGTTCCCTTTGTCCCATTAACTCTCCTGCCCCATCTACTAGGTCAATGTGTGTTTGACCCAGATTCTGAAATGAGAGCTGGATGTAAATATGAACCAGGTGGCTAATCTTCTCTGCCAGAGAATCTTTGGCTTTCAGCCCCTATCTTGGTGACTAGCCATGTATTGATATTTTCTAGACTCTTTTTCACAATCACTCCTGCTTTCTTAGTAATCTACCGAAGTTAGTTTTCTGCCAATAAGAATATTTACTCTTGTCTCTGATCTTTAGCACATGGTTATTGGCTGCACTTCCTTCCCCTTCTCATTCATTCAGCCACTATTTATCAAGTATCTACTACATGGAAGGCACTGTTCTGGACACTGGGGACACATCAGTGAACAAAACTAACAATTCTACCATCAGGAGTTACAGACCTATGTTCTAAACAATAAACAAAATAAATAAGTGAAATATATGTAACTAGCTAATGATTAAGTAGAAAATCCAGAGCTGGGAGGTTTTCTGTGTGTTTACTTTAGAAAGGGTGAGTAGAGAAGAAGGCCTCGCTGTGAAAGTGGCTTTGGTTTTTGTGCAGAAATCTGAACAAACTGAGGCATGGACCACACATGAGTGTGGAGCAGAACAGCATTCCTGGCAGACAGAAAAGTCCAGAGGTCTTGAGGTGGCATGTGTCTGATGTATTTTAGGAATAGTAAGGAAGCCAGTCTAACCCAGAGGAGAGTGAAGGGAAGAACAGGAAGTCAGGTTGTGGGAGGCCAACCTTATGGGTGACTGAGTTACACTCCCCAGCTGGGTGCTGAGGCGCTCAGTCACAGAAATGGGTGTGTCTTGCTACAGCCCCATGGGTGAAGCTATGCTCACCTGTTCCTTTGTAATATAACCCCTGGCCCTGTTTAGGATAGAATCTTCCATGGAAGTGCCTTGTGTGTGTCCCCTCCTCTTACTGTGCCCTTGGGTGTGGCCGACCCAGGTGTCAGTCAACCTGCTGACAGTGGACATCATGAAGACAGACTCAGCCCCCTGAAACTTGACCCCTTGCCTCATTTGAATAGCTTCTCCTCAATAAAATGGGTCAGCGCATGCTCTCACTCTCTTTCTGCGGACCCTTAAGGTCAGAGGAGCCATCACAGCCACCCCAAAGAAAAAGGTATTTGTGTCTCTTGTGTGGTTATTTCATGCAGCCCAGTTAGCCCAGTTTAACTAGAGTGACCCCTGAGCCTTTTAGTAGAGAGAACAGAAACCCGGCATCAGGTGATGGGTGATGGGTGATGGGTTGCCTGGGGCCCTAGGGCACAAGAGCACTTTAGCTTTTCCATCCAATAAATGAGGAAAGTTTGAAGTACTGGATTGCCAAGAACTGACTTACCTTTTAAAAGCAATAGAATAGTAATCAGTCTGAAGGAGCATGCCTGTAATCCCAACTGCTCAGGAGGCTGAGGCAGGAGGATCAAAAGTTTGAGGCCATTGTAGGCAACTTAGTGAGATCCTGTCTCAAAATAAAAAACAAAGAGGACTAGGGATGTAGCTCAGCTGTAAAGTACCTCTGAGTTTAATTCCTCCACTAAAGAGAGAGAGGGAGAAAAAGAGGAGAGGGGAGTGAAGAATGAATCCAAACTTTTGTACTGAGCAAATGAAAAATTTGACTTGTTATTAACTGTTAGAGAAACATGGTGTGCTTGTGTTTGTGTGTGTGTGTGTGTGTGTGTGTGTGTGTGTGTGTGTGTTTGGGGGTGGGCACATGGATAACAAGAGATCAGTATGGATATTCAAATTTGAGATGCCTTTTAGACATCTAAGTGGAGAGGTCAAGGAGACAGAAGGATCTTGGAGAGTGGAGTTCAGAGGTTAGAGTTGGAATTTATTTGAGGATTATTAGAACAGTAGTGGTATTTAGTCACACACTAAATAGATCCACTCAAGGCATTTTTTTTTTTACTTTTACTTTAATGACCCTTTCCCTGAACTATGGCACTACTTTAATTCATACCTTCAGATACTTTATTTAGAAAAAAACTAACGCATGGTGAAAATGATGTTTTGCATCTAGAAGACTCTAACTTTGGGGAGAGGTTGGGGTAAGGCCATATTTTTGAAGTGTCACCTCCATTGAAGCTAGATTTTATTGATTTAGCTAAGATAAAATAACATTTGACTGTAACTCTTCAGTATAATGAATTCATTATTGTCTTTATATATATAAAAAGTAAGTTAATTAAATTTTTTTCAAAGTATTACAGTTAAAAAGGAATCAATTTGTGCTCTACTAGTCATATGCTCTTGCCCAAGGGCCATGGTACTTTTCTGTTCTCTCTGCCTGGAGCACTCCTTCCATGGGTTGAATGAAATTTGCTCCCTCACTTCCTTCACTTCTCAGCTCAGATATCTTTTAATGACTAACCCTCTATGTTGACTAACCAGATTCCACCAGCATGTCTCATTCATTTTTCTATTTTTCTTCTTAGCCTTACCACCATGTTGCAATGTGTATATTTGCTTGTTTACTTTCCTCCATTATAAGGCAAGATTAAAGTCATGTTTGACCTGGGGTAGGAACTGCTGAATAGCAATTTACTGAATAAATGAAGATCACCTTATTGTCCTTCTAAAGAATTGTATGGTCCTAGCAGCTCGGGAGGCTGAGGCAAGAAGATCACGAGTTTAAAGCCAGTCTCAGTAATGGCCAGGAACTAGGCAACACAGTGAGACCCTGTCTCTAAATAAAATAAAAAATAGGGCTAGGGACATGGTTCAGTGGTTGAGTGCCCCTGAGTTCAATCCCCAGTACCAAAAAAAAAAAAAAAAAAAAAATTGTGTGGTGACTTATTTTACCACTTCGTTTTATTTGTTTTGTGATGCTGGGGATCCATCCAATCCAGGGCCTCTTGCGAGCGCTCTACCACTAGGCTCCACTCCCAGCCCTACCAGTTTATTAATATTATGCATTATAATTTTAAAACATCTTTGCCACTTCAGTAGATGTCATTAACTATGTTAGAGTTATAAGTTTAAACTTTCTGATTATCAAGAACAATGAGTATTTCCCCATGCACTGGGGTACTATTTTATTTCTTCTCGTGAATTACCTACTTATCTTCTGTAAGGATTAGTACCTTGATGGTTCCTCTATATTTAAACAAACTTTCATATATTTGAGATATTATCTGCTTACTCTCTGAAGACATTTTTCTTAAGCTATTGTCTTTTTAAAATTCTGTCCAGTTTTTACATTTTTGAATGTTGATTTCCTTTGCAGTTTCTCTCATTGTTTCAAAGATTTGAGTATGCTGCCATTTACCTTTAAACATAACTGTTACTATTTAGTATGGTGTGTCTATAACTTGTTTACCATTTTAATCTATTTGGAGTTTATTTTGATGGTAGAACTTGAATTTTTTTCCCTCCAATTTTTCATTCATTTACCCGAGCATTCTTGACAGAGTTAATCCTTCCTTACTGCCATGTTTGGGAATATTACTTCACTAAGTGTCGCGTCAGGATTATATATAGATCTATTTGTTCAGTCGCATTCCTTTCAGTTGACCTCAGCTTCTATTTTTGGCTTTTGGTTTAGCTACAGTCCTGCAGTGCCAAAGGAACACCTCGCCCCCTGCAGGCGGCTGATTCCCCCAGACCTGGGAAACCTGGGACAAGGTTACCTACCCACCGGGCTGCTCACATCCTGGTCTCTATCTTCCAACCCCGGGTGAACAGTGGACGTGCTGCTCCATCACTGCAGGATGATTTGTATGGGTCCACCGTCCCCACCCACGCACTTTATTTTGGCTGTACTGGGGATTGAAATTGAACCCAGGGCCTTACTCATGCTAGACAAGGGCTCTACCACTGAGACACACGTAACCCCAGTCCTCTTTGACTAGTCTCCTTATGCCCAAGTTTCCTAAAGTCTCGAGGTTTCCGGGCCCGTAACTCCAGTATGGGGTAGGGTCGTCGGGCCTCTACCCCGTGGTTGGGTAGGCTCTGCCCGTTCCGACTCTCTTCTTTGGATTTTTCCACCTCCCTGGCCCCGATGCACCAGGTCCACTCTGCACGCACCGCACTGGACGGTAGCGCTCAGTCCTAGCGATCAGTTCTTAACATCACAGCTTTGCGTCGCTGGTCGGGATCGGTTCTGGGCGCGGACTGCTGCCTATGCTGAAATTGCTTTCCAAGCCTGCTTGCTCATCCCTACCTCCTCCCAAGGTCCCCCTAACCTCTTTGCACACCATTCACTGTACCTCCTCCTACCGAGGGTCCACTGCTGAAAGTGTTGCAATGGACACAGTAGCTCGACTACGAAAACACGCAATGTTTTATGTGTACAACTGATGTGCACACACCTGTTGTGTGCCAGATACTCCAGCCTGGAAGAGTAGCGTATGAAGCCAGCAACTAGAGCCAGGTTTGGGGACTAACGTCGAAATCAGGTTGACAGCGTCTCAGGATGGGTGGAAAGGGCGCGGTGAGGTGTTTTGGGGACTACTGTCCTGGAGACGTCGGTGATGGGCAGTAGGCTGGACAATGCACCCCTGTCCTCGTCATCTCCCTATTCCTCCGCGATCCTGACAGTAAAGCGGCTGCTTGTGGGGAACCGAGGCATTGAGGGCCTTGCGCTGGGGGGCGCCAGAGGGAGCCCGCGGGCAGGGAGTTCCTCATAGAGGCGCTGGGACCGCCACCCGCGCCTGCGCCCTGGGGCTGCATCCAGGCACTCACCCCAAGGGACCTGGTGACTGCGCTTCACGCCCGGGTCACGCTGATTACTCTTTGGATAATGCTAACACTCCATATCTGGAAACCCCGGTCATAATTGGAGAACAAATCTTAAATAAAGGTGAATCAACCAACTGCTGCAGCACTTCCGTGAAATACACACACACACACACACACACACACACACACACACACACACACACACACAGGACTAAGGGACCTTTTAAACAAGTTTCTCAGCCCTGCACAAACGTTTAGTGTCCCTTTGGAGAAGGTACATGACAACAAATCTCTGAATTTAGTATTTCTTTTAAATTAATTTGTATTTATTCATTACTATTCTATTAACAGACTCGAAAAATCTCGCAGAGGCCGGACACATTGTATGTATTTAGAGGTCCTTAATGGGTATGGAGACAACTAGGACGGATATAGGACTCAGGAAGTCCATGAAACCTCAAAAATTTCCAGCTTTTTAAGCTGTTGTGCAGTTTTCCTCGGAAGAAGAATCATAGTTTTATGATGACCAGAGTTCAGAACCTTAGTTAATAAATATCGCTCTGAAATAAATTCTAGAGGACAGCATGTTAACTGAAATGAGCCAGACTCAGGGTCGAGTGTTTTCTCTCACATGAGGAAGCTAGAACAAAGAAAGGGGGTGGAGAGATGGCGGAAAGGTTTGTGTGGGGCGGAGGAGGAAGGAGTGAGGATATCTTAAATATAGAGGGCAGATCCATGGAATAGGGAGGGAGGGAGAGATGTGAAACTGGAGGCAATGTGGAATTAACTTGACAAAATTTTGCTGTGTGCATGTATAAATATACCACAGTGAATTCCACCTTTGTATATATCTACAAAGCACCAATTCTAAAAAATAGAAGAAAATAAATAGAAGACCAATAGAAAAGAAAAATGGGAATGGGGGAGGGGAGAGGGGAGGCAAAGAGGAGGCACGGTCCGAAACGAAGCAAACTAAATTTCATATATGTATGATTATGTCTAGATGAACAAAACTATTATGCATAACTATAATGAAACTTATAAATGCATAAAAAACAATAGTAGCAGGTTTATGGATTCAGAACTGTGCACCAATACTGAGTCTGCCTGGGGCCCTGGAATCTGGCATGGGCTGGGGACTATGATTCTCCATCTAGGGTCACTTGAGTCTACACTTGACCTTCCTTCCTTAAAGAATACCCCTCCCCTCGCCCCACCCTACAAAAACTTTAGGGGCACAGTTGGTTTCCTTTTAAAGCCAAGTTAGGTTCAAGCAGATATACTTCTGCATTTCTGAGCTTAAATAGAAATAGCTCTCTGGTGGTTTTTCCCCCCGTTAGTCATGCAAACCTCTATGCCTTGCTTACCACTGGGTTTCAGCCTCCAGGGCAGCTCTTCTGCACAAGCTTGTCTCAGGACCCCTCATCACCTCTGCACCCAGGAGTCCCTGGGGGAACTTGGGTGCTTACTTCACTGGGCTGGGATTTTCCTCAGCCAGTCACTCAGGGAGTTAAAACGTGTTCCTTTTATGGAAAAAAAATAACACAGGTTATTTTTGTGAAGAAAAAAATTATAAAGCCACCCATAGACAGCACAATAACTGTTTTTAATATCGGCTCTTCTATGTATACACATTTTGGATTGCTGTGATTATGATAGTACAGTAACTTCTTTTCTGTAACATACCCTAATCGTTTTACGGTCTTCATAGTTAGTGGTTTTAATGACTGTATATTTTTCTATCCTACAGGCACACTTCATCATTTCCCTGGTTGTACATTTGCATAGGTTCTAGGTTATTGTGGGGATTCTAGGTTAGTGTGTGTGTGTGTGTGTGTGTGTGTGTGTGTGTGGTAGTGGTAGTGTTGTGCCATGAATGTTGTGTTCAGAGAGTTCACACAGGTTTCTTCTTTTCCCAGGTCAATTTCTAGTGTCATGATAAATTCTCAAGCTACAGAGACACCATGTTTGCTTTACTCATTCATCCAGCAAATATTCAATTAATGTTAACTATATTCCAATATTGGCCCAAGCACTGAGAATACAGAAGTGAACAAAGATTCTGCTACTAGGGATCTTGCAAGGTAAGGGAGACTAGATGATGTGTTTTTTGTTTGTTTGGAAAGTAGTGAAAAAAAGATCTTTTTGATAAATTAACATTTTGAACAGAAAAATGAAGGAAGTGAAGGAACAACCATTTTTCAAATCTGGAAAAAGTGATTTCTGGGCAGAGGAAGCACAAGTACAAGTGCAGAGGCACTCGTAGAAGCCCGTGTGACAGGAGTGGAGTGAGCCAGGACAAATGAAGGGGATGTGCCTAGAGAGATCAGTTGTCCATGATAGGGCCCACATCCTGGGGGTGGGTACAGAATTTTACTCTAAGATGAGGAACCATTAAAAGGTTTTGAGCTGTGACTTAACTCTTAAAGGAATCAACTTGGTCATTGTGGGGAACAGACTGAGTTTGGAGGTTGTTACAGTAATCCAGGCAAGAGATGATGTGGTGCTTTGGAGTAGGCACAGTGGTGAAGATGGTAAGGATGGCCTCAGGATGGATTCAGAAAGATCTTAGTGGTTTGAATGTGAAGTTTGAAAGGGAAGAGCATCAAGATTGCTTTCATGGTTTAGGTAGGATGTTGTTTTTGTTGTGAAGGGAGGCAGGGTATAAGAAATTTAGCTTTGGACAGATTAAATCAAAGATGCCTGTTAGGCTGGAATTATAGCTCAGTGGTAGAGTGCTTGCCTAGCATGTGTGAGGCACTGGGTTCCATCCTCAGCACCATATACAAATAAATAAAATAAAGGTATTGTGTGCCTCTACAACAAAAAACAAAAAACATGTATATTAGAAACTAAGTGAGTAAATCACTTTGGATTTAAGAGTTTGAAGTTTTAGACTGGGTGTTGTGTTGCACACTTATAATCCCAGTGACTAGGGTCAAGGGGCTGAGGCAGGAGGATTGCAAGGCTGAAGCCAACCTCAGCAACGTAGCAAGACCCTGTCTTGAAATAAGAAAATAAAGAGGAATAGGGATGTAGCTCAGAGGTAAAGCACCCCTGGATTCAATCCCCAATACAAACTAAAAAAAGAGACAGTTTGAAGTTTAGCTGAGAATCAGAGTTGACTTTGGAGATGTCCATGAAGATAGGATATTTAAAGCATGAGATGACATGAGATCAGACATTTATCCAGCTACTTACTTAACAGCTTCTAATGCCTAAAAGATAAGCCAAGCTCAACATGTCCAAAACCGAACATCTAATCTTAACTCCCCCAATGTTTCTACCCTCAGACTCCCCTATTTCAGTTGATGATAGCACCATTCATTCATTGCTCAGAAAAAAAAAAACTAGGAGTCAGACTTTATTTTTTCTCTCACCTCCCACATCCAATCTGTCAGAAAAGTCCTATTGAATCTGTTTTCAAAATATATCCAGGATGTAATCCAAACATCCCCCACCCTACCCCACAATGCTGGGGATTGATCCCAGGGCCTTGTACATGTGAGGCAAGCACTCTACCAACTTAGATATATCCCCAGCCCCCAAACACTTTTTTTTAAATCCACCTTTTGCTGCTACCATCCTGATCAGTGCTGCCATTAGTTATTTCTCAGTTGGGTTACTGCAGTAGCCACTTTACAATTTCTTCTGCTTCTGCAACTGTACCCTCCACCCCCACCAGCCTGTTCTTTGCAACCTCCAACAGGTGGCTGTTTCATTCTGAATAAAAGACAAAGTCTTTATAATGACTTACACCATCTGACTGGAGCCTCTACCTATGGCTTTTCTTCTGCTGTTCTCTTTATCCTTCACTTTGCTCCAGCAACTTGGGTCTCCTGTCTCAAACATGCCAGACATACTCCTGCCTCTATTCCTTCATTGTCCTGAGATCTTGCTCCTCTGACTGCTCATGACCACTCAATTTACTATGCAACACTTTTCACCCTTACTCCTGCTCCTGCTTTCTCTGCCTGATCTTTTTCCTTTTATATGACTTCTCACCTAATAACATATGACAGAGTATTTACCTGAAAGTGAGCCCTTCAAGAGCAGGAATCCTAGTTTTATTTGTCTTTTTTGTTTACTTGTGTGCCCCAAGTACTCTCAACAGAGCCTGGAATGTAGCAGGTGCTTGATAAATGTTTGCCTGAATGAATGAATAATTGATTGTAGGACTTTATGAAATGAGTCTGATGGCCTTAAAGGCAGATTGTAAAGATAAGGCTGAAATATGGGCATAAGGGAAGAGGCCAGGAGTAGACATAATGCAAAGACTCATTCTGGGCTGGGTGAAGGGTATAGATAAGAAAATTACAAGTGCTGAACCAAATAACTACAAGGTTTGAACCAAGGTAGGGAATGAAAAATATCTTATTTATTTATTTATTTGTTGTTTTTATGTTGAAAGCATATTTTAAAAGTGTTGGGCACTAAAAAAAAACCCAAACCCAGCCCTTTTTATTTTTATGTTTTATTTTAACACAGGGACTTGCTTAGGGACTTGCTAAATTGCTAAGACTGACCTCAAAATTTCAATCTCCTGCCTCAGCCTCTGGAGTTGCTAGTCTGACTCCTAGTTTTTTTTTCTGCGCATCTTCACTGCGCACCTGTAACCCCAGCAAATATGCACTTGGCTACTATGACAGTCTTAAAAAACTGGAAGTTACAGAAACCGTGTAGTTATTTGTTAGTTAACTGATTCATTCAATCATCTATGAAGTATTCCCTACACTTATAATATGGAAAATCCAAGAGTATCAATGTTCCACCCAGACAGAGACCTGAATTAAAGGTTGAAATATTTAGGTGGATGGAAGAAGAGGTGGGAAAAATGAAGTGAGTTGTCTGGTGTTCCTCCAACATACACTGCTCTTTTGCTGCCCATTAGCTCTATCCTAGTAGCCCTGGGTCAAGGAAGGCACAAATGGAGGGTTAGAGCTCCAAAGCCTCCCAGACAGCTGCATAGGGCAGCTGTGTAGGCTGAGACCAACTTGGTCTTCTCTTCCTTTCTTCATTTGCTGTGAAATATCTGAGGCCAGTCAAGTCCTGGGGTGGGACACATTGGCAAGTGCAAGGGGTGCTGGGAAGCTCTACCAGTTAGATCAGTTAGAGATTCCTCTGGATCAGCCAGCAGATGTTGCAAATATGCAAGTCCTGAGGACTGAGATGGGTGGCGTTATAGTTTGAATATGTCCCCTAATGTTCCTGTTTTGGAACTCTAATCCCCAAATTCATATGTTCATAGTATATGGAAGTGGAACTTTTGAGAGATAAGTAGGCTGAGATGAGGTCATGAGTGTGTGGTCCCTATGATGGCATTAGCGGCTTCATAAGAAGAGGAAGAGACACTTGAGCTAGCACTCTTGCAGTTTCACCACATGATGCCCTCTGTCATGTGATGACAGAAATATGGCCCTCATGGATGCAAGTAGATGCCAGCACCATGCTCTTGGACTTAACAGCTTCTAGAACTTTAAGCCCAAAACTTTTATTTTTTTTTTTATGAGTTACCCTGTTGCAGGTAATTTGTTGTAGCAAAAGAAAACAGACTAAGACAGCTAAAAATGTATCTTATAGAATCTAAATCCCATGACAACTTAATACCCTATGTCCATTAAAAAAACATGATCTTTTAAAGTTGGAATTTTGTGTCTTTTTCTCCTTGAATTTGCGAAATTTATTGTAGTTCTCACTACAGAATTTTATCCTGATGTAATATGTTTTTATCTTTGAAAGTCCTTTATTGATTACATATTATTCTTTGAATGAATTGAAATTTAAAAGTTATTATTTTCTATGACAATAAAGTTATAGGAGCTAAATTTTTCTGGATTGAATTATGATTATTGTTGGAACACATTGATGGAAATAATATAAATGTCTTATGATTATGATGAAAAAGATTTTTTTTTTTTGTACCAGGGATTGAACCCACTGAGCTACATCCCTAGCCCTTTATATTTTTAATTTTGAGACAGGGTCTCAACTAAATTGCTTAGGGTCTTGCTAAATTGTTTTTAATTCATTAAAAACTAAAAATAATTTTAAAATATGAAAAACAAAATATTAGTGAAAATGTTTCTCTTCATGAGATAGATGAGCTTGTGGTTTTTTTAGTTCATGTATTAGTGATTAGATATTACCTTGTTCATATAAACAGATGAGATGGAAGGAATTCAGTTATTACAGATATTTTCAATTATTTGAACCCTTTCTGTTATATACCAAAATCACATAGCAAAGTATTACCAAAAATTAATTTTAACAACTTATTAGCTAACAATTCAATTTTCAATTTCGTTGAAAGTAAAAGAATTGAAAACCACTTCTCTTTTAAAATCATTTGTTACTCACACTTTTTCACTCATCAATTTCTGCAAAGTGTATCAAGAAAGGCCTTACCAAGATTTAACAAATATTACTTATGTCTTCAATTCTTTCATGTAGAGATAGCTTCTTTAATCCAACATACTCAGAAAGAGAAATGTAAAAATATTAATTTTAATATGACTTGCCAACATAATTTAAAAAAAAATGCCTTATTTTACTATGGGCTTTAAATAGAATTTGTTAAAACCTTAGAGCTGCAGAATTGACTCAGTTTAGGAAAATTTGTGCCATATAATCAAATTGGCAATAATCAGCCTAATTTTCAAATTAATTAGCCAATAAGCCTTCAGTTTTCAACTTCAGTAAACATATTGTGTTTTCTGGTCCTGAGTCTGAATTCTGGTTCTAGATTAAATATCTAAGTGAGGCAGAGAGCCCTGCCCCAAGTTTGTGCCTGGAGGATAAAAGTTGCTGCCCTGGCATTTCTTATTGATCTCTTTGTTTTTCCCTCATAGGATTCTGTCTCTGAAGCAATGCATTCTTGCATAGTAATCTGGAGATGGGAGGGATAAAGCTTTTCATTTTTCCTTGGTTTCATTCTAGAACATGTCTAACAGCTCGGTGGACCAAATCACCCAGTTCACGAGGAGATGCTTCAAACTTAACAAAAATATATATAAAACAGGAAAAGATAAGACTCAGGTAAGAGAACTATGGGAGGTCGGGATGGAGTGGGGAAGTTCTGGGGAGTGATATTTGTCAAATTATATTGTTATATTGTGTATTTTGTACATGTCCAAGTATGTAACAACAAATCCCATCAGTAGCTATACCTACAGTGCACCAATAACAAATGTGGGAAAAATATATCATTATTACCATCCCCCCCCCCAAAAAATAAGACAGTCTCAGGATAAGTGAGAGATGAGAGATGTGCCTTTCTTTTGTAAAGAGGATGAAGAATATGAAAGGGGAGGTGAGAAAGGACAACAGCCATGATAGTAGACACTAAAGGGCAACCTTTGATCAGTTATAGGCAAAAGATCAATCTAATCACATGAATCCTTAAATATGACCAGATACTTTTCTCTGGCAGGAGTCAGAGATGCAATAAAGGAGTAAAGCAGAAAGAATAGATACAATTGAAGGGTAAGCCAGAGAGATTTAAAGTGCCGGAAGATTTCCATGCATTGGCTGTTTGGAAGAGGAAGGGGGTAGCTTGACGGAATGCCTCTGGCTTTAATAAACTGCCATAGTGTCATTTGACAGTCAGCAAGGAAACCTCATCCCTACAACCACAGGGAATAAATTCTACTAACAATCAGAATGAATTTAGAGGCAGATTTATCTCCAAGATCTCAAGAAAGGAATGCAGTTCCACTAACTCATTGATTTCAACCTTTGTGCAGCTAAATGGACAACCTGTCTGAGGCATGCTGTACCTGGACTTCTGACCTGCAGAACTATGAGATCACAACTTGCTGTTGTTTTCAGCAACTGAGTCTGGGATAATTTGTTATGGCAGCGGTAGAAAATGAATCCACCATGCTACAATTATTTTACTTTGTTATGTATTTTTTAAAATATTTTTTTAGTTGTAATTGGACAAAAAACCCTTTATTTAATTTATTTATTTTGATGTGGTGCTGAGGATCAAACTCAGCGCCTTGCACATGCTAGGCAAGTGCTCTACCGCTGAGCCCCAGCCCCAGCCCCTACTTTGTTATATTCTTTTTTTTTTTTTTAAAGAGAGAGTGAGGGGGGGGGAGAGAGAGAGAGAGAGAGAATTTTTAATATTTATTTATTTTTTTAGTTCTCGGCGGACACAACATCTTTGTTGGTATGTGGTGCTGAGGATCGAACCCGGGCCGCACGCACGCCAGGCGAGCGCACTACCGCTTGAGCCACATCCCCAGCCCTACTTTGTTATATTCTAAGGTCATTTTATTACTGTTGATCAGTCCCCTCCTGCCTTTATTTGCAATTTAGACTTTTCTATTGTGTCATCATAATCATCCCTGTGTAGGTCCTCAGTTCTCTTGTTCTTCTTTTCTTTTTTTGCAGGGCTGCTCCAATTTGACTGCACATAGCACCAGAAGCACATAGGCTTGTGGTGGGGCCTGAGGATGTGCATTTGGCACAAGTTTTCAACCATCTAATGCTGCTGGTCGAGGGTCCCCGTTTTAAGAACCACTGCTTTGTTATAATCATCCTAATCATCAGGGCACCTGCAACCAAGGAGCTGGGTGTTGCTCAAGGACAGTCACCCAACCCCACTGACTGCTTTCATTTAAATTCATGATTACAGATCCTAAAGGAGCCCTCAGAAACTGCCTGGCTGTCCTTTCCAATTTCCCTAGTAAAGTCCCTTTGTCTATTCTGTACTCTGTCCTCTCTTCTCAAACTTTCATGTCTTGCCTACTCTTCAATTTCATCAGATAACCTCACCTCCCACACTTCAGAGAGGAACTAGAGTAGAGGCCAGGAAGGAGGAACTCTCTTCCCAATGGTGCTTGAGGTTCCTCTGACCTTCCTCCTGTTACAAGGAAAAGACAGATTTCTGTCTGTCACCAGTCAGTCTCCCCTTTGCTCTGCATTCCATCAGCCTCACCTTTCTTAGAGCTTTGCTTCTTCAATCACTCCTTCCTTCTTTTACTATTAATGTATGTGTTGATTGGGATTGTTCCCCTCATCCCCACCTTTAACCTGCCCTTGGCCCTATATTCCCTTCCAGCCACCATTCAGTTTCTCTGCTCCCATTTACAAAAATTCTTGAAAAAGTTTGTTGACTCATCATGTTACCTCATTTCTCTTTTGCTCTTAAAAAAAGTATGTGGAGTCGGGTGAAGTGGCTCACACTTGTTTTTTTTTAAAATTAATTAATTAATTAATTTTTATTATTAGTTGTTCGAAACATTACAAAGCTCTTGACAGGACGATCTGGCTGCAACATCTGTCACCCCATTGATCACCAGGGTTGATTCAGCTGATCTGGCTGGCTAGGCGGGTGTCCCCTTCCTCCCTCACCGCTCCATGTGCGTCCCTCCGTCCCTCCGAAGCTGTGTGCTTCAGGATGACTGGTCAAGGGTAGCTGCGCTCCCCTGCTAGAACCTCCAAACAAGCTCTCAAGGTGGCTCACACTTGTAATCCCAGGGCTCAGGAGGCAGAAGCAGGAGGCTCGATAGTTCAAAGCCAGCCTCAGCAAAAGTGAGGGGCTAAGCAACTCAGTGAGACCCTGTCTCTAAACAAAATACAAAAAAGGTCTGGGGATGTGGCTCAGTGGTTGAGTGCCCCTGAGTTCAATCCCTGGTATACCCCCAAAATATGTGGAATAGATATTTATTGAATAGTAAATATTACATAAGATACTTGATATTTGTTGGATGTTGTCCTGTGGTCCCTGTCTTTATGAAGTTCATGGACAAAACTACATATGGCATGCAGCTAGTGACAAGTGTTGTGCGGAAAGCAGGGTTTTGTGAATCAGGACATTCAAGAAATTCATACTGAGTACCCACAACACACCAGGAACAGTTCTAAGCACTGGTAATACAATAGTGAAGAAAGAGATGAAGGCTCCTGTCCTCGGGGAATTTGTATTCTAGGGGAAGGATATAAGAAGTAGGAAACAACAATAGAAAGTAAAATATGTATATTAGCTGATGATCCATGCTTTAAAGAAAAATAAAGCAGAGGGAGTTAAGGAGTATGACCTGTAATTTCGAATAAGGGACTTCCTCGTGCAAACATCTGGGGAAGAACATTCCAGGCAGAGAAAACAATGGGAACAAAGACCTCAGGGCAGAGCATGCCTGGCTGTATTGGAGTGACAGAAGAAAAGGAGGCCAGTCCGCTTGGAGGTAGGGGAGAAAGGGAAAGGGCCAGAGAGAGGCCAGACTGTGTGGGGCAGAGGTGGGCAAACTTTTCTTTCCAAAGTGCCAGATAGCAAATATTTTAAGCTTTGTAGGCCACATATGGTCTCTGTTACATAGTCTTTTTCTTTTCTTCCCATTTAAAAAAAATAATTTAAAGAATTCTGTTTATTTAAAAAAAAATTGGCCTGGGGTCATAGCTTAGTTGGTAGAATGCTTACCTCACATGCACAAGGCCCTGGGTTCAATTCCCAGCAATACACACTCAAACACACACATACACACACATACACACACACACATTTTAAAAAGTTGTTACACTTAAAAGTGGTAAAATCAGGAGGGGAGGAGTAGGGGGGATAGGAAGGGCAGCAGAATAGAATAGATAACATGATTGATGTATGTACATTCCATGTATGTATTATATGTCAAAATACATTCTGCTGTCATGTATGACTAAAAAAAATAAAAATAAATCGTATGGTTAAAAAAAAAAGTGGTAAAATCATCTTTTCTCCAGCAGTACAAGAATTTGACCTTACTGTCACCCCTGGGACCTTCTAGGCCACTGTAAAGGTTTTGGTTTTACTATGGAATGAGAAGAATTGGAGGATTCTGAGCTCAGGGGTAATATGACCTCTTTTACATTTTTTCTTTTAAAAACTTTTATTGGTATATTATAGTTATACATAATTCATTTGTGAGATTCATTATGCCATATTAATACATACCCATAACATAATTTGATTAATTTCATTCCTTACTATCTTCCCTTCCCCTCGTCTCTTCCCTCTCTGATCAGCTTGTTCTACTGTACTGATCTTCCTTCTATTATTATCATTATAATTAGTACATTATAATTAACTATATATTTTGTTTGTTTTTTTGTTTTTGGTGTCAGGGATTGAACCCAGGGCTTTGTACATGCAAGGCAAACACCCTACCAACTAAGCTACATCCCCAGCCATAAAATATATATATATATATATTTTTTTTTAAAAGAGAAATTCATCTGTTGTAATAAGAATAGGCTGAAGGGGATGGTTATCAAGTAGTCAGCAGAGACTGGGGTTCAGGTTATATATTTTGGTATAATAAACTATCCTATAATTTAGGGCCTTAAATGACAAACTTTATACTAATATTCATGGTTGTGTGGGTCGGAATTCTGATGGAGCACAGGAAGATCAATTTGTCTCTCTGTCCCTCCCAATTTCTGCTTGGCCTGGAATGTCCAACATGATTTCTTCAATCACATGAATGGCACTTAGCCAGGATAGCTTAAGCAGGTGGTGGTGGGTTGCAGCAGCTCTCTTGTGGTCATGTGTTTGGGCGGTTTTGCTCTTGGTTCGATTCCTCAGTCTACCTTCAGGTAGTCTCCTAGTGTGTCCCTCTCTATGTGACCTCTCCAACAGGGTAGCTAGACTTCCTACATGGCAGCACAAAGCTCCCGTCAGGGTGCAGATGGAAGGCTTTCTAAGGTTTAGGCTCATTATTGGCAAGCATCAATTTTACTCATTCTTTTACGTTAGAGTAGATTATAGGGCCAGCCCAGACTTGAGGCAAGGGGGCCACTCAAAGACATGAATACAGGAGCTGTATAGTTCATTGGCTGAGGTGAGAGGGACAATCACAATGACAGTCCAATACCACTGAACTGAAAACTTGCTCAGTGATGTAGGCAAGATGTGCTGGTAGTTTGGATTATTGTGCTAGCAATGGAGATGGTGAACATTCACTTGTTTATGGATATATTTTCAAGGTAAATTTGAGAGGATTGGCTTATAGTGTTGAATCTTAATGTGGGAAAGAAGAGTCAGGGATGACTCTGAGGTTTTCAGATGGAGTACCTGGAAGAGTAAGGAGGACAGAGGGAGGAATAGGCTTAGGGGGACCATCAGGAGCTCTGATGTGGAATTTCAAGTTCGAGATTTCTTTTGGCTACAGAGAACATGTGGGTTTGGAGAAACTTGATACAGATATATAATTTATAAGCAGTGTATAGATGGTATTTAAAGCCACAAGAGAATATCACTGAGGTGGCCTGAAAGCAAGAAAGGGAAATTTCCAGGTGCCAGAAACCAAAAAAGGAGACAAAAGATAGGATGGTGAGCAGAATCCAAAGCTGGGACAGACACCAAGCATAGGAGTAATGTTGACATGGCAACAGGAGATGAAGTGTTGACCCTGATAAGCCTTAAAGCTGGAATGAATGCCTATCATAAAGAATTAGTCCATTAAATTCCAGCATAATGAATAAAAACTAGCGTTCTATAAAAAAATTCCATAACATTGTGGACAATGAGATTCTGTTTCTAAGACTTCTCCAGGGAGAAAGAATAGTTTTTTTTTGTTGTTGTTGTTAAATAAGAACCTAAAAGATCAGAATGCATTTGAATTCTGCGCTTTCTCATGGAATACCAGAAGACAAAGGAGAAATGTTTCAATGTACTGAGAAAAAGTAGCTGGTGGTATTCTTCTGTAATTCCAGCTACTCAGGAGACTGAGGTAGGATTCAAGTTCAAGGCCAACCTGGGAGACTTACTTGGACCCTGTTTCAAAATTGAAAACAAAACAAAACTCAAGGAAAACTCATTTTCAACTTGGAATTCTCACCCTACCAAGCTATCATGTGAGGGAACAAAAAGTATTTTCAGACATACAGTCTTAAAAAATTAAAGCACTCTCAGGATACGATAAGAGAATTTACCATACTGAAACATGGAGATAAACCAAGAGGGAGGAGGAAGGGAACCCAGGAAACCAGGTATTCACCACAAGGAAGAAGTGACGGAAATCCCCAACAGAATGAAGGGAGAATCCAAGATGATGATATCCCACAGCCTTAGAGGACAGACAGTCTGTAACAGAGCAAGTTAGAAGGCTCCAGAGAGACTACTTCAAGTAGGTGACAACAATAGATAATGAAAATAAACGTTCTTGAGATTTACGCAGCTTGAAGGAGAGCTTGACTACATTACCTATGTATACAGAAATCTAAACATATGAAAACCTGGACAAAATTTCCCTAGGGAAAACAAAACTAAAACTAAAAAAAATTGCCAGTTGATTGTAATATGCATCATGATTTCAGAGACATTAAAATGTAAACAATAGACTGGTGTTGTGGCTCAGCAGTAAAGTGCTCGCCTAGTGCATACGAGGCCCTGGGTTCGATCCTCAGCACCACATAAAAAAATAAATAAATAAAACTAAGGTATAGTGTCCAACTACAACTAAAAAAATAAATATTAAAAAAATTAGAATAAAAATCCTAGCTGGGTGCAGTGCAATTTGCCTATAATCCTAGTGACTCGGGAGGCTGAGGAAGGAGGATCCCAAGAGGGAGACCAGCAATTTACCAAAGCCCTAAGCAATTTAGCAAGATCCTTCTTCAAAATAAAACATGAAAAAAGGCCTGGGGGAAGAAAAAAAAAACCCAAAAGGGTCTGGGGATGTATATCAGTGGAAAATCACCCCTGGGTTCAATCCCCAGAGCAAAACAATAACAAGACCATTTTGTGGTTCATTTCGCAAGAAGCCTGTGATAAGAGTCACTTCGTTTTTACATGTTGAAACTTTTTTTCCTCTTACAGTGGTGTTGGGGATGGATCCTGGGGCCTGAAGCATGCTAGGCAAGTGAGCTACTTTTCTAGTCCCTGAAAAAAAATTTTTTTTTAAATCCTGGTAACACTTTTGAGGTTAATTTGGCTGAGTATAATTTTTTTTTTTTAATTTCTAGGGCTTTTTCTTCAGCTCTGGAGGAAAAATTTTGAAAAAGATATCAGCACTTTGATATTTGAATCTCTTCAAATATTGCTTTTCTAGGGCTGGGGATATAGCTCAATGAGAGAGCACTTGCCCAGCATGTGCAAGGCTCTGAGTTCATTCCCCAGCATTGCAAAAACAAAAACAAACAAACAAACACATGATTTTAGATACACAGAGACTAAGAGAGGTGACTACCACCATGGTTTGGATGTACTTTATTTCTCAAAGATTCATGTGTTGGAAATTTGGTTTCCAGTGTGGTAGTACCAAGGTAGTGGAACTTAAAAAAATTTTTTTTTTTCAACAGGGTATCACTAGGTTGCTGAGAGTAGCCTTGAAGTTGTGATTCTCCTGCCTCAGCTTTCCAAGTCACTGGAATTACAGGCTTGAGCTATCATGCCTGGCCGTGAAGTTGTGGAACTCTCAAGAGATGGGGCTTAATGGAAAGTGATTAGGTCACTGAGGACACTACCCTTGAAGTGGTATCCCCTTTCTCCACAGAAAAGTCCTCTTCACCATGGCTGATTTTAGGACTGTCAGCAAAAGAGTCTCTGAGAGAGTCCAATGTAGATAAACTTTCTATTTTTGTGTTGCCCTGTTTTACAAGGTCTCTGGCCTTGAGCTGGGCTTCACAGAGATGTCTACATTTTTAAGTTAAGTTATAATTGGGCTCCATGATAACAACTGGCAGGAGGAGGAAAGAAGGGGAGAAGAAGCTCTCCCCTTCTCAAGTGTTGTCCTTGAAGGGTTAACTTTCCCAGAACAGTGAAAGAAAAAGCTGCTTTTATGTGAACTTTTGCAGACTGTGAACTTCTGAGCCCCTCCCCTTACATGCTGGGTATAAAACTCTGAAACTACCCGAACTTGGGGTTCAGGGGATTGATTACAGCAAAGGCTGCCCTCTGACCCTGGCTGCAGCCAAATAAAACTGTTTCCTGCTCTCTTTGATGCCTTGCCTCCTTTGTCCCTACAACACCCTCAGAAGAAGTTAAGATAGTTCTTGTGGGGCTGGGTTTGTGGCTCAGTGGCAGAATATTTGCCTAGCTTGTGTGAGGCACTGGGTTCGATCCTCAGCACCATACACAGAAAATAAATAAAAAATAAATTTATTATGTCCATCTACAACTAAAAATATTTTAAAATAGATATTTCTTGTGGGACCCCAATCAGTTCCCCCAGGAGTGAGTTGTTAAAATAGAAAAAGTTTTACCCCTTCACTCCCAGTACCCATCTTCTCTCTGGTATCCTGTCTTCAATGGTGACTTGTCTAGTGATGTAATGCTGAAGATGGAAAACATGAATTGATTTGGAATTTTTTTTTTTTGCAGGTGGAAATGGCAGAATTTGTGATGGATGGAGCAATAAAATAAATGGAAAAATCAAGAATTGCTCAGGGCTTGTAACTGAAGGTACTGTGCGTCATGATAGGAAAGATCAAAGTAGGAAGATGTTTGGAGAAAAGAAATCAAGAGTTTTACTTTGAACATGTCAAGTTTAAGATATTTATTAAGTATGCAAGTGGAATTGTGAAGTTGGCACACAGGACTGGGTCTGGATCCCAGAACAGATGTTAAAGCTGGAGATAAACAAATGAGAAGTCATCAGACTACAAATGCTTTTTTTTTTAATCTTTATTTTTATTTATGTATTTATTTTTACATGGTGTCGAGGATCAAACCCAGGGCCTCACGTGTGCAAGGCAAGCACTCTACCACTGAGCTACAACCCCAACCCCGAAAATGCTTTTTCAAATTCTGGGATTAAAGGTATTTTCAAGGGGAGGGTGCAAAGAAAACAGCACAGGGCCCAGATTTGTAGAGCTTCATACCTGGAACTCAAGTACAGGAAGACATTGCAAAAGACAGTGAAAATGAAATTTAGGAGACTGTTAAGTGGTCTAGCAGAGAGTGATGTTTTAAGAACAGAAAGGTCAATTATGTCAAAAACTGGTGGAAAATCAAAACAGGTTAGGACAGAGAAATGTTCATTGGATTTGACAGCGTAGGGATCATTAGTGACCTTGATTTAGTAGTTTCAAAAGCCAGGTGGGGGGCCTAAGCACCGTGGCACTTTACCTGTAATCCCAGAGGCTCGGAGGCTGAGGCTGAAGGATCATGAGTTCAAAGCCAGCCCCAGCAAAAGTGAGGCTCTAAACAACTCAATGAGACCCTGTCTCTAAATAAAACACAAAATAGGGCTGGGATGTGGCTGAGTGGTTGAGTGCCCCTGGTTCAATCCCCAGTACCAAAACAAAAAAAAAAAAAACCAAGCCGGGGACAGAAAACCAGGTATGAGTAGGTCAAAGTCAACACAAGGAAGTAAGTTTATGTCTCTAAAATCCCCTTTGCTTCAAACACATAACTATGACATTTAAAATATAAAAATGAACTGGGCATGATGGTGCATATCTGTAATCCCAGCTACTTGGGAGACTGAGGCAGAAAGATTCCAAGGTAAGGTCAACCTGCACAATCTAACCAGATCTTGTTTCAAAATAAAAAAGGGCTGAGGATGTAGCTTAGTGGAAAAGTACCCTCGAGTTCGATCCTCAGTACTGGGGAAAAAATAAAATAAATACAATGATTATGACTGGCTAGTTGTGGTGGCTTACATCTAATCTAATAATAATAATTAATCTAATAATTAGGAATATCTAATAATCCCAGCTATTTGGGAGGCTAGAGCAGGAAGATTCCAAGTTCCAGGCCAGCCTCAGCAATTTAGTGAAACCCTTTCTCAAAATAAACAAACAGCAACAATAACAAAAACACAGCTGGATTCCTATATATCCCCATGAACCATAACTAAACTAGAAACACAGTAAGATATTAGAGCTGAAATCCTGGGCTTGTGAAACTCTAAGTCTGGAATTTTGACATTTGGTAACAGTTCAGCCCCTGTGGGGGTCTGGTGCTCCCCACAACGTGGGAGACTGGAGCTCACAGCCTAATACCAGAAGCCAACATGGGCCCACCACTTGTGAAAAGAAAGTGAAGAAAATGACTGTTAATCTGTAGATTGTGGCTTTTTTTAAAAAAATTACATCCCTAGTCCCAGCACACCCCTCCCCTTTAAAAAATGTATTTATTTACTTTTGTTTTGAGACAGAGCCTGGCAAAGTTGCCAAAGCTAGCCTCAAACTTTCAATCCTCCTGCCTCAGTTCCCTAGTCACTGGGTTTACAGGAGTGCACACCATGCCAGGCCTGAAATCATCTTTATTTCTCTTCCATTTTTTAAAAAAAATATCTATTCTTTAGTTATAGGTGGACACAATATCTTCATTTTATTTTATGTGGTGCTGAGGATTGAACCCAATGTCTCACACATGCTAAGCAAGCACTTTACCTCTGAGCCACAACCCCTGCTCATCTCTTCCATTTTTTTAAAATACCTTTATGTTATTTATTTATTTTTATGTGGTGCTGAGGATTGAACCCAGGGTCTTGTATGTGGTAGACAAGCACTCTACCGCTGAGCCACAATCCCAGCCCCATGTCTTCCATTTTTTAGTGCTAATTTAACTGAGTAGGATTCTAGTTTGACAATTATTTTCCACCAACAATTTTAAGATATGTATTATCTTTTGGAGCCTACTGTTGCTGATAAGTAACTGGGTAAACTTGTTTTTTGTGAGCTGTTTTTCTACTACTAGTTACTTTTAAGACTTTCGTTTCTTTTATATTCTCCAACTATTCTGGCTAGGAATGAATTTATTTGCATTTTTCTCCATATCTTGTGGCCTGTACCTAATGGATTATATGAGTTCAGGACATGCACTGATACAGAAACAGACTTGAGATTCCAATTTTTCATAGATGATTATTTTTCTATTTGTGATCCAGGCCAATGACAAGCTATCTTGCTCCTTCCCCCAACCCAATTAGCAGAGTTTTTTTGTTTGTTATTCTTCTATGGAGAGTAGATGGGACATTTTTTCCTACTCAAGTTTCCTTAGAGGTCAAGTTTTCATTTTCAGTTGTTACATCAATATTAAAAGCCTATCCTTAATCCCCCAAACCTGTTCTGCTTTAGCTTCAGATCCTATTCACCATGTTACCTTGGTTTCCCATTTGATTTCTAGCACCTAGGAATTTCCCTTTCTTGCTTTCAATCTTAGATAAATTTTGAGAATAAATGATCTAGCATATCTACTTATTCATATGAGAAGGAATTCCTACTTCAGTTCAATCAGCTTGTCTGGTTTCAAAAAACCCAAAGCCAACATTTCAACTCTTTCTCCTGACTGGGTTCTTTTGATTCCTTTTTCTTGGGTCAGTAATCTTCACCCCCAATAGTTAGTACAACCAAGTGAGCCACAATTGAGTTTCAGAAACTTGCAGCCAATTTTTAATACAGTGGGGAATGAATTTCTGACCTTCAGGATAAGTTGAAGTCCACCAAACATCCAGACTCTAAATATGTTTCTAACTCTATTTCATGTTATTCTTATTTCTTTTCCCTGTGTGTGTGTGTGTGTGTGTGGTGCTGGGGAATCAAATCCAGGACCTCATGTATCATGCACACTAGGCAAGCACTCTACTACTGAGCTACATCCCAGTCCCATGTTATTCTTTGTTATCCATCCAATCCTTTTGACAAAGCAAAGTGCTTGCTATTCTGCATGTACTCCTGGGCTTTTTCAGATCCATGGCCTTGTATACAATGCTCTTTTTATCTTCATTGCAGGCTAAATCCAAACTGTCCGTTCAAAGTCCAACTCAACTGGTGCTGCAATAAACCTGAATAACCTTTCAGTCCAAGGTTTTCTGTTTCCTCTGTATTCTGTGATTGAGAAAAATACAAGATTAAATCTATGAATTGAAATGAAGACTTGGGGGCTCAAGACATGGCTTGCTATTCTTTTAGTAGCCTTCTCTTTTTACCTATCTGAAGGCTGATTTTTTCTTACATAAAACAGAGATGGAAGCTGGATGTGGTGGTCTATGCCTGTAATTCCAGCTACTCAGGAGGCTAAAGCAGGAGGATCACAAGTTCAAGGGCAGCCTCAAAAACCAGCAACTTTTTTGAGACCCTGTCTCAAAGTATAAAAGGGCTGGGGATATGGTGCAGTGATAGAGTGCTTGTATAGCATGCAGGCAGCCCTGGGTTTAATCCCCTAGAACCACCACTACCACAACAAAAAGATCGAATACTGATTCAAGACTCTGACTCTTCTCAGCTCTGCCTTTTGTTCTGTCACCCTCAGGCTCAAGCTCAGAGTTGCAAGATGACCAACCACAGTTTCAGAACCCTTGGGCTTTCTACTTCAAGCCTAGCAGCCAAGTTCAAGAAGCTCCTTCTCTGAAGTCTCAATTGAGTCCACATGGGTTCTCATTGGATCCTGTGCCAATCCTTGAGTGGTTACTGTGGTCAAGAGAACTTGATACTTGGATTGACTGGTACCCAGGAGACCTTTCCTACCTCAGATCCTGGGGTGGAGACCTGCCAGCAGTACCTGGAAGGAACATGGGCAAGTGGAGGTTGTCCAATGTAAGAAACATACTCACCTGTCCAAACCCAAAGAGTAAAACAAGAGACACAAAATATAGCAAAAAGTGAGGCATTATTGACAATCTTGCAAAATTGGGTGTCTGAGGGAGCCAGCACCCGCAAAGTAGTTACAATCAGCATTTTACTGTTCCTATTAGGTTTTTTTTTTAAAGAAATAGACTTTTAGCTGTTCCCACCTCCCTTTGTTCTCTTGTGGCAGCAAAGTCTTCTGGATTGAGTGCCTTTTGGTATGTAGGCAATTGTTCAGGTAGGCGCCTTCTTTCTTGCCTTCTGTTTGTCAAGGGACTGTGAATCTGTTACATTCAAGTGTGAACTGCTGGTAACCATTTGCTATATTTCCCCTTCAGCTGTGTTATTTTTACCTCTCCAGTAATTTTATATTTAAAACTAAATACTGAACTCTGAAAATGAACGACCAGACATTCTATTTCTCACATCCAGTGAGAAGTTAGGTGCATTTCCAGTACAGGTAAAGGATGCTGGATAAGAATAACTACGGATGTCCACCACGTGTGTCCTGTTGGTCAAAAGAGATAATACAAGAAACCTGATTTCAGAAAGTCCCATTTGAACAAAAATGATGACAGTGATTTGGTTATATCTCTCTGTGGCACTTAGTACTTTCTTCCTCTTATCCAGAGACATCTAGTTCGTGCTTCATCTTTCCTACTTTACCTGAGCAGCTAGAGATCAGGATCTTTGCTAAGTCATCTCTGAGGCATTTTGTCACTTCTTTTTTAAAATTTTTTTTTAGTTATTAATTGTCCTTTATTTTACTTGTCTATATGCGGGGCTGAGACTAGAACACAGTGCCTCACATATGCTAGTAAAATGCTGTACCACTGAGCCCCAACCCCAACCCCTTTCTGCCACTTTTAACATAGCATCTAGAAAATAAGAAGTTGCTCAGAAAATGATTGTGGAATAACTCAAAAAATCCAAAGCATTCCCCTAGAGTTCTGTTAATCCTGAGGCCAATGTCTCAGAAGACTTTGGAGAATTTTAACCTTTCCCTGGGTGAGATAAACAATTTCAGGAAGATGTATCCTTGCATTTATTTCTTGAACTGGCTAAGCTGCTATTCAGAGATAGAAAAATCCTTCTAGTTTATTTTTAATTTGTTTATTTATTTGATTTCTGTTCTCATTAATGAGTGTGGGTTTCAGGAACATGCACCCTGAATGACATAATTTCCAAAGTCGCTGACCAACAGAGCAGATTTGGGGCTCCCTCCCACTCCTAGAGCCTGGGTCCAGGAAATTTTCAGATTAACTAAATGAATTGGATCTCAGTTCTAGTTGAATGCTGGGAGCCCAGCCCAGTGTGTCTACCTTCCATCTGTAGTTGTATAATTCTCTTAGATTTCCTAACTGGACGCAAAGGCCAGAGCTACTGGGAATAACTGGAAATTGGGAAACTGAGCACTCAAAATGGAAAAAGGACCCAGAATCACCTCCTGAAATAGTCTACCTATGGTGCCTTCTCCAGAGTTGGCCTGAAGCTGCAGTTTGGCTGATTTTGTGATAAGGACACTCACTTCTTTCAGTCTCGAACAGTCCCATGGCCTAATTTATAATGTACTGACCCATTAATTTTCCACCTGCCCTTTCTTATGTTGTAGCAATGATGCTATTTTAGGAAACTGAAACCTCTCAGGGCAGAAACAGGAGGGCCTTTAAAAATCTATCTATCTACCTATCTATCTCTATATATTAATTGTAGTTGGACACAATACCTTTTTAAAATTTATTTATTTTTATGCGGTGCTGAGGATCCAACCCAGGCCCTTGCACGTATGAGGCGAGTGCTCTATGGCTGAGCCACAACCCCAGCGCCCCCACCCCATTTTTTTTTTTTTAAGAAGGAAAGTTCTGATTCTAGACACTCTAAAGAAAGACATAAGCACATAATTAAATTGCAGAGTCATTGTCGGAAACAATGTCTCAGCTCATACACACACCAAAGACAATTGTTAGAGGGTGGGGGAGTCTTAATGAGAACTGACCAGGGCTACCAAAGGAAAATCTGAGCTGGGCAGGTCTGTAGCACACTGCCTGGGAGTTGGCAGGCTCTGGTGTTTAAAAGAAACTCACTGTTCACCATTCTCCCTTCCTGGATGGTGCAAATCACTCCAGATTTATTTCTGGAAGAATATGCCTGACTTCCAGGTTCTGACAGCACTTGCCTGTTCCCAGAGGTTATCTCATCTCTCTTGCTGACACTGGCTTCCTCTTTGAACCTCAACCATGCGCTCACAAAACTGCCCTGACCTGCACCCGCCTTTGGGACTCTTCCCCACTTGCAGACACAGGTACTCTGCTAAAACCTGCAGCAGGGTGGCCTTGTAGAAGAAGCCTAAGTTTTGAAGTTACACACATGAGAGTTCTAATCCTAGCTCTTAAATATGAGCAAGCTGAGCTAGAGCTAAACAGAGGGTCAAGTTTCCACATGTAAAATGGGGATAAGTGATCTTATTAGGTTTCGTAAGAATTTGATTAAAATATAAGGGGTTTGGGTCAAAATTCTGAATGTTGATCCTGAAAGATGAGAATCTCCAAAATCTAAAATCTTAAGAGATTAAAATTCTGAGAGTTTAAATTCCAGAATGTTGAAAACCTAAAAGCTGAAAAATACAATTCCCATTTTTAAAAAAAGGTTGTATGAAAGGGTGAAAAGCTGAATTTTGGGGGAAGGGATTACTGCAGTTTGGAGTTGTATGCAGGATAGTTGCATTATTTCAGGCAGAACAAATTCTTGAAACTTGCTAAAGCATTATTTTCGGGATGTATGTGAGGGTGTTTCCAGAAATTAGTGTGTGAGTCTGAGCTGACTACTGAGGAGATCTGCCCCGTAGGAAATGATTGTGAGTATATTCCCTGAGGTGAGGAGAGCCTTCTCCTAAAAGAAAACAACAGCTGGTACAATACAAGACTTCAGAATATAGTTAATAATCATTAAAGTTAGCCAGCTCTTACAGACTACCTCTGTGCAGCTGCCTATAATCTGTCCCTGAAATACACTTTTTTATGTGTTAAATTTTCTTTTTTGTTATTTTTTCTTGTTTAGTTCCCCCCACTATTTTGCTTTTTAAAAAATTTTCTATGTTATTATTTCATCTTTGCATCATTTTCCATACTGAAGGCATAAATATAAAACAAAATATAGAGTTCAAAGTAGCTTTGTACATTTTTTTTGCAAACTGGATTCAGTGAAAGTGCATCATCACAATATTGACTTTATATGTAAGCATTGTGCCTATATGTAAAAATGTTGAAACTTCCTCAATAAATAAAGCGTTATCGTTTTTGTCCATCTGTGTTTGTGAAAGACTGGGTGACTATATATGTAGTGGTGACCTTTCACCGTTTTTGATTGCTCTTGTCAAAAGACTTAGGTTGTCTGTCATGGTATTTCATATGACTGTAGTTTATAAACTAAATACCAACCATAGTGATATGTGTTTCTATCTCTCACATTTTTACCTGTTTCTTTATGAATACAGTTCATCTGTTCATAACTGTTAAAAAACCATGTAACTATTGTTAGTATACCAAAGTGTTTATGCTTACAAAAATGTGTATATTTTTGCTGGGCGTGGTGGCACATGCCTATAATCTCAGCTGCTCGGGAGGCTGAGACAGGAGGATCGAGAGTTCAAAGCCAGTCTCAGCAATGGGGAGGCACTAAGCAACTCATTGAGATCCTGTCTCTAAATAAAATACAAAATAGGGCTGGGGATGTGGCTCAGTGGTCAAATGCCTGAGTTCAATCCCTGGTACCCACCTCTAAATGTGTATATTTTTATTGCCTATTTCATTGTGTAAAGTGGCCTATGAAGTGAACTGTTGTTTTTTATATGCTTCTCAAAGAAACTGCTTTTTAAAAGTGTATATGAGGGGCGGGAGTTGTGGCTCAGTGGTAGAGCCCTTGACTAGCATGTGTGAGGCATTGGATTTGATTCTTAGCACCACATATAAAATAAATGAATAAGATAAAGGTCCATCAACAACTAAAATATATATACATGCAGAAATTTAAAAAGAAAGAACTACAAATGAGCTTTAGCTCAGTGGTAGAGTATATGCATAGCATGCAAGAGGCCTTGGATTCAATCCCTAGCACATAAAAAAAGTGTAAATAAATATCTCTTAAAAATTTTTAAAAATTGTTTCTTTCAGAATTGTATTTTCAGGATTTTGATCTTTTGGGATTTTAACATTTGGGATTGTGGCACTGTAAAATAAGGGGACATAAGACAATGAGCAGGTTGACCCTTTGAAAAAGGAAGGTCATTACTGAGGGAGACAAGCAGTTTGGAGCAGACACAGCACATAAAGGGCAGCTTCCTTTCTCACCAGTGATAACATTTGACCACACTTCTGATAGTTACCCTTAAAGCTAAAATGTCCTACCAAATGAGACCTTCACTTCCTTATTTGTAACCTGTTCAATACTTCACAATTCATATAGTCTGGAAATTGTTTTTAATATATAACCTAAGTTCTTCCTGGTACAATGTGTCACGGCACACTTATTTTAAAAATAGCACTCTGGTCCATGAAAATGAGCCATTGTTTCCCAATGATTCAGGGACATTCACTTGCCTTCAGTTTATTGTTATCCTCCAGAAACCAGTGAATTACTGTTTGCAGATGAGATGATCCTATACATAGAAGATTCAAATAACTCCAGCAAAAGACTACTAGAGCTAATAAGCAAATTCAATGAAGTAGCAGGTTATGAAATCAACATACAAAAATCAATAGTTTTCACAAATACCAACAATGAATCTGCTGAGAAAGAAATCAGGAAAATAGTTCCATTCACAATAGCCTCAAAACCAAAAAACCTAGGAATAAATCTAACCAATGAGACAAAGACCTCTACAATGAAAGCTATAGAATATTGAAGAAAAAAATTTAAAAATCCTCAAAAGATGGATAGATCAACCATGTTCATGGACATGCAGAATTAATATTGTTAAAATGACCAGCTGGATGTGGTGGTGCATGCCTGTAATCCCAGAGACTCAGGAGGCTAAGGCAGGAGGATCACAAGTTCAAGCCCAGCCTCAGCAACTTAGCAAGGTCCTAAGCAACCTAGCAAGACCCTGTCTCAAAATTAAACAATAAAAAGGGTTGAGGATGTAGCTCAGTGGTTGAGTATACCTGGGTTCAATCACCAGTACAAATAAATAAATAAATAAATAATGTCACTTTCAGGAAAATAGATGGAACTAGAGACCATTATATTAAGTGAAATAAGTCAAACTTGGAAGGTCAAGGATTGTATGTTTTCCCTCATATGTGGAAGCTAGAGAGGAAAAAGGAAAAGAAAGGTGTGTGTGTGTTGGGGGAAGTCTCATGAAAATAAAAGGAAGATAAAAGGAGATCAGTAGAGGAAAGGTGGGATGGAAGATGGGAAGAGAGGGGGAAGTGCAGGAGAGTGATATTGACCAAATTCTATTGTTATATTGTGTGCATGTAAGAGTATGTAACAATAAATACCAATCTTATGTACAAATGTAATGCACCAATAAAAAAATGAACATAGCAAAGAAGTTTAATGGGTCCAGCCACATTGGGGGTTTGTCAATGACCAGATATACAACTTGGCTCTGGCAAGGATTGAAATGAAAATTGTAAGTTGGTCTTCAACATTTCAGCAGACAACAGCTCCATGCAGCAGGTCATTTCGTTCAGCTACTTGGATACACTTTCCAGCTATTCCTTTGACTGAGCTGTGAGTATGAACCATATCTTTTCAGCTATGTGGCCCAGAATCTACTTAAGAAGCTCCTATGGGAGAGAAATGCTGGGTGTGCATGGATGCACAGGGCTGACCTCTAACTACACAGTTCACTCTGATACCTGTTGTAAGCCCATGGCTAAGGTGATATCCTGCAGACCACAGATAGCCTGTAGACATGTTTTGTTTAGCCCCATGGCATTATGCTTGCTTTTGCTTTTAAAGCAAAAATGTAAACCTAAAATTTTGCCCAAATCTAAAAATGAACAGATTCACATGATCTAGGTGTTTGGCTTGTCTTGACAAATGGAAAATTTGGCAGTACTGAAGCTGCATTTCCCCTGATGACATCCCCTGGATCTGAGTGGCAATGGCCCATTTAAATGGGACCACCACTTTCTACTGCCTGAAACTGACTTCTGCTCAGTTTCAGTCATGAATGAACTTGTCTGGGCTCTGAAGCCATTTCAACTGCAGATCTGTGAAGCCCCCTTTGGTCATTAGTATAGAGCACAGCTGCCAGCAATATGCTCCTGTAAGCTTTCTGTCCTCTCCTCCACAAGAATCAATGCCAGCAGATCAGTGTTTGTGATTCTGCAGATGTATCTTCCTGAGTTTACATGGGATGACCACCATTGAAGACATTCCTCATGCTATCAGTCAGTCTGGGGTAGAACAGAAGAAATAAGGATAGGTAGACAGCCATCAAACAGGGAAAGAGGGACGGTAGCCTCAAACTTAAAAACCCCATGAACACCTTCACCTTCACTCCCCAGGCCTGATCTATAGACCCAAATTCTTTTTTTTTTCAATATTTATTTTTTAGTTTTAGGTGGACACAACATCTTTACATTTATGTGGTTCTGAGGATCGAACCCAGTGCTTCATGCATGCTAGGCTAGCACTCTACCACTGAGCCACATCCCAGCCCTAGACCCAAATTCTTAAAAGGTGCAATGAACCTTAGACTGCTGTAAACCCAGTTAATTAGTGACTATATACCTTGTTACCTTACATAATTTGGTTTTAGACTGCTTAAAGGAAGTCTAGAGAAAGATATAGTGTTAAAAACCCATGATATGCTGGGTGTGGTGGCGCATGCCTGTAATCCCAGGGGTTTGGGAGGCTGAGGCAGGAGGATTGTGAGTTCAAAGCCAGCCTCAGCAAAAGTGAGGTGCTAAGCAACTCAGTGAAACCCTGTCTCTAAATAAAATACAAAATAGAGCTGGGGATATGGCTCAATGTTTGAGTGCCCCTGAATTCAATGCCCTGTAGACCCCATCCCCCCCCCCCAAAACCTCCATGATATGGGTACAGTCCAAGTCTGTTAATATTCTGAGAAGAACCAGATCACCATGACCTGTGCCCATGATCAAAGGAATTGCGTTCATTAGGCTAATGCTATCCCATATGCTTCTCATACAAAGTTTCCTTTAAAAAGAACCCTGAGGGCTGGGTTTGTAGCTCAATGGTAGAGCACCGGCCTACACTTGTGAGGCCCTGGGTTCGATCCTCAGTACCACATAAAAATAAATAAAATAAGGGCATTGTGTCCATCTACAACTGCAAAAAATAAATAAGTAAGTAAGTAAATAAGTAAGTAAATAAAGTAAAGGTATTGTGTCCATCTACAACTAAAAGAAAAAAAATTTTTAAAAAAGAAGCCTCAGACCCCCACAGCACACCTCACTCTCAAGCATCCATACTTATTCTTCTTTGAGTGCATGTCCTGTTTTGCTGCTGGCTTTCCTAAATAAATCTTGGCTTGTGTCCCTTTTGTGGCATCCCAATTTTTTTTTGTGGCACAAGGCAAGAGCATGCTAGGCAGGATTGAGATCCCCTTGTTTCTTCTGGGGGAACTCCTTGGGCCCAATTCAGCAACAGGTTGTTATATCAGGATCCAAGGGGATGAATTCCTCTTTGGAATTTGTCTTTGTACTATTTTCAGTTTCTTGGAAGTCCAAGGTGATTCTGTATGGGCAAAGGAACACTCCCTACAATTTTCCATATAATTGATGATCAACTTATCAAATGTATATGGTTAACACATGAAACTTAGAAAATAAAAATTTTTCAAACTATATTTTTACATTTAAATCCTGATTATAGATTATATTTCTCTGGGGTGAAAATAAGTCATTTTAATTTAAACAATTAGGACATTCATTGTCTTCACATAACATGAAGTCCAGCAGTACAATTAACATCCATTCCTTTTATTCTTTGTTTTCCTTTCTTCTTTTTTTTTTTTTGTGAAGGCTGGTACTGGGGATTAAACAGGGGCACTCTATCACTAAGCTATATCCCCAACTCTTTTTATTTTTTATTTTGATGCAGGGTCTCACTAAGTTACCCAGGCTATACTCAAACTTGTGATTATCCTGCCTCAGGCTCTCAAGTAGGTGGGATTCTAGCCGTATGCTACCGTGCTGGCTAGGATGGACTTCTGGTGCAGTATCTCTGGGCTCAGGCTCTCCCTTCAGTAATTCTCTTGATTCTGCCCTTCTCAATGTTTTGGCATCACTGTATTCACACATACAATTCAGAGCAGTAAGTGGGATTCTCATTTCCTTTGTGTCGGGCCTGAAGAAACCTCTTTCAAAAGCTCCTCAGCAGACTTTAATTCACATCTCATTGGCCAGAACCGTGTCACATGTCTATTCCTAAATCAGCCACTGATGACGAGAATGGGACTGCCATTGGGCTTTTATTAATTATCCAAAAGTGGAATAAATGTTGAGGGCCTATCATAATGATCACTCTACAAACTCAAATTTTAAATTAAAAAAATTTTTTAATTAATTTTTTTAGTTGTCCATGGATCTTTATGTTATTTATTCATATGTGGTGCTGAGAATCCAACCCCATGACTCACACATGCTAGGCAAGTGCTCTACCACTGAGCTATAACCCTAGCCCTCAAATTTTCTTAATCCAAACTTTAACCATTGTAACATACCAGAGAGAAGACAGAAACACAAAAATAAAATAATCATAAAGGTTATAAACTGTACTTAAATGTAGTTTTTTTAAGGGATAGAAGTCTTTTTTTAAAAAATATTTTAATTTTGGGGGTTGGGGATATAGCTCAGTTGGTAGAGTGCTTGCCTAGCATACACAAGACCCTGGGTTCGACCCCCAGCACCACACACACACACAAATGTAATTGTTGATGGACTTTTATTTTATTTATTTATATGTGGTGCTGAGAATTGAACCCAGTGCCTCACATGCTAGGTAAATGCTTGATCCACAACCCTAGCCCTTAAATATAGTTTTTTTTTTTTTTTTTTGTATCAGGGACTGAATTCAGGGGCACTGATTCACAACCCCAGCCCTATTTTGTATTTTTATTTAGAGACAGGGTGTTAATAAAAGACTTTGTTTTGGCATCTCACTTTTGCTGAGGCTGGCTTTGAACTCGCAATCTTCCTGCCTCAGCCTTCCAGCCACTGGAATTACAGGTGTGGGCCACTTCACCTGGCCTAAATATAACAATAGTTTTATTGTGATAAAAATCACATGCCTCCGTTTAAAAATCATATGCCATCCATTTAAAGTATACAACACAATGTTTTCTCGTATACTTACGTTAGTCATCTTTCTATTGCTGTGACAAAATATCTGAGAAAATCAATTTGGAGAAAAGATTCATTTTGACTCATGTTTCTGGTTTATGGTCACTTGGCTCTGTTGTTTCTAGGCCTGTGGCAAGGCAGAAGATCATGGTGGGGAGCTGCTCACCTCCTAATGACCAGAAGGAGAAAGAGAGATAGGTAGTAAGGGACATTTTTGCTGGCCCCGACATCAGAATTTATGAAGGTCATCAGAGCCTCAGAGAGGGTTGTTATCTGGCCAGGGAAGGCCAAGATTTATGAGGCGTCACTAAAGTTTCAGAGAGGGCTGCTATCTGGTCAGAGAGCCAAGCATGGGTGAGTCCAAGGCATGGGCAGGCATTCCAAGCAGGTTCAGAATTTGCAGTAATTTATAGTAAAGCTGAAATTATCTTTTCGTGACTTTATGGCGAGATGGCTCCCAATTTTAAGAGAAAATGAGGTTGGGTCTATCACCAGGCACAAAATGGATCCTTTCAGGGCACATCCCCAATGACATATTTCCTCCAACACACTCTACCTCCCAAGGTTTCTACCACTTCTCAATAGCCCATTAAGTTATAAAGCCACAAGTGGATTAATACATTCATGAGTTCAGAGTCCTCATGACCCAATCACCCCTGGAAGACCCCACCTCTGAACACTGCTGCATTGAGGACCATTGAGTTTTGGGGGGACTATATTCAGAATTGTGAAACAATGACTGTGGGGTTTTAGAATGTTTTAATCACTTCAGTAAGAAGCCCATTAGCAGTCACTCTCCATTTTCCCCTTTTCCCAGCCTAGGTAATTATCAGTCTACTTTCTATCTCTGGATTTGTGGATTTTGGACATCTTATGCACATGGAATCATACACCATATAGAGGCCAGGGTCCTTTCTTAATTTTTTTTTTTTAGTTATACATGGGCACAATATCTTTATTTTGTTTATTTATTTATATGTAGTGCTGAGGATTGAAACCAGGGTCTCACACGTGAGAGGCAAATGCTCTACTGCTGAGCCACAACCCCAGCCCCAAGGCCAGGGTCCTTTTAAATGTTCAACTTTACTTGCTCTATCAGTGATGCATGTCTCATTTATGCCTTTATAGGGGTTTTCCCAGAATTAAGTATTTTAACATTTTGCTTAGTTAGTATTATATAACTAGTTGTTCTACCTTTGTGATATTTTGATCCACTTGTTTGGAATGACTAGAAATATAACATACCTAATATATCAGGAATCTTCTCTTTCCCTTTCTTCCCTCCTTACTTTTTCCCTGCACAAATATGTACCGAACATCTTCACTGTGTCAAGCTTTTGTGCCAGGCGCTGGGGATCCAACAATGAATATGCAGGTCCTGTCTCTTCTGCTGGTGACCTGAAGGAGATCTGTCATATGAGTGCTGCTTGGTTATTATTCCTGAACTGTCTACTGTGCCTGAGAGTAGCTTCCTGATCTTTCCCACACTTTGTGTCTTTTCCCTATCTTTCCTCTCATCTAATCCATGACCTACTGATCTTCAGGTGTATATCACCATCATCTATGCAAACTTTTCCATATGTCCATGCTTAATTATCTTATTAACATAATAACAATTCATTAAATAGCTATTGACTGTACCAGATTTTCTTTGTTATCAACATTTATTTGATTATAAGGTTTAGCTATTCACTTATTTCTTACTTATACCTAGAATCTTCCAAAAAAGGATTAAAAGTGAAGCAGAACACAGGTCATTCATAAATAGCCAAGATATAGGCATGCACAGTTAACTGGAAAATCTGACAGTTGAGCACTAAATTTATTTTGGACCAAAGACAATGGAAACAAATTTGCATCATTGAACAAAGTTCTGGGTGACGGTAAATGATTCAAATAAATATTATAAAAGAGAAGAAGTTAAAAGATTAGATTTGATTAGGGGTTCAGAATTAATGAAGTATGTGGTGGAGTAGATTATTTTTTTTCTTTGTAACACTATGAATTGAATCCAGGGGTGCTCTCCCACTGAGCTACATCCCCAGCGTTTTTCATTTTATTTTGAGACAGGGTCTTGCTAAGTTGCCCAGGGTGGCTTCAAACTTGTGATCCTTGGGCTGGGATTGTAGCTCAGTGGTAGATTGCTCATTTAGCACATGCAAGGCCCTGGGTTCGATTCTCAGCACCACATAAAAATAAATAAATAAAATAAAGGTATTGTGTCTGACTACTTTTAAAAAATGTTTTTTTTAAAAAAAAAAAACAAACTTGGGGCTGGGGATGTAGCTCAGTTGGTAGAGTGCTTGCCTTGCATGCACAGGGCCCCAGGTTCAATCCCCAACATCACCAAAAAACAAAAAAAACAAAAAAAAAACTTGTGATCCACCTCCCTTAACTTCCTAGGTTACTGTGTGTGCGCCATTGTATCTGGCTTCAACTTGAATTTTGAGAGAAACATTTCAAATCATAGCAAAAGGACTGGGATATGGCTCAGTTGGTAGAGTGCTTGCCTCATATGCACAAGGCCCTAGGTTCAATCCCCAGCACCACAAAAGCAAAAAAAATCAAATCTCAGCAAAAGAAAAGTGTATTTAAAGGGAACTGTGAGTAAATCAGTTATGTAAAATAGAAGACACTGTACTAAGAATAGGAGAAACTGAATAATTCTGATGTCAGTATAATACCCAGGTAAATAGAAGGTCCAATGATCTTTTTCAAGAAAGAAAACTGATTCTGCAGACACAATGTTTTCTTTCTACTTTTCTAGATAGATTAATGGTTAACTGATGAAAGAGATGGGGAAAGATGGACATGGGGGGAAGAGGGGGAAGCTACTCTGAAGGCCTCCTGGATAGTTCTGGAATGGTGACTCAGCAGCATCCACATGGCATGGTCTCCTCAGTTCACTATTAGAAGGGACAGGGCCTCTACCAAACTGTAAATCCACAGTGGGCTGGGGTGGGACCAGAGTGGGGTTAGGGTGGGGATGGGGTGCAGAGACTGTGTAGTTCATTCTGGATTCCTAGCGCTTGACACAAAGCCTGATACAGAAAAGAAGCTTATTTCTGGAGGGAAGTGAGGAAGACATGGAGCAAGAAAGAGAGTAAAAAATGGTGGGGGTGGGGATGTATTTGATGTGTTCCCCTGATGGAGAGGATGAGATGGGGAGTGACAACCTTCTCTCTTCTGCCCTCTTCCTCATGTTCTTGGATAGAGTCAGAGGCTTGAGGTGTTCTGTCCTTGAGAGCCAATAAAGGTGCAGGGGGAATGGAAATATTCAACTTGAAGCTGAACTGGACCTTGGATGTCAGTATTTCCTCTGTCCTGCTTAGGTCCTAGTAATTGCCCAGAATTTCCATGGTGATCAGTAATAGGTTTCCATGAGATTCAAACCATGGATTCCCCCATTAGAAAAAGGTGTTGGAAAAGAGGGAATCATAGGCGCACCCCCTAATAGGAGTTCAGAAGGGCTTCAGAGTTACTTCCAACTCTCTCCTGTTTCCCTTCTCCTAGTTAAAGGAGCTGACCAGAGTAGGGACAATTGGAGCTTTCTTGAACACTCCCAGGTCAAGTCGGCTGAAGTTTCATCCATTAATTCACATGTATAGGTGAACACTCATGGATGGTTAAGGAGGAGAAGCATTGGTCATTCAAATCTGAATATGGTTTGCTTTAATTTATATTGCTTTCCTATACTTAGGCAAAGAGCAGGGTTTTTTTGTTGTTGTTGTTTTGTTTTGTTTTTTGGTTGTTGGTGCTGTTGCTGTTTTGCATTGCTGGAGATCAAACCCAGGGCCTTGTGCATGCTAGGTGCACAAGGTGCAGAGGGAATGGAAATATTCAACTTGAAGCTGATCTGGACCTTGGACCTTGCTCTACCACTGAGCTACACCCCAACCCTGAGAAGAGAAGTTTTGATGGGGACTATGGAGGGGAAGAATCAAGAATTGACTTAGCACAAAAGGCTCTCTGAAAGGAGAGTGGGGCTAACAGGGACTAGGGATTGGGGAGATTTTGGACCTCTGGGGCTGCACTTCCTTAGTCTCTTTCTTTTTTTGCCCCCTTAATGATACTAGGGATCAAATCCAGAGCCTCCTACTTACTGGATAAGCGCTTTAACCACTGCACTACAACCCTAGCCCCATGAATTTGTATTTTTCTTCTGCTTCTTGTGACCTTTGGTATAGTGTCTAAGAAAATATTGCCAAATTTAATGTTATGAAGCTTTTGCCCTGTGTTTTCTTCTAAGAGTTTCTTTAGTTGTAGGTCTTACTTTTGGGTCTTTGGTTTATTTTGAAATTTTTTTTTTTCTGGTGCTGGGGATCAAACCCATGTCCTTGAGCATGCTAAGCAGGCATTCTGCAGCTGAGCTTTGCCCTCAGCTCCATTTGAGTTAATTTTTATGTATGATGTTAAATAAGAGTCCAGCTTCATTCTTTTACCTGTGTATATCCAGTTTTCCCATCACCATCATCATCCAATAAGACTGTCTATCTTATTGGATAGTCTTGACACCCAAGTAAAAAATCATTTGACTACATAAATGAAAGTTTATTTTTAAATTTTCTATTCCACTGATCTGTATATCTATTTTGATTATGTTAGCTCTATAGTTGTTTTGAAATTAGGAAATGTGAGGTCTCCAGCTTTGGTCTTCTTTTTTTGAGATATTCTGGCTATTCAGGGTCTTTTGAGGTTCCGTTTATATTTTAGAACTGGTTTTTCCATTTCTGCAAACAATGCCATTACGATTCTGATAGAGATGGCATTGAATCTATGGATTGCTTAGGTAGTATACATGTCTTAACAATATTAAGTTTTCCAACCCATGAACACGTGACTTTCCATTTATGTCGTCATTAATTTCTTTCAGCAATGTTTTGTAGTTTTCACGACAGAAACATTTCACTTTCTTGGGTAAATTAATTTAATTCCCAAGTATTTTATTCTTTTAAATGCTATTATAAATGTAATGGGTTTCATAATTTCCTTTTTGAATTATTTTGGAGTGTATAAAAATGTAACTGTTTTTTGGATTTGACTTTGTATTTTGCAACTTTGCTAAATTCGTTTATTAGCTCCAACAATATTTGTGTGTGTGTGTGTGTGTGTGTGTGTGTGTGTGTGTGTGTTAGGGTTTTCTACATATAAGAACATATATCTATGAGTAGAGATAATTTTACTTCTTCCTTTCCTATTTGGATGCCTTATATTTTTATTTTTCTTACCTGATTGCTCTGGCCAGGAATTCTTGTACTACATTATATACAAGCAGCAAGAATGTGCAGAATCTTAGTCAAAACTCTCCTACATTTTTTCTTCTCCTTCACCTTTTAAGTGAATTTTTTTTTTTTTGGCTTCTACACTTCTACACATGGAACCCTTTCTTTGTGGAATGTCCTTCCTTCCTCTCTACAGTCATCTGTGAATTTTTACTAATTTTCAAAATTCAACCTTCATTTCTGATAAGCCTCTGCTGACTCTAGCTTTTTTTTTGTTTTTGTTTTTGCCTGTGTGTGTGTGGTGGTGGTGGGGCTACGGGGAAGGACCTGGGGCACTCTATCACTGAGTTACATCTCCAGTCTTTTTTTTTTTTTTTTTTTTTTTTTTGCTTTTTTTTTGAGACATGGTCTTGCTGTATTGCTGAGGCTGACCTTAAACAGTTGATCCTCCTGCCTCAGCCTCCTAATTTGCTGGGATGACAGGGTCTTCTTCTGTGTCCCATTGACCCTACTCTTCCTGCTGTCCTCAGTGGGTTGGGTTAACATGGATTTTCATGCATTCAGTGTGGCAGTAGACCTAGGGCATTTTCCTGAGGAAAATTATTAAATTGGGATTTTGTATAGAATGTTGGGCTCAGCCTGAGCTCTAACTAATGATATCTGAGAGTGCTTTCAGTTAGCACCTTCACACAGTTCTTGTCACTAAAAGATCAGATTTAGCTGCTTTTGCACCTCAAGCAAACTAGAGAGGCCTTTGTCCTTGTTGGCACCAGAACTCTATTATTATTGTTCTCTCCTTTTTCTTGTTTGTCACTAGTCACCCCTCCCATTTGGATGGGCTATGTGATTATGACCTGCTTTCCCAGCTGTTATTATCTTATTCTTTCCTCATAATAACCCCCTGAGGCAGACGGGGATGTTGTTTTGGTCAGCTGAGTAGCTGCAATCTCAACTGGCTCTGTGGACACGGTGCAGGCTTGCCTCCCCAAGCTTCTGCTTAAATCCTGAGACTGGCTTGTGAACCTTCCCATGGAGCCAGAGGTTCTCTTGCCTCCCCCGGGGTTAATGGCAATAATGAAGATGCTATCAGCTGCTGCTCAGCTAGTGGCCAGGGGCCGGATACCACTCCCACATCTGCCAACTACAGTCATAGAAGTTCAGCATTTCTGTTTCCTGCTGCCAGATTGTTCCCACTGATTACAGTGGTACTTCGGGGCCTTTTCGGGGAGATAAGAGCTCTACAGAGCTAACAACAGGGTTGGTGCTCCTGGCTAATTGGACTTTGTTGGTAATGGCTCCAGTTTCTCCTCTCATCTCAGTGTTCTCCTCAGCACTTGCCATATTCCAGCCACACTGGTCTTCTCTTGGGTTTCTTGACTAAACCGTTCCTTTTTCAGGTTGTTCTATCGGAAAGCCTTGTTCCCCATTTTTTGTCCAGTTAACTGCAACTCATCCTTTGCGATTCAGATTTCTTGTCAATTTTTCCTCCTTCCCGTCCTCTTCCTTCTTCTCTTCCTCCTTCTCCTTCTTCTGGTACTGGGGATTTAACCTAGGGGCACTTTACCACTGAGTCATATTCCTAGCCCTTTAATTTTTTCTTTCTTTTCTTTTTTTTTTTTTTTTTTTTTTTTTGAGACAGGATCTCGTTAAATTGCTTAGGGCCTCACTAAACTGCTGAGGCTGGCCTTGAACTTGTAATCCTTCAGCTTCAGCCTCCCAAATTGATGGGTATACAGGCTTGTACCACCTCAACTGGCTGGATTCCTTCTTTGAACTCTTTCCTGTTCTCAACAGATCAGCATATTTATCTGTAAACACTTGTTAAAACCCCTGCTTTGTAGTACTTAGCAGGAAAAGAATGGATGGTCTGGGGTACAGTCCTAGGGGAAGGAATACCATTTATTTGTGATACACTACCAGCTAGTCCTGAATAAAAGATAGTCTCAAAGAACACAGTCCATGCAGCCAAAACTAGTTTAAAAATATTTTAAAGCTGGGTATAGTTATGCATTCTGTAGTCCTGCCTACTCAGGGTGTAAGGGTTCGGCGAACGTTGGAGGAAGAGACCACCAAGAGACTGACTCATGCAACAGCAAAAGGGGGTTTATTGAGGATCCAATCCAGCGCGCTGGCTCCAGGCTCACTCAAGACGGGAGAGCGGACAAGAGCCCCGAGCAGGGGTTGAGCAGTGCTTAAGTACACTTTTTTAGGGAGGGCAGGGACTTTACATACATCACAGTCTCCTTTAACAAATCACCATACACCGTGGGAAAATCAAACAACAATTCTTAAACATGATTAGTACATTCATTGGTGGGAACAGGTCGGGCGGGAGTGATAGGTCAATCCTAAGGAGGGAATACATTTAAACTGATTGGTTTGGGCTCTGAATGCCTACGTGCCAAACTGCACAGGGTCCAGGTTATTTAACAACTAAATGGTCAGTACCGAGCATTGTCTTAACTGCCTCAGGAATTTCAGGTTCTGTGTGCAGTTCAGAAACTTTACAATACCTAGTCCTTTACATTTTAACTCAGGCTTTGCAGCTTAGAAGCAGCTTTACCCTTTCAAGGGGTCTGAGAGAAGAGTATTACTTGAACCCAGAAGTTCAAGGCCAGCCTGGGTGACACAGCAAGACCTTGTCCAAAACACACACACACACACACACACACACACACACACACATAAATAAATAAATAAAGGTATGTGTCCAACTACAACTAAAATAAAATAAAATAAAATAAAATGGGCTGGGGATGTGGCTGAGTGGTTAAAGACTCCTGCATTCAATTACTGGTACCAAAAAAAAAAAAAAAAAGCTGTGTTTGCAAATGAATTTCTCAGTCTGCTTCTTTCTCATGTAAAGTTGATATTCTGAGCCCTCTTTTCACTTTGAACTCTTTTCTCTTCAGTTCAAGTCTCTTAAAAATACAAGTCTCTTAAAAATATTGTGAGTTTTCTATTCACAGTATTAAGGTTTACTCTACCAGACAAAAGCCATGCCTTAAAGTCTCAAAGATAATCCCCTTTCTTTCTTGGACTTGGAATCAAGAAATAATGCTCTTAAAATTATTGGAGTCTTTTTGTCAAGTTGGGAGTATCTATGAAGGATGGAACAGCAGCCACCTTGTGGATTATCCACCAACAGGCCCCACCCATCGAAGCCACCACAAGTCAGATTTTTTTCATAGAACTGGCTTGAAGTACAGAATCTCATATAAATTAGGGTCAGATATGAATAAGGCACCTTGATGTAGAGGACTGTAAATTAAACAGATAAGAATATTCTTCAATTTTACAGCTATTCTCTGAGTTAAGAGAACACCTGGTATTATTTTTACCTAGAGACCATACTTTACTTGAAATGTGCTGGATTTAATCTCTACCGTTAAGTCATTTCCTGCTGTGAGAGTTTTTGCTGGGAGAGTCTAGGGATTGAATCACCTTTATTCCAATTTTGGCTTATTTATACTCCCTCTAAATTATGCTTGAAAATTAAACAATTCTTTCTCTTCTTCCTCTTCCTTCTTTTGGTGGTACTAGGACTGAATCCAGGGGTGTTATGCCACTGAATTATATTCCCAGCCCTTTCTATTTTCTTTTCTTCTTTGTCTTCTTCTTCTTCTTCTTTTTTTATGGTGCTGATGATTGAACGTGAGGTCTTGTGCATGCTAGGCAAGTGCTCTACTACTAAGCCTACCCTTTCCTTTTTTATCTTTTATTTTGAGACAGGTTTTCTCTAAGTTGCTGAGGCCAGTCTTGAACTTGAAATCCTCCTCAGCCTCCCTAGCAGCTGGGATTACAGGCATGCACCACTATGCCTGGTTTCTTCCTCCTCCTCCTCCTCCTCCTCTTTTTTTTTTTTTTTTTTTTTGTGATACTGAGGATTGAACCCAAGGGTGCTTTACTACTGAGTTCTATGTATCCCTAGTCCTTTTTTTTAATTTTGTTTTTTATTTTTTTATTGTTGTAGGTGGACAACATACCTTTATTTGTTTAGTTTTTTTATGCAATGCTAAGGATTGAACCCAGTGCTTCACACATGCTAGGCAAGCACTCTGCCACTGCGCTTCATAGCCCATATCCCTAGTCCTTTAAAAAAAATTTTTTTTAAAGAGAGAGGGGGGGGAGAGAGAACTTTTTAATATTTATTTTTCAGTTTTCAGCAGACACAACATCTTTATTTTATTTTATGTCGTGCTGAGGATCGAACCCAGTGCCCCGCGCATGCCAGGCGAGCGTGTTATGGCTTGAGCCACATCCCCAGCCCCTTTTTAAAAATTTTTGAGTCTAGTTCTTGGTAAGTTTCTTAGGGCCTAGCTAAATTTCTGAGATTGGCCTTGAACTTGCCATCCTCCTGCCTCAGTCTCCCAAGTCACTTTCATTACAGGTGTGCAACACCATGCCTGTTTTCTTCTTTTTTAAAGATCTGATTTTATTTATTTGTATTGTTGTTGTTGTTGTTATTATTATTATTCTGGGGATTGAACACTGGGGCACTTTACCACTGAACTACATCCCCAAATCTTTTTACTTTTTATTTTGAGACAGAGTTTTGCCAAGTTGCTTAGGGCCTTGCCAGATTGCTGAGGCTGGCCTCAAACTTGCAATTGTCTCAGCCTCCTGAGTTGCTGGAATTACTATTTGTTACTTTTGAAAATTCTTATTTTTGAAGCTCTCAGAGAGGACAGTCTACATCTCAGCAACCTGTTCCTGGTGTTTTTCTTTGGCTTCCTTCATTCTCTTGGCCAAAAATTTGGCATTTCCTACAGTCTTATTCTTGTTTTTCTTAGTATACTGTTTTTCTTTCTTTCTTTCTTTCTTTTTTTTTTTAAGTGCTGGGGATTGAACCCAAGGCCTTGGGCTATGCAAGACAAGCGCTATACCAACTGAGCCATACCCCCAGCCCCTCAGGATACTGTTTCTTCAGAGCATTTGTATTGCAGGACATGTGGAGTAACAAGATGCTGAATCTTTGGTACTTTTTTCTTTTTTTAGGTACTGGGAATTGAACTCATGGGCACTGGGCCACTGATCCCCATCCCAGCCCTATTTTGTATTTTTTTTAGAGACAGGTCTCACTGAGTTGCTAAGCACCTGGACATTGCTGAGGCTGGCTTTGCTCCTGTGTCAGTCTTCCGGGCCGCTGGGATTACAGGCATGTGCCACTGCACCTGGCTGAACCAGTCCTTTATGATTTTTATTTTGAGACAGGGTCTTGCTAAATTTCTTAGGGCCTCTCTAAATTGCTGAGGCTGGTTTTGAAAGTCGCTGGGATTATAGTTGTGCACCACTGTGGCAGGAACAAAATAACTTGAATACAGATTCTCTAGCACCAGCATAGTTTCACATAATGATCACAGAAAATATGAGATAATGCTTATTATTAATTATTATCTGTAATATCTTTAATTAATTAATTAATTTTTTAATGTAGTGCTGAGGATAGAACCCAGGGCCTTGCACATGCCAGGTGAGCACTCTACCACTGAGCCACAACCTCAGCCCCATGTTTATTATTTTTTAAGATGCTCATTTTAGATTAATTGGTGACACAGCAAAACAAAACCAATATAATCTGTTAGATTCAAAAACTCTGGGAGCTGGGGTTGTGGCTCAGTGGTACAGTGCTTGCCTGGCACGTGGGTTCAAATCTCAGCAGCACATATAAATAAATGAGTAAAATAAAGATTCATCAACATCTAAAAAATATTTAGAAAAAAAAGCTTTGCTCTTTCCATGATATCAAACTGCTTTAAAATTTTTTTTGGGCTGGGCATGGTAGCATATGCCTGTAATCTCAGCAGCTTGGAAGGGTGAGACAGGAGGATCGAAAGTTCAAAGCCAGTCTCAGCAATGGTGAGGCACTAGACAACTCAGTGAGACCCTGTCTCTAAATAAAATACAAAAAGGGCTGGAGAGGTGGCTCAGTGGTTGAGTGCCCCTGAGTTCAATTCCTGGTACAAAAAAAAAAAAAAAAAAAAAATTTTTTTTTTGTTTGGATTTTTAAATACAGGGATTATGGAAAAAGTAGTTCGGTTATCCCTGTGATTAAAAAAGGTTTTGAAATACATTTAGTGCTTTCTGACACAGAGAGAAGGAGGAGTGTCATCTAGTGGTTAAGCTGAACTTTGAGAAGTAGGAGGATTTCTTTTTTGTCACTACCTGGGGTAAATTGAGTTAGCATGAAGAAATGAGAAGTTAAAATAGGTGTTTTTGCTGACTGGCAGACTTTGGCTGGAGTTGGGGAAGAAAAGAAGAGACACCAGAGCTGGCAGGCCAAGAAATGTCCTGACCTGATGAAGTGGGGTACCTCCAGGGATGTCACAGTGAGGGGTTGACTGTCTCTTTGCTTGCCCCTTCTCTTCGATTGGGCCATCTTTTTCTCTCCTCCCTTTGCCCTTAAACTCATTGACACATTTCACATTTCCTTCTTTTTCTGCTCTTTTCAAATCCTCTTTTCTTATAATAATCTTTTTTAACAATACAGTATATATGTGTGTATTAAGGAACTTTTTTTTTTTTTTTTTTGGTATGGGAGATTGAACCCAGGGGCACTTTATCACTGAGTTACATCCCCAGTCTTTTTTATTTTTTATTTTGATACAAGATTTTACTACATCACTTAGGCTGGCCAGGAACTTGCAATTTCCTACCTCAGCCTCCCAAATCTCTTGAGTTACAGATGTGTGCCACTGAACCTGGCGGCATTAAGGAATTTTGTTTGTTTGTTTGTGGTGCAGGGGATTGAACCCAGGACCTTGTGCATGCAAGGCAAGCACTCTACCAACTGAGCTATATTCCCAGCCCAGCATTAAGGAATTTTAAAAAGAGAAAATCACATCTCTTTTTAAAAACTCCTAGCAGTTTTTCTTCCTTCCATATTGCTCAGATTTGTTTACTGGAGAGGAGGCAGTGTTTTTGGTAATTAAATCAGATAGGAGTCACTGGCAATAATTATCCTAAGATGCTAGCATGGGGAGTAACCTTTATTTTATATGTGGAGAATCTAAGAGAATCAAAGAGCTCAAGTGACTAGTATGAATTGAATGGCTACATTCATAAGGACACTCTCCTAGGTTTGAATATTCTTTTAAGTGGCCATCCCATTCAGATTAGTAAAATGGGTGGCGTGATTTGCTGTGGTCCTCCCAGATTTCCTACTAGGCAAGCACAGAAACACCAGAAAGAGCATTACACCAGTCAAACCCTTCCTAAGATGTGAATTGACTCTCAACAGCTGGGAGTTAGCAAGAAAATGTTGCCTGACCCATTAATTTTTTAATTTTTACTTATACATGACAGTAGACTGTATTTTGACATACATACATGGAATATAACTTCCCATTCTTGTGCTTGTACATGATGTGGAGTTACACCGTTGTGTATTTATATATGAACATAGGAAAGTTATGTCGGATTCATTCTACTGTCTTTTGCATTCCCATCTGCCCTTCTTTCTCCCCATGCTCTCCCCAATCTGGTGAACCTCTACTCCCCCCCCCCTCCCCATTGTGATTCAGCATCCAGGTATCAGAGAGAACATTTGGCCTTTGGTTTTTGAGGCTTATTTTACTTAGCACAACAGCCTCCAGTTCCATCCATTTACTGGCTAATGCCATAATTCAATTCTTCTTCATGGTTGAGTAATATTCCATCGTGAATATGTATCACATTTTCTTTATCCATTCATCTGTTGAAGGGCACCTAGGTTGGTTCCACAGTTTAACTATTGTGAATTGAGCTGCTAAGAACATTGATGTGTGGCCACATCATTATAGTATGCTGATTTTAAGTCCTTTGGGTATATGCCTAGGAGTGGATAACTGGGTCAAATGGTGGTTACATTCTAGGTTTTCAGAGGAATCTCCCTACTGCTTTCAAGAGCGGTTGCACAAATTTGCAGTCCCACCAGCCGTATATGAGTGTATGTTTTTTCCTACATTGTTGTCAACATTTATTGTTACTTGTATTCTTGATAATTGCCATTGTGACTGGAGTGAGATGAAATCTCAGTGTAGTTTTAATTTGCATTTCTCTAATTGCTGGTGGTGTTGCACATTTTTTCACATATTTGTTGACCATTCATATTTCTTCTGCAAAGTGTTCAGTTCCTTTGCCCATTTATTGATTGGGTTTTTTCTCTTTTTTTTTGGTGTTGATTTTTTTTTTTTTATATATCCTGGGGGCTTAATGCTGTATATGCTTTGTAATGTTGTGAACAACCAATAAAAAAAAAAGAAAAAAAATGCTGTATATGAGGTGTAAGTAGTAAAGAGTTTCTCTCATTTTGTAGGCTCTCTCTTCGTGTTCTTGATTGTTTCCTATGTTGTGAGAAGCTTTTTAGTTTGATAAAATCCCATTTATTGATTTTTAAATTTTACTTCTTGTGCTTTAGGAACCTTGTCGGGAGAGATTTGGACCTATTTTTTTTCTTCTAGTAGGGGCAGTGACCTGTTGACTTATTAACTCACCTTAAAAACCATCTCTGTGGCTCCCAGAACCCACTACAGGGTAGACATCAATATGCAATTGCAAAATAATAAGAATGAACCAATTTCCATTAGAGGACCTTCCCTGCTTCCCCTCCTCTTCTTCATCCTTCCTAATTTTGGACGCAGCTAGCATTTGAAGCTCTGTCCGAGGCCTTTCGGGTCCTTGTTTGACCTCCCCAGACAGTGACACCATCCTGGGCAGGACCAGGGCTCCCCTTTTCAGTGCGGGACACAAGCCGGGCTGGATAGGCTGCTCACTCACCTCACCTCTCCAATTTTTCCTCTAGGTGGGCGCATTGTTTTGCGGGGTATGAAAGCACTGAAAATGGCCTAAACTGTCCTGGGAACCAACTACAGAGATTCGGGAGGGTGTTTACTGTCCAACTCCCAACGGGGCGGGTCAGCAGACGTGCCCGCCTGGCAGCCCAGCCCCAGGCAGTCCGCTGAGTGGGCGGGGCCGGCGGGGCCGGGGGGCGGGGCCTGCTGCGGTCAGGTGACACCGGGCGGGCGGCTGCGGCGGAGGGGCGGCAGAGTCGCTGAGGGGCCGACGCGCAGGCGGGGAGGTGTGGGGCAGTTCGGGCAGAAGGGCAGCAGCCATGGGGGGCTTGAAGGACGAGCTGCTTAAGGCCATCTGGCACGCCTTCACCGCGCTGGACTTGGACCACAGCGGCAAAGTTTCCAAATCCCAGCTCAAGGTGGGCGCCCTCGCCACCTCCAGGGTGGAAGCAGGACCCGGCGGGCGGCCGCGGCTAGGAGGGGCGGGCCGGGTGCGACCGAGAGGCCTCCGCGTGGCGGCGTGGGCCGAGACCGGGATTTGGCGTTTTCTGCTTCCTTTTCGCCTTCAGGGAGAGCCGTCGGGCGGGCGTGTTAGTTCCCGTGGGGCTCCCAGTGAGCTGCGAGGGGCTGGGATGGGGTCTGTGAGGGGCGAGTCTGATTCCCTGTTGGCGTGAGAGGCTTGGAAAGTTCTGGATTCTGAGATGGTGGTGGGTAGGGTCCTTTAGACGACTTTCCCAGAGTTTCCACCTTACTTGGCAAAGGACGGGACTTGCCCAGGGTCGCTGGGCAGGGCCCTTTGCAACCCACAGCTGCACACGGGGCAGTCCTTCAAACGACCAGCTGCACCTGCGCCGCCAGGGCAGTTGAGGGAGGGGGAAAACGCCCCAGAGCTCAGCCTCCACTGGTCGTCTGGGGAGGCTTGGGCGGTGAGGCAAGCTTTGTAACTTGTGAAGACCTCCCCACCCAGCGTCCTCAGAACTGGAACTAGCCGAGAGGGTGTGTTCTGACCCGCAGGGGGGGACTTTGTTCCGGGTGGGGGGTACTGATTCTTTCTGGCACCTTGCAAAAGCTATTGCTTTTGCCTTCATTTTTGTGGCTGCCAAAGACCTCCTCACTAAGAGTGTAAGGTATACATAAAGGGATACTTGTAAATTGAGTAACCCCAAGCAAGGAAAGTGGCACTCAGCCAGGAGAAATTGGCAGCTTCTTCAAAGTGTAAAATATGGAAACAGACAAGAAGATCCATTCACTGGCATTTTCAAATATACACATTTTGGATCTGAATGAGTAGTTAGCCTGTTCTGAGAATAAATTTCTGAAGATTGGGTTTGCTTTGTATATTTTGTGCAGTGATCAGGAAGTTCTTTTGAGTAATGGCTTTTTATGCCAGTAGGACTTAGCATTCTCCCTTGTCTTCCTTTTGCCAGCTTCTCTTTTACTCATGCATCGAATCATGGTTTGCAGCTCAAACACATGTTTTTTATTTTATTTTTTAAAAAACATTAGCACACAGTGAAATAGACTTTTTTGGTGTACAGCTCTATATTTTAACACGTGTAAAGATTGAATCCTATCACTATTACAACCAGATTTCATAGTTACATCATTAGTTCTCATGTTGCCCCACCCCCACCCCAACAGCTGGTAACCACTGGTCTGTTTTAGTTGCTATAGTTTTGTCTTTTCTATTGGATCCTACAATATGTAACTTTTAGAATGGGCTTCCTTTACTCACTATGTTTTACCTTGTTATCGCTAAGTAACATTCCATTGTATGGATGTACCACTGTTTACCTGTTCACTCTCCAAGATTTGTGTTATTTGCAGTTTTTGGTGATTATGAATAGAGTTGCCTTTTACTTTTTACTGTTTTTACGTTTACAACCACTATATTTAAAGTGTATTTGTTTTAGATAGTATGTTGCCGGGTCTTGTTTTTCATCCATTCTGACAACTGTCTTTTAATTGGTATATTTAGATTATTTCCACTTAATGTGATTATTGTTATTTGGTTTGTTTTTTTCCGTTTCTCTTTACCTTATATTATTTGAGTATATTTTATTATTCCTTTTTAAAAATATTTTTAGTCATGAATGGACACAATAACTTTTATTTTATTTATTTATTTTTATGCCGTGCTGAGGATTGAACCTAATGCCTCACACATGCTAGGCACATACTCTACCACTGAGCTATAACTCTAGCCCCTATTATTCCATTTTAATGCTGAGTTTTTAATTAATCTTTGTTTAGTTTTTTTTTTGTGGTTGCTGTAGAAGTTAACAACATACTTACCTAAACTTTCATAATCTATTCAGAATTCATAAAATCACTTTAAGAGGAATGTAGGAACTATATCACCATATATTTTGCTTTACACTCCCTTCTTTGTTATAATTGTCATGTTTATTAATTTACATACATTGATAACCATCAATGTTAAGTTTTTTTGCTTTCTATCAGCATTTATATTTTAAAGATCTTAAGAGAATAGTTTATTCTTTTTTTCCCAGATCACCCTCAGGTTTGTAGATATGATAGATGAAGCTTCTGAGATGTTTAGTGATTTGTCCAAAGTCACCGTTTTAAGTAGTCGTTAAGTGTGGAGCCAAGATTTTTACACTTTGAGTCAGTGTTTTCTTTCTTTCTTTTCCAATTTATGACATTAGTGCTGGGGATCAGTGGTAGAACGCTTACCTCATGGAGTTTGATCCTCAGCACTACATAAAAAGTGAATAAATAAATAAAAATAAAGGACACAAATGTCCATCTTCTTGGAAGAAATTCAAGCTGCTGCCAGTTGATGACATAAATGTTCTATTATTTTTGTTGTATTGCATTTAAAATTGTCTTTCTTGCTGTTTATAGAAACAGTGCTTAGGGTATTCTTTTTTCCTTTCCTTTTTTGGTACTGGGAATTGAACCCATGGGTGCTTAACCACTGAGCTACATCTCCTAGCCGAGTACTCTACCATGGAGCCACAACACTAGCCCCCATCTCTAGCCCTTTTTAAAGAAATATTTTAATTTTGAGATGGTGTCTCAAATTATGTAGAGCCTTGCTAGATTGCTGAGGCTGGCTTCGAACGCGGCAGTCCTTCTGCCTCAGTCTCCCCGGTCGTCATGCACCACCACACCTGGTCCCAGATGATTTTTTTAAATACATTTATTCTATTTATTCAGTTGTATGTGGTGCTGAGGATTGAACCCAGGGTCTCACATGTGCTAGGCAAGCACTCTACCGCTGAGCTATAGCCCCAGCCCCCCAGGGGATTCTTGACAGCAGGCTTGGGAGGAAGTATAAAAACCCCCCAGTTCACAGCTTTCAATCACAAGGTGTTGTTAACACATCTGTGCAGTTGTATTTTCTGTCTCCCTTGTCTACATAAGAGAATTTGAGATTAATGATTAATTCATTCATGTTCATCTTACAAATGTTTGTGGAATTGAAAATATTTTAAAATTTGTGTAAGTTTCACCTCCTCCTCCTCCTCTTCCTTCTCCTTCTGTACTGAGAATTAAACCCAGGGTGCTCTACCATAGAGGTATATCCCCTGTCCTTTTACATTTTTATTTTGAGACAGGGTTTTGCCAAGTTCCTTAGGCTGACTTTGATTTTGAAGTTCCCTTCCTTTAGCCTTCTGAGTATTCTTTTGGTGTTTAACTCTGAAGCTTGATGTTTCATTAACTAGGAGTGGAGTTTTTGCCTTGATTTGTTGATTCATTCATACAATAATCTTTGTGTTACTGGGGATTGAACCCAGGGGTACTCTACCACTGAACTACATCCCTAGCCCTTTCTTTTTTCATTTTGAGACAGGATCTCCCGAAATTGCCTAAGCTGTCCGTCAACGTGCAATCCTCCAGCCTTAGCTTTCTGCATAGCTGGGGTTACAACTTCCAGAATAGCTCTGGATTAATGTCATTAAGCCTGGCATTATTAACTTAATTTGATTGATAGATGCCAACTCATTATTTTATTGTCATATTGATTTGGTGTTATTTTGTTTGGCAGGCTTGGAATACAAAAGGCCACTAAACTTAAGTGATTAAGTTTTTTATAGTTGTATAGAGATCTTGAAGTAGTTGTCAGTAGGCTTACCCTGGGGAATGAAACCTCTAGAAGCACATTCTGTATTTGCATTTAAATTTATATTTGTGAATGTTCCTTTCTAGAACAAACTGTATAGGTTGTGTTATTCATTTTGAATGCAACCCTATTATTATATCTGATAACTGAAAGGAGATTGAAAACTACTGAGATTGAAACTTTTTTCAAAAAATATTTATTTTTTAGTTATAATTGGACACAATACCTTTATTTTATTTATTTACCTCACATTATTAGGTAAGCATTGAGCTACATACCCAGTCCCCCAGCCTTTTATATTTTTATTTTGAGATAGGATCTGGCTGAGTTGTCCAGGCTGGCCCTGAACTTGAGATCCTCCTGTGTCAGCCTCCTGAGTAGGTGGGATTGCAAGTGTGTACCACTGCACCCAACTATACATTTTTAATATATTTTTTTTTTATGGAGGGACAGATGTTGTTCCTTTTAGGTTATTTATTTATTTATTTATTTATTTTGAGAGAGAGAGAGAGAGAGAGAGAGAGAGAGAGAGAGAGAGAGAGAGAGAATTTTTTAATATTTATTTTTTAGTTTTCGGTGGACACAACATCTTTGTTTGTATGTGGTGCTGAGGAATGAACCCGGGCCGCACGCATGCCAGGCGAGCGCGCTACCGCTTGAGCCACATCCCCAGCCCCCTTTTAGGTTATGATATAAGTCTTTAACAGTCATAATAGGAATAGGTATAGGTTATATTATTTGAAGTAGAGGCAATAATTATTTTTTCTGCTCTTTAAAAATTATCTTCATATTATTTAGTACTTCAGTGGTATTGCTGAGAGTAAATCTCCAATGTTACTTAGAAATATTACATGCAATTCCATGAAGATAGAATAATGAAAGTTATTATTTAAACAAATTTATATTTAAAAGGAACTTTTTGAACAGTTCATATATACACATGGTTTAAAATTAAAAACATTCAAAAGGGCATTTACAAAAGTGGAAAGTAAGTTTTTCCTAATCCTTAGCCACACTAGTCCTTGCCCTTGGGGGGTAAATATTATTTTCATTTTCTTATATTCCTTCCAGAGATCACAATGTGCCTTAAAGTTAATTCTCTTATAGTTAGTGTTTTCATCTTAAATATGGCAAACTCTAGTGATATTTTTGCAACTTATAACTTTACTTTGCAATTGTGGTTGGAATGTGAATTACATGTCAGGGCTGGAAGTGTCTTGAAATAAACTTATTGGCTCTGCATTTTTATCCTGGTTTTAGAAACAGCTTTTTTAAAAAAATTGTACCTTTCTGGTTTTAAAAGGCTTACAACTAGTGAGGATCTAAATGGAAACAATTTTTAGAGGAACAATGTGGGTAGTTTGAGGCTTTATTATTTTCTTTTTTAAAAAAAATTTTTTAGTTGTAGACAAACACAATACCTTTATTTTATTTATTTGTCTTTATGTGGTGCTGAGGATGAACCCAGGGCCTCACATATGCAAGGCAAATGGGCTACCAACTGAGCTACAACACCAGCCCTATATTATTTTCTTAATGATAGTTTTTCAATAAAATCTTTTTTTTTTTTTTGACAGAATGCGCTTACTTTTATTTATTTATTTATTTCTGTTTTGTTTTGTAATGTGGTGCTAAGGAACAAACCCAGTGCTTCACACATGTTACGAGCACTTTGCCACTAAGCCACAGCTCTAGCCCCTTAGCTAAATCGGTTTTTTAAATATATATTTTTTAGTTGTTGTTGGACCTTTATTTACTTATATGCAGTGCTGAGAATCGAACTCAGTGCCTCACACATGCTAGGCAAGTGCTCTTCCAATGAGCCATAACTCCAACCCTCAATTAAATCTTTTTTATTCATTATCTTGTAATTGGTTTGCATATCTTTGAATAATATCTTGTATTCTGTTCCCATGGTGGCATTTTGCCTTAAAAGTTTTAACCTTGCTAGTTACAAAAGTAATTGAGTGAGGCCAGTAGTCAGCTAAAATATAAGGGAAGTAAATTGTAAAAAGGGCTTTTATTGTGTGGAACACAATGTACAAAGATGTGGTTAATTCTTATGAATTTGGCATGTACAGTTTTTTCTCTAATCTTTTGTGTTATGTTTCTGTTAACCCCTGTGGTAAAAGTTGTTTCTGTTTAGGAATAAGAAAATCTTATTTAAAAAATGGGTTAGACAAGTGTGGTGGCACATGATTGTAATTCTAGTGACTTGGGAGACTGAGGCAGGAGGATTGCAAGGTGAAGGGCAGCCTGGGCAAATTTAGTGATACCCTGTCTTAAAATAAAAAGGGTTAGGAGGCTGGGGATGTAGCCCAGTGGTGAAGTGTCCCTGAGTTCAACTCCAGCACTAAAACAAAAAATGGGGTCAGGGGATCAGAGTGATGAGTAAACTAATAAAATCTTTGTAAATATTTTTCACATTTCACCCAAAGTATGCAGCCCATCAGGCATTTAAAAATCTTAAAAATGGTGATATTTCTGTTTTCTGTTTCTTGCTAGCTAGAAGCTTTTCAGTGAGATAACTTGGAAAATTTTGGGTTTATTTTGGAAATATATGTAAATTTGTGTCTTATTAAAGATAACATGTAGACCATGAAGACCTTTTTTTGGTGTTGGCCCTTTATCTCTCTCTCTCTCTCTCTTTTTTTTTTTTTTTTGGTACCAGGGATTGAACTCAGGGGCACTTGATCACTGAGCCACATCCCAGGCCTATTTTGAATTTTATTTAGAGACACAGTCTCACTGAGTTGCTTAGTGCCTCACTTTTTGCAGAGGCTGGCTTTGAATTTGCAATAATCCTGTCTCAGCCTCCTGAGTCTCTGGGATTACAGGTCTTCGCCTTCATGCCTGGCTGGCCCTTCATCTTAATAGCTAATGCATTTCTTCTTGCTTTCTTTTCTTTTCTTTTCTTTCCATCCCAAGCCCTTTTTTATTTTTTGAGACAGGATCTTGCTAAGATTCTTAGGGGCTTGCTAAATTGCTGAGGCTGGTCTTGAAATTTTTTTTTTAGTTGTTGTTGGACCTTTATTTACTTACAGTCTCCCCTGAACCTCTGGGATTACAGATGTGTGCCACTGTGCCTGGTTAGCCAGTATATTTCTGATCTTATGATCCAGATCTCTAAACTTCTCTGATCCCCTCTTTGTATTTCCTTTGGGTTTGACCATAGTCAGAGGTACAGGTAATGGACCTAGAGATGGGAGAGGCTTTGGGTGGCTTTTTCCCACTTGATGCATTTGCCATTGCTAATTTTGTATTTCTCATTCCCTCCTAGAGTTACGATTTACAGGACCTTTCTGCCATCAGTGATAATTAGCACATCAAAACTCAACAGAGAACTTCTATTTGTCTTCTCCCTCCCTCTTTTGCATGTCTGTGTTCCCTCCCTTCCCACAGCCTGAGCAGAGGGTAGCGCTTTGCCTCAGCTTCCTTTACCTTCCCTAAGGCTGCATTTCATAAGATAAAGGACTTTCTTCCCTACCTTCTGCCTTATTTTCTTCTTCTCTTCTCACATCCAAGTTCCTATTTTTTTATTTTTATTTTTTTTTTGAAACAGGAACTTGTTATGTTGCCCAGGTTGTCTTTGAACTCCTGGGCTCTATCGGTCCTCTTGCCTCCTGTCTCAGCCTCCTAAATAGCTAGGATTATAGGTGTGTGCCACAGTTTTGCATTCCTCTTTTTACTCCTAGTCTTTGTGTACTTGAAACTGCATTTCTCAGCAATTAAGGGAAAAGTGTTTCAGAGAAAATCTGCATATACTTGAATTTCATTTAAGAGGATATTGTGATTAAGAAGTAGATTTCTGTAATATTAAAAAAACTATTTTTTTCATCTTTAGTCTTTTCTATGCCTTGTGTACTCTTTGATTCTTTAAGAAAAATTAGTTTTACAGTATGTAATTTGGACCAGAAGAGTGGTATGTATGAGCATGGTGTACCAGCCAGAAGTGACACTCATTGTTATAAAAGTTGTTCTGGGCATAGGGACAATGCTGAGTGATATTACACTTCACTGAAAAGGCAGCTTTGGGAGGAGGGGACACTATCTGCTTTCCAGGAAGCACATCCCCATCTTCTTTCTGTTGATAGGGTAATGGATTCTCAGCCCGATAGCTGTTACACTGGAATTGAGAGCTAGAGCTGGTGGGTAGCTGACTCAGGTCTCATTGATGATCTGAGAAATGCTGTTTGGTAACAGGACAATAGACTGTTAATAGATTGGATTAGATTGGAATTCTGAGGTCCTTTACCTGGGTGACTTTGGGAAACTTACTTTCTTGTATTTTAATATTAAGTGCTCTGGTGTGTACCTGTCATACCATCTTACTAAGGAGGCCAAGGCAGGAGGATTGCAAATTCAAGGGCAGCCTAGGGAATTTAGTGAGAACCTGTCTCAAAATTGAAAAAATAAATAAAGAAGGGATGGGATGTAGCTTAGTGGTAGAGTGCTCCTGGGTTCAATTGTTCAATCTCCAATACCACCACCAAAAAAGCTTATCTATTAAATGGGATTGGTAAGATATACAAAAGTTCTCCTCTTATCCGTGGTTCTGAACTGTGGTCCAAAAATATCAAATGGAAGATTCCAGAAATAATTCATAAGGTTTATATTTATTTAATTATTTTTAATACTGGGGATTGAACCAAGGGGCATTTAATCACTGAACCACATCCCCAGCCCTTTAAAAATTTCTTAAATTTTTTTTAATATTTATTTTTTAGTTTTTTTTAGGTGGACACAATATCTTTATTTTTTATTTTTATGTGGTACTGAGGATTGAACCCAGTGCCCTGCGCATGCGAGGTGAGTGCGCTACCACTTGAGCCACATTGCCAGCCCAAAAAAATTTCTTAAATTTTAGTAAAAATTTTTAATTTTAATTTTGCTAAATTGCTTATGGCCTCACTAAGTTGCTGGGACTGGCTTTGAACTTGTGATTTTCCTACCTCAACTTCCTCAGTCTCCTGACTCGCTGAGATTACAGGCATGTGCCATCACACACAGCCATAAATTTTAAATAACTTTTATTATAGTATGTTGTTAAAATGCCTAATTTATTTTAAATTTTATAATAGATATTTTTTTTTTAAGGAAAAGATATATACAGGGTTTGGTACCATCCGCAGTTTCAGGCATTCTTTTGGGGGAGTCTTAGAACATATCCGAGTGGATAAGGTGGGGGCCATACTGTATAACAGTGGATAAGCTTACATGAATAGAATGCACAACTTTAATGTGTGACAACAGAAATTATATTTACTTATTTCTTACCAAAATTGATGTTGAAGAAGATTAATCCATGAAATGGCGTATGAATTTGAAGATGTTTGTCACTCTGTTAGTCACTCTGGGAAGGAAAAAATGTGCAGCAGTATCTTTTACAGAGAGCTCCCTCAGTAGAGAGAGAAGTTGTCATTGGCTGGGGCTGTATTAGATCCAGAAAGAGGGAAAACTAAAAAAAGGAGGTACAAGACTAAGAGATTTTATAGTTTTATTGTTAAGGGAATGGTGATACTAAAGTTGGAATCAGGGAGGAACACCTGTTTTGGAGAAAAAAGTGAGTTATCCTTTGGTTTTGGATGTGAGACAGATTTAGAATGGAAATCTCTAGTATTGGTTAGTGATGTAAACCAGTGCTTGTTTCAGAGGTCAAGATCAGAAAGAGATAGGAGAGTCATTAGAATGCAGATGACTTAAAGTTTTCAGAATAAAAAACACTTTCTAAGAAGAAAGAAAGAATTCAGATCTGAAAACTAGGTTTCAGGACCAGATTTGAAAGGGGAAAGGAGTAGGATGTAATCCCATAAAGGCATCTTTGAAGAATTTTTTGTTGTTGTTAACATGGCATCTTTGAAGAATGTCATAGCACCAAAAATATCTTAAGAGGATGGACATGGTGGCACACACCTGTAATCCCAGCAGATTGGGAGGATGAGGCAGTAGGATTGCAAGTTCAAAGCCAGATTCAGCAATTTAGTGAGACCCTGTCTCAAAATAAAGAATAAAAAATAAAAAAGGGCTGGAGATGTGGCTCAGGAGTTAAGCACCCTTGGGTTCAATAAAAAAAAAAAGTCCAAGAGGACTGGGTGAATTAGACTACCAAGTACCAGAAACCTGGGAGAATGACTTGGCTAGAAGGTGTGTGTCCTAGCTTGGCTTCTCTAGGAAATGGATGCTGAGACAGTGTTAGGAGTAAAAAAATGTCATTGGGAAGAAACTCCTGTGCATATGGGAGAATAAGCAGGATTGGGAAAAGCAGCTGTCAAACCATACTACAGTTCTTGGCAATACCAGGAGCTCTGGTACAGACTGCCTGTTAGGGGAATACCATGTTGGGGATAAGTAATGCTCAACCGTTGGCTGCGGACTCTGAAGGTAGCTTAAGGCTGTCATCTTTCTATTATTTTAGCTGGGCAGCAATTCCTTTCCTTTCTTTCTTTTTAATTTTTTTAAAAAGATAATCTATTTGTTAATATTTGACACAAATTCAATTAAAAACAACAAAAACTACTGGTCAAACAAAACAAATCTGCAGGCTCAATTTTATAGCTTGTCTTAGGCAAATGGGTCATTTTCAGCTTCTTTTCTAAAAGTTAATTTTCATTTAGTTATATATTTAGATATGAGTAAGGTATTTTTCCAATTTTTTAAAAGTGCTTAAGTTAAACTAGAGGGAGAATGTATTGGAGATGAATCATTTTAGAGCAATGATTGCTACTTATGGTGGAAGCAGTTATGCTAGATTGTTGGGGGAAGGCCAAAAATAAAATTATTTCCTCACAGAAAATATGTTCAAGACTGTGTTAGGGTCACTGTCCCATAGTTGGAAATGTATTGTGGCTTCTCTGTCCAAAAGGATAGCCACTAGCTGCGTGTGAATGTTGAGTACTTGAAATGTGGCTAGTATAATGAATCAATTTTTTTTTTTTCGTATTTGGGAATTCCCTCTCTCTCTTTTTCTCTCTTTTTTATAGAGCTTTATGGATATACATGGTAGTTGGGTTCATCCCAATAAATTCATATGTGCATGGAAATTGATTTCAGATAATGATTCCTTCCCCTTGATTTCTAGAGTGATTTGAGTATTGAAGCTCTTATCCTTTTTTTTAATATATATATTTTTAGTTGTAGTTGGACACAATGCCTTTATTTTATTTATTTATTTTTATGTGGTGCTGAGGATTGAACCCAGGGCCTCACACGTGCTAAACGCTAAACGAGCGCTCTACTGCTGAGCCACAACCCCTACCCTTTTTTGTTTATGTATCTTTTTGGGGGTGGGTACTGGGGATTGAATTTAGGAGTGCTTAACCACTGAGCTACACGCTTAGCCCCCTTTTATTCTTTGAGACAGGGTCTTGCTAAGTTGCCTAAGGTCTCTCTAAGTTGTTGAGGCTGGTCTTGAACTTTTGATCCTCCTGCCTCAGCTCCCCAAATTACTGGGATTATAGGCATGTGCCACTGTGCTGGAACCTGTATCTTTCTTAAAAAGAAACTAAAATTTTTATGTGATTAAATTTACCAGTATTTTCTGTTAAGTTCTGAAGAGGACAAGTTGATGGTGTCAAAAATGATTTAATTAAAGTGATTCAGTGGTGGCATATGCCTGTAATCCCAGTGGTTTGGGAAGCTAAGGCAAGAGGATCTTGAGTTCACAGCCAGCCTCAGCAAAAGAGAGGTGCTAAGCAACTCACTGAGACCCTGTCTCTAAATAAAATACAAAATGGGGCTGGATATGTGGCTCACTGGTCGAGTACTCATGAGTTCAATCCCCAGTACCAAAAAAAAAAAAAAAAAAAAAAGGTTCAGTTAGAATGTTATCCAGTTCAGTGGCATATACTCCATGGACAACATCACAACAGATGGTTTTGGATGAGATGTCCTACCTTAATCTGTCTTTAAGTATCATGTTTCTACTGAGTCCTCCTTAAACCCATACTCTATGTTATTTAGGATACAGAAGAAAAAGAGTAGGTAGAGTATCTTTTCCTAAACTGCATTTAGGTATTTGAGATACCACTAGTAAGAAACAGAATTAAATGCTGAGTTTATTGGGCCAGATGGGTTAGTGAAGTTTTCCTTGAGGTTATGAGAATCACCTAATCCTGAAGGATATGACTAGGCAGAAGGGCATCACTGTGGAGCAGAGTTCTAGTCCCTGGCCCTGGTCTTTTTTAACTGTGAGGTAAGGAGATAGGAGTAGGATATTTTCTAAGATGGTTCTCATTAAAGAATTATGGTTTTACTATTGAACAAATTTTTAGAAAGAACTGATTTAGCATTTATTGAAAGCCTTAAGGATACTGTACAGGATGCTAGGGGCTGTGAGCATGCAACAATGGCCTAGTCTTAGGGATTTGACTCTCGTGTGTGGAAGTATAACACAAGACGTACAGATGGCTTGGGAAACAGAGTAGGGAGAGACCCTTTTGGTTTTGTGTGGTGAAGGATTCAGAGTGAGAAGGCATGTATGTGAGGCAGAAATGGAGCCCTTGCTCAGGACCCAGCAGAGGAAGTGGCATGGTGTAGGGTTTGCTTGGGGTTTTATGAGGAAGCTTCTTTGACTAGATTTGTACTGTTGGTGCAAAGGGGAAGGAAAAACTAAAGGATAGAAAAGTAAAGGGAGCTGGCATGTGGATTGACTTAAACATGAAGCTCAGATACTTTCTTAGCTTCTACTTCTATAGGCTTTTGATGACTTTAGGCGAGGAGATAACATGATGTAAGCAGCACTTGAAGATTTATTTGTTAATTGTCTAGGATGATAATTGATTAACATTCAGGGATTGAGATAGGGCAGTGTAACAGTGATTGAGATTTTTGAGGATGACTAGAGTAAATGTAATTTAAGAGGAAGCAAGCAAAATGTAAGCAGTGACAAGCAGGACTAAAGGATGTTGTCAGGAAGGTGGGAAATGACTCCATGTGGAAAGGGGTAGGACTTCTAGTAGACAATGCTCCTACTGCTGGGCATAGCAGTTGTAGGAAATTGGTCATTCTGGCTCATTGTTAGGAATAATTTTCTGGTAATTTGCCATTAGCTTCAAATTTTGTAAATTGAGAGGACTTTTTGTATTTTAAAAAACGATTGTCCGTTATGAATTGTAAACATAATTCTACAGAATTGTGTTAGTTCAGATAAGTGTGTTGGAATAGAGATCCCCACACCCATTTTTTCAGTGTTAAATCTTGCCCATTACACACATCCTGTACAGGGAAACGATGTGACTGGAGGGCACATTTCAAAGAACCTTTTAAAATCTAGACATCTTTGGGAGATAGGAGGGTGAACATTAAGCTCATGTGTGTTAAAACACTATTTAGTCATTTACTATCCTTGATTTCATTTTCATGAGAGCAGGGCAAAATGCTTAAAAAGGGTAAATGGCAAACCACTGAACAACAGCAGACCACAGTAGGAGGGCTCATGCAGCCAGTTAGTCATCTCTTGTCAGCAGAGGCCCTGCAAGGGCAACACTAGACTGCCATTGAAGGAATGGGAGAGATGAGTTTCTGGCGTGGATATGGATCTTTATTGTGTAACAATAGTTTATTCTTCAAATCAGGGGAATGAGCAGAATTGCTTAGAAATCATGTGGGTGCTGGAAGAATGGCCTTTGGAAGAACAGGCATTTAAAGTGGGATAAGTTCAGCTTTTTAAAGAAACTTGCAAACACCCTGATTACAGTGATTTAGTGGCAGTCCTTTTACAAATTAAGAACTCATAGTCCTCTTTCTTTCTGATTGATTTTGTCTTGATCTGTTTTTCTGGCTTCCTCATTTGGGGAAAGGGCTATTGCCAGAGGCTGGTGTTGGGAGTCAAGGGCTCCCAGAGAAAAAAATGTTGTGGTATTCTATAGATTTTTAGGCGTGAGTAGTTCTTTTTTTTTTTTTTTTTTTTGGCTGGGTGGGGTGGGGGTGATTTACTGGGGATTGAACTCAGGGGCACTGGACCACGGAGCTACATTCCTAGCCCTATTTTGTATTTTATTTAGAGACAGGGTCTCACTGAGTTGCTTAGCACCTTGCTTTTGCTGAGTCTGGCTTTGAAATCATGATCTCCTGCCTCAGCCTCCCAAGCTGCTGGATTACAGGCATGCACCACCTTGCCCAATGTGTGTGTAGTTCTTTAACACAGGATTTAACTTGGCTCTGCTGAAGAGTACCAGTCATCTTTTTGGGTGCTGGGAAAGCAACGGATGGAACTGGGGTAGCCCCAGCTCCTCCAGCAATTTGGACATAATGTGCTTGCCTATTCAGAGTCATGTTTGTAGGGGTTGGGGCTGTTTTTCCAGAGAACTAAGGTAGCACAGCATGGAAAGGATACCAGAGTGAGAAAATTGCATCTAATCCCAGTTTTACAACTCATAAACTCTTATGGTGTGAGTCTACTCTAAAAAGCACAGGTTGCAGGTATAAGCTTATGGAACTTATTCATTTAAATTCTGGCCATCAAAATTTTGGTACTTTTTTTTTTAAATTTAAAAAACCTGAGATTATGTCTAGGCTTATAAATATCTGGTAAAAAGTTTTAAAGAAAACACACTAATTTTGTTTCTGTTTTTATCTCATTCAATTTGTTATTTTGTTTTAAAGACTACTTCCTTTTTCTAGGCCTACTGATAAAAGCTATAACAAAGCTGGACTACTCATCTTAATTATAGTGCTCTGCATTTCTCCTGAATTGAGTTTGGGTTGATAGTTAAAGGTTGAGCTTTTTTTTCCTCCAAATTTTGGACATAAGCCCATCTCCTCATTTTATAGTGAGCATATAGAGCATATGTGGTGGTCCATAGTTGTGCCAGGACAGGATTTCAGGTCTTTTCCTCTAGGGTGTGCTTGTTATTATATGTGCTGCCTCCCCACAGATTGCAAGTAAATGTGATTAAGAAAATTATAACTGAATTTAGCCATCCTTGTATTTAGCAAGAATACTGTTTAATTGCCCATTGCTGAAGTCTAGAGTTCAAATTTGAATCTTCTTTAGTAGGATCATTGAATCAAATTAATCACCTCCAACTACAGAGAGCCTTGCTATTGACTTTGGATAACTGAAAGCATTACATTCCTTATTATTAGAGAGTGTGGATTAGGGATTGTAAAACCTAAGTTCTGATCTCAGCTCTGCTCATTAACCGTAGTCAAGAAAAATATATTTAACTCTTCAAGCTAGTACTCTCTATTTATGAGAACTGTGACAACATGGCATCCAAGGGTCCTGCTAGGACTTTAGTTGGAGCATCTGTGAAGCCCAAAGGCAGAGGACAGGGTAATCGTGGAGAAATTGTTGTTTTCTTTTTGTTTCCTGAGAACTTTGCCTGAAACAACTACTTTTTCATTTTATCCCCCTTTCTGTTCAGTTGCCTCTATTCCTGTCCAAAAGCTATCCTTACAGCCCTAGATTACATCTCTCTTCTATTTCTCCCTTTTCTAAACTCATGTGTTGCCCTTAGATCTCACTTATCCATCAATTATGGCACAGTGTTGTGGATTATGCCTTCCTTTTATACTTTGTCTTTAGGGAGTAAGTTATTGTAGAAGAATAGACTGTGAAGATACATAGATTTGGCTATGTGATCCTTGGCAGGCTGATTAAAAATATGTATGTTCAGTTTTTTAAAAATTTATTTTTTTTGGTACTGCGAATGAACCCAGAGGCATTTAACCACTGAGCCAAATCCCCAGCCCAAATTGTTCTGAGAGAGGGTCTGTCTAAATTACTTAGGGCCTTGCTAAATTGTTGAGGCTGACTTTGAACTTGAGATCCTGCTGCTTCAGCCTCCTGAGCATCTGGGATTACAGGTATGCACCACTGTACCTGGTTAGTTTTTTTTTTTTTTTTTTTTTGGTGTGTGGGGGCTATGATGGAGATTAAGTCAGGGTCTTGTTCATGCTGTACACTGGACTATACCCTCAGCCTAGGTAGAGCATTCTTTAATATGTAATTTTTTTGAATAAGATGGGGAGATGCAGTGAAAAGTTGTCTTTACCTTTGGTTTCCCATCAATTAAGGCCTTCTCCTTGCAGTTAAGTTTCTTTCTTTCTTTCTTTTTTTTTTTTATAACTCCTTCCACAATTTACTTTTCCTCCTTTTTCTTTTACACAAAAGATGGCATACTGTATATTCTCATAATTTATCTTGGGGAATCTTTTCATATCAGTACATAGCCATCTTCCTTATGGTTTTTAATGTTTTATGAATGTAACATAGATTAGCCAGTGGTTGGGAATTTTTACTTAGTAAAGTCCCAGATGATTTTATAATTTGAATGACCTTTTATCTTCAGCTGAGAAATATGCTCTTCATTTCTCTAAAACTTATTTTTCCAATAGTACTTTACAATTTTTCAGCACTTTACATTCTTGAAATTGATCTCCACAAAACCTCTTAGGGGCAGGTAATTACCAGAAAGGTTTTACTAGGTAAATAGAGAGGAAAAAAAAATATGTACCTTTTGGGATTTTGTTGACTGTGTGTAAGATTCTTCATTAAAATCCTTTTCATATGTTCTACTGGCAAACACAACCTGCTTTGTAGGGACTGAGAAAAGTCTTCATTACTACATTTATAATAAGTGGTAAATTTACTTCCTTTACTTTATTTACTTCCTTAAAACCAATAGAGCATGTAGAAAAGGATGTGCACCTAAATGAAGCTTTGAGAAACAACCAATTTAGAAAAAAGGTATTCAAATGTTCTTTTTATAGATTAAAATTTTTAATCTTTAAAAATTGTACTGAAATATGTATATGCAGAAAAGAATGACTTGCTTCATGGAATCGAAAGTGTTTACTGAGATGAATGTGGCTTCTTAAGTAGTTAAATATGTAATATTGAGAAAAATAGGGTATATTTTAATCTGGGATTTGACATGGGATTTGACATCTAGGAAGTTTCTGGGTTAAAGACATTGTAGCCTTACATATGTAATTTGACCTGTTTAGAATGTACAAATGAAATGGAAGGGACTTAAGTTTTGTTTTTAAATTTTCATTAAGTAGAAAATTTCATGAGATAACTCAAACTGCTAATCCTACTGCCTGAATGTTGAAGTATGCACTTAGGTTATTGCAAGACCAGTAGTAGTCTTATGATTTTTGCTGTAGAAAGCAAATGTTCTATAAAGTGTTTTTCAACCAGTTTAGTGGCTTCAGAGATTTTTTATGAAAACATATTAATTGTACATATTAAAGGGGTTTGGTGTGATATTTGCATACATGCACACAGAATGCACTGATCAAATCCAGCTGCCTTTTTTTCCACACCCTTTTCCCCTGCCCATCTCTAGTAATCACCATACCTGAGATAGTTTTCTATTTCTAAACCACACTCTTGATTTCTTTCTTTTATATTTGTGTTCTTTTGTGCTTATGCTGAAACTTGGCCTAGAGACATAGAATTTTAGAGATATTTGGACACTTAAGAGATTACAAGTTAGTATTTGGTATATTTGTATATTAATTTATTCTTTCTGTTGAATATATGAACAAACTGAAGCCCAGAGAAGTTGTGATTTGTCCAGCTCAGCTTCCTTATTCAGAACACCTGGCTATATCTGCCCAGTATCCAATTCCTTCTCTAAATAAACTTATGCTGATCTACATAATTTTGAACACCATTTACCTCCTCCCTTTCTTTTTAATGTTAATAAAAGACAATAAGAATTGTATTCATAGACCTTGCATGGAACATTGCTAATATAGGAATGTAAAATAGACTTGCTTGAGGTAAACCAAAACTGGGGAGGAATGAGAGAGATTCATGTGTAATAAGTAGGGGGCTGGCAGCTGAGCAGTACTTACCTTGAATTTGCTGCTTTATTCTTTCTCTTTTTGGTACTGAGAATTGAACCCAGGGGACACTGAGCCACATCCTTAGCCCCCTTTAAAAACAAAAATGTTCTATTTTGGTTGCTTAGGGCTTTGCTAAATTGCTGAGGCTGGCCTTGAATTTTCAGTTCTCCTGCCTCAGTCTCCTGAGTTGCTGGGGTTACAAGTGTGTGCCATTGTGCCTGGCTTGCTGGCATATTCTTGGTCTTTCTCTGCCTAGGGCAGGGAACTATGTGTTGTGTTCATACAATGGAAGTGTCACATAGTGATTTAGTGGGTGCTTTTAAACTACTATTTTTTTTTCCCTTTAGGTCCTTTCCCATAACTTGTGCACAGTTCTGAAGGTTCCACATGATCCTGTTGCCCTTGAGGAGCACTTCAGGGATGATGATGAAGGGCCTGTCTCCAACCAGGGTTACATGCCATATTTAAACAAGTTCATTTTGGAAAAGGTAAGATTCTTAACCTTTTCTTGCTTTCACTTGCGTTTGATGTACCAAGTGGGTCCCAGAGCCCCTTTTTGGTGAGTTTAATATATAATATACATATTATACAATAAACTTTTTATCCCAGCTATTTCAGGGTACCCCCTGAATGTGTCTTCTGGGTTATATTCTAAGTAGGATGCTATAAAAACCTATCATGGGGGCTGGGGTTGTGGCTCAGTGGTAGAGCGCTTGCCTAGCATGCGTGAGGCATTGGGTTCGATTCTTAGCACCATATACAAATAAATAAATAAAAAAAAGGTCCATCAACATCTAAAAAAAAAACTATCATGTTTTTGGAAGCCATATGTAATCTATTGATATTTGCTGCCATGTTCAATTTTTCCTTTGGATCTGATCATTAATAATTTATACATAAAAGTGTTGAAGAAAAATTTTTTTGATACTGGAGTTGAATCCAGGGGCACTTAACCACTGAGCCATATTCCCAGCCTTTTATAAATTTCAAGATAAGGTCTTGTTGAGTTGCTTAAGGCCTTGCTAAGTTGTTGAGGCTGGCATTGAACATGTGATCCTCCTGCCTCAGCCTCTTGGGTCACTGGAATTACAGAAGTGTGCCACTGTGTCTGGCCTCTCATTTTTGATTCCTTGACATACCATGTTCTAAGTTCCTCAGAGATATTTTTATGGGATCACATCCTGTCCCTCTTTCCCTCCTAATCTAGACATTTCCCAAAACCTAGTTCAGCTCTGAGTTCTTTCTCCTTTACTCTCTTCTTAGAAAGTGCTTTTATTCTGAATCCTTGTGAAAGTATTGCATTTTTAAAAACTTTAAATGAAATGTATTTTTTAACTGATATGTGAAAACAAAAATTGTACATATTTCTGGGATATCATGTGATGTTTCCTTATGTGTATACATTATATGATGTTTAAATTGGGATAAAATCATCTTTCCAATATTTATTACTTCCTTATAGTAAAAACTTCACAATCTCTTCTTACAGCTTTTAGAAATATACAGTGCATTATCATTATCTCTAGTCACCCTACTGTATAATAGCGCACCAGAACTTCTTACTCCTGACTATAACTTAGTACCTGTTGATAACTTTTCCCCATCCTTCCCTCCCAAGTGTTGAATTTAATGCATGAAAAGAGTAAAATAATGTAAACTGATGGTATATTTAAATACTTTTAAAAATTGGTGATTGAAATGTTGTGAAAGTACGTTTACTATGAAATAAATATATAATACAGAAATATATAGAATAAAAAGTGAATTAAAAAAAATCTTTCCAGTCATTCTCCAGGAATAACCATTCTTAACAGTTTGGTGAATATCTTTGTAGAGCTTTTTAAAATTACATGCAAGCTGGTTATGGTAGTCTATGCCTATAATCCCAACAGCTCTGGAGGCTAAGATAGGAGGATTGCAAGTTTAAGGCCAGCCTCAGCAACCTAGCAAGGCCCTAAGAAATTTAGCCATACCCTGTCTCAAAAAATAAAATAAAATAAAATAAAAAGGGCTGGGGATATTTCTTGGTATTAAATGCGCCCTGGGTTCAATCCCTGGTACAAAAATTAAAAAAAAAAAAAAAAAAAAGAAAAAAGATAAAAAAGGGTTGAAGATGTATGTAGCTCAGTGGTAGAGCACCCTGGGTTCAATCTTCAGTATCAATAAAGATATAGATAGGTAGATGGATAAATAAATCATGGGTTTGGGTAGTGCATGCCTCTAATTTCTGCAGCTAGGGAGGCTGAGGCAGAAAGATCATAAATTTCAAGCCAGTTTTGGCTATTTATTGATTGATTTGTTTTTGGTATTGGGGTTGAACCCAGAGGCACTTAGCCACTGAATCACATCCTCAGCCCATTTTTATTTTTTATTTTGAAACAGGGTTTTGCTAAGTTGCTCTGGGCTCGTTAAATTGCTGAGATTGGCCTTGAACTTGTGATTCTCCTGCCGTAGCCTCCAGTTGCAGCAATTACAGATCTGAGCCACTATGCCTGGCTATATGTGGTGTTTTGTTTTCTATATCAAGAATCATATGTGTGGTTCTGCAATGTATCTTTTTTACTGAACAATACATTAGTGTCATTGTCATCTCCATATCGTGTACATTTAGTTTAGCTATGACAGTAATATTCATATCAAAAGTTAGGGAATTCTTAGTCTATGCCTATAGTTTTACCTGCTTATTACACTAAGTATGAACTTTTTTGATATACATCAAAAATGCCTTTCAAAGAGTGACAACATTTTTAAATTAAAAATAGAATATATTTTATTTTATTTTTATATTTTAAAAATATTTTTTAGTTGTTGATGGACCTTTGTTTTATTTATTTGTATGTGGTGCTGAGAATCGAACCCAGTGCCTCACGTATGCAAGGCAAGCACGCTACCACTGAGCCACAACCCCAGCCCCAAAATAATAAAATATATTTTAAAGACTCCATTTTCCTATCACCTAAATACCACAACTATTTATATATTTTTTGTGACTTCAGATTTTTATTTATACATAAATTTAAAAGTAATTTAGTGTCCTTTTACAATAGCAAAATATAGTAATTACCATTTATTGTAATAGGTTAGTAACATGGAAAAGGTCAAAATGTTGCTCAGGATTTTTTTTTTTTTAAATACCTTTATTGTTATGTGGTGCTGAGGATCGAACCTAGGGCCCTGCATGTGAATCTACCACTAAGTCAAGACCCCAGTCCCAGGATTCTTTTTTTATATATACATTTTTAGTTGTAGATGGAATCTATACCTTTAACTAATCAATCAGTCAATCAGTTAATTAATTAATTTTTATGTGGTGATGAGGATGGAACCCAATGCCTTACTTATGGGAGGCAAGCACTCTACCACTCAGCCATAACTCTAGCCCCAGGATTCTTTTTAAAAATCACAAGAGGCTACATCATATTTTTTAGAAATTTTGAAATAAAATAATCAAAATTACAGTGTGTTCATTTGCAGAGTACTTTTTTGTATCAATATCTATTATTATCCATCAGCCCCACAGTACAATTTCCTGATCTTTCTTTGTGCATATATGTGTGTGTGTATATATATATATGTATCTGTGTATGTTTACATGTTGTATATGTGCTTTCCTCCCTGATTTGTTTTTTTTATTCAACAAATAAAACCATATATACTTATAGTGTATTACATGTTTTGAAGTAGTATATACTGCAGAATGGTGAAATCAGAGTAACGTGTATTACCTCACATACTTACCATTTATTTGTAGTCAAAATACTTAGAATCTACTCTTAGCAGTTTTTCAAGTGTGTAGTATATTGTTATTAACTATAGTTACCATGTTGTACAGTCATGTTTAGTTAGGAAGAAAACAAACCACGTGATAATGAAATGGAAGATTTACTCAAAATTAGAAAACTCATATATTTTATGATTCCATTTATATAAAAGGTCCCAAATAGGCAAATATATAGAGATGAAAAATAGACTTTAGATTGCCAGGGACTGTTGGGGGGTATTGAAATGATGAGTGGCTACTAATGGCTTGGAGTTTCTTTGGGGGAATGATGAAAATGTTCTAGATAGTGGTAATGGTTGTAAAGCCTTGTGGATATATAGTCAAATTGTGTACTTTAACAGGGTGAATTTTATGAGCCCTTTTAAAGTGTTTAAAAGATTTAATCAACATGTTGGTTTCTGAACATCTGAAGCATCTTCACAGTAAGATGCTATGCTATTTTATGGAGGTTTTTTTGTTGCTCCATTTTGTTTGTTGATTAGTTGTTCTGTAGTAAAAAGTAAATATGTCTTCAGCAAATATTTGATGACCTTCAGTATGCATGCATTTAATCTTAAAAATTACAGACAGTAGAATTGTGTCTTATTAAAATATTTAGAACATACAGGGAAATTCTCAGAAATCTGGAAATTGTTTTGATTTTTAGTGCTAGAATATGTGTGGAACAGGTCATTGGAGAGGATATTCACTGGTTTAATATCTTGAAGTGCTATACCTTAGTACTGCATTTTGTTCCCTTGATGAAATATTTTTTAAACCTCTTCAACTTTAAGTTTTAAAATGTTTGTTGTTTAAGTATTTGGATATTTTAAAGTTTTGAAACTGGAAGGGACAAAAGTCCAAAATGAACCACTTAATTTGGAGAAAAACTTATTCACGGAGTGAGTGAGGATGTGATGAACAGTCCTTGTTTGTTACTGCTTAGCCACCTGGAGTGGAAATTCGCCAGCCCTGCAATCCAAGTAAGACAGCCAAGGTTTCCATGGTGTGGGTTTAAATTGTGCAAAGATTAGTGCCTTGTTTTGAAATTTGGTTGGGGAGAAAAAAAACACCAATAGTGACTGAAGAATGTTAACAGAAAGCTTATAGATTGCCATTAGTTACGCAAAGAAAATAGGAAGTATTGATTAGACATTTGCAAGGTGTGCTTTCATATGTACTGCCTCATTTGATCCTCATATTAATCCTGTGAGGTAGAACTGGAATTATCTCGTTTAATGCAGGAGGAAGTATAGCCTAAGATGGCCTAGGCTAATAAGGATTAAATAAGTTTTGGAACTAAACCATTTATTTTTTCCACTAGCATCCCTTTAACTGTACTCTTGAAGGATCAATAACTCCCTTTCAGAATTATGTTTTTTCTTAGTTATTTGGTTATGCAGGGAAATATTAGTTGAAGATAGGGGTGGAGTTACTTAAAAAAAAGTCTGACAGCAGGCTGTTTTCTCTCTTGAAGGTGGCCCACTGCATGCTGGGTCATACTTCACTTAAACCCTTTATACTTTTCCTGGAAAAAAAAAATTCTTATAATCTCAAACTATTGCAGCATCCATCCAGTTCTCTTAGAGTCTTTCAAGTGTTTTAGGATGATTCTTTTCTCTTAGTGTCGGGTATTCTTTAGTCTCCATTTGGTTAGTTTGTCTCCAGGTTATTTTAGAGGTCTTTTGCTTTCGCCTGAGAGTATTATTTTGAAGGGGTTGGGACTAACATAAAATTTTGTTGAAACTCACTTTAATAAAAGGTAATTTTTATGTTTGGCTTCTGTGTTTACTTCCTGATAATCATTCCTGTTGTTCTTCACACTGATTGAATTTATTTTTAGTTTTTCTGAAACTTACATGATTAATTTGTCTGTTGTTCTTTTATCAAATATTTTGCCTTCCTTGCATGCTAACTTTGCTAAATTCCTTCTTTAGCAAGAGAGTGGAATTTCACAAACATCTAGGAAGAAACTTTAGTGAATTTTTCTTCTTCTACTTCTTTTTTTATTTTTTGCAAAATGACACCATACCTGGATTATCAGATGGTGAATAATTGAAGAAATTGATATATTAATACTTTTTTCTTTTTAGTCCAAGGAACTACATAGAAAACTAGTTCTGCTTCAGCATGTTTAAGAGGCAGTCTAATTCTTTCATGAGATTTAATGGCTGATTAGGCTTGCTGGTCCAAATCATTGTCAGTTCTTTTCCCTGACTATAGAGCAAGACTTGGTCTTTGCTATGTGATTAAAACCGGTAATTCATTGGCAACATACCAACTTCAACTTGGAGACTCTGATTCTTTCCAACAGAATTTTTTTTTCATTATTTTGTTTTTTGGAACATGCATACAAGAGAAAAACCAGAACATTCGGCTTAATGCCATCTCCTTAAGGCTAGAAGTTTCTGCATTGTGTTTTTCTAGTCTAGTCTAGACTTTTATGCTCTTTTCCCCTTTGGTGTGTGAACTTTATTAGCATGCTTGGTGCTCATGTGGCAGTTAGGTCTTGCATAACATGTGGGTTCAGGTTTCTTTTGCTGGTTAAATAGCTGTGCCTTCAGCTCTCAGAGAACTTCCACTGTGTACCTGATAGCCATCACTGAATATGAAGTGGTAATGCTCTTAACTATGCAAACCCATGCTTTTGTATGTTCTTTCTGCTTCGTAGTCTGTATTATTTTTTCTTTCATTGTTGTTTGAAAGTCATAGTCTTTTTTTTTTTTTTCTTTTTTGAGACTGGGCCTTGATAGGTTACTCAGGCTGGCCTTGAACTCATGATCCTCTTGCCTTAGCCTCCTGAATAGCTAGATTACAGACATGCTGAAAGTCACATGGTTTTAATTTGGCACATTGACCAAGTTGTACTCTACATTTTCATTGTATTTGTGAATCAACAGAGAACTCTACACTTCTGAGCAAATAAAGGGGATTCATGCTGAGAACTATGAGTTACTATGCTGCTGTGAATACTTTGATCAACACTGTAAATGTCAAGAGTGCTTTAAAGAAATATATTTTTTAAAAAAGCTTTATTGACATATAATTCATATACTGTATAATTTACCTATTTGACACATGCAATTTAGTGGTTTTAGTTTAGTTACTATTTTGTGTGACCTATTGCCACAATCTATTTTGGAATATTTTCACTATTCCTTCCCCCTAAAATTCCATACTCATTAGCAATCACACTCTCCTTCTTACAACAATAGCACCAGTTTGTTTTCTATCTATGGATTTGCATATTTTGGACATTTATTGTTAATGGAGTCATATAATATGGAGCCTTTTGTTTCTAGCTTCTTTTACTTAGCACATTTTTCAAGGTTTATTCATGTTGTAACATGTAATAGTGCTTCATTCCTTTTTATAGCCAAATAATATTCTGTTATGGATTCACCACATTTTGTTAACACACTCACCAATGGATAGGCATTTGAGTTGTTTACTTCAATGCAACAGCATTGACCTTTCTCTGTTCCTCATATTACCCAGGCTCTTTCTGCCTCAGAGCCTTCAGATATGCTGCTTCCTCTGCTGTAAGACTTCCTCCACCCTTAAGATGCAGTCACTTCTTGTCCATCCTCTGATATTTGTGTGCTTGTCACTTCCTCAGGGAGGTTTCCTAAGGTAGCACCCCACCCTTTCCAGAGCTAATAACAATCTCATGATGTGTTCTCACAGCATCCTATCCTTTTCCTTCTGAGGACTAAGAATTTTCAGCATATAGGTGCTAGGCTGTTGCTATGATGTTTGGGCTTGGATTCTGCTTACAGTGTGGTGTGTAAGTTCTGTGATGGTGAGGGCTGATTCACTGTTGTCCAGTCTTAACACAATGACTGGTACTTGGTGAACAGATGAGCAAATGAACCTGCATACAATGCAGAGAGGATGCAATGTGAATAAAATATGGCCTTCTATTTTAAAGAATTCATGATTTTGTGTGAACTACAGTAAATCTAGAACTTGGTCTCAGAAGAGAGTTGGAGGTTAGAATTGTATGCGTGGCTGTAAGAGTCTTCCCCTTTTGCCTTCTCCATTTTTTTTGGTTTTTGTACTTTTGCTCTGGTTTAGTGGTTTATGAAACTAATATTTTTCCATTGAGATATAATTGACATAACATAAAATTTACTGTTTTATTTGTTTGTTTTTTGCTGTGCTGGGGACCAACCAGGGCCTTGTGCGTGCTAGGAAAGTACTTTATCTCTGAGCTATTTCCCCAGCTCAGACCTACCATTTCACGCCCAAAACCTACCATTTTAAGGTGTATAATTCAATAATTTTAGTACATCATTGTGTTATAAAGTCATCATCTCTAATTCTCTAATCCCCCAAAGAAATTCAATATCTATAAGTAGTCAGTCTCATTCTGCCTTTCCCCAGCCCCCTAGCAACCATTAATCTACTTTCTGACTCCCTGGGTTTGCTTGTTCAGAATATTTCTTATTAATGGAATCATATAAAGTGTAGCCTTTTGTGTCTGGCTTCTTTAACATAACATAATATTTTCAAGGTTTATCCATGTTGTATCATGTGTCAGTACTTCATTTTTATGGTTGAATAATATTCCATTGTGTTGACATACCACATTTGTTCACCCATTCACTGTTTATACACATCTTATTTCTTGTTTTTTTTCTTCTTCCTCTTTTTTTTTTTTTATAACTGTCACTATCCTAATAGGTATAAAAACTTACTTTCCTTTTTTTTTTTTTTTTTGTACCGGGGATTGAACTCAGGGGCATTCAACCACTGAACCACATCTCCAGCCCTATTTTGTATCCCCGTCTCAGTTTTCCAAGCCTTTTAAAAATTGGTAAAAAAATAAGTGATGAACTTATGTAAATAATCCCTTGCACTTTGTTTTTCACATTCCTGAAACAATCCCTAAGCATCTAGCCCTTTGACATTTCCATTCAATAGCTGAGTGCAGAGCACTAACAGAAAAATCCTGGCTCATGACTCTGCTCTATTTTCACCTAAATAATCCTTATGTGCCCTTCATAAGTAAGCATAATTTGCATTCAGCCTCCATCCCCATCATCTGAATTATATTCCAGAGCACCCTGAACTCATCTTGATTGTAGCATTGCACATAACTGTATTCCTCATCACATCAGATTCCTAGAGACTAGAAGCTCTGTAAAGTGGGGACTCTATGTCTTATTTATGTGGGACTCTCATATTACATATGCTGACTGACTTGTAGTAGACAGCTAATAAATATTTGCATATTATCAGATGTGTAGTGTAGTACAAGAGAGGACCTAAAATAAAGGTCTTGAGCTGCAGTTCAGCTCAAAGAGATTTTTTTTCACATATACATATTTTTTAGTTGTAATTGGACACAATAGCTTTATTTATTTATTTATTTTTATGTGATGCTGAGGATCGAACCCAATGCTTTGCATGTGCTAGATGAGTGCTCTACTGCTGAGCCACAACCCCAGCCCCAAAGACAGATATTGATACAGACTTGACTATATGAACAGCAAAGATGATTTATTCTTTTCCCTTTCCTACACATATAGTTGCCTTCTATGTGCACTCTGATCAGCATATTGCTTTTTCTCTATTTTATCTTTTCCTTCCAGAACATCATATAATTTAATAATAATCAAATACTTGGTAGCAGTTTAAAAAATTAGCTCATTATATATGTTCCTTTATTCTTAGAGCATTGAACATGTTTTAGCATCTGGTGTATGAAATCCTGCAGACCCCAAATGGAATTTTATTACTTTGTTTGGTGTAATCCCTCATGTGAAAGCACTTGAATGCTAATTCTTTATGTATTATTTAATGTTGAAAAGTAATAGGTTTTGTACTTAAAAAAATTGTGATAGGGACCAGGGGAGGGAGGAAGGGGCATACTGGAGAACGATATTGGCCTGGTTATATTGTTATATTGTGTGCATGTATGAACCCTACTATTATGAATAATTATAATGCACCAATAAATATATGGAAAGAATTGTGTTTAGGGGCTGGGATTGTGGCTCAGCTCACCTTGCACGGGCGAGACCCAGGTTTGATCCTCACCACCATATAAAAATAAAGGCATTGTGTTGTGTCCATCTAAACTTAAAAAAAATATATTTTTTTCAAAAAGAATTGTGTTTAAAAATGCATAACACAAATTTACTCTTTTAACAGTTTTAAGGACATATGTGTTATTTTAAATTATATGCATATTGCTGTAGAGAGATTTCTAGAAATTTTTCTTCTTGTTTTTAAAATATTTTTTTAGTTGTTGATGGACCTTTATTTTATTTGCTTATTTGTATGTAGTGCTAGGAATTGAACCCAGTGCCTCATACGTATGAGGCAAGCACTCTACCACTGAGTTTCAACTCCAGCCCCTAAAGCTTTTTTCTCCTTGATGGCCTCCAACTCTATTGGATAATGCCCCTTTTTCTTCTTCCCCAGACCGTGGCAACCACTATTCTTCTCTCGGTTTAGTGAATTCAAGTTACTTTAATTAGAGATCTCATAAGTGAAATCATGCATTATTTAACTTTTATGATTGGCTTATTTCACTTAGCATAATATTCTTAAGGTTCATCTGTGTTGTAGCAAATGACAGAATTTCCTTTTTTTAAGGTCAAATAATATTCTATTGGCTATCTATGTATCTATATATTTACATATATATCACATTTCTCTGTTCATCTTTCTGATGGATATTTAGGTTGCTTCCATATGTTGGCTAATGTAAATAATAGTGCAGTGAACGTGGTGTGCAAATCTCTTCAAGGTCTTCTTTTCAGTTTTCTTAAAAATATTTTTTTTTTGCTGTAGATGGAGACAATATCTTTATTTATTTTAAAAATATTTATTTTTTAGTTGTAGTTGGACACAGTACCTTTATTTTATTTATTTATATGTGGTGCTGAGGATCTAACCCACGGTCTCACATGTGCGAGGGGAGCGCTCTACCGCTGAGCCACAACCCAGCCCTCATTGTACTTTAATTTGCATTTTCCTGATGATAAATGTGTTGAGCATCTTTTCATATGCTTGTTGAAAATTTGTATATATTCTCTAGAGACATGTTTATTCAGATCCTTTGTTCATTTTTATTTTTATTTTTCTTCTTTGTCCATTTTTAAATTGATTTTATTGTTGTTGTTGAGTTGTAGGAGTTCTTGGTATATTCTAGATGTTAACTTCTTTTTTTATTTTTGGTATTGGGGATTGAACCCACGGGTGCTCTACCACAAGCTACATCCCCAGTCCTTTTTATTTTTTATTTTGAGATAGGGTCTCGCTAAGTGTCTGAAAGTCTCACAAAGTTGCTGTGGCTGGCTTTGAACTCACCTTCCTGCCTCCGCCTCCTGAATTGCTGGTATTACAGGTTGTTCACAACTGCATCCAGCTTAGATATTACTCTCTTATCCAATATATGGTTTTAAAAATATTTTCTTCCACTCTGTAGGTTGCCTTTTTACTCTGTTGATTATTTCCTTTGTGGTGCAGAAGTTTTTAAGCGTGTTGTAGTTCCATTTTTGTTTTTGATTTTGTTGCTTGTTTTTTTTTTTTTTGATATCACATCCAAGAATGTCATTGCCAATTCAGTGTCATCAAGCATTCACCCCTGTGTTTTCTCCTAGGAGATTTAGGTCTTTAATAAATTCGGAGTTAATTTTTGTAAGTGATGTTAAGTAAGGATCTATCTTCCTTCACTGTCAATATGAATATCCAGTTTTCTTGGTACTATGTGTTGAAGACTCTTATCTTTTCCCTGTTGTGTATTCTTGGCAACCTTGTTGAAGATCATTTGTTTATATGCATGATGGTTTATTTCTGGGTTCTCTATTCTGTTCCACTCACTGGTCTATATATCTGTCTTTTTTGTCAGTACTATGCTGTTTTGATTACTATAGCTTTGTAATATGTCTTGAAGTCAGGAGGTATGTGGCTTCCAGTTTTGATTTCTTTTTCCCCCAAGATTTTTTTGACTATTTTGGGGTGCCTTAAGATTCCATATGAATTTCAGATGTTTTTGTTTCTGCAAACAGTGTATTGGGGTTTTGATAGGGATTGCATTGAATCTATAGATTGCTTAAGTTGTGTGAGCATCTTAACAGTATTAAGTCTTCCAACAACGTGGGTTGTCTTTACATTTATCTGTTTCTCCTAAACTTTCTTTCAGCAGCATTTTGAAGTATTCATTGTATAGGTCTTTTCCCCTTGTTAGTTAATTTAATTCCTGAGCATTTTATTCTTTTTGATGCTATTGTAACTGATATTTTCTTTTTAAAAATCTGTTCTTTTTGGATATGCTTGACAGTAGAGTGTATTTCAACATATTTTACATACATGGAGTATAATTTCCCATTCTTGAGGTTATACATGTATATTCACTGGTTGTATCTTCACATATGAACATAAGAAAGTTATGTCTGATTCATTCTGTCTTTCCTGTTCCCATCCCCCATCCTTCCCTCATTCCCCTCCTTTGTCTAATCCAATGAATTTCTATCCCCCCACCCTACTTATTGTGTTAGCCTCCACACATCAGAGAGAACAATTGGCCTTTGTTTTTTTTGGGATTGGCTTGTTTGACTTAGCATGATAGTCTACAGTTTCATCTATTTATCAGCAAATGCCATAATTTTATTCTTCTTTATAGCTGAGTAATATTCCATTGTGTGTATATACCACATTTTTTATCCAGTCATCTGTTGAAGGGCATTTAGGTTGCTTCCAAAACGTAGCTATTGTGAATTGAGCTGCTATAAATATTAATGTGGCAATGTCATTATGTATGCTGATTTTAAGTCTTTTGGGTATATGTTGAAGAGTGGGATAACTGGGTCAAATTGTGGTTCCATTCCAGATTTTCTAAGAAATCTCCATATTGCTTTCCAGAATGGTTGTACTAGTTTGTGGTACTACCAGGAATGTATGAGTGTAACTTTTCCCCAATATCATTGTCAATATATTGTTACTTGTGTTCTTGATAATTTCCATTCTGACTGGAGTGAGAGGAAGTCTCAGTGAAGTTTTAATTTGCATTTCTCTAATTGCTAGAGTTGTTGAACATTTTTTCATATATTTGTTGACTGATTGTATTTCTTCTTATGTGAAGTGTCTCTGTTCAGTAACTGATAACTTTCTTAATTTTGTTTTGGGATTATTCATTGTAAGTATGTAGAAATGTAACGGATTTGTGGGCGTTGATTTTTGTGTCCTGCAACTTTGCTAAATTCATTTATTCTAGTGGTGTTTGTGTGGAACTTTAGGGGTTACTACATATAAGATCGTGTCATACACAAAAAGGTAATTTTACTTCTTCCTTTCCAGTTTGGATGCTTTTTACTTCTTTTAGTGTGTAATTGCTCCGGTTAGAACTTCCAGTGCTGTGTTGAGAAGTGGCAAGAGTGGGCACCCTTGCCTTATTCCTTGAGGAACTTTAAGGAAAGGCTTTTTGTTTATTCACCGTCAAGTATGAAGGTTGCTGTGGACTTATATGAATTGATATTGTACTTTTTATAGTACTAGGGATTGAACCCAGGGGCACTTTATCACTGAACTGCATGTACCCCATCTCTTTTTATTTTTTATTTTGAGACAGGGTCTTGTTAAATTGCTGAGGTTGTCCTTTTGCTTCAGCTACCTGAGTTGCTGGGATTACAGGTGTGTGCCACTGTGCCTGGCAATATTGTACGTTTTTAAAAGTGTAAATTCCATCATTTAATATACCTTTGAACAAGAATAAACCAAAGTAGTTGATTAAGCTTTAGAGAAGAAATGAGCCAGACAGCTTATTAAAAATAAGTAAGATATAGTGAACTTGGTTCAAAAAGCTACTATTCTTTCTTAGGCAATCTGACATATGGAAAATATAATTGGTTTCCGGCCCCAGTTACAATCTGGAGGTAACTAGTGATCTCAGAATTGCAAAATCAGTGGTCTTTTTTTTTTAAGAGAGAGAGAGAAAGAGAGACAGATTTTTTTTTTTTAACATTTATTTTTTAGTTTTCGGTGGACACAACATCTTTGTATGTGGTGCTGAGGATCGAACCCGGGCCGTACACATGCCAGGCGAGCACGCTACTGCTTGAGCCACATCCCCAGCCCATAGTGGTCTTTTTTAAACTCCCTTTTCCTATGACCTCTTTGTGCCATTGGACACTATTAATAAAAATTTTTTCTTAACTATTTTCTCACAGTTTTCATTGTTTCTTGTTTTCTACCACTTTGGTTCTTTCATTATAATTACTCTTCCTCCTCTCCCTTTGTAAAAATGGAACTTCAGGTATACCTTGAAGTTCTATTTTTTTTTTTAAATTTTAGTTGTAGTTGGACACCATATCTTTTTATTTTATTTTTACGTGGTGCTGAGGATTGAACCCAGTGCTTTGCCTGTGCTAGATGAGCCCTCTACTGCTGAGCCACAAGTCCAGCCGCTGAAGTTCCATTTTTGACCTCATTTCTTTTCTTGCCTTATGTTCTCTTTCAGTGATCTCATTGGCAATTGTGACTTCAGTCATTTTGATTTTGCATTTGATTCATAAATCTGCCTCTCTTATAGGTTGCATGTCACTTTTCTGGTTGTCTTTGGATACCTGTGTCTAAATGTCTTGGCAGAACTTCAGGATGTCCATAACTGAACACTTTCCCTTTCCCTCTCCCCTTGTTGTTGTTGTTTGCAGTGCTGGAGTTTGAACCCAGTACCTTGCACATACCAGGCAAGTACTGTACCATTGAGTTACATCCCCAGCCCTCTCCTTTGTTTTGTCAAGACACTGATCTAGTCCCCAAATCTTATCTGTTTTATATTCATCCCTTCTATCCATTTTTACCAAGATCTTACTCTAGTTGGGGTCCTTAATTCCTTTTGCCTGGTAGTTTTGCAGTAATTTTCTGATCTTTTTTTTTCCCCTGTATATATGGTCTTTTACCTATTGAAACCCACCTAGTGTAATTTTGTCTGTATAATTTTCCTAAAACATAGAACTAATTATTGCTCTGTACTCAAAAACCTTTGCTGATTTCCTCCTGTATTAATAAAGTCAATTCCAAAGCATAGCATACATCAGCCTTTAGTTTATTCCTGCAGCCTTGTCAACCCAACTTGGCTACTCACCATTCCCCATACCCAGGTGGCACCTGTTGCCTTTGTGCCTTGGCTCATGGCTTTTCTTCTCCTGTCCTTTAGAACGATCTCCATATCTTAAAGTTCACTTTAAATATCATCTTTTCTACAAAGTACTAACCTGGGCTGCCTATGACCTGCTTATTTTCTGTTCTAAAACCCTTCAGCTGGTGTTTTTGTACAGGCTGTTTGTTAGAATTATTAAGTGCTTCATAATTTGGTCTTTCTTTGCTTTTGCAGCCACTTTTCTAGCTCCTCCCTTTTGGGAATTCTATGATTCACCACATATTCCATATAGAATCACTTCTTGTTCTTCAGAGCAAGATATGCTTTCATGAACATGTCATTTCCCCTGTGTGGCATATCTTCCACTTAGTGTTTTCAGGGTGTGGGTGGAGCTGGTGGTAGTGGCCTTTGATACTAGTTCTGCATAGTGTCCTCTATGACATAGATGGTCTCCATCTATTGAGTTTAGCCAGCAGTTTGAAAAAAACTGGCATTTGAGCTTTCGTTGAAACTCTGGTTTTGACATTTACTAGCCATGTGAACCTGATAAAAGTACTCAGTTTTTCCAAACTTCTATTTCCTGATTTGTGAAATAGGGATGATATTTGCCTTTAGCAGCAGCAATTACTGTTGCCCTTGCTGCTTTCCCTCTATCAAGTCAGTTGTGTGTGATGTAGGCATGGAAAATAGTGCCACACAGAGATGAGGTTCTGAAGGCAAAACAAAAGAAGATCTTCCTACTCCCGGGGTGGGTGCGGGGGTGGGGGGGTGGGGGTGGGTGGGTGGGTTTGCCAACCAGAAATTCTAATTAGAGATCAAAAGAAGCTGCAGCCAGCTAGTGATTTCTCCCTGCAGCCAGCTAGTGATTTCTTCCCTACAGAGTACACAGAACTTTTTATTCATCTCTCTCCAAAAATAAAAAGCTTTGCTCATGTCCTGCTGGCCATTCCTGCCTCCTCAAGGACATCTTTCATATTGTCCCCAAATATGGCTTTGAAAATGAGGATTGTGGATCCACTCACTCCATCAGTAGAAAGTTGAATGATCAGGCTCTTTATGACCCAGTCTTCATCTACCTCTCTAGCTTCACCTTTCATTATGTTCCATGTAGTGGCATTTGCCGTTTTGGGTCTTTCTAGCATTTAAAAGTTTTCCATCCAATAGAGTCTTGGTGGGAAACAGAACCTATCTCATATTGAGAGCTGAAAAGTTTGTATCATCATTTTTCCTGCTTCTTGGCAGCCAGAGCACAGGAATGTGGCCCAGGCTTAGTGGAGACCCACTGCAGAGAGTGGCAAGAGAATCAAGAAGGGCGTGACAACCCCTGTGAACAATGGTAGTATCCTCACATCTCTCCCAGACTCTTTTGTGATTGTTTTTGGATATAGTTCTGGCTCCCTACCCTGCCTTGGTAGTAACCTGATATCAGCATCTCTATTTTCCAGCTCTCATTTTGGATCTGAGAGGTTGCCCAATTGTTTTTCCAATAAATTTCTTTTCTATTTAAAGGAACTCAAGATGGTTTCTGTTCGCTGCATTTATAAGGAGCCTTTCTGATATCACCCTTCAGCATCAAGTGCACCCTTCACATTAAACTTACTATGGTCCTTCCAAACTAACCATAGTTGTTTATCTCTGGACTTTTTCACATTCTGTTTTACTGTCTGGAATACCCTACATCCCATTTTTAATTTGTTGGACTTTTGAAGGTCCTTTGGGACTCAGCTTTGTTGTCATAGCACTCATTCTGCAAATCTTCCCTTGAATCTTAAGATTGAATTAGTTCTTCTGTGTTCCCATGGAATTCTCTGTTTATCATAGTACTTGTTTTTATGTTCCTCGGAGACATGGACTAGTATTATGTTGGGTGTCTTTGCACTTTTCCTGGCAAATAATAATTGCTCTCTGAACTTTACTTGTTGAATAGTGAAAAAAATCTTTTGAATCATACACTGTTACATTATACTTTGTCTTTTACCTATGTTTTATTTTGTTTTTGGTATTGGGTATTGAATTAATTCCACCTTTTTTTATTTTTTATTTTGAGACAGGGTCTTGCTAAGTTGCTTTGGGCCTAGCTAAATTGCCAAGGCTGGCTTTGAACTTGTGATCCTCTTGCCTCAGCCTCCAAGCTGTTGGGATTAAAGTTGTGCACCACCATGCCCAGCTACATAAGTTTTCTTTAATAAACTGTGTACATTCTAAGAGCAAGTTCTTATTTCTTTGTATCCTTAATTTATAGCATAATATTTGGCTCATAGTAAATGCTGAGGGAATATTGATTGCTTAAATGAATGAGTGAAGAATGACAAGGCTATCTTTTTAGAGTTTCTAAAAGATGGACTCTTCTTTGACCATATAGGTATAGATGAGGTATCTGATGTGGCTAACATGAGTAATGACATTCTCAGCTCCTCCTTTTTATTAGGTTGCTAATCTATATAAGAGCTAGTGTGTATTCATGAAAAAAAAAAAAAACCCAAAACTGTTTGACAGGTCAGTAACTGCCCAGTTAGTGATGTGGACAGACATTGTTTCAGTGTGAGGATAAACATAATGTTCTCAGTTGAACAATTGAAAGTGCATTACTTAGAGCAAATATGTGGGGTATGGCTGTTGGTTAGTTGAATTGATTAACATAGAATTCTGAAGAAGGCTTTTCCTTCTATTTTACTTGGCTTATATAACCCTTATTTTGAACTGTTTTATTGGAGTTTTTTCTCATTCCTTTTTAGGTCCAAGATAACTTTGACAAGATTGAATTCAATAGAATGTGTTGGACCCTCTGTGTAAAAAAAAACCTCACAAAGAGCCCTCTGCTTATTACAGAAGAAGATGCATTTAAAGTATGGGTTATTTTCAACTTTTTATCTGAGGACAAGTATCCATTAATTATTGTTCCTGAAGAGGTAAGGTGTGGCTTTGGGGAGTTTTTTTTACCTGGCCATCTTAGCATTGATTAGATCTGACTTGGAAGTATTTGTGTTGATTTAGTGTAGATAGGGAAGGAGAACCTTGACTAGTACTAGTGTTTTTAGAATAGAGGCAAAACAGCTTGTCTCCAGAAAAGCCCCAAACTTAAGTGATTTGGGGGTATGTAAAACCTCTGGAGATTTGTAGAGAGGATGGAATTTTTTCTCTGTAAATGCCATCCTTGTGTCCAAAGTCTTGTTCAGTATAAGTGACAACGTAATTTTCTATCTACTTCCATATTGGCAAAACCATAACACCTGACTGAGTGATTCTGTGTGGGGAAGGGGATCCAGAATGTTGTTTTCACGGTTGTTTTATGAGTAAATACTATTCTTTCTTTGTTTTTTTTTTAAATATTTTTATAGTAGATGGGCACAATACTTTTATTTTATTTTTATGTGATGCTGAGGATCGAACTCAGTGCCTCAGACGTGCTGGGCAAGTGCTCTACCAACTGACCTATAACCCCAGCCAATAAATACTGTTCTTGTTTTAAAGTCTAAGAGGATGACTTTTTACAGTACTTTTCAAAGTAAATAAAAAAGGACATCTGCTTGTTTTGTTCTGGGCTATTTTTCTTGAACTCTTAGAAAATAGGAAAAATAGAAGTATTGTATCTGTGCTGCCTTACCACCCCAAAATTGATTCATGTAATTCACGCTCATTGCGGTGGTAGATTTGTGGAAGACTAATAATGTGCAAAATTAAAATCAGCTAGACCTCTCATTTTAAAAAAGTCATCTGTAATCACTTGACCCTGCAAAAATTACTCTTGTGTCTTAATTTCCCTATCCATGAAATAAGGTTAATAATAGTGTTTGTGCTAAGGGTTGTGAGATTTTGCATTTAAGGATTTAGCTCAGTGCCCAGCATGTAATGTGCACTCATTAAGTGTGTTGACTCCTCTGAGTACATTTTTTGCTTACTAGCTTACTTATTTCTTTAAAATAAATTTCTAGCAGAATAATTCTAAATCCTAAGAAATGAACATTTTTTTAAAAAAATATTTATTAAAAATAAAAAAAAAAAAAAAAAATATTTATTTATTTATTTAGTTCTCGGTGGACACAACATCTTTATTGGTATGTGGTGCTGAGGATCGAACCCCAGCCGCACACATGCCAGGCGAGCGCGCTACCACTTGAGCCATATCCCCAGCCCCAGAAATGAACATTTTTAAGGCATCACATGAACAAGAGAAAATTGCCCTCTAGAAAGACTATATATACCAATTTATACATCTCACAGAAGTGGTTGAGAATGCCTATTTTTACCCATTCAGGCTAGGTTAGCCTCTATTTTTTTTCCCCCCCTTTGGTCTTGGGGATTGAAACCAGGGCCTCATGCATGCTAGGCCATCACTTTACCATTGAGCTGCATCTGTAGCCCTAATTTCAGACTTTTATGATTCATGTTCATGTTAAGAAAATAATTGAAATCTTAAAAGTTTGCACTGTCATATTTTTATTTAACTCAGTAAACCTTTTCTGACTGCCAACAATAAGTGAGGTACCAATGAGAGTATAAAGTAGAAATTGTTACTCCTTGTCTTCAAGGAGTTTTCAGTCTACTGAGGAGAATAATAAGTCAAATATAATGTAAAGCAAAAACAGACTGCCCTTTAGAAAAGCAAATATGGTGCAAATGTACCAAAGGGAAAACTTTATTCCATCTTGGGGGAATTAAGGGATCAGGGAAGTCTTTTTTAAAGAGAGGCAATATAATGTTGTGGTTAAAAACAATATTTTAAACTCTTTTAGTCATGGGCCATATCATTAAGTATTTGAGGCTTTGTGGGCTTTTAAACCCATACCAGATGTGCTCAGCTCTGCTGTTGTAGCATGAAAGTGTCATAGTCGGTGCATAGCTGTCTCTTGATAAAACTGTCATTTATAGAGTTAAAATTGGAATTTCATGGGCTGGGGTTGTGGCTCAGTTGTAGAGCACTTGCCTAGCATGTGTGAGGCACTGGTTTCAATCCTCAGCACCGCATATATATAAATTAAAAAAAAAAGATCCATCAACAACTAATAAAAATATATTTTTTTAAAAAATTGGAATTTCATGTATTTTTTTGTGGATTGTGAAATACTATTTTGACCCCCCCCAACTACTTAAAAATGTGAAAACTACTCTTAGATCATAGGTATATAAAAATAGATGATGAGTCAGATTTGGCTGATGAACTGCAATTTGTAACATGCTCATTTCCTAACAAGTTCAAGTGTCAAATTTTCTGGCTCCATCTCTGTTCACTAGCTGTGTGATCTTGGGCAATTTACTTATTTTATTTTTGCTGCAATTTCCTGAGCTTTAAAATAGGGATAATGCTACTGTCTTCTTTCTAGTGTTTTTAAGAAGGTCTAATGAGAGAATGCCTGGACTAAGGAAAGCAGTCACTAAGCATTAGCTATTTTATTTATGGGGAAAGTAAAATTTATACTGGACTAAAGGATAGGGAGGATTTCAATTAATGGAGAAGGCAGAGAAGAATAATTCTGGATAGAAGAAATAGTTGTAGTTATATGAAGTAGAAAAGCAAAGGGTATGTTTGAAATGGGCAAGATACCCAGTATGAGTGAATTGCCAGTCAATATGCTTACTTGGAAACAGCCAACTTGGCTGATGTAAGCCAAAAATAAAATATTTTTTAAAAAGGATACTGATCCCTTTCAATAAACTTGTCACCCCAAAGTCAGTATCACAGTCTCCTTCCCAAGGAAACCAACCAACATTAATCAATGTGTGTAAATTTTGAATACCTATAATTTGGTATGTGGGTGTCAAAGAACACTTATATTTAGTACAATTTAAAATAAATTTTTTTTTCTTTTTTAAAAGGATGCTGTGGGTAGATCATAGAACATCATGATGACTGAAAAATCGGGTGCAAAGGCTATGTAGCCTAGTTTGTACCAGTTACTCCAATGAAGAGCCACAGGAAAATGGCTGCAGCCACCAGAGGGCAGGTATTACACTTGAACAGTGGAATACCTCTGGCCTGGACACTCTGCTGCCCAGGAACTCACATAGCTCCTGCTACCAGGGAGAGTTCTCCATAGAATCCTGTCTAAATTCAGAATTAGGCATGATGCATCTAATTGGTGTGGCCTTGGTGAAGCACTAATGCTAGCTACAAAGGAGGCTTGGAAAGGTACATTTGTATTTTCAGCTTCTACTTTGTGGAGGTAGGGAATTGCCAAGGCTTAAGAAGGGAGTTAGGGGGCGGAGGCTATAGCTCAGTGTTAAAGTGCTTGCCTCGTATGGGTTCAATCCCCAGCACCATATAAAAATAAATAAAGAGACTGTGTGTTCATCGACAACTAAATACACATTTTTTTAAAAAAGGGAGTTAGATGCTGGGCAGTCACAAAAGAATGCCACATGTCCTATCTAACTGGAACATGATGACATTGAAGAAGAGAGTGGTGGACAAGGCTGGAGAATTTTTACTTTTTCCTGTACACAGTGGGTAGCTGTGAGCCACTCATGGTTTCTGAGCAAGAGAGTAATAGGTAAATAATAAAATATGGAGAGATGGGAAGCTAAGAAAAGGTAAGTGGCACTGATGACTATGGTGTAATATCAGTGAGAATGGAAAAGAAGACCAGATGGAAGGATCCTAGGGGTCACAGGATCAAGTGCATAGTGCCTGTCTGTGGGGAGGTAGCAGGCCTGGGCAACTGGAGATAATATAGTGTTTTTGTCTTTGAAATCAGACTGATTGGTTTGAAACCCAACTTTACTTACTTATTAGCTATGTGACACATGACTTAATCTCTCTGTTTGGGTTTCTTCATCTTAAAATGGGGATGCCTACTTTCTTCAGCATATTTTGTGAGGACTGAAAAAAGTTGACATGTGTGAAGCATTTAACATAGTGCCTGGACCCATGATGAGTGCTCATGAAAAGAGGTGTTGGGGGAGGGTGGGAGGAAGTATGCCTGTGTGTAGGTGGGAGGAGACAGTGACAGAGGGAATACAGAGAATAAGTGACAGGATGATCAACAGATTGAAGACATGATGGATGTGCTACATTTGGCATTTTAGGTGGGATATCCTTGTGGAATGTAATCAATTAAAAGTAAACAATCTAGAGCTTATTAGAGGCCAGAGCTGGAGATAGAGATAGGGAAACCATGGAAGTAAATTAAATTAAATCACAGAGGAAGGGATTGCAGTGGGAATTTTGAGGGCCAAGGGCAGAACCTTGGGACTGTTTCTATAGCAGGAGGAGGAAGTAGATTTGGTAAAGGAAGCTGAATTGAACAGGCTGTGAGATAGAAGGAGAATTGGGAGAGAGTTGTCAAAGAAACAAAAAGTTCTAAGTGGCAGAAGGATGATTACTGGCCCTAGATCCTTCAGAAAAATTAGTGATAATTTTTGGATTAACTATTGGTGGTCATTGGTAATTAAGGAAAAGGCAGTTTCACTGTAGTAGAAGGAATGTTTCTTAGTGTTAAATAACAGTAGTGATGTATTAATCGTGTATGTAGGCTAAAGGGTAAATAAAAAAAGATAACATGCTATGGAATATTTGTCCAAGGAAATTGTCTAGCTTAATACAGAGACATGAGGGAAATGGAGTGATGATAGATGTAGAAAAAGGTATACAATTGTATTTTAAAAACTTGACTGTTGCTTGGAAAAACTGTGCAAATAAGATTTCCAGTAATGTCTTTAAAGACATTTTATAATTACACTCAGTATTCCAGATATATATATATATATGTGGTGTTTTGGAACTGGAGATGGCGTTGGTCTTTACCATTGATGTTTTGTTTTTTTCCATCACTAAAATATTTATGGTGACCTTGTCCTGATTTCAGAATTAGAAATTAGTAAGGAGGGAAGTGCTGGGGGGTGATACTGGCCAAATTATATTGTTATATTGTGTGTATGTACAAATATGTAACAACAAGTCCCCTCATTATGTGTAACTATAATGCTCTAATAAAAAATGTGGAAAGAGGAAAAAAAAAGAAATTAATGAGAAAGGAGACAATTTTATTCCTTGATGTAACAGTACTTGCTTGATGAGGGAGACTTGTCATGGGCTTTAAATTATCACTGAGCCACATCTGTGAAGGGAACCAGACAACATCAGCCTCCTGACTACTCTAAGAAACTTAAAAAAACTTGTGCTGCAGATGGCCTGAAGAATAGGACCCCTATGGGCCTCAATGTGTGTCATGACTATCATTTCTGCAGCCCAGAGCCCAGCCCAGACTTTTCAGAGGACTTACCTTCATTGAAGGCTGAAATGAATGTCTTGGTGTCTCTCTGAAAAAAAGTTCATCTCATTTGAAAAAAGAACAGCTTCTCTTTGATTCATTAGAATAGTTAGGCAGCGTACGTTGTCATGTTTTTGTTTGTATTTTTTGGCTTTTAACTGCCTCAGCATTTCTTCTCCCCAGAAGTAGAATTAGAAGTAGCATTGTAGATTATTTCTCTGTGGACAGGCATGCTTATGCAGGGAAAGAAGGGTCATTGGAACAGATGAATAGGGAACTACTTTGGCTGTTGAACCAGGCTCCTGAGGTTTAACGCGAGGACTTGTACTTACTGAGCTCTTAGTGTATCTATCACCTTCGGCTAGGCATAGCAAACCCAAGGTTGCACTACATCATGGAATCACATTAGGTTTTGCTTCCTTTCTAAATGATGTAATAGCATTATAAAGACTGTATTTGAACCTAGTTTTAGACTTACAGATTTTAATAAAGTGTGAAAACATATATTTAAAAATAAATTTCAAAATGTTTTAATTTGTCATGAGTGTACATCTGGGTTTAGCTTGTAATCTTTTCAACGGTTTTTAGGCCTTATAAAATAATCTTGCTTCCATTAATGTATCTACTGTCTGCGCCACCACCCACTCCCCCTCAGTACTGTGGATGCAACCCAGAGCATTACACATACTAAGCAAGCACTCCACCACTAAGTATGCCCCCAGTGCGAGTATTTTTTATTTTTTTGGTACCAGGGATTGAACCCAGGAGCACTTAACTACTGAACCACATCCCCCAGCCCTTTTTATATTTTATTTAGAGACAGGATCTTGTTGAATTGCTAAGTGCTTTGCTGAGTTGCTGAGGTGGGTTTTGAACTTGTGATCCTCCTGCCTCAGCCTCCCAATTTGTTTGGATTATAGGCGTGTGCCACCATGCCTCGCTCAGTGTGAGTGAGTTTTTTTTTTTTAATAAGTTCTTTTTTGTTTCTAATTTTTTTTTAAGTTTAGGTGGACACAATACCTTTATTTTATTTTTATGTGGCACTGAGGATCAAACCCAGTGCCTCATGCATGCCAAGTGAGCACTCTACCTCTGAGCCACAACCCCAGCAGTGTTTTTTTTTTTTTTATTAAGGAAGGAATTTTTTTAATACCTTTATTCTATTTATTCATTTGTATGTGGTGCTGAGGATCAAACCCAGGGCCTCACATGTGCTAGGCAAGCACTCTACCACTGAGCTATCGCCCCAGCCCCAGTGTGAGTTTTTAAGGAAGATTTTTTCCCTTCTACTTTAGTTAATACTATAGGGACATTTGTATGAATAATGTTGAGTGATAGTAAATTTGCATTTGATTCAGTTAATGGAAAACTAACAGAAAATAGTATCAAGAATGTTAAATCAATATTTAAACAACTTAAAGCAGAGTTAAGATGATTCACATAGATGTCAGAATGTAGTATCCCCATTTGAGTTGATTCCGTAATTTTCCTCAGATGATATTCCTGGAAGTGTGTATCTGTATAGTTTTTACTTAGTATTCATTTCCCACAGCACTAAGAATAAAACAGGATGTGTCTCTTGTAGACTTATTTGGAAGAATTGCCTTGATGCAATGGAAGGTCAAACCTGAAATAGTTTTAAGAGGCTCTAAGTGAAATAAAACCTGAATTGTTTTAAGCCTATAAATGCCCCTTTTGATGATGACAAGGAAAGAACTTTTAACAGAATAAAATTTTGAGCTGAACGCCTAGAAAATCACACGCAGATTGAATGTTTATTCTTTGTTATTTTTGGTGAAACTTGCTTGGAAGGAGGAAGTAAGCTGCTTCCTGAAATTGAATGAGCTCTCAGAATTGGTTCAGGCCACTGGAGACTAGCATGGCAGCATGTGATTTATTATTTAGTATAATTGAATAGTTTAGAATGGGAATGTTTGTCTTTCCTTGCCCACTATAATGAAACAAAAGTTCCTCAAGTTATTTGTTTATGGTAAGTATGTGAATGTGTTGAAAGTCAACAGGAGTGCATCTAGATTAGTTGTCCTTTCAGAGTCACTAGGGTTGCTGAGCAGGTAGATTCTGGGTGCTGAGAGCCTCATTAGGCTTGGGAGGATACCTTTGGAAAGTTTCAGGGTGAACCTGGGAAGATGCCTCTAGAGCTGATTGACTGGTAACAGGCAATTTCTGAGTTGCAGACATTATAAAAGATCTCTGATACTGCAGAGGAAACTGAAGCTTGGAATGTGAGAGACTTGTGCTCATTCATAGTGGTAGATGAAGCAATTTCCTGACTTGTGAGCTGCACCATCTTGTCACACCCACTCATCCATTATTCTGTGCACACACGTGGCATGCACATGTGCTTCTTTTGGCTGTACTGCCAAATTTCTAGTTGAGTCTGTATTCCCTGAACCCTGAGTTATATAATCTGGCAGCCTGGGCACTTTTTGCTGCCTTTAGTAAGCTTGAATTTTTATACATGTTAATTCTGCTAAGTTATTTCACCTTGAGCAATTGTGTATATTAGTGTCTTTTAACTCTTATTTTCTTTTTTGGCTCTCTTCAATCTCTCATTGATTATTATCTTTTTTGTTCCCTTCATCTTTTTTGTCCTTTTCTTTTTCTTACTATTCCTCCTCTCTGTACTGGGGATTGAACCCAGGGCCTGCAGATGCTGAGCAAACCTTCTGCTACTGAGCTGTATCTCCCTCTCCTCCTCCCTCTTATTAACCATTTCCCTTTTCTCTCTTCCACTGTCTATCCCTGTTATTTCTACTTAAGAGCCAAGAAACTACTTAATATCTGATAGACATAATAGTAGGCAATGTATCTCAGCAAGATACAGCAAGGGAAAGACCACAAGTGAACATTTATTGAACACCCACTATGTGCTGTTTTAACGTATAAGATAATTTTTTCTAAAGGAGTTTATATCTCATTGAATTTAATCAGAAGAACTCTTGATATTTTTGATCTTCTGATATTTTGTAAATGTATATTTCTTTGCACATATGTATTTCTTTCTTTTTCTATTAAAATATATTGTTTTATGAACAACATTATAACCAAGTTAATGGAGTGCAAAGGATAAGGAAAAAATTAAATCATAATTCTGTTTGTAGCAAATAAAATTTACTTTCTCTGTTTTTGACAAATATTCTACTCAGTGAAGAAGGGAAACAACATTGGAGTACCTACTATATGCCAGGCATTGTGAAAATTGCTCTGTATTTTTCTCCTTTTATCCCATAGTAGTTCTATATGATTCATATTATTATGCTCATTTCATAGTTGAAAAATTTGAGGCTTATCTTATTTTAGTTTAGCAGTTATTAGTTTAGACGTGCTGTGTTCTAGGTACTGTGCTGAAAACTGAGAATGCAAATCAGGCGAGTGGGACATCTTCCCTTCTACAAGGAATTAAAAAAATGGTAGAAAAGCAAATGAGTGAAAACATTTCAGTAAAGTATGTTACATACAGTGACCTAGAAGAGTATTGCTGGACCTGTATTAGGGTTGGTCAGAATAGGTTTGCTAGGACAGTGCTTTTCAAACTTTACTGTGCAGGTGTGGATACCTGGGTTACTTGTTAAAATGTAGATTCTGATTTGGAATCTTTGGTGGGACCTGAGAATCTTCATTTTGAGCAGGCTCCTGAGTGATGCCAAAGCACAGACCATACTTTGAGCAGGAATATCCTGGAGGTGGATGTAGAACTTTAACAAAGGTAGAAAAATGGAAAATATATTCTAGACAGGAGACAAGGCATAGAAGCATAGAAGCAGCATGTTAAATGGGTACCCAAGTTAAAATCCATGCAGGTGTTGACACTCTACTGCTTGCTGGCCAAACTCAGCTCATAGCCTATTTTTGTAAAATCCCTGCATTTACTTTTTTTGTATTTCTAAAGGGCTAAAAGTAAAAACAGAGAAGAACATGTGATAGAGATGAATAAATATTTATCATTCAGCCCTTTAAAGTTTGTAACTTGTGATCTGTGATAGAGGTGGTGAATTGGGACTTAAGGGAAGGCATGCTAGAGAAATTAGGTTGGAGGATGATTACCCAGGGATGGAAAGCATGGCCTTTATCTTTGAGATGATAGAGAGCCAAGGAAGATTTAGAGAGGAGAGTGACAACCTCAAGTTTTTGTTTTTAAAAAATCCCTTTGGCAGAATATAGACTGAAAAGGGGCCACATTGGAGGCAGGGAAGACAAATAGGCCCAAAGCAGGGCAAATGGTAGAAATATTTTTGACAAAGTTTTTCATTTTCTTTTGATTTCAACCCATAAGAAGAGAAACATTTTATTTATTTTTTTAATATTTATTTTTTAGTTGTAGCTGGACACAATACCTTTATTTCACTTATTTATTTTTATGTGGTGCTGAGGATCGAACCCAGGTCTCACTCATGCAAGGCGATTGCTCTACTGCTAAGCCACAACCCCAGCCCAAGAGAAACATTTTATATTATGACCAGCATAAATAGAATAAAACTTATTACAAAGCAGTATTTGTCTTAATTGTGGTTGAACACAAGTATTTTTCAAAAATTGCTGGTTATTGCCCACCCATTGAATTGATTTCATAGTGGACCATAACCCACAGTTTGAAAACACTGATCTAGGAAAGTAATATCAGCAAGATTTGTCACTAGTTTGATGTAAAGGGTGAGGAACAAGAATCCTGCTATGGATAAACATGTGAATGCTGTTGCTCCCAATTGAAATCAAGAATAAAGGGGAAACAATTTGAAAAGAGGTGATTTATTCCTTTTTGAACATGCTGAGTTTTGAGAGCTCTGTAGGATTCCCAGGCTTTCCAGAAGAAAAGAGATACCAAAGTCTCATTTAGTATTACTGCCTCATTGTTTTGTTTAGCTGCTATTATTTCAATAGTAGTATTTTCTACATATAGGTGTGATTCAGGATTTAGTAAGCTGCTTTGGCTCAGGCTGGTAATTCGGCCATTATTCCCAGTATTCTAATGTAAAGAGGAAGCGTGAATCAAATAACTGGTTTACACAGAATATATGTAAATGGGGAGTTAACTTTTGTATTCTACTTTGAGATGTTTATTTAATTTAGCTCTTGTATGTTAGTTTAATAAGATTATTGTTCTGGGGTTGGGGTTTGGCTCAGTGATCGAGTGCTTACCTAGCATGTGTGAGGAGCTGGGTTGATTCTCAGCACTGCACATAAATGAATGAGTAAAATAAAGGTCCATCAACATCTTAAAAAAAAAAAAGGTATTATGTCCAACTACAATTAAAAAAGATTATTGTTCTGACATTGAAATAGCCAACAGAGAGTAATCAGATCACAATAATAAATTTGTATGTGGTTTTGTATTTGTAGTTTACTTTAGTTCTGTATATAAATACACTATTAGAGGGTCATCAACTTTTTTTTGGGGGGGGGGCTGAGTACCGGGGATTAAACTCAAGGGCATTCAATCACTGAGCCACATCCCCAGCACTATTTTGAAATTTTTTTAGAGACAGGGTCTTACTGAGTTGCTTAGTGCCTTGCTTTTGCTGAGGCTGGCTTTGAACTTGTGATCTTCCTGCCTCAGCCTCCTGGTTATCAACTTTTGATTCTTTTGCTTACTCTAGGCTAAGAAAGAACCATTGGCATTTTATCCATATCCCTTTCCCTGACAGTAGTTTCTTTAAAGAAATATACTTTTGGAACTCCAAATAATATTTTCTAAGTTGACCATTAGTAAGTAGGAAATAATTAAAAAAATTTTTTTTAAATTTTTTTACACAGATTGAATACCTGCTTAAGAAACTTACAGAAGCTATGGGAGGAGGCTGGCAACAAGAACAATTTGAACATTATAAAATCAATTTTGATGACAGTAAAGATGGCCTTTCTGCGTGGGAACTTATTGAGCTTATTGGAAATGGACAGTTTAGTAAAGGCATGGATCGGCAGACGATATCTATGGCAATTAATGAAGTGTTTAATGAGCTTATATTAGATGTGTTAAAACAGGTAAGGATCCTATAACTATGTATTTTTCCTCATTTTTAGAATTTGACATGTTTGAAATAAAGTAGTAATTTTTTTTCTTTAAAGATGATATGAGTCACATACTCTTTTTTAAAAATTTTGTGGTGCTAAGGATTGAACCCAGGGCTGCTCTACCACTAAAGTACATCCCCAGCCTTTTTTTAAAAAGAAAAAAAAAATATTTTGAGGCAGGGTCTTGCAGTGTTGCCAGGCTAGCCTCAAACTTGTGATCCTTTTGCTGCAGTCTTCTGAGTAGCAGGGATTATAGGTATATATTATTGTGCCTGGCCAGTTATACATTAAACTTTAGATTTAGAACAAGAATAATGCAAAAAAAGCAATAAAAATAAATTTAAAATAAATAATTGCTAAAGATTCTTTTTTTTTTTTTTTTGAGTTTTTTAATATTTATTTTTTAGTTCTCGGCGGACACAACATCTTTGTTGGTATGTGGTGCTGAGGATCGAACCCGGGCCGCACGCATGCCAGGCGAGTGCGCTACTGCTTGAGCCACATCCCCAGCCCCTACTAAAGATTCTTTTTAAAAAAAGAATAATACTCTTATTTTTCTAGTTTTTTTATTAGGCTTTCATTTTTTTCCCCCAGTGTTGGTGATCAAACTCAGAGCCCCCTGCATTCTATGTAATCTCTGTTCTACCAAGTTACACTCCAAGCCCTAGGCTCTCATTTTAAAAGAATTACTGGTACAGTTTTGAAATATGGTTAAGAATTGAGATGCTACTATTTTAAAGGAACTATTTAAATAATTACGTTTCCCATATTATGTGCATATTCATACCTATTCATCTGGAAAGATATTCATAGCATATTGTTCAGTGAAAAAGCAACGATCTGCAGAACATGGGTACCTTGTGATCTCTTTCATGCAGCATGTGATATATGTGTGTGGAGTAGTCTGAAAGGATATTCACCAAAACATTCACAGTGATTGCCTCCGGAAAGTGTGATTTTTTTTTTTTTTTTTTTTGAATCATGTTTTCCTTTTTATTCCTTTTCTGTATTATTGGACTTTCTACATGATTTTATATTATTTTTTAAAATTAGAAAAATATTCTTACTTTTAGAAAATGATACTTTCATATAATAGAGTTCATTTTTTCTTATTTTACTCTGTTTTCTCCAAACCTAGTCTAGTATCTGATATATACATAGGAAGCTTAATGCTTGATACATAGAATTTGTATATATTTTTAGTGGATCTTTCAAACTTATTACATTTTTATATGAAGCAATAACTGATTGTTTATTTACTTGTTTTGCTCCTTTATTTGTTCAGTAGGTGATATTGTTGTCTTTGCCCCCCCCAATGGAGTGTATCAGTAAACATCAATTAATGCTTAACTTGTGTAGGTTTTGGTGCTACAAAGAGGTATGAGACATGGTCTCTAAAGACTTAAAGGCCCATTAAGATGGCAGGATATAGGACTACTAATGAATTGTACTATAAGATATCTTTTGCTTAAATGTCCAAAGATTAAGAAACCGAACGAGTTATATGATTAGAATTTAGTATAATGATCAAATGAACTTTGCAGCCAAGTTAATATCATACATTTGATGGTATAGTCTATTGTAGCCTATCAGCATCTGTAGATTTAATATTAAAAATTTCATTGATTTTTTTTTTTTGTACAACTCTAAAAGGCTTTAGTCTATAATAATATGTGATTTGTTAAAGTAAAAATTTGAATTATACACCTTTGGGGCTAATATATGGAAAGGAAGTACAGAGCTTAGAGTGTGAGCTTAGAAGGTAGTATCCTAACTCCTGGTCCAGTTCTTTTCTGCTTATCCAGAGCAGAGTTCCTCTTCCTGTGTAGTGAGAGGTTAGGTGCAAAGAGAGGTTGCTACTAGAGGGTGAAATCCTCTAGTATTGATTGAAAGGATAGACTTGTCTCTGATACTCTGACATTTTCATTGATTGAAAATTTACAAAGAATTATTGTTAGATAGTCTTTTTTATTTTATTTTTTTAATGAAATAGAATAGTATAATGAACTTCTGTATACCTATCACCCAACCCCAACAACACATGAATAATCCTACTCTATCTACTTTGTGCCTCTTCTGTGTTTTTCTTGAAGCAAATTCCAGACATTTCATTTTATCTGTAAATATTTCAATATATATCTCAAGAGGCCTGGAATTTTAAAAACTCACAATGTTTTAACATCAAGAGTTCTAAATCTGATACCTGTATCACTTTGTGGGGGTTGTCTCTAAAATGTTTGAAATTGTATGCAAACTTTTATCTGCATGTTCTTGCATGAATTTGAGTGTAATGTTCCTGGCCTTCATAGATTCTCAAAGGGCAAGAATCATTGACATTTATGTATTAGGATCATTGATCAGACAGTGGAGTAGACGAGTCTGCTAAGAAAGAAATATCGGCTTTTACACATAAAAAACAAGCATTGGGCTGGGGATATAGCTCAATTGGTAGAGTGCTTGCCTCCCATGCACAAGGCTCTGTTTGTTCTTGTGGTGCTGGGTTCAATCCCCAGCACCACAAAAACAAACTACCACCACTAACAAAACCAAAAAACCCCACAAGCATTAGCATTTACATCAGATTTAATCTTTCCTAGGGTTACATGATGAAAAAAGGCCATAGACGGAAAAACTGGACTGAACGCTGGTTTGTACTAAAACCCAACATAATTTCTTATTATGTAAGTGAGGATCTGAAAGATAAGAAAGGAGACATTCTCTTGGATGAAAACTGCTGTGTAGAGGTAAGTCTACTGTGCAGGATTACCTGGTGCTGCCCCCTGCTGTCAAAGGAGTTTCCTCTCCATCCCCCAAAATAATATAGGCATACAGTCACCATAGTTTCTGAACCAAAAATTAAAGATAGCTGACAAGATTTTTCTGATATGAATGTTTTGTACAAAGTATATAGAGATTCAACCTTTGTACATTTAAGGAATCATTTATTAAATAAAATGAAGTTATAAAAAAGAAAAGAAAAAAGCAAGGCAGTGTTTGAAATCAGGAATAAACTGAAAGATCTGGGGACATTTTGAATATATTAAGTAAAACAAGATTAAGCATTGTATTTGAAAAATTTGACTTTCAGGACCCTTCATTCACAGCTACTAAAAGAAGTGAAATCCTAGCTGGGTATGGTGGCACACATCTATAATTCCAGTGATTCAGGAGCCTGAGGAGCATGAGTTCAAAGCCAGTCTCAGCAACTTAGAGAGGCTCTAAGCAACTTAATGAGACCCTGTCTTAAAATTTTTAAATGTAAAAAAAGGGCTAGGGATACGACTCAGTGATTAAGTGCCCCTGGGTTCTCCCTGGTACCCACCCTCCCTAAAGGTGAAATTCTCAAGAACATAAATTTTGAGTTTTTAACTTGTATTATGTTTATATTTGTTGAAGAACATGTAGAATAACTGAGCTCTCACTCATAGAACATTTTGATGAAAGAAATGGTACAGATATATTATACCATTATACTTACCATATAGGACTGCAGTGCCCACAAAGGGGGCTGTTTAGATTTAACTGAAGAGAGATCACAAGATTGCTGTGTCTTTGTCATTCTACTCATAAGAATATAGGGAAGAAACCACAGATTGCCAGCAACAACATTCTGGGAGCTAGGAGAGGAAACCACAATAGATGGAGGTAGGATAGGACTCATCCTGACACGGAAGCCTTTTATGTCATAGGAATCAGTACTTATTATAATGATCCCATGTGTGTACCTTATAGGGTTCCTACAGGGTGGAATATGCTTGGGTGCAGGAGTTTCTATGCTTCTAAATAAAGCATGGCAACCCCACATCCCCATCAGGTGTTTGTATTTCTCCAGGCAGACGTGATATACCAGTTAGGGTTATTGTTACCATAAGAATTGCAACCTAGGGGAATAGCATTAGTAAATCAGTAATTTGCATTTGTAGGTGTTTTCCACAGACACTGAGCTTCAGTCAGATTTGTGTAAATAAGTTTTATATACTTTTTTTATATTTTTATTTTTTAGAAGTAGTTGGACACCAATACCTTTATTTTGTTTATTTATTTTTATGTAGTGCTGAGGATCGAACCCAAGGCCTTACACGTGCTAGACAAACGCTCTATCACTGAGCCACAATCCCAGCCCTTAAATACTTAATAACATTTTAGGGCTAGGGTTGTGGCTCATTTGTAGAGTGCTTGCCTGGCATGCATGAGGCACTACTGGGTTTCATCCTCAGTACCACATAAAAATAAAACAAAGGTATTGTGTCCACCTATAACTAAAATTATATATTTTTAAAAAAGTAAAATTTTGAAGAACTTATATAACACTTTTTGTTTTAGTCTCTGCCTGACAAAGATGGAAAGAAATGCCTCTTTCTAATAAAATGTTTTGATAAGACCTTTGAAATCAGTGCTTCAGATAAGAAAAAGAAACAAGAGTGGATTCAGGGTAAGGCAATTTTTATTATATGCCATGATAAAGATAGATTAAGAAATATTTTTTAATCTCATGAAAGATGCTAAAATATTGTTTCCTTATTGTTTATAGTTATATCTACTTGTGACATAGTAACCAAAAGGAGAACAACTTAAGATGAATTCTCAATTTTTCATTAATTAATTTGCATAATGAACTTGGGAGGAAATTGTAAATAGGAAATTTGAGGTTTTATTTACTGCTTAAAGCCCATGGAGTTTCCCCTTTTAGGACTATGAAGAATGTTAAAATGACTGTCTTGTTATGTTTTTGGTCATATGTAAAACAAAAGTGGAATTAATGCAGTAGTTTTTAAATACTTCAAGTGATTTTCAAGTCAATTATTAATTTCCAAAAGAATAATAATCTTAAGAACATAAACTTTGGAATTAATTCAAGTTAGTAAAGAATTATATGTGAGATTTTATTTTAAACTGAAAGGGGATTCCAAATAGTCTTGAACATAAATGAAATTACACTGCATTGGAATCTTGAGTCTACTTTCCTGGGTCACGTAACTTGAATGATTAATTCTGTAGCTGCTTTCTTCTTCTTTGGAATGGAGAGAATAATAGTGCCTACTTCTCAGAATTGTTGTGAGGATTAGAAGTTAGATGACAGATATACTTTGCACATTTTCAAAATGACATTCTTACAGAAGTTTTTGTGATAGATTGCAAACAATCCTATTGTCTATTAATTGGCTAATGGTTGAACAAATTATGATAGCATTACACAGTGGAACACTTTTGCAGTACTCATTGTTTAGTACTTCATGTATACTTTTGCGTGTGCAGTACTGGGAATTGAGCTGAGGGCCTTGAGTGTGCCAGGCAAGTGCTCCACTTGTATGCGCCACTGTTATGGATATTTGAGATAACTTATACAGATAAGTAAAGTGAATACACTGAGGCTCAAAGGACATGTTGTGTCACCATTTGTGTCAAAAGAAAGTAGAAGAGTTTATACATGTTCATTTGCTTAAAATACCCCAGGAAAAATACATAAGAAACTGTTAGCATTTGTTGCTAATCAGGCAGGAAATCCAGTACCTGGGGCATAGGAGTAAGTGGAAGACTTCCAAAATGTCTTTTAATGCTTTTGATTTTGAGCAATGTATATTAGTCAAGAAATAAAATTTAAGTAATTAAAAATTCCAGGAAAGAAATCAGGTTTATATGAAAATTAGATAATTTATGTAAAAGAAATGCATATTGAATATATATGCATCTTCCATGATATCCTTTGCATTCATTATATAATTTTTTTTCCTGTGCTGGGTATCACACTTACGACTCATGCATGCTAAGCAAGCCCTCTACCACTGAGCCACTTCCCTACTCCTAAATTTTCAATAAATGTCAGCTAATGTAATGTGATCTGTTATCTCAGGGAGATGGTTTTATAAGGCACAGATGAGGGACAGACTAAATACAGTTGGCTGCAGATCTGACATCAGGAACTTTGACTCCCTGCCCTTACTGTGCCTTAATCTTATTTAACTTTTAGCGAAGTAGAGAGAAGGGAGTTGAAAGTATTGTTAGAAGCTCTTAAAATATGTGCAGTACAGGTGTATCATCATGCATTTTTGGAGTTAGAAGAGACTTAAAAGATCATCTCTTATTTTATGATCTCATTTTGGAGATGAGGAAGCCCATGCTTCAAGAGACTGGATATTTGCTCATGGTCATAACATGGCTTACTGGCAAAATTAGAATCCACACTAGGTCTTCTGTCCTCTGGTTTTCTTCCTGCTGTGTCACTTGTATGGTAGACATGTAAAGAATAAAGTGTATTTCCCATTTTTCTCCACTACCTTTTGCAGCCATTCATTCTACTATCCACTTGTTGAAGCTGGGCAGCCCTCCACCACACAAAGAAGCCCGTCAGCGTCGGAAAGAAATGCGAAAGAAGCTATTGGCTGAGCAAGAGGAGCTGGAGCGGCAGATGAAGGAGCTCCAGGCCGCCAATGAAAGCAAGCAGGAGGAGCTGGAGACTGTGAGGAAGGTGTGTGTGGGCTCAGGGCTGGAGGAGCACTCTTCATTTCAATGCGAAGCCACAGCCACCTTACTTACTTTGGTTCCACCAACAGTAGGCTAATACAATTTTCAGGTGAGGTTTGGTGAACTGTGTTCTCAAGTGTATCCAGATCACTTGTGAGGCTCTCTGGTTTTCCCAGCCTTAATAGCATGAAGGTCTCAGGTCAGCAAAAACATCTCATTGACAAAGAAGATATATTTATTTAAAAAATGAGTAAATTTTAATTTTGTCAAAGAAAGATGTGAAATTTCATCCTTTTGGGAACATGAAGGCTATTTTGAGGTGACCACTGCAGGACCCCTCCCCCCAGCTCCCATGCACATTTATGAGTGTCTCCAAAGACTCTTAAAGTAGATTGAGGTTTTTATACTATTTGATGTCAGAGTTATAATCTAGTCAGTCAGCTTCTCTTTCCATCAAGGCTAGGTTGTCAAGTATTATAGAATGTATGGGATAGTTGGCACTCACAGGGTGACATTGTTCCCTTATAGAAGTGGCAGTGAGTCCCCCTTGTGTAGGCATGGTCTTTATTTGGGACATTTCAGGACTGAGCCTGTTTAACCATAAGCTTATAGACACCCCACCGCCTGCCTGCAATATCTTTACATATAGGGATAACTCATGGTTTGAGGGCTCACATTCCTCATGGGCTTCTCATGGGAAATGCCACACTGTACACTGAACCAAATAGACCCATAAGTATTTTCTAAAAATACATTTATAATCTTAGGTACTATGTGATCATACATCTTAGAAACAGCCATTACTAGGCAGCCCAGATACTTTACAAAAGCAGCTCCCTTGATTGCTCTTCTCTCCAAATCACTCTTATATCTTGCCTCTTTCTGCTACAAAACATTTTCCGTATCAAGTTCATTGAGAGGCTAGGCTGAGCACCTGCAATATAGACCCACTCTTTCCTCCCTTCTGTGCACACATTATAAATGAATGTTATGAGGGTAGAGATGAGGTGGGAAGCTGGGGTGTGGTTCCCTACTTTGTTAAATTTATGAAATAGGCCATACCTGAAGAGGAAAGCATAAAATATGTATTGTAAGTTATCATACAATTAATACCAATGAAACTACTACCAAGGTTAAGACAGAATATGGCCAGTATTTTTTATTATTTTTAGATTTAAGTAACAGAAGAGTATATTTTGACATATTATACATACATGGAGTATAAGTTATTCTAATTAGGATTTGCCAATATTTTGAAGCTTCCCCCCGCTTTTTAATTTTTAAAAATTTACAAACAGTTAAGATTAACAGTTTGTATGTTGTTTTTTTTTAAATTTTTAACATATGCTTGGATTCTTTTAACAGCCACGGACAGAATATAGAACAATTAATACCCCCAGAGAATTCCCTTGTGCTTCTCTTTTGTATTTAGACCTTGTCTTCACCTTTAAATCCTGGAAATCACTTATCTGTTTCTAAAAAAAGTACATATTAACCTCAGTGTTCTGCATTTAGTTTCATTGAATGTATTTTTGAGATCTCTCTAAATCAGTGTTAGGAGAGCTTCCTTATTCTTTTTGATAGCCTGACATTCTGTCATATAACTGTTTAATATTCCATTGCATGGCTGTGTCATTACTTATTTAATTGATTCCCCCATTGAGGAACATTTGGGTTGTTTTTATTCTTTTAATAGACAGTGCTGTAGGGCATTATCTTGAACCTGTGCCATTTTGTATATGTTCATTCATGTTCTGGTATCTCTGTAAAATAATTCTCAGAAGTAGAATTTCTGGGCCAGAAGTGTGAAATCCAGGCTGAGGGAACATCTGCCATCCTAAATGCTGCTGTTACTCCACAAGGTGAAAAGTATTCTAGGGCTTGGCAGTTAAGGGCTCCTGCCTAGAGATGTCCCATATCACTCCTATTTACAATATTTTAATCAGAACTAGTCACATATTTCTAATGAAAAGTCAGCTGTCAGGTTTACTGGGGTTCCTTGTGTGTGGGGACTAATTTTTCTTTTGCTGCTTTCAAGATTTTCTTTTCTGTCGTTGTCTTATAACAGTTTATTGTGATGTTTGTGGCTGTGGATCTCTTTGTATTTATCCTATTGAGTTTGCTGAACTTCTCAGGTTTGTAGGCTAATGTTGTCCCATCAAATTTGAGAAATTTTTAGTTATTTCTTCAAATTTTTTTTTCTTGGGCTGGGATTGTAGCTCAGCGGTAGAGTGCTCGCCTTGCATGTGTGAGACCCTGGGTTCGATCCTCAGCACCACAAAAAAAAAATAAATAAGTGAAATAAAGGTACTGTGTCCAACTATAACTAAAAATAAATATTTAAAAAAATTTTTTTTCTACTCCTTTCTCCTCTTTCTGCTATTTTTACTATACAGATGTTGGTGTTCATGATGATGCCCCACATTTCTCTAAGACTCTGTTCAGTTTTCTTCATTTTTTTTCTGTTCTAATTGCATAATTTATATAGATTTATTTTTCAAGGAGTCTTCTTGTAGCCCAAATATACTATTGAGTTTCTAGTGAATTTTTCATTTCAGTTATTGTACTTTTCAATTCCACAATCTCTTTTTGGGTCTTTTAATAATTTCTTTCTTCTTATTTATATTGTCTGTGGGATGGGAGGATATCATCATTTCTTCCATTACTCCTTTAAGCATAGTTTCCTTTATTTCTTTGAACATATTTATAACTGCTTTGAAGTCTTCTGGCAGATATTCATCCAGGCCTCTTCAAAGGCAGTTTCTAGTTCCTGTTTTCTTTTTCTTTTTGTTGTTGTTATTGTTTTTTCCCATGTATGGATTATGGTTTCCTGTTTCTTTTTCATGTTTTATAATTTTTTATAGAAAACTGGACACTTAATAAAACCATAGCAACTCTGGATTTTGATTCTAACACTCTCTGTCTTAGGGCTCATTTATTTGTTTAGTGACTTGGCTGGACTGTTTCCTGGATTGTTTTCTGATAGTGTGTTGCCTCTGTGCTTCTCAGAGGCAAGCCTTGGGCATGCACATAGTCACGTTGAGATGACCCCGATTTTAGCAGGGCTCTCTTTAGATATTTCTTTTTCTACTCTCTCTGTTAAGCCATCCACCTCTGTTGGTATCACACCAAACTGTTAGGTCTCAGTATTTCTGGTTGACTGTTCTATGTTTTTCACAATACCTTAGAGCCTAAATTGCCCCTTGGTCTGAATATTATTTAAATTCAGGTCTATATGTAGTCAAGACTAGTCCTTAAGATTTGTTCTTGCCATGTGAGGGGTCTGCCTAAGCTGTCTCTTCCCCTGGTTTTCTCTGTCAGGCTTTTGACTGGTCTGTAGTTTAGTTTGTTGCTCTCATGGAGCCACCAGCCTCCTCCTAATTCCTTACCACCAAACTCTCTGTTGTTATCAAGTGTCCTTAGGCTTATTCTTCTTCACAATTTCAAATAAAGTCACTTCCAAACATGTCTTTCTCCCTGGACAAAACTTCTGTGCAGCATTTTGGAATTTGTGGAGATAACAGTATACTCTGCTTGGAATAGCATTCCTGCTTTATGAGCCTGTCAATTGATGGGGGAAAGTGGCCTTTGGTCTTTGTTGCTTGCCTCTCCCTTTGTGAAGCTTCTGCCCCATAAATGAGTTGGGACAAGGATAATCAGATCTAGTCCTCTCAACCTGCCCACCCTGTGAGTGGGGGCTGAGGGAAAGAGAGCTCCAGATCTCTTAGCCATGCTTGCCTGGAATAGAGTTTCTGCAGCATAGAGCTGGGGAAGGTGAGGAATACTGGCTTCTATCCCTCCTAGGGAGTTGGTGCAGCCCTGGGCTGTGAATTGAGAGGAGAGGAGCCTTCAGTCTTAGTTTCATCTGCCAGAAGTGGATTGGGCAGATGGAATGTATTGTGTCCTAAAAGCTATAGACTCACTGTTCTTAGCTGAGATTTAGTAGATTTTTTTTTTTTGTCTTTTGTTTTGTGGTTCTGGGGATCAAGCCCAGGGCCTTGTGCATGCTAGTAAGTGCTCTACCACTGAGCTGCATTCTCAGCCCTTAGTAGATTTTCTTAGATAAATGTTCTCCATTTCTTTATGTGTTTAGGATAATTTCCAGAGACTTTAAGTGGTTGTTTCCCCATTTTTTTAATAAGTAATTTTATCATCTATTGTTCCACTGGGGAAATGATCCATGGAGCTCCTCAGGCCCCTCTTCTGGCAGTTGAGCTCTGGTAAAAATTTTAAGGAATAATGTGCAAGATAAAGAACTTGAAGATTAGGGGCTTGCCTTACACTTGTGAGGCACTGGTTTCAATCCTCAGCACCACATAAAAATAAATAAAATAAATAAAGATTAAAAAAAAAAGAACTGCAAGATTAGATCTAAACCTGGTGAAAAGAATTGTAAATGAAAATAATTCAGTGGCTGTACTACAACTTCCTCTGCAAAATATTATTCAGACATACCAGTGTTCATTCATGTCATTTATCAAATTTGTTTTGCATGTTAAAATTTGTTGCAAATTGCTGGGATGGAATTCCAATGGGTCTAACAGTTTTTATTCTTTTTTTTTTTTTTTTTTTGGTACCGAGGATTGAACCCATGGGCACTCAACTACTGAGCCACATCCGCAGCCCTTTTTTGTATTTTATTTAAAGACAAAGTCTTACTGAGTTGCTTAATGCCTTGCTAAATTGCTGAGGCTGGCTTTGAACTCTAGATCCTCCTGCCTCAACCTCCCTAGCTGCTGGGGTTAGAGGCATGTGCCACCGAGCCTGGCTTTATTCTATTTTTATTGAATGTTTGGCTTTACTCATAAGCTTGGCATTTTCTCTCAAATGTTCCACTGTAACAAATCTACTTTTCTGGGGATGGGTTTTTAATTGGGTAGAAACTGGAGGAAGCAGCATCTCGTGCAGCAGAAGAGGAAAAGAAACGCCTGCAAACTCAAGTGGAGCTACAAGCCAGGTTCAGCACAGAGCTGGAGCGTGAGAAGCTGGTGAGGATCCCATGGCTAGGGAGAGCTATGGCCTGAGTTCACTGGGCCAGCCTGATGAGGGGAAAGGGAGGCCTGGGAGGCTGGAGAAAGGCCATCTTCTTCTACTGACATGCAGTAATTACTGGGGAAATTATGTGTTCGTTCATTCCTTAGTCCTTTATTGAGCACCTCCTGTGTTCCAAGCACTGTGCCAAAGATATAAAGGTGAAAAATATGAATATTGTTTTAAAGACCTGCTAAGCAGATATTTATGGGATGGAATATTGAATGCTTGTGACTGTATGTCCTGATTTTTTTCCTGGGACTATCTTTGTCCTCTTGGTAAAATTATTATTAATATCTATTTTCATTCTCAGAAGTTATTTGGAAAATAAATAACTTTGAAAAAGTGAGCATAGATTTCATCACATTTCTCCTCTATAATGAACTATGAGGAGGGATCTTAAGTTGCAAGAACATCTGCATTTTGGTTTGCTACTCCTGGCAGCTCTGATTCATCCTAGAGGCCCCAAAGGTCCGAGTGGCTCCAGGACATCATCAGCTGGTTAATAGGTCTTGTTCTGTTGAGCCATGCTATGTGGGAAAGTGCGGAGCCCTATGCCTTTATGTGCTCATGACATTTCCTGTCGTCATTTAAAGCACTTGTTTGTGTTGTGAAAGGAAAGCACAGGGGCAGACGTGCAGTTGGGAGGTAATCATGCACTCACAGTGTGGAGGCCTAGCCTTTCTTCCTTTCTGTTCCTTCTCACTGAGTTGTAGTTTTCTCTTAAATGTAGTGGTTATCATATGGTCTTTCCTGGCTCTTTTCACTAGCTATTGCTAGTGAAAATATTTTATAAGCTGAAAAAACATCTGCTAACATTTATGATATTATATTTAGGATAATCTTTAAGGCAGAGATCAAAACTCTTACCCAGAAGTGGGGAAACCACACACTTTTTAAGGTACTGACTTAACTACTGGAGTTCTTCCCTGGCTAGAGGTGTCCTAGGGAGGGGAGAAGAGGGGTGACAGCAGGCAAATGCAGGAGGAGTCTCCTGCAGACCAAGTTTCCCTTCTCCATTTGTTTTCACGTATAGGTTGCTCTGAATGGGCAAAAGTTCATTCATTCCTTTCAGTGAAGACTGTTGTAAGAAGTTGTGGCTGTCAGAAAGGAATTTAAAGAGAAATTATGTAGGGAAACGGGTTTTTTTTTTTTTTTTTGACTTGACTCAAAAGGTGGAGTACAGCTTGGCGTGGTGGCATATGCCTATAGTCTAAGCGGCTTAGGAGGCTAAGGTAGGAGGATGGTAAGTTCAAAGCCAGCCTCAGCCACTTAGCAAGACCCTAAATAATTCGGTGAGACCCTGTCTCTAAATAAAATGTAAAAGGGGCTGGATAAGCGCCCCTGAGTAAAAAAAATGTGGAGTGGAAAGTATGAAAAATATACCAAAGCAGGAACACAGCATTTGGGTTGGAGTCTTTTACAGCTGGAATTGGATGTTGTGCTCTCATTTTTTTCATATTTAATTCAAGAACTGAAGGCAGTGGCTACCACACTGATGACCTGTGGGCAGCTCCCAGGATAGAGGTGGGGTGGGAGACTCCCCAAAGTTGAAGTCAGCCTGCATTTCAGCATGACCATGACCCTTTTATACCTTCAGATCAGACAGCAGATGGAAGAACAGGTTGCCCAAAAGTCCTCTGAACTGGAACAGTATCTACAGCGAGTACGGGAGCTGGAAGACATGTACCTAAAGCTGCAGGAGGCTCTTGAGGATGAGAGGCAGGCCCGGCAAGATGAAGAGATGGTGCGGAAACTTCAGGCCAGGTGCCAGATCAGTTTGCAGACTTTGCCTTTACATGTTTGGCTTGGACTGATGGTTTCTTGGGTCAGCTAATACTGGTGGAAGGAGAGGAGGCTCTCACTCTGGCAGTGACAGAGCTTATGTATTGTCCAGGCTGGATAGACTCTGGAGATTTGGCCTGCTAGTGTGTTTCTCTTCATCCTAGGGCACTGAAACCCTTGCTTAGGAAGCTAAAGAAGGACCTTATCTGTTTTAGAGCAGTCTGTGGGTATGTTTGATGGAGTCCTGTTAATCATACTCTAGAATATCCATGAGCCCAGATCAGCTTGGTGAGAAATTGACTTTTTCGTGTTGCAGACAAAAGACAGCCCTTAATATAGGGACAGGGCTGGGCTTAGGCCAGAGTTGCAGCTACAGTGCACATGCAGTTTCCATTTGGTCATTCAGAATAGTATTGTAGTAAGTACTACTTGAAATAGTAAAGTGGTTTTAATAGCAAAATGATTTTAAATGTAAATGTAACTACTATATGTAGCTCTCTGCACCAGTAAGCTAAAAGTTCAGTACAAAATTTAAACTTTTTCTTTGTGTACAAAACCTGTTTTTTGAATATAATTCTTTTCTTTTTTCTAAATTATTTTTCTTCTTAGTTTTTGGAACTTGAGATGGACAAATTTGCCCCATCTAGTGGTCATTTTTAAAATGTGGGTTCTTTCTTTCATGAAGTCCCTGAGTACTGGGCCTGATTCAGAGACTGACTGTCAGATTGGCAGTGGGGATTTGCACCTTGCTCCTCAGGATTGGCCTGGGTAGGAAAAAAACAAAGAAAGTCATAACAATATATCTACATTTGAGAATAAATATATTTTTGAAAAGGATCTTATTATATTGTCCAGGCTGACTTTTTAACTCTCAGATTCAAGTGACCTTCCTGCCTTACTCTCCCAAGTACCTGGAACTAATATACTTGGTCCTTTCTCTGTAGTGCCATAAGTTTCTCCAAGATAGCTTTTATAGTAAATTGTTTAAATGTAATAACTTTGACTTGAACCACCTGGGTCTTTTTAAAAAATATTTATTTTTTAGTTGTAGGAGTACACAGTACCTTTATTTTTTATTTTTATGTGGTGCTGAGGATCGAATCCAGTGCCTCACATATGCTAAGCAAGTACTCTACCACTAAGCCACACCCCAGCCCCCCATCTGGGTCTTGTAATTTTTTTTAATCATTAAAATTTTAATGTGTTGGGGCTGGGGATGTGGCTCAAGCGGTAGCGCGCTTGCCTGGCATGTGTGCGGCCCAGGTTCGATCCTCAGCACCACATACAAACAAAGATGTTGTGTCCGCTGAAAGCTAAAAAATAAATATTAAAATTTTTTTTTAAAAAAAATTTAATGTGTAACCCTGAAGGTTATCTAGGTGCTTTTGAATGGAGACTCAGAAGAAAAATGTTTTAATGTGTGGAAAAATCAAGCATTGAAAAGTTCTGGAGGCTGAGCCATGTCCCACTGTAATTTTTACCCACTGAAATTTTGGATCTCTAAGGTCTAGGAGCATCCTTGGTCATGTCTGCATTCCTAGTAACCAGTGCAGTGCCTAGCACATGCTGAGTGCCCAAAGGAATACTTTTTGAATGGATGCATGGATTGAAGTTTTACCTACTGTGGCCTTGTGGACCCAGCGTCTGTCTTCCAAGTGTTATAAATACTTTTCTATGTGTTTGAAGGCAGTTAGGGACTGGGTTCCAGAGTGAGGTGTGGGTACTGATTCCCAGATATGAAACTTTGTAGCTGTGTACTTTTAGAGAAGTGCTTCACTACTTTGAGCCTTCAGTTCCTTATCTATAAAGTAAAGTAACTGCCAACTCTGTAGGGCTGTGAAGATGAAATGAGATATTTTAGGCATAGTGTTTAGCATAATGTTTGTGGGCACACAGTATAAGATGCGTTCTGTTCCTTTATCTGATTTGCTGGGGAAGATACTTCATGTATATAATTTCAAAATAAGCATTCAAAAAGATGTTGACAGGCTACAGTGATAGTTTTAGACTAATAAGATAGTTTAAAATATCAAAGAACAAGTACTGGCCTAATAGCAGTTCATTTGAAAGATCCAGGGTTTCACTTCCCTGTGATGTGGTTGCCAAAACCTCAGGTACTATTAGGCAGCTTTAATAAATGTGAAGTGTGCAGAGCAAATGAAGTAATAGTCTCACAGTAATAACGTGAGCTGTTGTTTACTCAGCACTTGCTACATGGCAGCCATGTAAGTACCTTACATGCATCATCACATTTGATTCATCAGCACACCTCTGATGGTAATTCTTTTTTTAATTTTTGAGACAGAGTTTTGCTGTATTGTCCAGGCTGGCCTCAAATTCCTGGGCTCAAGTGACCCTCCTGTCTCATGCTTCCAAGTAGCTGGGACTATGTGTGTGTATCACCATACCTGGCTATTCTTTTCTTTCTTTTTAAATAAATGAGGAACCTGAAATGCAAAAAGAGAGTGAGGCACTAGACTTCATTCATGGGTTTGTTTGCAAACCACAGAAACTGGCTTGAATTAGCTGAAGCAATAAAATAATTTATTGAAAGGTTCTTAAGTAGTTTACCAGTTCCACAGAAAGGCAGGTGGGCAGGCTTTGAACACTAGCAGCAACCAGGCTGGGAAAATTCATTAACCTGGACTACAGCTCAAACCAGACCTGAGAAAGGACACCACACATTGGTACTGGGTGACAGTAGTACCATTTCTTCTGCTGCCACTCTACACTAGATAATTGCTGCCACCAGCAAAGTAAATTCTGCACTGTCTCGGATTCTGTGTGTCAGTAGTTTCTGAGTCAAAGTCCAGGAAAGGCATCTGTTTAGCCAAGCTCAGCCCTTGTCTTCCCTGTGCCCTGGTTTCCAAGGAGCAGAAGGGTAGCTTTCTGGCCTGGGGCATCTATAGTGGGAGATAGCTCCACCTCTCATCAAGATTCCTCCCTAGACACCTGAGAGACAGAGTTCAGGTGCTGGGCAGCACAATCGCCCAGAAAATGTCCATTTTCCTCCCATATTTTATTATTAGACTGAAGAAACAGCCCTTCTAGTCTTGCTCACTGTTTATCCCAGTTCCTAGAGGAGCACTTGGAAGGTGTATAACAAATTCAGATTGAATGAGGGCATAAACTGTACACTGTTCAGACTACATCTGCAATGCTTTATTCAGCTGTGTACATCTTACTCCAAGAGAATTGAAAGGAGTTAGTGTGTGTCTCAGGAAGGATATTGCATATGGACACCTGGCCCCATCCTTGAGCTGGATCTGGTCTACTTGGGGAGGCATTCTTAGCAGGAAGGAGAACCACCTTCCTGTGATGAAGGGTGATCATGGCAAAGAGGGAGCAGATTGATCATTTGTAGAATTAGGGATAGTGGATGGGGAAGCTCATGTTGGTATAAGAAGGAACTTTCTAACGATTGAAGCTGCCCATAGATATACTGACTGACTTATGAGAGTGTCAGTGGCCCCTTGGCTAGGGTATTGCAGCAGAGTTGGACAGTCATCTTTGAGAAAGGCTTGGAGGGAGTTCTGTTGTTGGCATGGATGGGAGCTGGGGCTTCAGGAGTCAGGGTCAGGCAAGGGCTATGTGGTCTGTTATTCTTTTTCCCTTGAAGAGCGAATGCTGTAGTAACTGACTTGCCATGTGAGTTGAAATCATGTAGCTCGCTATGAGGTCCTGACCAGGCCTGGCATCTCAATATACCATCTGCACTTGGAGTGCAGGTTTGGGCTATGTGCTGGTTTATGTTTTTAAACACTTACGCAGCTGGGTAATCTCAAATGGGTAGCCTGTTATTGAAAATAACATTTTGGAGTCATACCTACTTAAGGTTGAAATCTATTATGACCTATGCAACATAGTTGTAAACCATTGCTTTATCTATAACTTGGGGATAATACCTTGCAGGATTGTTGGGGGATTAGCAATAATGAAGTTAAAGTGTCTGGCATGTAGTAATTGTTCAGTGAATAGAATCTATTATTCTCCTTTGTGTCAGTCAGCTCTTTCTCCCTTCATCTGTATTACTTTAATTATCAGTTTTATTTTTTTCCCCTTGCTAATAGGTCTTTATTAGGTGAAGAAATATTTAAAGGTGTAGCAACCAAATTTCAAAACTTGGTCCCCTGCATCTGGCAGGTAGATGACCCAAAGCCTGGTCCTCTTTACTGGTTGTAAAGGGCATGTCACTTCCCCTTTGGGCCTCACTTTCTTCAACTCTAAAATGTGAACGTTAATATCACCTAAGTTTACTGTGAAGATTGATAGAGAAAGATTTGATTCTTAGCTCAGTTTCTGGCACACATTCAGCTTTGCATAAATGTTATTTTCCTTCTTTTCAAAAAATGGTGAAATAGGGGGTTGTTTACTAACTTTGTGAACACTAACATCTCTGGCTCCCACTTTCCTTTTTGTGACATAAGAGGTACATTAAACGACCTTGAATATTCTCTTTTGAAATTCTTCCCTCATTGCTAGATTAGGTGTGGTGCCTGGGCAGAGGTGATCTAAGTCTCCTTTGCATTGCAGGTTGTTGGAGGAAGAGTCTTCCAAGAGGGCAGAACTGGAAAAGTGGCACTTGGTACAGCAGCAGGCCATTCAGACAACAGAGGCAGAGAAGCAAGAGTTGGAGCACCAGCGTGTCATGAAGGAGCAGGCCCTACAGGAGGCCATGGCACAGCTGGAGCAGCTTGAGCTTGAGCGGAAGCAGGCTTTGGAGCAGTATGAGGTGACTGGGCTGGTCACCGTACACTCTTAAATTTGATTCCTTAAAAACATTGTTCAGGGGGCTGGGGTTGTAACTCAGTGGTAGAGCGCTTGCCAAGCATGTGTGAGGCACTGGATTCGATCCTCAGCACCACATATAAATAAATTGATTAATTAAATAAAGGTATTGTGTCCATCTAGAACTAAAATTTTTTTTTTAAAAAACATACTTTTCTTGGGGTGGGGTCGGTAGTGCTGGGGATTGAATCCAGGGCCTTGTGCGTGTGAGGCAAGCACTCTACCAACTGAACTATATCCCCAGGCCCTCCCACCTCCGAAACACACATTGTTCAGAAAAACATTGTTTAGTAATATTTATCTGTTAGTACACAGCTGTAGCAAGAATCTTAGCTGTAGAAAGGAAAGAGGGAAGTTTTTATAAGAGATAAGGTGTATCCTTCAGAGTCTACTCAGGAGACAGAAACTACATAGTAATGTGAGCAGCAAAAGTTTAATATATATACTTATAAACATAACAGGGGATTACCTACCAAGAGTGGCAGATGCAAGAAACAGCTACTGCCTCTAGGCTGAGGCAAAGCACTGCAGGAGTCCCTTGCTCCTGGCCCCTGACTCAGCACTGTGATCCAGGTCTTCTTGGGAGACACCACAGTGGCAGAGAAGTGGCTGAGCTGCTAGGCCAGCAGAACTCCCAGGGAAATTGTTCCTAGGCACTGGTCACTCCAGGGAGATGCCACTAAAACCCACTGGGATGACAGCACAAGTGTCCTGAGTGCTAGCTTCCTTCCTTCAGCACCTGTTACTATCAAAACTGAAATGGAGCCAGCTAATGAAGGAGAATTATTCTAGTTAACAAGGCAGTGAAGGGTTATTTGGAGCTGAGAGTGATGGAAGTGGTGGAAGGGTAGGCGTTAGTACCAGGTGGCCTGGGTTTTAGTCCTGGCTCTGCCGCTTCCTCCTGTGTGACTTAGGCAGGTTGCTTAACCTCTGGTTTCTACTGCTGTACCCTGGGATAACAACAGTTCCTGCTTCTTAAGAGTGGTTATTAGAGTTTAATGAGATAACCCATGAGCACATAGTAAGTAACTAGTTGTTGTTATTTGATTCTCGAACTACTTACTATGTGTCTGCAAAATCCAAACTCCATTCTTGTTTCAGGGGGTTAAAAAGAAGCTAGAGATGGCAACTAATAAGACCAAGAGCTGGAAGGACAAAGTGGCCCATCATGAAGGATTAATTCGATTGATAGAACCAGGTAATAGGTTTTTTGAAGTAATCATACATTAATTTTAATTTTGTTTTATTTGTGTATTTGAATTGTGCTTAAAAATCATTTTTGGCCCAAATGTATAAGCCCTAAGCTGTTTAGAGTACATTTCTCTTGGGCCCAGATAGTCTCCTTTATGCACAGCTTCTCATCTTTGGCTGGTATGACTTTTTTAGATGTTCCTCAAAGAAGAAATAAGGTGAAAAGTTAACTATTTTGTCCATGGAGAAATGTTAATGTAAACTGAAGAATGTAATACTACCTGTGTTTAAAGCATGTTTGTCTTTTAGGTTCAAAGAACCCTCACCTGATCACTAATTGGGGACCTGCCGCTTTCACCCAGGCAGAACTGGAGGAAAGAGAAAAGAACTGGAAAGAAAAAAAAACCACAGAGTGACTACTCCTGACAGAAGTCCCCTCAGTTATGCAGATGCCAAGTGTGGCTGGAGAGCTTTATGCTAAAGACAAAAGAAACTGGCTTTGCTGCTTCTAACTCCTTTCTTGGTGACTCTAATGGGGTCAGTGTGCTAAGGAGCCTTCCTGCAAATGCAAGCTTCTCTGAAAAGGACAAAAAAAAGTCAATGTTGTCAAGCTCTTTATTTACTCTCTTTGAAAACTTCAGCTTCTGAAAATTGCATTAGACTCAGATTCTCTTCTGAGAGAGGCAGAACACGGTCAGCTCTGTATCTGCAGGGTTGAGAGCATGGGGTCTGAGTGCTCAATATCTCTGGGGAGTCAGAACCTCTTTGGACTGGGTGCCAGCTCTTCCTTTGGCAGCATGTTTCCTTCTTTGTGTGTTTTAAGTGAGATTGGCCTGTCTTCTTGGCATCCGTGCCAGTTGAACTGGCAGGCCTTTGACCATAGGTGCTCTGATGGATAGGTCATGGAGTCTCTGCCATTTCTCAATCATCCTTCTGGATAGATCTGGCAATTGAGGTTTCTTAGCCTATACTGAGATAGTTCTTTCCCTAAGCATCATACATTTGGCATGTATCATTCCCATTTCCTTTCCCTCACCTCAAAGAAAAACATCCTCTTGGCTCATACTCAACCTAATTCTATCTCGGGTGTTCTCTCCCCTTCTCTTTAGCAAATGATGTGCTACTAGGGTACATCATGCAGTAAGAGGATTATGTTGAGTGTAGAAAAAAGCTAATTTGAAATAAAAATTATTTGGTTAATTTATAAAGCAGATTATATGCACATGGGCAGTGGGAAGTTGCCCATGTGTGTAGTTAGATTTAAAATGTTATAAAGGGGGCAAAATGTCATGAGGATGATAACATGTCATTGTATTAGCCCAACCGTAGCTCTCATTAGGAGGGCAGCTTTTCTGCCTTTTCCCTTCCTGTGTATATCAGGGAAGAAATATCCAGTATAAATAAGTGTAGCAAGGAAATTGGGATCAGAGTTTAATTTGAAAAGAAAATTAAGGAAGTTTCTCATGTATTATTTGTTTTTGAGTAAGAATATTTATGAAGTCAAGCCTTCCAACACTAGTTATTAATTTATAAACATCAGTAACTCCATGGAAAGCCATGATGCTTAAAATTGAAAAGCATAAATATGGTGGTAGCAGGGCGTGGTGGAATGTGCCTGTAACCCCAGAGACTCAGGAAGCTGAGGCAAGAAGATCACAAGTTTGAGGCTAGTCTATCTCCAAATAAAAAAAAATAAAAAGGGCTGGCAATGCAGCTTGGTGGTAGAGTGCCCCTGATTTCAGTCCCCAGTACTGAAAAAAGAAGGAAAAGGGGGCGGGGGGAGAACAAACAGGGGTAATTCAGTTGTCACACAAAGGCAGAATTCAGCCTCATGGTTCCGGTCCTCACCAACAAGCATTACATGAAGTTCTTTAAGTGCTTACATAACAGCAGTGAGGAAGCGATTCTAAAAAGATGTGTACATCTAGAGTGGATGGTCTTAAGAGATTTCAGTGCATATATTTATTTACGTGAGTGGAAACTGGAATATAATTCCACATATCTTTTATGACTGGAAAATATTTACCAATGAAATGGTCTTTAGAAATTTGTCTTAAGGACTGTTTGATAAAAATATAACTTTATTTAATGATCTCTTATAGTTGTCTTTATAAAATTTAGATTTTTATCTAAAATATCTTTTATATTATGCCTTCCAAATTTAACAGTTATTCTGGGTGTTGTTTTCTGCTGAGCCACTTATAAGTATTGTTATTTTATTCTGTCACTGGCAGATATATTAGACCAACAGGAATGGAACCTTTCTTGTGGTTTGATTTATCACACTAGGGAACCCCAATCTCCCTCATTACGGATGAGGAAAAGATATTTTACAAAGAAGCCAATGAGCCATGTGACATCTCTGGGGTAGAAACAGTATGGACTTGGATAGCCTGTGCATGGGGTGGGTGGAATGTGTGAATTTCTGCTTTTGAGAAGTGCTGAGATAGGCCATATATATCCTTGCAGAATGTCCCTTCTTAAAATCCAGCTTGTTGCATAGCTGCAACTGAAAACATGACCTGGGGTTAGCTCCTCCATTCCTGTCTCCAGTGGACCTCACTTTGTGGCCTGGGCCATGAGCCTGAAGATTGCTTGTTTTCTGGGCACATGTGGGCCTTGACTTGACTAAGCAGTCACTCCTAGGGTGGTGCAAAAAGTTTGTATTTATTGCATAGTGTCAACATCCTGGCTTCCATGGCACTACATCCAGGAGGGAAGAGCCCCTTTAAACAATGGTAAAACGGCAGCACAGAAATGAACTCTGTCAGTCCTATTTGGGATGATATTTTTATATTAATCAAATTCCTCCTAATATTTAAAATGGTTTCAGCTGTCAAAATACCTATAGACCGACCCCTTGGTTTTACTTTTGTAATTACTGTACAGAAAATTTCAGGAGTGTTTGAATGCTTGTCATAATCAGGCCTTTTCCTTAATACATAGACATGATCATTTCCAGGAATTATACCTGAAAAAATTTTTAAAAAGATGTTTTGTTATTTGCAATATGGACAGGGAACAAAATATAATTTTCAAACATCATTATCTAAACATTGTGTAATGTAATGTGCTCAACTTTCTTAATTTTTTTGCTAATTTTTCTAAGATATATTAAAAGTTTTTTGTATTTTTTTGTTTGTTTGTTTTTGTAGTAAAATGGACCCAGTAAGAAAATCAAATGTGCCAGAACATCATACATTTTAAACTGTCTAGTTTAATAAAACAATGGGGTACAGTTGTGTGTCTGTATGTGTATTTTCATATAATGAAATGGACTTTGGTTTGGGGATACTTCCTGAAAACACTGAGTTTAGGGTTAAGACCCCAAGAAGTTAGCCTCTTGTTTGGTGTTTTGAGTCACAAATGTGGGGAAACCATGGGTGATGTGTCAGCTCACAAGTGGGAACTTACAGAGATGATGTCTCCCTCATTGTTGCTCTTACCTCCAAATCCCCTTACCTTTGTTTTCTCAGATTTTCTTTCCATGTCTTTCAGTGTTTCCTTCACCAGAATAAACAATGTGGTTTTTTGTTTTGTTTTACGTGGTTGCCTACATTAAAACGCCTGCAATGGGTGAAGCAAGCCCACTCAGTTCAGCTTGATTATGTATTCGGAAGCTGATTTTTCCCTTTTAGAGCAAGGGAGAGAAGTAGAGGTTGGTGTTTCTATAAACACTTTCTTAAACAGTGGTTCTCAACCAGGAGCAGGTTTTCCCTCTGGGGGACATTGGCAATGTCTGGAGGGATTTTTTTTTTTTTTTTTTTTTGGTTTTCACAGGTGGTAGGAGTATTGCTGGCAACTAGTAGGAGAGGCCAGGAATGCTGCAAAACCTCCTACAATGTGCACACCAGCTCCCTGTAACTGAAATATCTGGCCTAAAATGTCAGTAATGATGAGATTAAGAAATCCTGCTCTGCAGAAAGGCTGGTTCTGTTGTCTAGAACACAGCAGGCTTTGGGAGTCAGGGTTTCCCTTTGAAGAGTCCTAGGCGTTGACAGTGATCACTTTGGTGTAAGTGGAGCACACCTGGAAGAGTTTATTCAACTTTCTATAGAAATGTCTATGGATATTGTGTTATCCAGAATACAATAGTCTTAGAGTCAGGGTTTCCCCCACTGGGTCTGCTGTGGTCTGAATGTCTCCCCCAAGGTGCTTCTAATGGAAACTTTGTCCCCAGCTTTAGTAGATGTTATTGGCAGGTGGTACTTAACACTATGTGATCAGGCCACAAGGACTCTGCCCGAGTGAGTGGATTAGTGTTAGCATGAGAATGAATTTGTAAGAAAAGCATTCTGGGCCCTCATCTCCTGTCCTGCCTCTGACCCTGGGGTGATGCAGCGGGAAACCCCTCACCAGATGTGCCACTCTCCAGCTTTCAGAACTGTGAGGGACAGCTTACTCTTCTTCATAAATAACTTAGTCCTTGGTCTTCTGTTTTAGCAGAGAAAGGACTAAGTCCTGGGAGTCGCTGACCCTTCAGTGTAAATGGGGGCCCCCTGGAAGGGAGACTTCGTTCTGAGAGCTGGCAGAGAACCTGGAGTGGGGCACTGGGCAGAAACGGAGACCTTTCAACAGAGATCAGAAAGGAATTGCTCTGTAGGTTTTATGTGACAGTTTTATTATTTTCCCCAAATTTCTTCTAGGGGCATTATAATTATACATAATAGTGGGATTTATTGTCACACATTTGTACATGCACATGATAAACAAGAGCTTTGTGTATGTTTTAAAGTCTTTGTGATATGGGATGCTTAGGTGTGAAGGGTAGGAGCTGCCTTGGCCCTGAGTTCTCCCCTTTGAATGTGAGGCACAGGGCGGGTCTGAGGGCTCTGCCTGCTGCTGGTGGAGTGAATGTGAATATTTGCTGCCCCGGCAGTGAGGTGTCCTACACTGCACAGGTGCTTGTCCTAACTGGCAAAGCTCTAATTTTACCTGCAAAGTAATGCCAACAGGTACAACTGCCCCAATGGGCTGAGGGTCAGGTGAACAATGCTCGGCCTCAGGAAAGAGGTGCTGGCTCCACAGCTCCCGCCAGTGTGGAGTCAGTGTGCACAATTTGTTGGAAGAACCAGTCTTGAGAATATTGAGGTATTCTTAAGGAATACCTGTTTTCTCTCTCACACCCACTACTCCTTTATGTTCAATTCAAGACTGTAAAAGTCACCTTTCAACTTTCAGAGGCTATTCAGCAACATCTACTAAAGCTTAAGACAACTACCTGCGGCCCAACAGTTCCACCCGAGAGAAATGAGACCTGTGACCACCAAAGGCTCATAAGAGAATTCATAGCAGCTTTGTTTAAAATAGCCCCAAACCATAACCAATCCAAATCTCCATTAGCAGAGGCAAATGACCTATGGATACTACACTTCAGTTAAAAGAACCTGTTATTAAGAGATGCAGCAACATGGAGGAATCCCACAGACATCCTCTGGAGCAAAAGCCACACATGATAGCACACACTGTATGATTCCACTTATATTCCTTTCCAGAAGTTGAGACATGAATCTGGATTTTGAAGTGAGAAGTTACCTAGGGTAGGTGGTGGTGGTGGGAAACGGCACAAGGGAACTTTCTGGCATGCTGGAAATGATGGTGGTTACATATGTAGATGTCTGTTGGCTGACAGCAAGTGCTATAAAGCATTCCATTATAAGACTAAATCGAAATTTATTAATAAATTTTTTAAAAGCCTATTGTCTGGCTGCAGTGGTGCATGCCTGTAATCCCAGTGATATAGGAGACTGAAACAGGAGGATCACAAGTTCAAGGTCAGCCTCAGCAAATTAGCAAGACCCTGTCTCAAAATAAAAATTCAAAAAGGGCTGGGGATATAATTCAATGGTAGAACGTCCCTGGTTTCCCCTGCCCCCCTCCCAGTACTGGGAGGGGAGGGACTTTAAAAAATTCTTAACTTTGGACCCAAGATTTGCGAGTGTATTGGCTGAAACCTCTAGAATGCTAAAACTGGCTGGTCCCTAGAGATCAGCTGGTCCAGGACGTTCTCTTAGCAGAGAAGGACGTAGCATGCCAAATCCATACTGAAATTCCTGACCCTCTTCTAAGATGCTGCTCCTTACACCACCTGCCTTCTCTCAGGTCCCCCCCCCCCTTACACTAGGATGTTCAATCATTTTATTGCTCAGTGAATTGTCATGTCCATGCATCACTCCTACAGGAAGGGGAGAACTTTGACCCTTTTTAGTCCTGTATTCAGCTTTCATTGACCCTTTTGGGGTTGCTGAGTCTTTGGCCCTGGGTAGTGGGTACATTTGTGGTGGACACTAAATTCCAGCCCTGGGCTTGACTCAGCCTCCTTTTCCTGTTTCCACCACACAGATGAATTCTATAGTCTCACAGGGCTGTCCACCACAGGAATGCAGGCCTTCCTCTTTGTTTATGCCATCTCCTCCAGAGCAGTCCACAGGCCAATGGAGGGCCAGCAGCACTGTGGGAGAGGGCCGAGGGAAGCTCTGCCCAGCCCCCATGCCCTGTAGCCCATCCTTCTTCCCCATCTGAAGTCCTCTATCCCGTCCCAATTCCTGTCCCTGCCTCTCTCCTTTGGGCAACATTTTTTGCTTTGACCAGGAGCCCAGGCTGGGTTTGAGAGAGCAGCCTCTCTGAAAGCCATTTCCTGTGTTTTTCTTCCTCTGCTCTCAGTCAAGAGCATCCCACAGGGATGCCATCCAGCTCCCCCAGGAAAACTGTCTGTCACAGACAGGTTTGGGGGCTACCAGGACTGCTGTCACCTCTATGTTCACTTGTTCTCCAGCTCCCCTGGAAGTCCTGACAATGAAAGAAGAGTCATTGTCCCCAGCTGCTAAACTGGGGTCTCTCTTGGATTGGAAGGCGTTTGTGTCTGAAATATTTGTTCACAGGGAACACATGGGCTATCCAATATATATATATATATATATATATATATATATATATATATATATATATATATATGAGCTCCAAAGCACCTCAGTACTCACTGTGGTTAGCTGGCAAATGGCTGCAGGACAGTGAAGGGACTCTCAGAGCGGGCAGTGCTTGCACCTCCCTCCCTGGCCCCAGTCTGGCCTTTGGAGTACTAAGCTAAAGGAGCCTGGGCTTCAGAGTCAAACAGACCTGAGTTCTAGTCCTGCTTCCACCTCATTGTGTCACCCCAAGTGGATTGGATGCAGGTTGTGCATTCTCAGAAGGGTACAACACAGGTGAAGCCCCTCTCAGAGTGTCACACTTGGAAGGACACTGGCCATCTGCCCCTCCACGGTACTGAGGCGCACTCCCTGCCCCATCTGATGTTTTGTTAGGGTACATTTTCTTCAGAGAGTCACATGAAGGGGACTTTCCATCTCTGCTGGGTCATAGAGTGGGGATTTTGGTTGGTGGACTGGTAAGTTCTGAGAAAATCCAGCAGGTGACGGTAGGTTGATCATGCAAGGCTTCTGGGGAGTTAGGGAAATACCTCGGGTGCTTGCTGTATTCCCAGGCAGGTCTGCAGCTTCTGAGGTGACCTGTTAAGGCATGTATTTGGCCAATGTCTGAGTAGGTAACTGAAGAAATGAGGTCCCAGGGTGAGGTCAATGGCCCAGAACACCCCACCTCCCTAGCCACACTGCTCTTTGCAAGGTCCCAATGAGGCTGCAGAGGGGATCTCAAGGGACTCTGGCTGCCACCTCCCATTAGACCCCCAAGCCCAGGCCTCTACTCCCTGTTCAGGGGTCCTGTGTTTTCTTCCTTGGTGGCCGTGCAGTTTCTCTCATGGTGGCAGGACTATTCTCTCAGCATCCAGGCTCCACCAGGCTCATTCCTCGCCCCTGGGATGCTTTTGCTGTTTCTGCCTCAACAGCTGCAGGGACCCTGCGCTGAGCTCCCAACTTCTCATCGATGTTTACCCAGCACATGTGCTAAGTAGGTCATGGCAAATGCTTTTGAATGTTCCATTTCTAATATCAATGTCTTGCCTGAAAATATGTTCTGGAGCTAGCCCTGGGGGGGGAGGGGGACTTTTGAGTTTGAATCAGGTTGACCTACACCTCAACTCTTCTCTCAAGAGTGTCTGGTCTACTTGGAGATCTGCCCCACCCTACCAAGAGGATGGGGACAATTTTTCCTTAAAAAAATTAATCCCAGCACACGTGAAAAATGGACCATCAACCCTGTGCCTCAGGTCCTACTCTGTTTCTCTTGGGGAGTCCTGGGAATCTTCATGCAAACAGTTATTAGGAAGCCAGAGATTTCTAGAATTTCCTTCATAAGTCAGGCTGATTTGGCCCCTTTTCTTCCTACCCATGTGATAAAAAAAAAAAAAGAAAAAAGTAACTTGTTTAGCTTTTTTGGTATCACAAAGTAATCCTACCCAGTGTGGCCAAGTGAGAAAAGGTAGGTGCGCAACGAGAATAAGCAACCTGCTAGGACCGGCGCGGGCGGCCGCCAGGTGGCAGGCGTGCGCCGCGTCCGCGAGTTTTTGTTGGACTTGGGAGCTCCGAGGGCGGAAGGTGGTGGCCCGGGTTCCTGCACCAGGAGATAGCGGCAGGCTCGGAGCGCCTGCTGGGAGCCAGGCCGACTGGTCATTTTATCTTCACATTCCAGAGAATGGCGCTATTTTCCTATTTCACAGATGCGGAAAAGGAGGCTCAGGGAGCCAGGCAGTTGCCCAAAGAGACACAGACAGGCAGTGCAGGCCCTGGGACGGCCCCACCACTCCCACGGCGCAGGATGTGGGGTTGTCATTCAGGCAGGGTCGGGTGGCCTCCCTATCCCTGGAGCTCCTAGGGATTTTCCTTGGAAAGTCGAGGAGGCCCTGTCATTCATGAGTCCCCACAGCCTTTGGCCCTGTCCCTGAGAGTGCCCTCCTCTCCAGAGGTTGCGGCTGGAGGTGGTGGGGGAGGGCGAGGGAGAGAGGAACAGCCAGAAAGCAGGGGCCTGTTTCCTGACTCCTTTGACCCCCGTTGTCCCTAAGGAGGCCCCAGCAAACCCGCGAGGTCATCTAGGGCGAAATTCCAGCTTGAGCCCCCAGCAGCGGCTTCAGTTTTCTCGATAAGACTCAAGAAGGGACACGGAGTGTCCTCTCCACACCCCCACTCTGTCAGCACCTCGGCTCTTGGGAAGCCTCTGCTGCAGACAGCCTGACTGGGAGAAGAGACAAAGATAGACACAGGACAGATAAGGACAGAGACAGCCAGGGAGAGCGGGAACAGAGGTGAAGATGGGGCAGAGGCTGCGGGGAGGCAGTGGGTCTGGAGCCCCAGAGCTCAGAAATGTTTCTGGATCATTAAGAACAATGTTATTGTGAGGAGTGGAACAGAGAGGTTTTTGGTACAGCAGAAAGTGGGTTGGGCTGGCAGCTCAAAGGCCACAATTCTGAACTCCTGAGCCTAGTTCAAGATGTGTGTCCCTGGCACTGCAGGGTGATGGTGGAGTCAGGACAGAAGATGGTCTCTGAGTGTCCAGGTGGCCAGACCAGAGAGGCTGGGGAAAGCAATATGGGACCCCTTTTCCTGTGGTGGAGGGGCAGTGGCAGAGGACCCTGGAGGCAAATGCTACTGGTCCTAGACTGCTAAATCTCTCCTGAGGTCACCCGGCTCAGGACTTTCAGCATGCATGCTCCATGACAGAATATTTACACCCAACATAGGCTGTTTGGTTTGGCAAGTGAGGCAGGCTGGTTGGGCTACTGGTTGCCATGTGCAGCTGAGTCATAGCCACTTCTCCACCCCCTGGGCAGTGGGAGCCTCTCTCCTGCACACACACACAGGCGCTTCCACACAGGTACGCGGGGATGCCGTGTGTAGCTGAGTCACCACTCCCTGCTCAGAGAGCACGTGCCTGCGTGCATGTGCGTACAGGTACTGCAGACGTCTGTGCACCTGATTCTGAGTCACCAAACCAATCAACCCTAGGGAGGGCACCAAGAGTGTGTCCTGCCATCCCTGTTTAGACGCAGACACCCACATGTACACATTCGGATGTGGGCCCAGTGTGTCCTCGTGATGGCCACATTGTACTAGGGGTCAATAAATACTTGTGGAATGAATAAACCATTGTGCAAACGGACAAACAAGTGGAAATACGGGTGAAAGCCGTGCTGCTTGGATACTTGGCAAAATTGGTCAGGCAGCTCTGCAGGGTGGGTCCCAAGCCTTGTGTCTGTAGGGAGTTGTCTTGCTCCAAATATAGCCTTCGTGGGCGGGCAGGGAGCCAGGGCTGCATCCCAGACTGTGACTTCACTGGGCCTGAGGCCCAGCCTCTAAGAAGTTGCAGAAAATTCACAAAGAGGCCCCAGGTTTCCGTAGCCAGGGCTGAGCTATGAGACTGGAGTTGGTGGGGGACTGTGTATTTAGAAATGTCATTTGCTCAGGGTCTTAAACAGAGAGTTCTGCAGATGGGCTCAGAGAGTACTGGTTCTGGGTTGGGCTTCCCAGGAACTCCCTGCCTGGGCTGATGTGCAGGAGGCACAGTGCTACCTGAGAGCCGGGGCAAACAGTGCCCGAGCTGACCTGCCGGTTGCAAAACAGAAGCCCCCAGCTAAACTCCCTCATCTGGGCAGGGCCTGCCCTCTGGCCTGGGCTTGATCCCAGGGCTGCTCCTTTGTCTCTCCTTTAAATCTTCTTGAGCCCTTTTGCCTTTTCTCTAGCTCGTCTGACTGTGGCAGTATTACCCCAACTGGTCTTCCCACTTTCAGACTTGCCCCCTCTAATCCATCCTGCAGACAGCTGCCAGAGTTATCTTTCTGAGATACAGGTCTGACTACAAATTTTCTATTCAAAAATCTGCCCAAAGCTCTCCAACTGCACAGGGAGCAGGTCAAATTGCCTCAGACTCACCTCAAGACCCACTCTACCTCGGTGTTCTAAAAGGTGGACATGTGGATGGACAGTTGGTCACATGGATCGATGGGTGACAGGTGGGTTCTAGGATGATGAGGGCCTAGAGGTGAAGGGACTAACGGGCTATTGGATTTGCAGACAGATAATTAGAGGTATGCATGAAGGGAGGGCAGACATAGGGGTGGAGGGATGGGTGGATGGATGGTTGGAAGGACGCCGTTCAGGTCAAGGCTATTTTTGTTACAAGGAACAAAAGAACCAAATATCTTCAGGAAAGGGGAGGATGATTGTGGGAATACAGGGACCACCTTGTAGACATCATCGACATTCAGGCCTCAGTGGAGATGGGGACTGGGAAATCAGGGATTATGACTCTTCTGTCTGTCCCCGGAGGACCCCAAGTTCTCCCACACCTGTTCTGTCCACTGCTTGCTCCTCTCTGCTGCTGTCCCCTGCCCAGCCGTCTGTGATATAGCAGCCACCCTCTCAGCCATTATTGCTCAGCCCTCCCCAGGTTGATCCCATGAGCTTATTAATGTGCCTGTTTGTACCTCTGCAAAGCTCTTATGTGCTAAAAAGTACACTGTGAACAGCATAAAGTCACTGCCCTTAGGAGCCGACAGGCTTGACCTGGGGTGAGCAGTGGTGGCGAGGGCCCTGGAAGGAAGTACGTGGGGGGTATGGGGTGCGTGGAGAGGGTGGGTTGCTGTTGCGTGGTGGATGCTCATAGGGTGTCTCTACCAGGAGTGTTGGAGCAGAGATCTGAAGAAAGTGAGGGGTGAGCCATGAGGACATGAGGACGTCTGGGGGAGGAGGAATGCTCTAGGAAGAGGGTGTGGCAAGAGCCATGGTCCTGAGGTGAGGCCTCTTGGCACCTTTCAGGAGCATCTATGAGGCCAGGGTGGCTAATGCCTCATGAACAAGAAGGGTGGCAGAGGACAGTTTGTGAGGGGTCTTGTTAACTGTTGTGAGGATTTTGACTTTGACTGGGGAGCATTCCCCAGGAGAGCGGTGTGGCTTTGTGTTCTGCAAAGGAGCTCTCTGGCCACAGTGCTGCGTGGCTGAAGGGACAAGACTAAAGCTAGGAGAGTGGCCAGGAGGCTGTAGCATCCCCCAGGACAGGGAGCAGCTTGGGTGAGGGTGGCAGTGCAGGGGACTCTGTGGTCTAGTTTAGGATGCACTTTTTTGTTTGTTTTGTTTTGGTACTGGGGATTGAACTTGGGGCACTCAACCACTGAGCCACATCCCCAGCCCTATTTTGTATTTTATTTAGAGACAGGGTCTCACTGAGTTGCTTAGTGCCTCGCCATTGCTGAGGCTGGCTTTGAACATGAGATCCTCCTGCCTCAGCCTCCTGAGCTCCTGGGATTATAGGCGTGCACCACTGTCCAGCCACTTACTCGGTCCTCACCCTGATGGACCCTTAGGAAGGATTTTTTTTTTTTTTAAATTTTGGTTGTAAATGGATACAACACCTTTATTTTATTTATTCATTTTTATGTGGTGCTCAGAATCAAACCCAGTGCCTCATACATGCTAGGCAAGCGCTCTACCACTGAGCCACAACCCAAGCCCTTAGGATGGATTTTAAAGGTAGAGTCATGGGGCGGGGGTTGATTTGCTGAAGGATGGGATTTTGGTGTGAGAGAAAGGAAAATTCAGGCGCACACACCTTTAAGATTTTGGCTAGGGCAGCTGTAAAGATGGACTTTCCACTTGCGAACAAGAGAAAGTCTTCTTTTGGGAATGTTAGGGGTGCAGGGGCAGGAACCTAATTTTATCAGGTTCAGGTCATGATGCCTTCAATTGCGATGTTGAGGGTAGTTGGATATGAGTCTGGGGTTCAGGAAAGAAGGCTGAGGTGGGGTTATAGTTTGGGACTTGTTGCCATTTCGATGGCGTTCAAGACCATGTGAGTGAATGAGGTCATCTGAAGAGAGAGTGTAAATGGAGAAGAGGTTTGAGGAATGACCTCTGCTCATCCAGAGTTATTCTAGGGCAAGAATAACCACCAAGAGAGACCTAGGAGGAGTGGGCAGGGAGGGTGGAGTAGAGAAGGAGATGAGAAGGAGGCCAGAGTGTCCAGAGCCCTGAAGGGTCCAGCAGGACCTTACTTACCGGATTAAGTGTCTGGACAGCAGCTCCTTAGCTCACACGGGGCCAGCATTGCCAGGTTCTCATTTAAGGGAGGTGCCCCTGATCCCTGGAACCAGGTCAAGGGCTTGTGGCACAGTATGGCCATCTAGCTCCGCCCTGCTGCAGAGGCAACTTCACAGACCTTTTGGATAATGAGAGCTCAACGCAGGGATGCAAGAGACCTGGCAGTCCTCCTGAGTCACAGGGTCACCTGAATCCTGCTCTCAAGGTGGGGACCCACAGCAGCTTAGTGGCAACTGGAACAATAGCTTACTATTGTTCAGGTCAGAGCTGGTGCTTGAGGTGCCCTGACTTCTCAGTAATATCTAATATTCATCCCCTTCAAGGAAGAGAACACTCATGACTGGCTAAGTCTCTCACCAGCCAATAGACAGCCTCTTTGGGGGGCAGTTTTATGTCCAGCTATTGAAGTTATATGAGTGTGCAACGGATCAGTATCTATGTGACACACCCATAGACAATATTCATGAGCTATTATATATATTACTAGCATATAATATATGTAAGATTACACACACACATGCACACACACACACACACACACACACACACAAGGTTGCCATAGTGGAGGACCAGCCCCTGGTCTAATGAGTTGTCCAGGGAAATAGAACTCATCTCGCTTAATGTACATGATACAATCCTGAATTTTTATGCAGAAGGAAATTGCTTGTCCATCTTCTGCAAGAAGGGAAGAGGAGGGTTGTGAGCATCCCTAACTCCCAAATCCAAAACTCCTTGAGCACTGATGTGATGCCAACTAGTGAAAAATTCCACACCTGCCCTCATATGATGGTTGCAGTCAAGACACAGGAACACTATGGAATTCTCTAAAATTCCCTTCAGGCTATGTTTATAAGGTACACAGGAAACATAAATGAATTTCATGTTTATACTTTGATCCCATCTCCAGGATACCTTGTTAGATATGTGAAAATATTCCAATATCTGAAAGAATTTGAAATTGGACACACTTCTGGTCCCAAGCATTTTGGATAAGGGATGTTGAATCCATGTTCTTTTCTAGCATGAGTGAGTTGTGAGAATAGTGAAGAGATGGCTAGCTGGGTGTGTAATAGTGTGAAGGAGCATTCAGGCTGATGAGCCAGGGGATTGGAGTAGACAGATGGGCACAGGTGACTGGACAGAATGTTAAAGTGGGTGGTTGGTGGCTGGCCCTCTACAGACCAGGAAGGGGCCCTCCCAGACAGGGGATGCAGGTAGACTTCCCATTCTCCAGAACAGTGAGGGACACATCTGCGCTCCCCGTAAGCCTTGCTGACTGTGGCTTCCTGTCACAGCTTCCTGAACCGACTCAGAATGGACTGAGAAATGGATACGTTTTAGGTTAATGGATGGACGGCAAATGGAGGGGTGAATGGTTTGACCCCTATGGAAGTGGGGCCTCAGAGTCACCCGGAAGGTTCGTTTAGCACAGGTCTTTGGACCTCACCCCCAGATAGCTTGCATTTCTCACAACATCCAGGTAAAACCGTGATCCTTGTTTAGGGTCATTCTCTGGAACCACTGACCCTGGGATGCTGGGATTGTCCAGTCCAGGAGAGGTAGGGTGGAGTCACTAGGCTAGATGGAAAGACCTGGGGCCTTTAGACTCAGGTATGTTATCCTGCAGGTCGCTGGGCTTCTGTCACTGGCAATGGGCCCACGCCTGCATGAGGCCCAGAGCCCAGGGCTCTTCTTCAGAGACACAGTACCTTCTCTAGGGCCTTGTGGCCCCTCCATTGTCCCGCCAGCTATTCTTAGCTCCTGCCCTCAGCAAGGGTGTGTGTGTGTGTGTGTGTGTGTGTGTGTGTGTGTGTGTGTGTGTGGCCATCTGAGGGTGCTGGGCCTTGGTTGTGGGGTATATACAGGAATTCGGCAGGGCCACAGCCAGACCTGTGTCCAGGAGCCACCTTTGCATAGTTAGAGATGTTCCCTTTGAGCCCCTGGTGCCCACGGGCCTCAGCGATGGCCCTCTGAATTGCTGGAAGCTGCTCCTACCTTCCATAACCCCAGCATCCCAGGGAAGCTTTTCCTCTCGGGCCAGAAGAAGAGGGGGTGACTCTCAGGATTTCCCCTGCCTGCCTGGGGGTGACCAGTGTGTTCTCTCTAGCTCAGCCACTGCCCTGCTGAGTGACCCCAGCACGGACACCTGCGTTCTCAGAAATATTTTTCTATTTGTCATCCCTGCTGTCTCAGTTATTGTCAACCTCTCGTCTCAGCAGGATCCTTCTCAGCATTGGAATGTACCCAAGTGTCACTGGTCTTTTAAGCAAATGAAAGCCCCTCTCCTCAAGTCCACGCCCTTCCAGGGGCTGCTCCAGCTCTCCTCCTGTCTACACCAAAATCCCTCCAGAGTTAGCTGTCTACCCGCAGGTCCTTGTCTCCCTCCTCTCACATGCCTCCCTTCCACTGTCTTCCTCGTGCCTCTCTCCACTCAAAGAGCCACCCTCCCCCACCCCTGAGCCAGGACAGCAAGTCCCCACGGAATGTGTTTTTCTTTATCTTAGTTTTTCCCACAGCACTCAACATCCTCAAAGTTCCCTTGCTGCTCTTCTTCTATTTTTTCTTTCTTTCTTTTATTTATTTATTTTTTTGATACTGGGGATTGAACCCAGGGGTGCTTAACCACTAAGCCACATCCCCAGCCCTCTTCATTTTCTTGAGACAGAGTTTTGCCAAGTTGCTGAGGGCCTGGCTAAGTTGCTGAGGCTGACTAGAACCTGCCGTCTCCCTGCCTCGGCTTTCCGAGTCCCTGGGATGACAGGTGTGGCCACTTGCTTCTTGTCTCCAGTCCTCGAGAGGCACAGGCTTCTTCTGGTTCCTGCTACATGGCGCTCTTTCTGTCCCTTTTTGCACCAGGCTCCTCCCCCACCCACTAGGCCATTAGATATTAGTGGCCTTAAGGCCCAGGTGGGGCTCTCTCTTCTTCTTACTCTATACATTCCCTCTTGGCAGTTCTGTCCTTGTCCTCAGGTGGGTCTCCTGGTCATTCCTCTCTGGATCCCCAAACGCCTGACCTCTGCCCTGGAGCATCTGAAAGACTCTGCACGTCCACTGTCTCACTGGGGACCGTCTACCCTCCCGACCCCAGCCTTGGGTGTCCTTCCATGTCAGCTTGGTGTACAGGTGCACAGCCAGGTGTACAGAACATGTCCATGTCCATGGTGTCCTTGTCCCCAGCCAGCCAGCAGTGGAGCTCAGGAACCTGGGTTGGACACCTCTGGTCCTCAGTCTCCTTAGCCTCACTGTCAGCGAGTACTCTCCGACTTTACCCTGGACCTTGGCTCTGTGGAGTCTTCACATTCTGCCATCCCGCCCTTGTCCACACCACTACCTCACTAGACCATCACGAGCCTTGTAGATGGCCCCTCCACTGCCCTCCAACTCGTCCACCACAGTGCAGCACTCTAGGTCTGCCTCCCTGCTCAGAGATGGGAGACTGATCCTAGGAGGGGTCGGGTCTGCTCAGGGTCTCAGCTGGGCTGAGCCCCAGGCCTGCCCCGCCGGCTCCAGGGCAGGAAGACAGACCTGCATGTGGGCCGGAGGCCTGCTAGACGCAGAACCCAGCCAGGCCTCCTGGGGAATGGAGTAGAGGCTCTGAAATCTGCAGCATCAAGTTTCAGAAAACACGGGGTCAGGGTCAGCAGAGCAGCTGGTAATGGGGAAGGCCAGGCCCAGCTAATTTCCTGTCAGCAGGGCCCGGAGGCCCCAGCCCCTCTCTGGGCTGGCCGCAGGGGAGGAGATGCCGGGAATGGCTCACATTCCTCTGGCTGGGGCTGCTCCGAACCTTGAGCCTCTGGAGACTGCGGGGGAATGAGGAGGTGGATCTGCTGTGGCTGGAGTCAGGGGCTGTCCGCAGGGACCAGGCATCTGTTGTTCAATCCCCAGGCCTGGGTTAGGCCGAGTTCTGCATCGGGGCGCAGTGGCAGCTGCAGGAGCTGTGAAGAAATGAGCCTAGCCTCATGTTTTGGGTGAGGAAGCAGGCCAGGGCCTCACCAGGGTCACACAGAACCTCATCCGGAGCCCCAAACAACTGGTTCCTCTTCCCCAGGCCTGGATTTCCTGGAAGACCCAGCTGTGGCTGAAGGGACAGGCCTGGCTGGCCTGGGCCTGGGCCTCTCCTGAAAAGGAGTCAGGAGCCCTTGCCTCTAGACTAGGAGGGACCTCTTAGGTGCTCTGGCTGTAGGGGTGCAGGCCAGAGCCTGTACACCTGGCAAGCTCTGGCCACACTAGAAATCACACCTTTCAGGTGTAGTCAGTTGCCACTTTTACTTGGGGGTCCAGGTGCCCAGAACAGGCATCAGCACAAGCATCAATCAATGTATGTCAAATGAGGGAACAATGAATAGGGAAGCTTGGGAAGGTGCCCTCTGTGGTTCTGGGAGATGCACACCCAGGGGAGATGCACTCGGCAGAAAAGAGGCTGAGGGTTGGAAGGAGCACGTGCATTCAGGGTGCCAAAGTCCCTCTGCGCAGTCACAGGCCAGGGATGGGGCCATGGAACACATCACTCCCCACTCCCACTTTCCAAACTCAGCTGGTGTTAAGAGAGGTCGCCCAAAACAGGTGCAAACCAGGTATGGGTGGGCACGTGTCCAAAAGACCGCTTGTGTATGTGCTGACGTCACTAGGGTGTGTCCTGTACACGTGGGAACTCTCTCATGCACTTGTGTGTGTTACTTTGCATGTGTGCAAGACTGTGCCTGTGTCTGGGGGTGCCCCCCACCAGGGCCTTGCAGCAGCCCTCACCTTCCACAGCACCTCTGCCCCTCTGCCTCGATCTTATCTCTCCTAGGTCACCCCAACTCCTCTTTCCCACCCTGGGCTTCTGCCCAGCTGGGCTTCCCATTGCACATGACTGATTGATCTGTATGATGCTGTGTGAGTTTGTTAATGCTGTTATCACAGGTTATTAGAAACGTAGTGTCTTAAAACAACACATTTATGGGGCCCAGTGTGGTGACATGCCTGTAATTCCATCAACTCAGAGGCAGAGACAGGAGGATCACAAGTTTGAGGCCAGCCTCAGCAATTTAGCAAGGCCCTAAGCAACTTAGACCCTGTCTCAAAATGAAAAATAAAGGTCTAGGGCTGTAATTCAGTGGCAGAGGGCTTGCCAAGAGTGTGTGAGGCACTGGGTTCAATCCTTAGCACCACAGGAAAATAAACAAATGAAATAAAGGCATTCTGTCCAATTATAATTATAAAAAATATGTAAAGAAATGCTTTAAAACATAAAAAATAAAGAGGGCTGGGGATGTGGCCCAGTGTTTAAGTGCACCTGAGTTCAATCCCTGGTACCAAAACAACAACAACAACACCTACTCCCCACATTTATTCTCATACAGTTCTGGAGAACAGAAGTCCAAAATAGGTCCTCTGGGAGTCAGTGTTCTGTCCTGGGGCTGTTAAGAAGAATCTGTCTTCTTACTTTTTCCAGTGTCTGGAGGTCACCACATTCTTGGTTCATGTCCTTCCATCTTCAAGGCTAGCTGCCACAAATTGTCTGTCTCTACTTTAGGTTGTTCTTTGGGACCCCAATGGTATTTCACTCATCCAGAGAGTCCTAAGGAGCAGTCAGTGCCCAGCGAGTTGGGTGTCTTCTGCACAGTTGTTGAGTGAGCCCTCTTAGCCGGCACTTGGAGAACCTCTTCTGTACTTTCACACAGAGATGCTCCCTGACTTGTGGGAATTTCTCTGGATAAACCCATCATAAGCTGACAACATGGTAAGTCAAGATGCATTTATGACACCGAACCCACGGAACCATCCCAGGTTGGTAACCAGGATGCTGTAGACCCTTCAGGATCACAGGGATGACTGGGAGCTGAGCCCCTGCTGCTGCCAGCACCTCACAGGATAGGGGAGACCCAAGGTCACCTCTGGTCTCTCTCTAGAATCTCTTGTATATCTGGTAAGTGATCTGATATCACCAGTCTGGGAAAAGAAATATCCAGAACAGAAATCAGCTCAGAGCAAGCATGAATAAATGTGTTGACTGAATGACTGATAGGCAGGTAGATGCCAGGGAAGGTGGACACCGTGTGGCTTTGGGTGATCAGCTCACTCACAGTAGGTCCCATCCCGCACTGGAGCTCTGGGGTGGAGTGCGGACACACTCATATACCACAAGCCTGGGAAAAGGTCGACATTCAAAGTCTGAAGTGCAATTTCTATTGAATTCCTATTGCTCTTGTGCTATCATAAAGTTAAAAGAAAAAAACCAGAAAAACATTACATTGAGCCATGGTTAAGTTGGGGACCATCTGCACATCATTTTAGTTTTTATCATTTATAGGTAAAGAAAATGAGGCTCAGAGAAGTTAGGAACCATCCAAGGCCGGAAAGTTAGGGATTGAGCTAGGAGTTTCAGTATACACTGGCCCTGGGTAGAAAATTTTCACCTTTCTGTTCCTTTGGGTCTGGAGCTCCACAGGAGATAAATCCCTAGACCTCTGGAGTGGCTCTGGGAATGCACCGCTCAGGTGTCAGGCTGTGAGGGTTATTACCATCTGCTCTGATGTCCATCACTGTTTGCATGGGGCCTGTGGACTGCTCCCAGCAATGGCTAAGGCACATCCATTCTTGAGAGATGCAGACCTCCCCCAGCCCCACCTCAAGGACAGCTTTGGCTGGAGGTCTCTCTGCCGGTTTTGTGGCTTTCTTGAATCTTACGGTGACCTGATTCCCCACAAGCTTCCTCCCCTTGCCCTGAGCCTCGCGGGGCTCACACATCACGATCTGAGGGCCCCCTCTGCCTGTTGTCCCTCACAGGTATTTCTTAGGAATCTTTGGTACACCTAATCCCATCTTGGTATCTGCTTCTTGGTTTGAGAGGATAGTGGCAGAGGGACATGTGGAACCCTCTCACTCAGAGAAGGTTGATCCATGCAGCCCCAGAACGAAGGCTGAATATTTTGCTAGTAGTGACCTGGGGGAGATCTCCAAGGGAAGGGATGCTGTGGCTGGTGGGATGATGCAGGCATTGCAGAGCTATGGAGGGACGCTGCCTTCAAACATCCCCTGGTTACTGTGAGCTCTGTGTTGGTGGCCAACTGAGGGCCAATGAGGAGGCTCCTCACAGGGATGTGAAAGCCAGAGAGCTCTGCGGAGGCTTGGAAGAGTCCCTGAGGATCAGGGGTCGCTGCCTAGAGGCAGCTAAGATCTAATTGTTGGTGCTCTAGTCACCCTGGGGACTGGGGTGGGGAAGATCTGGAATTCTGAAACAGGAGGTAAGGATGCAGCACTGCAGACTCCCTGGCCCTCTGAGCCCCGGGGTGGCCTCTCTCCTAGTAAGAGCCTGCGCTGTGCTGAGTGGTCTGTGAGGCCTCAGCCCCCTGCACCTCCCAGGGCTGCCCCACTTCCTCTTCTGGCTGCCAAGGGCACTAATGAGGACTGAATTCCAGAATAATTTGGGATGTGCTGAGCCTGATTAAAAAAAAAAAAAAGAGATTATACTGTGAAAGAATAGTGAGAATTAAATCCCGGGGATGCTGTAGGAGCCAGGGGAGCGAGTACTCCTGGGACTGGACTTGGGGAGGGCTTGGTTAAGGCTGAGATGTGCCCTGGATAAGCCACAAGCCATGGACAGGAGGCTGCTTTCTGGAGATGGAAGGGTTATCACCGCAGCCGGGATGGAGCCTTCTTTGCAGGAACGGTTTTTAGAAATTTGGCACAAGTGATAGCCAGCCCTCAGTGAGGTGGATATACCTGAGTCCCCCAGGCGGGTAGCAGAGAGGAAATCAAAAAAAGCTGAGGAGGGCTGGGGTGTAGCCCAGACCTGGAGCGCTCGCCTGGCATGCTTGAGCCCTGGGCTCCTTCGCCAGGGCTGCGAATGAATAGTGATGGTGGGGCTGGTGGGGCTGGTGGGGCTGGGGATGTAGCCCTGGCTTAGGGTGGAATGCTGGCGCGTGGGAGGCCCAGGGGTCAATCACATGCAACAAGAACCTGGAGGAATATGTTAGGCAAGGCCAGCCTTTACTGGGGGGAATGCACAGGGCTTGGCCCACACGAAGTGTAGACAGGGTTAATGGAGTGCAGAGCCCCTAAGGACAGCTAGACCGATATCCATCAAGACTCTGGTACAAAAATGAAGGCAGAAATGGAGAGCAGCAGGCAGAGACAATGGAAAGTTGCGATCCCTGGCTCAGGTCCCAGACCTAAGCTCATTTCCAGAAAGAGAACCACCCCCTGAAGAGGTGTCCCCCTCTTCAGGAGGCAGGGCCCAGCCAAATCGTAGCAAGTACCTACCATGATTCCTTCAGTGCCCTTCCTTCCCCCCAACCCCAAAGGGACCTGCCGCTGATTTGCATGATTGCTCACTAGAAAAGGGGAAATGGCTGAAGTTATTCATATCCTGAAGTTTAGTAGACACGGAGTTTGACATTAATATCTGGAGCTAAAAGCATGATCATGGTCCCTCAGAAGGGCTGCTATAATTGGATTTGAAGCGTCCCCCCCAGGTCATTGGGGGGCCTGTTCTTGAAGGGGAGAGTAGGACGCTGGCTCCCTCCTCACCCTCTTTTCCTTCTATCTAAGTGGTGAGTGGTTTTGCTTTTTCGTCCACCCCCGCCTCACCCCAAACCATGGGCCAATAGAACAGGGAGCAAAATCTCTGAAACTGAGCTCAAGTCAACCTTTTCTCTTCCTGAGTTGATTATCTTGGGTATTTGTTATAGTGATAGAAAGCTGGTCAGTACAGGGGCCAGGTACTAAGCAGAAGTCTGGTCATTGTGGACCCACTGGGTCGGAGAAGGCACTCACCTCGTAGTTCCTTGCACCCAGGGATTTAATTGGAATTGATACTCTTTGACAGTGGGAGTAATCCCTGGTCTCTTGGGTCTTCTTTCATAGAGAAGGCCAAGTGGGGACAGTCAGTACTTTATATATATATGTATGTATTTTAGTTGTAGATGGACACTGTTTTATTTATTTTATGTGGTGCTGAGGATCCAGCCCAGTGCCTCACATGCGCTAGGCAAGTGCTCTGCCATTGAGCCACGACTCCAGCTTCCCAGTGGGTACTTCTGGAACTCTCTTCTCCCTTCTCCTTCACCCTGTGGCTCTTGCCACATTTTAGAGTAGATAAAAATAATGACATCTCATCCCAGGGGGTGTGGCAGAGATTAATGCCATCATGAACAATTTAAAGGATGAAGGGTTAGGGGTCCCTAACAGTCCTCCATTTAATTTATCAGTGTGACCCCTGCAGAAAAATGATGGGCCCTGGAGAAAGACTGCAGACCCCCTGAGGCTCACCCAAGGGGGAGCCCTGCCTGTAACTGCTGCGTCAGAGGCAGAATCATTGCTGGTGAAGATGAATCAGGCTTTGGGTTTGTGGATGCAGCCATTTGGCAAGTGTGTTCTTTCCTATTACAGTTAGAGAAGAGGATCAGAAGCAGTTCACGTTCACTTGGGATGGACAACAGTGTTTGTCAGAAGTTTTGCCTCAAGCTGTGTCAACTCTCTTCCCCCTGTTACAGTGCCATCGGAAGAGAGGAGGACCCTCTGGACATTCCACACATCATCACATTGATTCACTGTAGCCGTGACATTGTGTTGATTATGTCGAGTGTGTTGTGTGAAAGCCATGGAGATTCAAGGAGCTGCCTCTGTATTGAAGTTTTTAAGGGCCCAGGGGTCGGGTATGCTGGGATACCTCCTCCTACATAAAAGAAATCACCGCATCTTGCATCTCTTGTCACAGTGAAGAAAGCATGGTGCCTGGCAACCTCCTTTGGGGTCTGAGGCAACATGTCAATCTGGGTGACAGAGAAAGCTGGGTGCCCTGCCAAGAAAGGCTCTGAGGAAGCCTAAGACTGCAGTGAGAGCAGCCCTGCTGTTGGTCATATGATTTGGCAGACTCTGTGGTGTTGGAGATGTCAGTAGTGATAAAGAGGAAAGATGTAGCAGGGAGCTGATGGAGAGTCCCAACTCAAAATCACAACATGGGCCTTTGGGATCCTGCAGCAAGGCTGCACCATCAGCAGCAGAGGACTAGATAATTTTTTTTTTTTTTGTACTGGAGATTGAACCCAGCCCTTTTTATATTTTATTTAGACACAGGGTCTCACTGAGTTGCTTAGGGCTTTGCTAAGTTGTTGAGGCTGGCTTTGAGCTTATGATCCTCCTGCCTGAGCCTCCCCAGCTGCTGGGATTACAGATGTGCACCACCATGCCCAGCGACTATATACCTTTTGAGAAATAGTCCCTAGTGGTGACAGAACACTGTCTATGGAATACCAAGTGGGAAGCCCCAAATTGTCTATTATGGGCTGAGTTCTGTCAGAGGCATCAAGTTGTAAAGTCAGATGGGCCTGGCAGAGTCTATTGTGAGATAGAAATACTGCAGCTGGGATTGAACTTGCAGGATCAGAGGAGGTAGCCAGGGCCTGTCCCCTACAACCCTTATACCTAAGACATATGGAGGGTCCTGTGTAACCAGCTAAGAAAAGGAAATAGCCTGGGCCTGGTTTACTGATGGGTTACTTGGTACATGGGAATGTGGTGAAGATGGTCAGTGTCTCCCTGATTGTCCAGGAGAAATTCACCCCCGGGGGTAGAGAAGTGAGCAGAGTGCTTGGCTGTCTGCTCTGTGTGCAAGAAGAAGTGTCCAAAGCAGTAGGTATCTATACTGCCTGATTGTTTGGTCAGGGGACTGGAAGACTGGAGATGGGCTGTGGTGTGGCAGAGGTGTGTGGCTGCAGGTGGGTGTGTGGGGAAAGCATGCTGGGTGTTTTTGTAGCACATTAATGCTCACCTGAAAGCACCCAACACAGAGGAAGCAGTGAATAAGCAAGGGAGGAAAATGACCTGCACTGCTGACATTAACCAGCCCTCATCAATGGCCAAGTGGGAACCAGCACAATGGCTCTCCTATAGGTTTCCAAGGAAACCTAGACACTCCTGCCTTGGAATGCCAGGGTTTGGCAAGAGAGGCCGATGCTGACCCCTAGTGTGGCTCTACTCCTTGAGGAAGCCAACTGCTTTGGGCTCTTTCCATCATGGAAGGGCCCATGATTCATCAAGGTCAGTTACTCCTGGCAGTAGGGTGACTTCCCTTCATGTCTTTGGCCTATGGACACAAAGAATCCAAGTGCCCTGGTGGCAGCCATAAGTCATCCTTGAATGCTATGCTGTGTGGAATTCCATACTTTGGATCATGCATTCTGTAAGGCCCTAGAACATAGTGCTGACAGAGGCTCTGTGGTCAGAAAAGGCAGTACATACCCAGAATACCTGGAAGGTGACCCAAGGGTCACATCTGCATTGTGGTCTCTTGCTCTTCCCCTCATTTCCTTCTCATTGCCACTTGCTTCTCAGAGGACTGAGACTAACACATCTGTTACTACCTGTGTGCTCTTTTGACTAGCAGCAAATGCATCACCCAGGAGCTTGTTAGAACTATGGAAGGTCAAGTCTCAGCCCAGACTTAATTATTAAGATCATTTGTTGTTGTTGCTGTTGGGGATTGAACCCAGGGCCTTGTGCATGCTAAGCACATGCTCTGCCACCTCCAGGCCCTAGAATCTTCATTTTAACAAGATGGTTTATAAGAGCATTAACATTGGAGAAGCACTGATTTATTTATTTTTCTCCAGCAAATCTTTTAAATCTCAGTTTGGAACTTGAGTCCTTGTCAAGGTAAACATTTGGAATCACAATGTAAAAGACCACCTGGATCCCTCATTTTTGTTGTGTGTATGTGTTGGGGATTGATCCTAGGCCTGTATGTGCTCTATCACTGAGCTACACCCCCAACCCCTGGGTCTTTTATTTCATAGGCTAAAGCCCAGCAGAATGAAGGGACTGGTTCAAGGTCACAGAGTGAATTACAAGAGAGCCAGCACTGGAACCCAGCTTCTCCCACTGCAGGCTCTGCTAAGAGCAGGCTAATTGCTCTAAATCTATTGTCTAGAATGATAGCCGTGGAAATATGGTTGTATTGAAATATGTGCTACAGTATACGTTGCTATGAAAACATGAGATATATGAAAAAAAATTTGGTCTTTGTCCTGGGCTCCTAGGACACAGTTGCTAAAACTCTTAGACTTTCCTCTGTTGTCTTGTTATTTAAAATGTGCCCTTTTCAGCCCCACCTGAGTTCGTGCTGTAAGATGATTTAGGGTAGGGCCGCTGGATAGCTTTGGGAGGGGGGCTGGTCACCAGAAAGACAGAACAAGTGAATAGAGGGTGGGAGATTTTGGGCTCTTCAGCTTCAGGGGATGGAGAGCATTGGGTTATAAAAACTCATGAACAGAGATTTGGAGAGCTTCTGAATCGATGGCCATCAAGGTGCCATGCCACCAACTGTACATCTTGCTCTGTGCATTTCTTCCAGGTAGGGAGGGGCCTGCTACAGATTGTTGCAAGGCACAAATCAGGGTCTGTCCTCCTTGGAACCCAGTGTCCCTTCCCTTCAGCTCTGCGCCAAGGAATGAAGGGCATCCAGGTACTGACACTGTGCATATGGCTCTTGCTCAACCCCCAATCTCAGATGTTTCTCTCCTGACTGAACCTCAGGGACAGAGCAGGGTACAGTGGCATATCCCAGGGTTGGCCATTAGGGAGGAGGCTTGGGGCCTCTTGGCTGGGTCACATGTGATCTCTAGACTGAGGAAGCCTGAAGTCCCAAGGAGGGGGATACCAATGCCTTGACTTGGGCCCCTGTGGCTCTTGGAGGTCTTCTTGCCTGGTTCAGGGAGGTCTCCTTAAAGGTCCAGCTCTGCTGGCTACATGAGGGAACTCCAAGGACTGAGCCGGAGGAAGTATTGACCAGAACTGAAATCCCTGACCACTCTTTGTGTTGCTGATGGAAGCAGCAGTCTGCTACCCAGCAAGACTTCAATGGCTTATGCCGAAAATCTTCACAAATGGCCCCGTACCATAGGTGGTAAGACTGTGACCCAGAAGAGGTAAGGGACTCTTACAGTCTCTCACAGCTCAGGAGAGCAGGTGGTAGGGTGGCAGTAGGAGTGAGAACATTGGCCTGAGGTGTCTTCTTAAACACTGCAGAAGAGTGTCCAGAACCCAGAAGCTCAGGACAGTGTGTCCAGCATCTGTTACTCCTGAGCAAAGGGCAGCAATGACATTGGCAGAACCAAGGCCCAAGTGCACTATGTTTTATCCTTGAACCTTCCATTCCATGACAAGGCCTGAACATTTCCCTTTGGAGGGATGTGCACTGCAGAATAAATGTCACTTCACAGTTCAAGAAGGATGCTATTTCTTAAGAAATAAATTTAATTCAAGGTGGTTAGTGAACGTAAGGCATGTAATGCCTTCATGAAAGTTAAAATAATCCAGTTACAAAAGAAGCACTGTGTACAGTCTCAAATTGCTGAAAGTACAATGGGCTCCATATTTTACAAAGTACAAAAAATTATTTCATATACAAAGAAAAGTACAAATAATGTGCAAAACCATTTTCACAGGTGGCAAATTTATAAAATGAGTATGATAGAAAAGTCCTTCCTTCTTATTATTTCCCAATTTCTTATATATTAACACATTTCTATGTCCTACTGTATAGGCAATTTTAAACTTGAAAATCTGACTTATTTTAACCTACAAAGTAGCTTTTTCTTAGAAAGGGAACCTTTCATTACTAAAATCTTATGAATGAATCAGTAAAGTTAATTTTACATTAAATTATAAGCAGGCTATCTGAAAAACAAAGATATAGAAATCATATATACATATTTTTGAAATATTAGTTTGGTATTTAATATATTAACATTTCAAAACAAACGCAGTGATGGAGCTACCTAGGGCAGAGCAGCTGAGGCAGCAGAGGCTGTTCCTGCTCACGGAGAGCAAACAGGATCCTTGGGCCTCAGGATGAACAAACACAAGGTTGTCAAAATAAAGAGAATCTAAGGGCAGTTCTTATTTTCATGTGCAGAAGTGCTGTGTGGGTGTCAGCCCTGCCGCAGCATGTGCTTGTCAGGGGTGTGTGGCTCTAAGTAGCTGGCTGCCATCTTTCCAACATCTTCACTTGATTAGGAGCTCAGTGCAAGGGTTTGTGGGTTAGTGCATGCAGCTTTCTGCATGTTATTTTGTGTAAGAAGCTGTCAGGGAGCAGAAGAACACACAGGAACACAGGCCCTGCATCCTTGGACCACCTCTAGTCTAGAGGATTCCATGTTTTGGAAGCAGCATTTCCTGCATTGGCCTGGTCATCGCTGCATCATTCCCCGGGCAGGCTTTTTCTATCAGGATAATCCTGTGAGCTCCCTCTTTGCCTGTTAATGATCAATAATGTCTCTCACTGGGAACCTCAATGGCAGAGCAAGGACCAAGGAAGCACCTTTTGGTAGCACCAGAGAACTGAGCATCTCAAAGGTCAGGCATAAGAGTAGGTGTCTTGATGGGAAACCTACTCTATATAGAATGTAAGATGATCTTTGGAGGGTTTTGATTTTTGCTTATTAAAGAGTTCTCCAAGGAAATTATGACCTTGGAGAACAAAAAGGACCTTCATAAAGGACTCAAGTAGGTCATGGCCATTTTGCCTAGAGGATGGATGAGAGCAGGTTCAGGAGAATTCTTCTGATCCCTAACCACTAAGACCCTGTTAGAACAATTCAGTGCAAGACATAGGAAGGGCCTGGTGCTCTTGACCAGGCTGTGTGACACACCCATTCAGGTGAAGTGGACGTAGTAACTGCTGTAAGGAGGGCCTGGGTAAGACCAGGCAAGAGAAGGCCATGCCCTGGGATGACTAGCTGCCTGCTCTTCAAGGATTCATGCCTTTTTTCTATCTGGCAGCAGGAACTCCTCTCCTCCTTTTTCTTGGGTTGACCAAGGTATCAGGCATCAGAGATACAGCTCTGGATCCTGTCCATCCATTGCTGGGCACTCTGTCCATCCTGGGCACAGAAATTATACACGCGCTTGCTGGTCTTGAGCTAAAAAACCAAATGACAGAGAACCAGAGATGAAGGGCAGGGTTGTTTTATGGCTTTGGCAAGTGGCAAATCAATCCCTGTAACCTTCCTTTCCATACTGCCCCAGCACCTCTATTTTTTCTTTCTCTATTACCACACTGTCACTGCCTTTATGGTCTTTTTACTTTTCTAGTTCCCAAAGTCACAGGGGATGTTAATAGATAGGTACTGGGGACACAAGAGAGACTGTATGCATTCCTGGGGCCACCTTTGACTGGGGGTAAGGATCAGGACTGGCTGGAGTCTCTGGCTTCTCTCACATATCACACCAATGTAGTATCGGCGAGGGAGCTCAGGCGGAAAGCCCAAGAGTCATCCTTATTATGTAGTTAGCCTTTGTGTCCTTTTCTTCAATTGGGGCCATAATGGAAGCCAAGAGAACAAGGAAATGGTCTCCTGGCCTGATCGGGACCCTGGAATATGACCTCTGCTTTTTATGAAGACTTGCTTGACTCCAGGGATTAGACAAGTCGCCTTCTGTCCTGTGGCCCATAAAATGCCCTAAGGCCCACCTTCAGTCCCCTGAAGATATTAGGGCAGACAATTATCATGTGTGACCAAGGACAGCCTTCTGTGGAGGTTCAAGCTGAAAGACCACTGGATATGGAGGGAGCGGCATCTGTCCTTGAAAGTGAGGGTTACTGAGATGACTAACAGCATTTTGAAAGAGTTTGTTGGCTTCCCTGTGTGGATCTGAAATGCATGGACAGCTCAGAGAGGTCAGGCTTGGGTTTACAGTGCTGATTTCAAATTCAGTACTCCCCACAGCCAAGGTCTGTTACTCCTCTGCAGTCACCACCAATTGTTCTGGGGACCTCATAGTGTCTTGAAGGCCAATGGAATGATGTGCAGGCTGAGTCACCAAAAGAGAAATAAGATCAACTTACATCAAAGAAGGCCTTGTCACTCGTGTGCTTTGGGGCTCCCATGCTGGGGCCAGCAGGGATGACCATTTCTACTTCTGCCAGGTCAATGTGGCCTTTACAACTCGTGTCTTCACCTGAGTCATAGTATCGCAGCTACAATCAAACGGAATCAGATAGGATGTGAAAGACATAGAAAGGGAAAATGGCATGGCTTTCCAAAATGTATCTGATTGTTTTCTCTGTCTTGTGCTTATATCTTCAAAAAAAAAAAAAAATACACACTGATTGACTCTAGGAAGAACCAGTGCTGGGAGAAGGAAGTGGGCACAAGATGCATGAACTTCTTTGAAATTTGAGCAGGTAAATATGTTACATATAAAAAATAGTGAGCCAACAACCATTAAGAAATACACAACACATAACAAAGGCGTTTAGTGTCCTAAGCTAGTAAAAAATAGGCAAGTCAGAGAAGAAAGACAAAGACCTATAAACATCTGAAAAGATAACCAACTTTGCTGATCAGAGAAAAGTAAATGAAATGACTAAGATTTCACTTTTCATTTGGATTGAAAAATATTAAAAATGGCTGATAATACCCAGCAAGACAATGAGGTCTCTTGAATGCTGTTAATGGGGATATAATTTGTTAGAAATCTTTGTGGAAAACGATTTGGCAATATCAACTAAAACTGAAAATGTCTGTGTCTGTTGAACATCTTTCCCAGCTCTACAAAGTTATCCTACAGACACAGAAATAAAGGGCTTTTCTTCCTCAATGCATTCATTAGCTCAGCATCAGAAAAGAGGTCCTTTTCTTTCGGTGGAACCTTGGTTGATTAAATAATAACCACCAATAAAATAGAATATGCTAGATGGCTTTCCAAAAAGAACAAGGAAGACTTCTATTATAAACTGGTAGAAAAATTGTTCAAGCTACATTATTTTTAAAAAGCAAGTTTGCCAAACAGCATATAGATATAAAATAATTTCTGTAGAACAGCTTAACACTTGATTGCATTGGGGACTTTTGGATCTTTATGAAATATCTGAATTTGGTCTAATAACACATGCATTGGTTTTGGAATAAGAAGGAAAGAAAAAAATATTTTAAAAGTTAAAGAGCCTGCTGGTGAAATACAGCCCGTGGATTTCACTGTGCATGACAGGAATGTGTCTGCTGTTTCTGTCACTGCTGTTCTGGCCTCAGACTTTTCTGTCTCTCCACTCAGAAGTGGTATGAGTAGAGCTAAATGGAAAAACTATCTACCTTTCATGTTAAAGAAATCCAAAATATTGGTAAGAATGCAAGTATAATTTGGTGTAATTTTAAACTATGGAAAAATTATGACATTCTCCTATGTTGTATTTAGTGGTTTAATGGACTCTTCTGCACAGTGAAGGCTCTATGATTTCAGAGACACCTTTAAAGTACAGTCCCCCTAAGGGGGCTTCCATTTATATATGTGAGAATAAGTTATCAAATAAAGACTCTGTAACTTTTGCGAAACCCCTTGAGCAGAGGAAAAAGTGGGCCCCAAATATAATCATCTTCTAGCTGCAGATCCCACGGGAGCATTAGAGGGTAATAGTTCAGCACTTTCTCGAAGTCTGCCTGGATGAATGTGTGAGAATGAGCACCAACCCTTTGCCTCAGGCTGTCTGGCCTTTGGTCAGAAGGAGAGGCCACATAGCTCTTAGTAATAAAAGGTGCAGAGAGGAGAGGTGGGAGGTTTGAGTATGGATCTCTCTCCTTTGAAACCCCTGGAGCAAAGATTATGACACTAAGGCTAATAATCTTTAGTTGTGAGAATAATAGCTAAGAATCGAACAATGGAAGAAGGTTCCCTAATGTGGTCAGCAAGGTCAAGTCTAATACCTGACCACTGTGAACTCCAGGTTTGGGTAGGGCCTCCTCTTCCCCTCCCCTCCCCTCTCCTGTTGCTACCATCTTTGAGGGATAGCAATGCCTTCTTCAGTAACCAGTACAGTGATGGGCACAGAAGTGGAGTGCAGTAAACATCTCCTGAGTGGCTTAACACCCTCAGTCATGGCTGGATGTTTGCTGTGAGGATGAAAGGTATCTGAATTCTGTGGCACGCGCACAGGCCTATTTGTGCATATGGTACACATGCAACAGGCTGAGACCTCAGTGCTTCCTGACCTGGGCTTTAAGGGCAGACACAGGAGATTTTCAAGCATTAAAAAGAGTTGTGCTCTCTGAGTGCTCTGGACTCAATTCACTGCCTCTGAGTGAATGTGCCTCTACTTTGGAATTTCCCTCAGAAGGTTACTAGGGAAATCAGGGGCCCTGGAGGAGCCCCCAGGCTGCATCTGAGAGACTCTAGGACAGCAGTCTGTACATGAGGAATGTATCTGTTTGTTGAGAGCCAAATAATAGCCAGGGATTGAGACCAGCCCCACAGAAGTAATTTCTTCTGGCGTTAACAGTATTACCTGATGTTTTGTTACATCCAAAACGAACCAACGTGGTTTCCAACCTTTCAACAAAGCCCCTCTTTTGTAAAGTGTTCCCTCAAAGGACCTAGGAGAAATGACAACAAAGTAATTTTAATTTTTTACTTAGAAAATGTGCTAGATCTCTATTTCCTCTATGTGATCCACAAAAAGGACAGTCAGAATTCTCCCTGGAATTTGGTACTAGACCTTTGGGAAGGAACTGCCTTTTTCTGCTGCACTCATCATACTTGTGAGGTTAGGAACTGTTAACAGCCACCTTCTGTGCTATGCTGGGATTAGTGTAACATAGAGAGAAAAGCACAGTTGGAAACAGACAGAGCCTGAAGACACTGTGTAAGAAACCAGCATGGCTTTGGCTGTCCTAGTTTCTGTGAGTAAATTCCTTTTGCTTCAGCTAGCATGAGCTGGATTTCTTATGTGTGCCACAAAAAAAGTGCTGACTAACACACATTCCCTCAAAAGCTCTGGCAGACATGAGATAATAACAATCAGGAAACAACCACAAATAACTATAACCTCTTGGCATTATTTTTAGTTGTAAGGTTCATTTTTTTTCCCTCTTCAAAGAACCATCTAAAGCATTGAGGAAAAAAAAAAGAATTCAAGCTAATCTGTTTCAAGTTTAAAAAAGGCTGTAGTGCACAGGCAGTCACAGAGGCCTGTGGATTAGCTTAGGGCAGCAAGGGGAGTCTTAGCAGACTCAGCAGAGCTCAGCACATCACCTGTTCTCATCGTTCTTGGAGGTGTACTGGCTGTAGAGGGTAGCTGCCCTTCGCTCCACCCCATTGGATGGGGAGATGCTGGCATTATGCTCTTCGCCCATGCTACTGTCCGGGAGGTGCAACACAGGCCTCTTCTGATAGGAAGGTAGGTTCGTAGACACAATTCCTGGGGACCCTGATGGGTATCTTTGGGGCTGAAAACAAAGGAACAGGTGCTAAGAAAGCTTTATAGAGACTTTAAGCAACTGACCTGATCATTTCACTTACGCAAATTTATCTCAAGAGAAAAAACTGGACTATGAGCAATGATGTATGTACAAAGACACTTATCTTGGGGCTGTTTAAAAATAAAAACTGTAAACTCTCTAATATCCATTATCAAGGGACCAGTTAAAATGTTATTTCTGTACATGATGTTCTAGACAGTCACTAAAATGATGCTGCTGACTTATACATGGTGGCAAATAGAGGACACGTATGCCAACATTAAGTAAAAAAGACGGCAGGTTAAAAAAAAGTATGTAAAAGTCAATCGCTTTTGTCTGTGGGCTCAGAATGATGAAACAGTTGGGAGAGCACAGTGGTTTATTTCAAGTTATAAATTATGGGTGATTTTCATCTTCTGTTTTATAACTTGCTGTGACTTATCTTATTTAAAAAATACCTTACTTTAATAATCAGAAAAATATCAAGAAACTATCTTTCTGAGGAAAAAAGCATAAAGGCATTGCCCATGGCTTATGTGCTATCAGCACCTAAACGTTGAGGCTCGAGACAGAGCCTGGAGGGTCCCTCCTTACCAAAGGTTTTCTTCTCACTCCACTCCTCTTGACCTCTCCTTTCTGAAATGCTCTTGTGAATACTCATCTGTCCTAATTTCCTTTCTGATATGTTTGGAACCAATCTGATGTGAATTTGAATGGTGGTACTACCAATTACTAGCTGTGAGATCTCTGCCTGCTTCCTCATGTATGAGGTAGGACCCTCCTCACTGTGGACTGGACAGGATGTGAATGTGTCTGCTACTAAGCACAGTCCCTTGCACATATTATGTGCCTGATAAATGTTTCTTAAATCAGAAACAGGAAATGGGATGTGAGAAGCAGAAAACAGAGTATTTGGTTTAAAAACATTTCTATGATAAATGCTTCTTAAATCAGAAACAGAAAAGGAAGTGTGAGGAATAGAAAGCAGCTTATTTTGTCATTTTAAAATATTTTCATTTTCTATGCTTATTTCTCTGGAGCAAACATGGCCTTGGCATTCCCCACCTCCCTCATGTGGTAGAAGATCAATTGAAACCACAGTGACACTGGGATAGAAAAGAACCCAGTAATTTTCCCTGGATTCAGTGCCCTAAAACATTAAGTATTATGTCACTGTGGTATGGTGAGATACTCAGGAAATATTCAGTCATTTGGAACTTTCTGCCCTGGACCCCCAGGGCATGACCCCTCCCTTTTCCATCTTCCCTCTGGCCATAAATCCAGAGTCCCTTTGGTGGGTCAGTGGGTCCCATCTGACCTAGTACCCTCAAAAGCTAAGAATTAGCTCCTCGGGGGCTCTGCCAACTCACCCGGTCTATTCTTGCATCTTCTTTAAGGTCCATGGTTACTTTTTCCCACAGCTGCTGCCATTTCTCAGGGGTTTGGTTCAATTTATGCTCCAATTTTTCAATTTCCTGCAAATAAATGAAGTTTTCTGACAGATTAGTACTTCATAGAAGTTAGGATGTGCCCCAGAGCCATATTTCCTCTGTATTGGGCCCAGATGAGCAGCATGGCAGAGGACAGTTAAAAAAAAGTCATATATGTGGGGCCTCAGAGGTTTCCCAAGCCAGGAAGAGTGGTAGGCGCATGAGTTGGTATGACTCACTGTGATGAAGATGATCTATCAGGACTCATAATCAGGTTATTTTTTTAAAGACATGCTTAAAAAGCAAGAGATAAGATATATATCCTATTCACCTTCATTTTTGGGCAACCAATGAGAAATCTGATGGGCAAAGTAAATGGTCAAGCACTGGGCCTGTGTCCTAACCCTAATGGCTGAGATAGATGTGAAGTCTGTCCTTGACAGAGGAGCCCCTCAACTCTGATGACTCAAAGTAGATGTGAAAAGAATGAACCAAGAAATGCCCAAAGAGACGGATTTCCCTTCTGATAGGGGTCTGGTACAGTGCTATCACTGCTGCATACTGTACCTGCCCAGAAAACCAGAGGGAGAGCACTCTTTAGGAACCGTCTGGACCACATGAGGACTCAAAACCATTCCTCAGGGTAGCTACTGCCAGGATGGCTGTGCTCCAGAATTTTCCTTGCAGAAGGTAGTTGGCAGCAGTCCCATCAGGCCATCAGCTACCCACACTTCTGACCAGAGGAAGTAAAGCACCCACAAAAGCCATAGCCCAGGCCTGACTCAGGATGCTTGGGCAGCTAAAACAGCTGCTCTCAGAAGGAGCAAATCACTCCTTTTGGTCAACTGCTTCCTTGAAATGCAGGAAGCTGACTTTTATTGAAAATCTTTTCATTGGTTAAGCCTGTACCCCACTGATATAGGGGAGCAAGTCTGGTTTCTTCAGATTTTTGGAGTGCTACCTATGACACTAGGAAAGCCATGCTCAGAAGTTTATGAGCCAGCCTTTGCTTTGCTTGGTTCCTAAGGCCCCGGTGTGTTCCCAGGGTGAGCCCTGTGTGCCTGCACACAGCTGACTTACACTAAAAAGTCTGGTGAGAGCATCGGGCTGAATGATGCTGACATTATCATAGCACGGCCACACTGTTCTCCTTTGGCTCTGGGGCCCCGCTCCTCCAGCCAGATCAGACTCTTCAGAGGGGAAGTGCTTGGGAGTCAGCATCATCCAATCATATGAAGGCCCTGTGGACAGGGTCTCCTCTGTGTAGTAGTCCCACTTCTTGAGGCTGGAGATGTTTACATTGGGCTTCAGGGCCTGTTTAAAGAAAACTCTGAAATATAGTTTCATATTGACCAAAGTACCCCAAGCTTACTAACATTTGCAGGGGCCCGGGCGAGCATGTGAATGGAGTTTCAAGTATCATTCACCTGAACATTAAAAGTTATACATCAAGATGAATTGTACCCTAGGAAGTGGGAGCACTGAGGAATCTAGCCTCTGCTCCTAGTCCTTGGCTTAAGCTTTTCCTCCCATCCTGGCCTTACACGAATGTTTATGTACAGACTCTGTCTTCCCTCTGCTGAGGAGCTACTTCTCACACCAACCTTGGGCCTAGACTGGGAAAAGTAGCCTGGTGAGTAGCCAAACTCCTTGAATTTGGGAATTTCAAGGTACCCAGAGCATGACTTAGATGAGGAGAGATGTGCCTTGGTTTCTTGTACTCCTTACCTTGGGAGGGGAGGAGGGTGCAACTGGGATTCTAATGCAGGGCACCCAGGGAAGGGACTTCTTTTGCTCCTAAATAAGGATAGTACTGCCTATCAAATGCTCCTGTTCCATCTTAGAGCCTTATTATACAGATGCACACAACAAAACACTGTTGTCCTGAGATACGTCATCCTTCTTGAGTTGGGCACCAAAAATCTCTATATCACAAAGGAGTATTTCCATGGGTTTGGTAAGATGGACTTGGAAAGCTTTTCCTAAAGCTTTCAGATTTTTCAGCCTAAATCACCTAAGAGAATTTGCCTTTCTTTGATTCTGATATCCTTTCTAGACTTTAGGGGCCAGATCCTAATTTTTGTGGCAAGAATTTAGCATTCATTCTCCATTTCCATCATAACCCAAACCTAAACTAAAATAGCTTTTGGCATGAAACCTTGTCCAATATTTATAAAAATTTATATACACTAAAACGAAGGAAAACTTTAACACAAAATATTTAGAAAATGAAACACAAATGATTTCTTACTTTACCTCTATTTCCACTGGTGAATATAAATAGTTAAAAAAAATGGGACTCTTCTTGTGCATTCTATCAATACACTCCCAAATACAAATTCCTTTCTTGGCATGCTTGTCTCCTTTATCATCAAATAAAGTTCCTGTAAATTAAAAAAAATCCAACAAAATTAAAGTTAAATACATTAACTTTTGCCTAAAGTGTGATGCATTGTGCAGAAACCTTAGAAAATAACTGCAAACTAAAGATGAAAGGAACTTCACAGCTATATGAGAAAAATCAAAGTGGAAGGAAAACATAGGCAAGGTTTTCCTAGGAAGTTATTCTCCTTTACTCTATGTTGTAAAATCTGCATCTATAGTCATAGAGGTCCTGCCAGGAGACATTCTATACATTTTTTCAATAGAAAATGGAAGACCTTATGAATTTATCTGATGAAACTCTGTTAAAAACATAATTTTATTTTTCCTTTCAAAGTTGTTGGCTGTTTATTAACAAAGCCATTTAAAATGTTAGTAGTTTATATATATGCAAATTATGGTCACAGAGACTTGGGATGACAGAAGGTCATGTTCTATATCACTAGGTAACCTGAAAGCAGAACTCAGGGTACTACTTCACTTTTGTACCTTTCAAAAGTCACTTGATTGCTCACATGAGCCTTTAAAAAAACAACCCCCCCCAAAAAAAAAAACCAAACAAAAAACTCCCCAAAAACCAAGGAGGAAGATGTGTCAGGGTGAGACAGGAGGGATTTCTATAAAGGTCCAGGAAGGGTGTCTCAGCAGTGCTGTCTTGCTTTGAATGAAATGACTCAGTCAAAAGTCAACAAGCATTTTACCAGTTTATCAGAAAAGAATGCCTCAAGTCCAAGGCTATGTGAAATCCTATAATACATGGGGCCTCCAAGACTAATGAATGTTTTCTTCTCTAATTTTTTTCTCTCCCCTCTATCTTATAAATGCAGGGTCCAGTGGAGTAGTTCTCAATCTTCGTCACACATTAGAAAAATCAGGGGCTTAAAAAAAAAGAAAAAAACCCAACGCTCTAGTCTACTCCAGTTCAATTATATCAGGATCTTTGCGACAGTCCCCAGATATTATTCATTTTGGGAGTTCTCCAAGTTAGTCCAGTGTTCAAAATTCAGACTACTCTATGGGTTGGAGAGTAGACTTTTAAGGTCCCTTCATAGCTCCATTTGGGAGGAGGCAAGGATTATATTGAAGGGCTGTGGGGCAGTTAGCTCCAGGTGGAATAGACTTTGGATACTTATGTAGAAAGGAGGAAAATGAGCTGAAACTGGAAAAGAAGGTGTGAGATCTGGCCTTCCAGATGACTGTCTTAGGGCAGCATGTGCACTATATAGGGAACATCATAAGAAGAGTTTTTGAAGGCTGGAGTTGTGGCTCAGTGGTAGAGCACTTGCCTTGCATGTGTGAGGCACTGGGTTTGATTCTCAGCATCACATTTAAATAAATGAATAAAATAAAGGTCCACCAACATCAAAAACAAAACAAAAGAAAGAAAGAAAGAACAGTTTGAAGCATCAGGCACTAGTGTCAGATCCTATCAAATTATAATTTTATAATCCAGTATATAATAATCAACAAATTACTCTTCTGGGACACAGGAGAGTTCATGGTGTTCAGGCTTTTCTGATGAAATCTTAAGTATTATGACTGATGAATTCCTCCAGCTGTGGCTGAGATGCCTTACTCTCTAATTGTTGATCTTGGATGTGGAGGTAGTTGCCACAGCTGTTCCTAAATGATGTTTTACTGTGTAGGCTTGATAATTAGTGCATCCACCCAAACACAGCAGGAACAGCCTCCAAAGTAGGTAGCCCAGTCTGGACTGGAGACATAAAACCAGGCTTCTTTGATGCTAATGAGGTGAGTGGCTATTGGGTAGCCCATCTATTCAGAGAGATGACTGGGCAAATGAACTTTAAGGACCCTTCAATAATCACTCTAGGATACTAAATGCAATTATGTGTCTTAAGAGAAAACATATCTAGGACACAAAATTATCATATCAAACAACTATGATCATCTTTCAATACATATCAAATTTCTATTCACTTCATTTTATTTATTAATCTTTTTCTGTGTGACAGGAAAGCAAATATCCTTGACCAGTTTTCAGAAGAGGAAACTGAGGGGCTGGAGAGTGGACTTTTAAGGTGAGATGAAGTAGTTTCTCCAGTGTCTCAATCATTTTCTGCCTTAGTCTGGCATTCTCCTCACTGGGCCAGTGGTTCTTCTCAACCTTGGCAGCACCTGGGAGCTTTAAAAAGCTGTTGGTGTCCAGTCTCCATTATCACAGATTCTGATTCAACTGTTGGGAAGTGCTGCCTGGACACTGGGAATTTTAAAAGTTTCCCAGGTGATTCTAATGTTCGGTTGACTCTGAGAACCAGTACAGTAGGCTTTGTTGCTTTTTTAATGAAGAGAGTCACAATCCACAGAAGAAGGTTTTGGCCACATCTGCATGTGGCTAAAGGTAATATGCTACTAAGCTTAATTTAACAAAACAAACTACCTTATTTAAAAAAACAAAAATCAAAACAAACTATTCTGTACAACTGTACTTTACTCACAACAATATTAAAATATGTTGTTCCTTTCAGTGACAAGCTGAGTGACTGGTGACCCCCTCAGTCACACAGATCAATTGGCTTAAAGACCAGGCCCCATGCAGCTGTTAACTAGCTGTAATGAATATCTTTCTAAGACACGGTTCTTAAGAAATTTTGTTTCTTATTGTGATGTGAGGAATGGTAATTCCATGAGTCAACAAAGGTCTGAAAGTATAAACAGGATGGGAAGTGGTCTGACCAGTGTTGTCTTCCTTACCAAAAGTATGAAATATCATACTAGACAACTGTAATAAGCACACCCTGGAAAACAGTATTTCATAATTTCAGATTTTAAACTGAGAACATTAGTAAATATTTTGTCACTAAGAGTCCTCCTTGTGAATATTCTGGTACATCTAATGTACTGATATCACCTTTTTAAAAATCATGTGTATTTTTCCCGGCTCCATAACAACACAAGAAGAATATAAAATCCCCATTGGGAAATGTTTTCACTGGGGCTTTCAGAATCTACTTTGTGCTACTACTATAACTGTTACAAATTATAGTAATGATAGTGACATTTAAAATTTGATGAGTGCTTACTATGTGCTAGTGACTGTGCTAGGACATTTACAACTATTTCCTCATGTTATCATCATGGTCCTAAAGGGTGGGCTATAACTGTCCCCATTTTAATGATGAAGAAGCTGAAGCTCAGAGACATACCCAATTCCCCCAAAATACACAGATGGTAATTGGCAGCAATGGAATTTAACCCTGGTTTATTTGTTTCAGAGTTCCCAGTGTTAGCTGTTATTCAAACAGGTCATGTAACCCTTCCTATCAAAGTGTACCATTGGAAGAAAAAACTGAGTCAAACATTTTTCCTAACATGGTATCACTTAGAGGTATCAAAATAGTAAGCAGATTTAACTTTACAAAGGTGCTACAGAGGAATGAGCATCTACTGTTCTTAAGAACTAACACAGACCAATCTCAGAATCTTGCAGTTGTTCATATCCACTCTACATTGGTAGTTTGTAGTAAAACCCTAACTCCTAACTGTCTCATCTGGGAGTACTTACATCATTAGAGGTTTTTTTGGGGGGCAGGGGCACCAGGGATTGAGATCAGGGGCACTCAACCACTGAGCCACATGCCCAGCCCTATTCTGTGTTTTATCAGAGACAGAGTCTCACTGAGTTGCTTAGTGCCTCACCATTGCTGAGGCTGGCTTTGAACTCATGATCCTACTGTCTCAACCTCCCGAGCTGTTGGGATTACAGGTGTGTGCCACCATTCCTGGTTTAGAGTTTTCATTAAAAACATGCAAAACTAATAAAAATGGATAGAACAAGGACATATAAATACGTACCATGCTCTAATCTTTCATAGTCAGAATCCAGGAGAAATGTCTTAAAACGATTAGATACATAGTGGAAGGCCAAGAACTTTAAGTAATAGAGATTGAATTCAAACTCAGCTGGATACTGGTTGTGAACCTGAAACAAGGCAAGAAGAGTAAGAATCAAACAAAACAAAAAAACAAATGCCTGCTGAGATCATCATTGGGTTATTCATTCAATAAATGAATCTTCACTATGGGTAGAGATGGGAAGCAGGTGCTCTTCTGGGCATCTACTATATGCCAGCCACCATATGAAAGGTTTTATAAAAAATCTTATTTACTTTTTGCACCATTGTAGGACAGGCATTACTGCTATCATTTTACATTTGAAGAGGCTTGGGATCAGCAAGATTAAGTTACTCAATAGTAACTACTGAGTCCAAATGGGAATCGTGATTTGTTATGTTCAAGTCTGTGTCCACTTCCCACACTACACCATGAGAGGCATGCTGACAGAAAGTAATGTAAGTTAGAGTTCTTGCTTTCCAGGCATTTGTGGTGTTATACTGTGAAATGTAAGAAAAACTGTACTTCAGAATTTTGGTAATGAGAGAACTGGGAAGAGAAAGTGGTGGCTTAAGGGGAAAGTAAGAGATATTTTCTAGACAAAAAGCAAAAACAAAAACAACAACAACAACAAAACAAAACAAAACAAAACAAAAAAAAAAAACGTGTGCAACTTGGAAGGAGCCAGTAGAGAGAACAATTTTAGAGAAAGAGTTAATATAATAACCGAGAGAGTAAGGCCCTGGAAAAGCAAGAATGAAGAGGCTCAGATATAGGAACAACCTTAGAAACAAGGAGGGATGGGGGAGTAGGTAAAGGTATGTTCATATGCCAAAGGAAGGGGGAGGAGCTTATGCTTTTTAACTTTATTTTTCATTTGTAAATTAGGCAGCAAGGTCACTGGACACAGGAACAAGGACAAAGGAAAGATATGAGAGGGAGAGGGCAAGGCAATGTCTGGAAGTCACTGGGTCACCGTATGTCTATAGCATATTTTAGACCAGCTATATTCAGATGCTATGGAGCCTTCTTATATTGGCAGAAGGCAGGATAATGACCTTGTGACACTCCCTGGTCCACTGGGTGATCTTGCTGCTGCAATGTTCAAACAATCTCTCATAATCATCTGAAATTGGTTAAGTTCCAATCATAATCGTGCTTGCTTAAGAGCTATTTCAAATGAATAAATGTTAGCTTTCCTCTCCATGTTTAATTTGGCCATACAGACCCACAATCAATCAGCTGAGGTGAGCAGCCATGTGTATAATATGTTGATTGTCCAACAGAACAGTAGGCATTTTAAATAATGATGTGGATTGATTTATCAAAGTTTATTGTCTGATTAAAAACCTAGTTTTCTGTGATGAGCAAAGTATTTTTTTTTACAAAATTTTCTTATTGGCTTTTTCATTAATCTAAAATTTTAGATTAATGTAAGCAATGTAAAAGAAATTGGTTTTTAGGAAGATTAGAGAGTCTGCAACCTAGGCAACAGGCCTGTACACAGTGAGGCTGTTTCCGGCCTGGTTCTCCATGGTTGGGTAGTGTGTCATCCTCTAGACTGTTAGAATTATAAACATCTGTATTGAGTTTTCTCACCAGTGAAAATGAAGGAATTAGATACCATGGGTTTCCTGTGATTATGGTATATGAGGAACAATTATAAAGTCTAAGTATACTTGAAGAGTTTGTGGTTATAATTAAATAAAACTTAAGTCAATCTGGCACATTTAAGGTTCAACATTTTGCCTTGCAGCATTATCTCTGGGCATAAAAATAAAAGTAAGTGGTTATTAGAATTAGTAATACTTTCTTCTATTTCCATAAAGGAAAAATAAACACAAAATATTTTCTTTCCTTGCTTTGTTAGATGTTTGTATCAACTGTCAACCATGTCCTTTAATACACAATTCTCATTCAAATGCTTGCCCCTATTGATATACAGGTACACTAGAAGATAGCCCTGGGTTAGAACTCCACTTGGCCTAGTTCTCTGGTGTTCACTTCCTTAAGAGGTGCCCAGACTCAAGTCTTCCCCTAACCTATCCTTTACTGCAATATAAAGCTTTCTAGTTTGAGCTCCTTGTTTACAATCAATGGTCATCTTCCATAGAGCCAGTGTACACATGATGGAGATGGGGATGATCAGATAGTGGCAGCCAAGAAAGATAAGGAGACAGGGCAACTGAAGATGGTACTTGGCTGCCAATCATCTGAGAGGAGAAATCTACAGTATACTCAGGCAGGGTGCACTTAAAGGACAATTGCCCCCACAGTGCCTGGAATAAACCTGCAGTTAAAGCCAGCCCTCAGATCATCGTTTCTGGGGAAGAAGAGTTCAGGTTTTTTTTTTTTTTTCTATTGACCTAGTCTACAATTAGTTCTAGAAACACTTATAAAACCTTTTTAAACTAAGCCCCAAATAACACTTTTCTCAATGATTATTTCCATAGAAACCTCTTGCTTCACAACTATGTCTTTTCTTGTTGGTTCTGATAGTTAATATGCTCAGGAATATAATTTTGAAAACTCACTTCTGAAGTAAAGTAGAATGGAAACGATAATGAATGTGACCTTAAGATGAACCTATAGGCATTTCAGGGATCATGTTAGGACCACAAGCCTCCTCGACAAGTAGAAAAAAACCTCTTTCACAGACCACTATACTGAGGATTGGCCTCACCACAAACCCTGCCCTCCATAATTATGTCAGAGAGGTCACTTTTCTGAAGCCTCTGGTACTGCCCCTTCTAGGATTGGAATTGGTACTTAGCATCAAAGGATAAGTGTTTGTTCTTGTGTGTATGCCACAGGGGAGCCTGCAGTTGCTAACTGCCTGGGATTGAAAAAGAGATAAAAAGAAAAATCTGCCCTTAACTGAGGTTCATGGCCCAGTCTACTAGAAATGGAAAAGAAGATGCAGAACAACTTTGTTTTTCACTCTTCAGCAACAGTTGAAGTAAAAAGCATGTGAGAATTTCTCCAGTGGAAAAAATAAGTCAGATGTGCCTGGATGCTGGGTTGATTAGTACCCAGATACCACATTTGGAATGTGATATTAAGAAATAAGAAATTTTTTGAGATGTCTTTCTACCATAATGCAGGGAGAAATGAAGAGCTGATTGAATTCATAAAATGAAATCTGGTGACTGGATTTCCAGTAAGCAAGAAAAATCACTGTGTCTGTTTAGTCCAATATCCTAGGCACTCAGTTTGTCTAGTACATTGGCTTCTTTTCTTCCTTGTCAAGTGGGACAAATGTACTCTTCTGCTGTACCATACCAGGTGGTATCCAAAAAGGCACAGTCCATAATATGCTGATGCTGGAACTGCACTGATTATTTAGTATTATTTTAATAGAAGAAAGGGGATTAGACCAGAGACAATTTTCTCTAAGGACTTATGATATATGGGTGGGTGATTAAGAGTTTAGAGGTTTGTTTACCACAAGATTCTGTTTTAGTAGTAAATAGTATTAATGAGGTATAAGTGACATATAATAAACTGTATTTAATGTGTACACAATCTGATAAAGTTTGACATATATAGACACAACACAATCAACACAATCAAAATAATCAACATGACTCCTCAAAACTTCCTTGTGGGGGCTGGGGTTGTGGCTCAGTGGTAGAACACTCGCCTAGTATGTGTAAGGCCTTGGGTTCGATCCTCAGCACCACATAAAAATAAATAAATAAATAAATAAAAAATTGTGTCCAACTACAACTAAAAAATAAATATTAAAAAAAAAAACTTCCTTGTGTCCCTTTTGCTTCTTCCTGTACTCCCGCTCCCTAGGCAACCAAACACTGGTTTGATTTTGCCACTGCAGGTAGGTCCGCACTCAAACTTTATATAAATGGAATTGAAAGTATGGATTCTTTTTGTCTGCCTCATTTTACTAGGAATAATTATACAGGATCCAATCACATTGTTGGGTTATCAATAATGCATTCCTTTTTATTTCTGAGTAGCATTCTACTGCATAGATATACCACAATTTATTTATTCATTCTCCTGTTGGTGGAAATTGTTTCTCCCCCCGCCCCCCAGATTTTTGGCTTTTATTTTTTAATTGGTTCTGGGGATTGAACCACATCCACAGCCCTTTTTATATTTTATTTAGAGACAGGGTCTCGCTGAGTTGCTTAGGGCCTTGCTATGTTGCTGAGGCTGGCTTTGAACTCACAATTCTCCTCCCTCAGCCTCCTGAGCTTCTGGGATTACAGGTGTGCACCACATGGTGCCTGGCAGATTTTTGGCTATTATAAATAAAACTGCTAAGAAGAGTTATGTACAAAAGACTGATTAGTATGGTTGGTGTATGTTTAACTTTCAAAGAAAAGGCCAAACTGTTCTAAAATAGTTCCATAATTTTATAATTCTTAATGGTAGTATTATGGTCAATTCTTCATACCCCTGAAAAAAACTTTGGTCAGTTTAAAAATTTTCATTCATTAGGAAAGACAGCAGAATACAACAGACATGAGTATGGCAATACGTAAATCAATGGAAGTGTAACTGATGTGATTCTGCAATCACTTGAATCAAAGTGTGAAATATGATATATCAAGAACTATGTAATGTTTTGAACAACCAACAATAAAAAAGAAAGAAAAAAAAGAAGAATAGATGTGTGGTGGTATTCTGTTACAATTTTTATTTCCTAACAAAGAACAATGTCAAATATTTTCATGTGTTTATTTCTCATTAGTCCATTTTGGAGAGAGAGCGAGAGAGAGCGAGAGCGAGAGCGAGAGAGAGAGAGAGAGAGAGAGAGAGAGAGAGAGAGAGAATACAAGCATGCGCAAGCGCGTGCTCTTGCGCTTGATTGTTTTCTTAATGAGTTTTGAGAATTTTTTATATGTTCTGAACACAGTCCTTCGGCAGATACAGCTTTGCAAATGTTTTCTCCCACTCTGTAACTTGTCTTTTCATTTTCTTAAGTGATTTCTAAAGAATACGTTTTTAACTTTCACAGCCCAATTTATCAATTTGTTCTCTTTTATTTTTGCTTATCCCTAGGTTACAAAGGTTTCTTCCTATGTTTCTTCTAGAAGTTTTATGGTATTTCTGAATAAATTTTCATAAGGTGCTAGGGGAATCCCCCTCACCCCTTGGAAATCCAGTTGTTAGGATACCATTTATTGAAAAGATATCCTTTCTTCACTGATTGCTTTTCTATCTTTGACAAAGTAACAGTTCACAGATATGTGTTGAGTCCATTTCTGGACAAACTGTTTCATCAATCTATCTAATTTACACCAATGATCAAAATTTTGATTACTAAAACTTTATAATCAGATAGTGCTAGTCCTTTAATTTTATTGTTTTTCAAAACTGTTTTGGCTATCCTAGGTCTTCTAAAATCCATGTGGATTTTAGAACTAGCTTGCCAATTTCTATAAATAGCTTTTCTGAGACACTGGGATTACACAGATTGCTTAGATAAATCCTACTGTGGAGAAGTGACATTTTAATAATGTTGTATCTTCTATCCCATGAAAAAGAGATATCTTTTGATTTAAATATTTTTAATTTCTTTCAGGGATGTTTTGTCATTTTCAGTGTCCAGGTCCTTAAAATATTTTGTTATATTATTCTATGTTTTTCTGATGCTATTGTAAATGGTACCTTTTTTCTTTCTGGTGCTGCTGGGGAGTGAACCTCAGGGTCTCACATGTGTTAGGCAAGTGCTTGGCAAGTGCTCTACCACTAAGCTTCATCTCAAGTTCCATGGTACTGATTTTTAAATTTCAATGAGTCATTGCCAGTATGTGGAAATATAATTGATTTTTGCATACTGATTATGTACTATAGCCTTGCTATGCTCACTGATTCTAATAATTTTTTCCCTGTAGATTTCATAGATAATCATGCTGCCTATGAATAAAGACAGTCTGATTTTCTTCTCAATGTAGATGTCTTTTATTATTATTATTTTTCTTGCCTTAGTGCTTGTTTAGGACCTTCAATACAATGTTGAATAGAAATGGTAAAGCAGACATCAATATCTTCTTTCTGATCTCAGGGAAAAGCATTCATTGTTTTATTGTAATGTTAGCTGTAGGTTTCTAAAAATACATATTCTCTATTACTTTGAGGAAATTCCCTGCTATTCCTAGTTTCCTGAACAATTTTAAGAAACAGATGTTATATTTTGTGAAATGTTTTTCTGTAACTAATGAGATGACCATAAGCTTTTTTCTTCTTTTTAAGTTTAATTACATTTATTGACTTTGAATGTAAAATCAACCTTGCATTCCTGGGATAAACCCCACTTAACTGTGGCATATTATCCTTTTTATATACTATTTGATTTGCTAACATTTGTTTAGAAAATCTGAATGTGTCTATGATCATCCAGGACACTGATCTACAGTTTTCTTTTACTGTCTTTGTTAGGTCCTAGGTAATGCTGGCCTTATGGACTAAGTGGGGATGTATTATCTTTGCTTCCATTTTCAGGGAAGAGATTTTGTAGAAGTGTTAGTATTTCTTTTTTGAATGCTTAGTAGAATTTATCACTGAACGTAGTCTTGGACTTTTCATTGTGCAAAGATTTTAATTACAGTTTCAACTTTCTTAACAGATATAGGCCTATTCAAGTTATGTCTTTTTTCTGGAGTAATTTGGATAGTTTGTATCTTTCAAGGAATTTGTCTGTTTTATCTAAATTGTTCGTTTTTGACATAAAGTTGTGGAGATGTCATCTTTCTCATTTTCAAAATTGGCAATTTGTATTCTCTTTCTTTCTTTTTCTTTAGTCAGACTGGCTAGAGGCTTATTAATTTTATTGATCTGATAGAAGAGCTTTTGGTTTCATTACTTTTCTTTACTATTGACCACAAGATTTCTAGGGCCTAATGCAAGTGAGTTTCAAATAAATTTAATCTTATCATTATTAAAAGTTGGGAATGACAGGCATCTAAGCCAGAAAATGAAATTTTTTTTTTTTTTTTTTTTTTTTTTTGGTGTGTGTATGTGTGTAGTGCTGGGGATTGAACCCAGGACTTTGTGCATGCGAGGCATGCTCTCTACCAACTGAGCTATATTGCCAGTCCCCCGTAAATTAATTCTATATAAGCATTTCCCTAAGATGCTGAATAGAGTTTTAGGCCTCTCTGAGGCACCATCTAGATTCTGTTGTTCAAAAATAATTTTTCTATTTATCTTGCTGAAGAGAGAGAGAGAGAGAGAGAGAGAGAGAGAGAGAGAGAGAGAGAGAGAGAGAGAAGAGAGAACAGATTTAAAAGACTAAACTGTGTGAGGTGTTTTAGTTTTATTTTCCAATATGGAGTGAAATCTGCCAGTTTTTATATAAGAAGTGAATCTAAAATGGAATTTGGAAAATCATGAATTTACAGGGCCTTATTTTTTTGCTCATGTGCCATTAAGTTTTTGTAAAATTTATTTATTTACTTAAAATTTTTTTTTTAGTTAGAGATGAACACAATATATTTATTTTATTTATTTTTATGTGGTACTGAGGATCGAACCTGTTGCCTCACGGGTGTGAGGCAAGCGCTCTACCACTGAGCCACAACTCCAGCCCAAGTTTTTTGTAAAATTTAAAAAGGCTCATGAAAAGAAGCTATGACTCTAATCCCAGGAAAGATTAATGTTTGGGGAATAACATATGATAAAATAGGACTCAGCTTTGAGGTATTAGAAATATTAAGCTATAAGAGACACTATGTAGAATGGTACCAATATGTGGAAAACTATGGGTACGGTGTAATGCACTAAAGAAAAATAATTAGCTAATATTAAATTTTGTTATTTCACAGATTAAGATTTAACATTATATTGTAGGAATTCTGAGGCACCTACATATAAAGCATGAATAAGAAAACAACTTTTAAATTGAACCTGATTTAATTTTCTTTCTAGAAGTTAATCAATGGGATATAAGTAGGAGCAAATCACTTGCTAAGTGATATATTCTTAGAGTCTTAATTCAAAATGCAACCAACCATTCTCACCTATTTATGAGCAGACCCTAGAAGCCTATGGTTGGCCTGTGGCTCACAGTAGTACAGTTTATGTAAAAGTTTGCATCATCAACAAGCTATGGTCAAGACAGGTTTAGACAAGTCATGCCAGTGTAGAACTATGTCAGGGAAATGAATAATGTGTTCAGAAAACTATTGTACTATATTGTAACTTCTAAAATTAAGGTCTAAAATCTACCTGAATTTTTGTGCTTGGATCAGATTTATTTTTTTATGACAATGCTATTTTCTTAATACGATTTATCAAAAAGATAAAACTTTCTACAACATTTGCAGTGCCAACATTATTAATCATGTCCACAAAAACATATGTAGGTGCCTCAGAATTCCTACAGTGTAAATTGGTATAATGTTGTAATTCTTTTGGTAAGATTTATATTAACAATCTCTAGACTCAATCATAATTACATTTGAATACCAAAATCTATATTTTGCCTTTAATTGTAGCAGAAATGTTTACCTAATTTAAAATGTATCTGATTATTAAAAATATATGTGAAATTCAGAAAGAAATTTTAACTTTGCTTTTGCTTTCTTGTTTCTTTAAAATATAAGATGACAAATCTAGATACCCCAATATAGCTCAGTCAGATATTCAAAGAAGTAAAAAATAAAGAATATAATTGAAAAAAAAAGGATTTAACATTAATTGGGCACAAAGTTGCTTTATTATAAAACAACTTGGATTGTGAAAATAGTGCCAGTTTTCAGTTGAATGGGAATCAGGCAAATGCCAGGAACACTTGAATATATTGTACATCCATCGGCTAAAGCTACTTGGCCAGTATAAATGGATAAATTTTAGAGCAACAATCTCTGTGGAGCAGCTTAGCTGCTCAAACATGAGCTCATAGGGAAGACTTCCATACTCAAAAGGCAAATAGCTTTTGTCTTTGGAGTAGGACCTTGTACAGTGCTGGCATACAGAAATCACATCACCAAGCCAGGCTAGAGGGAGCCAGTTTACAAACTGAATAAACTTTGCAGGCAAGTCAAAAACTGTTGTTTTGTAGGACACAGCAAAAGTTCTAGGATGCTCTCAAAGATATACTTGAATGTTGAAATAAAGAGATTATTGCTTACCCACTTCATGTTTCCATTCATATTATACACATTTTCCCCTTTGATATTGTATTTTAAAAAGAAATTTCAGGTAAAAACTTCATTTTTTATATTCTGGATGTATTTTCCTTTTGAAAGATTTGGCTAAACTGTTTTAAGAAAGGAAGCATCCTGTAATGATATCTTTTGAGCTAAGCCAATTTCTTTTAGAAGCAACAAAAAAATCTGCCAGATGTTGCTATTATGAAATAGTGATCTAGCATTTAAAATTCATCTGACACCTGGATATACTGGCATAAACAATGGCTTTTTATATGATGAGGCAGTTCTAATTTAAGATCAGTGCTTCATCTGTTTTCTTTGTAACTTTATTAGTACTAATGGACAAGTCTAGGCACATGTCCATGGATTGCCTTTTGGCATTCAGCATGTTAGAAATGGTTAACAAGCTGGGAACACATTCTACCCAAGGACAGTTTCGCTTGCTGCAGTGTAATTCTGAACTTATTATTTTTTAATATTGTTGGACTTGGTTCCATTTTTTGTGTCCCTGAGAGACTGAGGACAGCACTAACGTGAATTATCTGGCAGAAGCCAGAATCATGTAAAGCACTAGTGTTCACTTGAAAGGTATTCAAAGAAGGCATTTTCTAATGCCTGAGACCAGTATGTAAGCAATGATGAAACACTACCTTATAACTAAGTCTGCACTATTTGTTAAGCATAGACTTCTTAGGTTCCTCTGTTTTCAAATGAATAAACAATCCCTCTTCAGCACAAAATAATTTGCCTAACCAAAGCTGATAACTATTGCAGCCAGGCATCCTTAAAATACTGCAATTAAGATCACATACTCCTTTTGTCATGACTTGTCTTCACCCAAGTTAGTATGTATGAGGTACCAAGTCAAAGGAGGGTTCAGGCAAATTTTTTAAAAATTAATTTTAATTATAAAAATATTTAATTCAGTACAATTGGAACTGAAATCCAATATTGCTTATGAAACATTTATTTATAAAAACTGAGCTTTTGGGGCTGGGGTTATAGCTCAGTTGGTAAGAGTGCTTGCCTCGAATGCACAAGCCCTGAGTTCAATCCCCAGCACCACACATATGCACACACACATGCACGCACACACACACAAAAGCCAAAATGGATTTAGTCTAATTCTTTTTTTAAAAAATATTTTTTAGTGGTTGATGGACCTTTATTTTTTATTTATTTATTTGTATGTGGTGCTGAGAATCTAACCCAGTGTCTCACACATGCTAGGCAAGCTTGCTACCACTAAGCCACAACCCCAGCCCCACCCCACCCCGTCTGATTCTTATTAAAATAAAAAGTCTACATGGATACTTCTACCTGCTATTCTTCTCAATGACTTTATGCCTCCGAGTCAGATTTATGGGAGATGTGACTCTGATGTTTCCTCATTCGGTTTCTGTTCCTATATTCTCTTTAATTATAAACAGCTTATTAAGGCAAAGACACTAAAAGAAAGTTGATGGTTTCATCTAGTGTTCAACTGATTTATCAATGATATGATCTCAAGGCAAGGGTAAAAATGGATTGTGTGTACTTATTCAGAATCTAAGCCTCAAATAAAAAACCTTCTGAAGAATTTCAAGGGAACTCTTGATGAGGTATTGACTTCATTATTATATTTAAACTGGATATGAGGAAGAATGATCCTTTAGGAAATGTGAACCCATTGAAGGTTTTTGTTTGCCCTGAATATTTTTGCCCTGGGGAATAATAGTATCTGAGCTTTCAGAAGATTACATTAACAATCTGACTTAGGATATTCTAGATGGTCTTGATCAAGGGTGTTGAAAATATGAAGAGAACTTGTAAAATTGCATTAATATACTGATAATACCTATTTACTGTTTGTTATATTCCAGAGACTGAAATTATGCTGTGTAAGATACTAGAGGTGTGAAAACTAATATGACAAAGTCCCTGTACACAAGACTTCTCAGTCTAAGTAGAAGACAAGACATGTATACAAATAAATACATTATTTTTTAGTCTTATAGATGCTACCAAAGAAGTCTGTATAAGACTCATCAGGAATATAAATGAGGGAGATGAGGGAAAGGTTCTAAGAATACTGAATGGTCTCCAAATTTCTCCCTCATCTATTTGCCAAAGGAATATGAAAAAGGCTAATAATATTCAAACAGAAAACAAAGATACCATTAGCTGCAAAGAGTTTAGAAGTATAAATTCAACTGTGTTATCAATGTCCTCAGATGCTGCTTGGGAAGATGGATTAAAATTATTTGACAGGTCTTTTCTCTCTCTCCCTCTCTTTTTTTTAAAATTTTACTAAAATACATGTTTGTGTATATATGTATATACATGATCCAATAAATGACTGGAAGAAAACATTCATATTAATAGTAGTTCCCTGAGCAATTGGATTATTAATTTTTGTGTTCCTTTTATCTTTATACTTTTCTGCTTTTCCCAAAGTTGTTTGGTTATAATGTTCTAGTATTCTGGATTTTCCTCCTGAGTCATACAATAAGCATTTTCCATATTGTTGCACTCTTGTCAATACCATTTTAATGGAATCACAATAATATGTTCTGTAGAATTACACCAGTTACTGAAAGGTCTCTTAAAGATAGGTAGGCTTCTAGATGGATCCTTCTTTCTTTCCCTCTCTTTCTTCTTTTTCCCTCCCTCCTTCTAAATATAAACAATGCAATGCCCCTCCATATATTTATTATTTTCATAAAATGTATTTCCAAAGATGAAGTTATATTAATCACAGAGAGGGTTAGGGAAAGAATAAACTGGAAGCTGAATGTTGCCCATTCCTTCATACCCCTGGACGCTGCCCATTTTCAAAGTGCTAAAGGCACTTTTCTAATACTGCTTCTTTCTTTAATTTTTTTTATTTCTTTAACAAGCAAATTGAGCAAGCAAAAACATGACTTTCTCTGAGAGTGTTGTGTATGTGTGTGTGTACACATGGGGGGGGTGAGCAGAGATGGAAAATCAACTGTTAATGGGTACTCCAAAATTGTAGTAATTTCGGCACAATTCTACAAATATGCTAAAAACTACTGAACTGTACATTTCAAATAGATAAACTGTATAATTATAAATTAAAGTTCAATAAAACTGTTAATTTAAAAATCAAATGATTAATAAAATAAAAACAAACAAAAACATAACCATATGTCAAGAGACTAGTTCCATTTCTGGTTTGTGAGAACACTTTTACCTTTCCTTCTAACAGATACTTGAGGCCAATGTATTTCAAAAAGTCATGTCCAAATCTATTACTCTACTCCTAGGGTTGTGATGAAGATGAAAAAAGACTGGAAATGTCAACTCTTTTTTTTTCCTAAGCAAATTTAGCTTTCTGTTTGAAAATCCAGTGCCATCTAATTCTTGAGCTCAATCCTGAGCAAGCCCCACAAATAGGTGTCTGTAATTGACGGGCCTGGGATGAAGACAGGAGGACACCTATAGCGCTTACCTCTCCCTACCCTCACTGAGTTTCACTGGATTACATGTATCTGGGTTTTTCTCTGTTCTGTTGATTAGTCCCAATGAGGTTGCCCTGTAGAACTGAGTCAGTATTCTCAAACTCTAGAAGCCTGCCTGGCTGGGCCTTCATGATTTCTTGAGAGATTAGCCTCTATCTCTGATGTTCCCAGGCACATGGTAGGGCCCTTTGAAACTGGGCATAGAGGCTGGATTTCAGGAAAGTCACTACCTAGAAATTTTTGCTATAACTACTCTATTCAAAACTCTACCAAATGATCCCAAGATTTTTCCCCCTTCTTTGGAGATGTAATTTAAGAGTGCTGACTACTTCATTTGGGGGCCAGCTCAACAGCTAGTTCAGCAGACCTACTTTCAGAATCAACTGCTTCTTTTTCTTCTTCATTTTTAAGAAGATTTCAGGCTGGGCACAGTGGCACACACCTGTAATACTAGCAACTCAGGAGGCTGAGGAAGGAGGATTGCAAGTTTGAGTTCAGCCTCGGCAACTTAGTGAGATCCTAAGCAACTGAGACCCTGTCTAAAAATGAAAAAAGGGCTGGAGATGTAACTCAGTAGTAAAGTGCCTCTGGATTCAATTCCTAGTACTCCACTTCTCTCCACCACCCAAGACTTCAGTATATCCTAGGGTTGAGTTTTGACAGTAAAGTACCTGGCACAGCACTACAAAGCTAAAAAATGCTAGTATTTTTCTTTCCTTGATATTAAGTCAATTTAAATTGGTTCTACTTACCTGATGTACACAGTCTAAGAATTGTAAAAAGACTGGAGCAAAACCACTACCCTGACTGCTGGGGGTCAAGCTGCTCCGCTGACTGAATTTATGACCAAAAGAGAGCCACTCTTTTTCAACCAGCATCCGAAAGCCTTCAAGTGTCCTATAAAAGGGATCACTGAGTAACTGCACAAGGGATGTCACCTAGGGCACAAACAAGATGGATATTTCATCAATTTCAGTTCTGAAGTGCTAAGATAAAGCATTTCCTTTTTAAATAGCTAATTCATAAGCAAAGTTACCTGTAGAGCAAATTTATTCACTAACTGCTCCAGGATGGTAAATCAAATGAATTCCACAAGCTTTCCAGTAAAAAGAAAACACAAATTTATTTTGGCTACATGTTTTCTTTCAAGGAATTAAGATTTTAATTCTGAATTTGCCAATTTGCAGATTGTGGTCATTTTCTAGATTAATTAATGAGGTCAGGGGGTTAGTTAAAACCTTTCCTTTTGGGCAGGCACAGGTTAATCTTCATGTGGTTTATATTCATAATTTTCATTCTGGAGTAAGGGAGGGGCTTGAGGAGAACCAGAAAAAGGATGGACAAAATCCAGGAAGGATGGTCCATGTCCCATATTGCTGGTCAAGAGCAAGTCTGCAGGGTGCATCTGTGAATATAGGAGCCTGATGCCCTAAGCCAGAGCTCCAGGTAATGGAAGAGTTGACAGCTCATGGCACAGAGCTTCCTGACGGATACAAGGTGGTGTTTAAAATGGAAACTTTTCTGTACATAAAAACATATGTCATTATACAAAATATTTGTCTGAAAATTCAAATACAAATATAAAACACAATATCTGAGAATATGTGTAATAGTTACTTGGGCAGTGATGTCCCAGCCTTCTTCCAAACAGACCAAAACTGAGGAACCATTCTCGAGTACTTCTGATACTACCACAGCCAGCTGCATTATTCTGTGAAGCTAAGAGATAAGACAGGAGGCCGCAATTAGACCAAGCCTTTCTGGGCAGAGAAGACAGAGAGACTTGATAAAAATACAAATTAGGCATGAAGGATTGGACAAACAAACAAAAAAAAACATAATTTTTTTTTCATACCAGAGATTGAACCTAGTGGCACTTAACCACTGAGCCCCATTCCCAGCTCTTTTTATTTTTTTATTTTTTATTTTGAGACAGTGTCTCACTAAGTTGCTTAGGGCCTTGCTAAATTGCTAAAGCTGGCCTTGAACTTGGATCCTCCTGCCTCAGCCTCCCAAGTTGCTGGGATTACAGGTGTGTTCCACTGTGCTTGGCTCATATGTTTTAAATACTTAAAGTTCTTGTTCAATCAAGATTAAACATTGACACATTTTAAAGGTAGACACATTTTAAAATAGAGAATTCAGACGATACATAAGAAAATGGCCTTGTGCTAGGGTCGTAGTTCAGTGGTAGAGCGCTCGTCTAGCACGTGTGAGGCCCTGGGTTCGATACTCAGCACCACATAAAAATAAATAAATAAAATAAAGGTATTGTGTCCAACAACACCTCCCCAAAAAAATAAATACTAAAAAGAAAGAAAGAAAGAAAATGGCCTTATATAATTTCTCCAAAAGTAGAAAAACCATAATTCCATAAAGTCAAAAAGACAGATTCTAAGTGGCCTTCTCAATAGTTACCCAACTGAAAAATTTGTTTTTCCATGATATAGTAAGTTCTATTTCAGATGCTCTTGGAATTAAAAAAGTACTGCTTTGTACAGTTTAAAAAGAGGAAATTTTTTTTTAACATTTATTTTTTAGAAGTAGTTGGACACAATCAATACCTTTATTTTATTTATTTATTTATTTTTTAAACATTTATTTATTTATTGGTATAGATGGACACAACACAATGCCTTTATTTTTATGTGGTGCTGAGGATCAAACCCGGGTCCCGCCCGTGCTAGGCGAGTGCTCTATGGCTAAGCCACAATTCCAGCCCTATTTATTTATTTTTATGTGTTGCTGAGAATCGAACCCAGGGCCCCACGTGTGCTATATGAGCCACAACCTCAGCCCCTAAAAATCCCAAATTTTATAGTAAGTAAATTATACATACATGAGAAAGAAACTTGTACTCAGTGTTTTAAGTCCTTCAGAAACAATTAATTAGGGTATGAGCACAGCACATAGATATGAAAACCAAATGAATAAGACTGTAGTTTTAAAAAATATTTTAAGTATAATATGACCTAATTTGCAGTATGAATCCAACTGTTCTAAAATAACCTATATTTTATACAGTGAGGCTGATTTTAAGCACAGGAGCAAGACATGTGTCCTACCCAGCAGTGGGAGGCTCCTTACTTGCTGTTCCTACAACACAGTTAGCACTAAACCTGAATTCTCTTGAACCTAGTGTTTGCTGCAACAGTTAACTTTTTAAATGTCACTATCCTGAATGGGGCAATATCTTCCACTGTCGTTAGTCTCTAATTTCTAGTACAGATCTACTTTCCAGGAAGAAGTAGAGTAGGTAGTTGAGTGGAAGGGACGGTTTGGGGCTGGGACTCATAGAGACGGAAGAAAGCATTGGTCCAGCTTCTTCCTTGGGTAGCTAGGGTACATATACTGAATTGCCTTAAGGGAAATGAACATAACATACCTTGATATGTATTTACAACCAATTGCATATGTCACTGTCTCTCTATATTCAAAGTACCTGCCTTTAGTACCAACATTGTTTCTTGGCTTCTTTGCTTTTCATAGTCCAAAGTACTATGGAAAACAACTTTTTTTTTTTTTTCCTTCTCAAGAGAGGCAAGATCCTTGTAGGTAAATGGGGGCAGGAAACAAAAAACCTGAAAATTCCTTCAGGATGAGAAGGGATAATGGACATAGTATCAGGGCCTAAAGACAAAACTGAAGGTTATATTGCTTTTTGCCAAATGTCTGTATCCATGTCTAAAATATGCATGTCATAAATATCTTTCTTTGTGTGGTTTGGAAGAAATGTGGGTGTATTGTGCTGTCATATCAATTTCCCCTTAATTTTTCAATAAAGGTACAATTAAAAATATTCAATGTTTGACTTGGCTGAATAATGGATATATAAGTATGACTTTGAAGTGTAGGGCATCCAATGTGTCTTATGTGGCTGGTGTGGGGGTGAATCTAAAATCTAGAGACATGTAGTAGGCAAAGATAAATGGAAGGTGAAAAAGCAAGAGGAAAAGGCTCTTGGAGTTATTCAGAAATTGCCTCCTGTCCTGGATCCTCACTGTCTTGACAACAGAGCAAGAGCCCTGTAAATATATGATGATTAAATTTATTCTACATAAAAATTTCCCACATGGGGCTGGGGATGTGGCTCAAGCGGTAGTGTGCTTGCCTGGCATGCACAGGGCGCTGGGTTTGATCCTCAGCACCACATAAAAATAAAGATGTTGTGTCCACCTAAAACTAAAAAATAAACATTCAAAATTCAAAATTCTCTCTCTCTAAAAAAAATGAAAAAAAATTTCCCACATAAAATAATTTTCTCCTCCTTAGCATCTTACAGATACCACACTTGCAATTACACAGAGATAAAAACCAGTGGTCAAGGAATTCTATTCCTCACCTTCTATTTCATACTATTTCCAGAAATTGAAAGGCCTTTTCAGATAGCTCACAACAAAGGGGTAGAATAAGGAGTGGGGTGAGGAAAGAAATATTTTTTTTTCCTCAAATATTGGTTTGGCACATCTACTCAGCCTCTTTTTGAGTTATAAGTCAAGCTACCCACCTGAGGGAACCACTCAGAGTCACCCAGAGCCTTCAGGAAGGTTACTTCTGAGTCAGTAGGAATGGTGCTTGGGATACAAGCTCTCATTAGCTTTTTAAAACTGGCTTTCACTTGTCGGATTTCATGAAATTCAACAGGAACAAACTCACAATTTAAAGCAAATTCTACCTTGAAGCTCTGTGGATAAAGAGACAGAGAATTAGGCAGATGAAATACTATAAGTAAAAGATCAAAGTTTTCAATAGGGTAATGCTGATGAAAGTTAGTTGAGGCTGAACAGTTATAGAGGTTGCAAGGGGTCAAGAAGGTCAAACTTGTGTGGCTCATATGTCAGCAGAGTGAAAGGTCTAGTGGTTCTTCTGGAATGGCAAATCTAGTCCTTTCTAGAGGAAGACTAATTCAGCTTAGGGATGCTGTCACTCTAGAAATTTGAAGAGACTACTGTTAGGAATTTGATGCAGCTGATAACACCAATATAACCAATTCTGAGGTCATGAACCTGGAGAGCTAATGACATATGGACAGCATGGCTAATCCAACAGTATAAATTTCCCAAGATGCACACTGTGATGGAAAGGTATTGTACTGTGGGGTTCCCTAACGGTACAGATTAAATTATGTAGACATCCATGTATTAATTTATTATGCATGTAAAACGTATTCATTATGAAAATGAAAAAAGTAGAAATAAACCTTGTGAAAAATAAAAATCACTATCTCATTGCACTGAATCTTCTAACATTATGGTTACTTTAAAAAAGTAACAACTAAGAAAGCATATACAATAAAACATGAAAATAAAACAATAAAACATCGTTGGTTTTTAGCTTTGGGATACTATTTTTTTCATAACTCAATATGAAACAGGTATCACCTATGTTTGAGTCCTTTTTCATTTTTATCTTTAATCCATATGGAATTTATTCTGGGTGAAGTATGAACATTGCATTTGTAATTAAAGAATGCTACGCTGACCCATTGGCATATTTCATTTTGATAGTCTAGTTGCTGAGTTCTAAAGAAAATTTAAAAGTTCTCTAACTTGCCAAGTTCAGTGATACATGCCTGTAATCTCAGCCACTTAGAAAGCTGAGGCAGAAGGATCTGAGTTTACAAAGCCAGCTTTGGCAATTTATTGAGACCCTAAGCAACTTAGCAAGACCCTGTCTCAAAGTAAAACATAAAAAGGGCTGGGAATGTGGCTTAGTGGTTAAGTGCTGCTGGGTTCAATTCCTGGTACCTTGCCCTCACCCCCTCCCCAGACCCTCTAACTTCTCATGCCAAAGAATGAATTAATTTTCTCAGATTCTTTCCATTTTCTTTACATTGTGCTCAAATTATCTAATTAGGTCACTTCTCTTTTTTTTAATATTTATTTTTTAGTTATCGGCGGACACAACATCTTTGTTTGTATGTGGTGCTGAGGCTCGAACCCGGGCCGCACACAGCATGCCAGGAGAGCACGCTACCGCTTGAGCCACATCCCCAGCCCCAAGGGGTCACTTCTTTTTAAAAAGAAGTAGAACTGCTACTGGAGACTGGTTGTACAACAATGTGAATATACTTAATGCCAAATTGTACACTTAAAAATGATTAGGATAGTAAATTTTTTATATATATTTTATAATTAATAAAACCCCACTGCCAAGGAACAATGTTTTAAATTGACTAGTTTTTTTAAGGCCTATTAAATTTTTGAAAGGAAACAAAAATCCCCAAAATTTTAAAGGAAAATATTATCATGATATTAGCAAATAGGATTTCTAAAATGCATCAAAAAAAAAAAAAAAAAAAAAAGAGTCTGTCTCCCCCACTGGCTCTAGTACTGGGGATTGAACCAAGAACCCAGAGAAGCTCTACCATTGAACTCCATCCCAGCCCATTTTATTTATTTTTTATTCTGAGACAGGGTTTCACTAAGTTGCCCAGGCTGGCCTTGAATTTGTGATGCTCCTGAATTAGACTCCTGAGTTGCTAGGACTACAGACAAGCAACACCACACCCGGCTTCTTTGTCTTAATAACTCTATTTTTAGGAACTCTAAAGAAAAATCAAAATATACAGAAAAAACCCTACTAAATTATATATCAATAAAAAAATAACAAAACACATCTATATGCTAGAAAATGTGACCAATTTTGAATACAGAGGATAAAGAAAGAAACCTATATATCAAAAAATATTGGATGTTAAGTAGGGACTGAAATAATTATGAAAAAGAGCTATGAGGGACTGAGATTGTGGCTCAGTGGTAGAGCACTTGCCTAGCATGTACAGGGCCCTGGATTTGATCCTCAGCACCACATAAAAATAAATAAAAAAAATAAAGGTATTTGTTCATCTATAACTAGAAAAAAAAAAGAAAAAAAGAAGTATGAACGTAGCTTAGTGATAGAACACTTGTCTGCATGCACAAGCCCCTGGGTTCAATTCCAGAATTGCAAAAAACAAAAACAGAAACAAAAACTATTATACAACATGGAAACATGATGTTAAGGCTTAAGATAAAGAACCTAGCAACATATATGGGCTCTTTCAATTATCTTTAAAATTTTTAAAGGAAAACATTATCATATTAGGAAATAGCATATTTATATATATGCTATTTCATATATATATATTTAGCTGTAGACAGAAACAATACCTTTATTTTATTTGTTTATATTTATGTCATGTTGAGGATTGAACCCAGTGCCTCAGATGTGTTAGGTAAGTGCTCTACCACTGAGCTTATAATCTCAGCCCAGGAAACAGAATTTCTAATATGCATCAAGAAAAAAAAGTTTGCCGGGTACAGTGGTGCACGCCTGTAATCTCAGTGGCTTGAGAGGCTGAAGCAGGAGGATTGCAAGTTCAAGGGCAGCCTCAGAAAAAGCAAGATGCTGTTTCTAAATAAAATACAAAATTGGGTCGGGGATGTGATTCAGTGGTTAAGTGCCCCTGAGTTCAATTCCTGAGACCCCACCAAAAAGGAAAAAACAAACAAACAAAAACCAGGGTGGCTCTACCACTGAATTCCATCCCAGCCCTTTTAAGCAACTCTTGTGCCATGATAGTGGAATTTGGTTATTTTTTATTTTTGTCATATTGGGGATTGAACCCTGGAACATTCTATCTCTGGGCCACATCCCTGATACTTTTATTTTTTAAATTAATTAACCAATTAATTTTTTTGGTACTGGGGATTGAACCCAGGAATTCTCTACCACTGAGCTACATCCCTAGCCCTTTTTGTTTTGAGACAGGATCTTGCTAAAGTTGCTTAGACAGTTGCTAATTTGCTGAGGCTGGCCTTGAACTTGCAATCCTCCTGCCTCAGCCTCCTGAATCCCTGGGATTACAGGAGTGTGCCAATAAATCTGGCTGGATTTTTTTTTTAAATTATAGTACTTTATTGATGACAGAAAGGAAGGAAGCAAGTAAAAGGAGGGAAGGAAGAAAGAAAGGTTCCCAAGAGTCCATCTTTCTTACTCAAATATGCATGATCACACAGCTAATTTGAGAACTAGTGTAGAGAGGGAAAAGAGAAGGAGAGCATTCAGAAGTCAAAGTTTGGAAAATGTTAAATGTGCTGAAGGGTGGAAACCTGTACTCTGGAAAGGACACTGGTGCCAAGGAAGCTGTGTAGGGAACCTTGGATTGCTGATGAAAATTCCAACCATTTTTTTGATATAAAATTATCTGTTGAGTTAGAAAACACTTATGCAGATTTAAAAATTGAGCATTACCCAGCAGTTTTATGCCCTCTACCCTAAAGGTCAGTGACTAAGTGATTGCAGCAGTCCAGGTAGTGGAAAAAGAGATAGCAATGCCAGCATGCTACAGAAGAGATGACGCAGTCACTGGCATCTTTACACCTGAGCATGTGGGACCCTGTTGAGAGCATCTTGCTCAGTCTCTGCTCTATGGTTCAGCCAAAAGTCTGAGTAGGTCCAATGCTAAACTTTGAGGGGATTTCTGAAACAAATACTTTCATTTCCTATACACTTGTCAATAGAGATAAAATTTATTTTCTAATGATTTACCCTTGGAAACATTAAACTTGAAGAATTCCTATTGCTTTTAGAGGTAGACTATCTTTACTTTGAGATTGCAGCATAGTGAAACTCTTTAGCAGAAAAATAGTAAGAATATGGGTCTGCGACATATAGCCAGTGGCAGAGTGCTTCTTATCACGCATGAGGCCCTGGGTTCAATCCCAAGTGCTCACCCCTTCCAAAAAGAATGAAACCAATTAGCATCTAATATTTTGAATTTTCTGACATATCTTAAGATTTGTGTTTCTATAAATATGACCTCAAAAAGTTTGAAAAAATTACTTAGAAAACATAGCCTTGGCCTTCCCTTGTCTTCATGTGCAATGGAATAGTCTTCCTCCTTCTATCCTTCTCTCTGCTTTTTTTTTTAAATTTATTTTTTAGTTATAGGTGGACACAATATATTTTATTATATTTTTTTATGTGGTTCTGATCATCAAATCCAGGGCCTTACACATACTAGGAAAGCGCTCTACCTCTGAGCCACAACCCCAGCCCATTCTCTCTGCCTTTCTGTAGTTTTCTGAATTGATAGGTTTATAATAATAAAACATCTGTTTTGCCACAGACACTGATTCCTGTGGAAACTGACTCAAGATAATGGAAAATATAGCCTGAATAAGCCTTATTTCTTTTTTGAATGAATGCTTCCTAATATTTCCTGATATATAGGTTGATTTTTTAGATATTATGAATACATATTTATTTTCATGGCCAATAAATAAGTACATATATATCTATATACATACAAATGTATAGATATGTGTGTGTGTGTGTGTGTGTGTGTATATATATATATATATATATATATATAAAAAAAACATAAAGAGATAATTATTTTTTGAGATTATTAACTACAGATTAGAAATCATACTACAAAATTTTTTCCAAAAGTTGGCTTGTGACAGGTTTTATAAACTGCCTTAGTATATGCATAAATTTTCTAAGTGAGAAAAAAAAATTTTACCCTTAGTTGTGACTTTTCACCAAATATATAAAGGGCTGCTTGGCGTTTCAATAGCTGGTTTTGTAGGTAGGTGCTGTTACTGAAGGAGGCTGAATGATCCTTGCCTGCCAGCCGGGCCCCAACATCAATGAAGGATGTTGGAGAGCTGATCAAACGAGTGCTGGAGCGAAGACTTGCCCATACACCTTTACAAAAGTCAAAAGAATTGAATGAGATAATCTAATGTGGGAATGCCATTGAGTAAAGAAACAGATGCATGCTTCAGAGCCACAGTTTTAGAGGTAATAGTGAGTTATTCGTGAATCACAATGGTCATTTGGCATTTATTTTTGCACAATTAGCATTATTCAAAATAACATTTATTTTAGACTCAGAAGGGCTTAAGTAGTCACATCCTATTTTTATATGCTGATATAAATTCAGTATTTATAAATAACATTAAAATCACAAGTAGAAAAAGTGCACTGACACTGGAAACAAAATGCAGACAGGAGGCAATAATGAAGCCTAGAAGGGAGAACACTGAGGAACTCAATATCTCAGGGCTCATGAAAGAGGGGAGGAACATTCTACTGTCTGTTTACTTAACAAGAAATCTAGGTTAATATGTAAACTAGAAACTTACTAAATCTAAAATTAAAGGCTGGATTTAGAACTCACATTTGTATATCATGTCTAAATAATGTAACTTTAAATAAGTATAGATTATACTGTAGGTTTTTCAGTGTATGAAAAATAATGTTGTACATTCAATAATATGCATTTCATTGAATCTTAGGAAGTAGATGTCTTCTAAGAGAAAGGCCAAGTTAAATAGCTAGAAGAGTTTCATAATAAAAATTGACCTTATATTAATTAGAAAAATCAAGGTTCTCTCTATATACGAGAAACTATAAACACTGAATATCCAAACACACGGGCTAATCCTCCATTCTGACAAGAACTGCCAAACCTTCAAAACAACAGAGCCCCTCATAAATGCCTGTAGCACGCACTGAGTTCATCCCAGTGACAAGGTCACAATGGAGGACATATCTAAAAGTGGGGTTTCTTCTCCAGGTCTGGAAAGACTGTTTGAGAACCTTTAATCTTTTCTCAATGACAAATCAAACTGTATTTCTAGGTGACCAGAAATCATCATGATAATGTCACATCTGCTTTTCTATCAGTATTTATGGGGTCAGGAGTCCTTAATATGAATGTATCTTTATATATAATCTATAAGCTTTTCTTTCATATTATGGCAAGTATGTTTTTATGTAAATGGAATCACAAATTCAGAATGTGAATGAGAATAAAGGATATAATTTGACAAACGTGAAAAAGTCACTTGTGACATACTTTTATATGAAGATGACTTGAAAGCGTGACACATTAGGACACATAATACAGTACCTTGATTATGGACTCTTCCCTTAGCTGAAGATTTGGAATCTGACTGAGTAAACAATTATCTCTGTACCCATGCACTGGTTGGTAAGATTAAAGTCAGAGGAGAAATGAAATGTATACAGCAGCAAGCATGACAGCAGGTTGAGTAAGGGAAGAACAGTCTATGTAATTTTTAAGATTAAGTTAATAAATGGGAAAAATGTAAATACGATTAAATTAGACGATTTAATTAACAAAAAGCTGCATAGTCACCAAAAAGATGAATTGAGTGCCGGTTAAATGAAATTTCAGCACCTGTTTATAAATGCTGTAAGCGCAATGAAATGGACAGCACAGCAGAGAGTGCCACTAAAAAATTATACCAAATGGATTAAGCTTTTGAAGATTGTCATTCAGTCAGAAACAAGCTTATGTAATAAAATTAAGGAATTTGAAATGTGTATGTAAACGTAGGGGATACATTGGCCCTAGTTTTGAAGGAGATTGATTGGCAAATGCTGTGTGATGTATTCTTTGAGAAATGTCATCATACCAGGAAAGCTCTAGCAACCATTTGGGTTAACTAAGATCATGTTTTTGCAGCAAAGCATTAAACATTGCCACATTATCTTTCTTCTGTTCTTTTCATGTAGAAATTATGTTTATTTTCCATAAATAAATATAGTTATAAGCAGCAAGAATTCATGATCCTGTGACAATGACTAATACTACTAATAAGACAGCTTGTGGTGACTGAAGTAATGACTTCTCTTAAAATCCCTATTGGCACCAAAATGATCAGCAGTAGTAGAGATAATACTTTTGTAATTTGAGTAATATTGTTTTTTTCCCCCATGGAGTTTTGTTAAGATCACAAACTTTACCTGGTAATAACAAAAATGGTGATCAGTCACTATCAACTGAGCAAAGAAATGGCTCAAGGCAATTAAGGGAAATTATTCTGTATTTATTCAGTGTTACTAGCTTTAATAGCAGCATATTAAGCTATAAAATGCAAATTGCATAAAATATGACATAATAATATGATAAAAGAAATATTATTCAAAGTGATTTTCATTTCTATCTCACTCCTTTGAAAGCAGAACATGGCTTTAGTGACCAAAGGAAGTCAAAAGATAAGGACTGTAGAAGTGCTAGCTAGTGATACAAAGGAAGTGACTACAGGACAGACAGAACAAGGGCCTAGGACTGCATGGAAAAAGCACAGGGCCTCCTACATGCTGGCTGACTTCTATTCTTTCTGCCAAAGTGCTCCTACTGGAATATGGAACACTACATGATTACAGTGAAGTCAAGTCTGAGCAGTTTCTGATTCCAAGATACTAGTCTCTCAGCACATCATACTTTTTTATGCTAGTCTCTCTGACTGCTATAATTTCTCCCATTTCTTTAACTAATATTATCCCTTAAGATTCAGGTACAAGGTTAACTCCTCTGAAAGGCATTCCTGACTTTCTGGAGTTGTAAGCAGTTCTGTTTAAACTCAGATCACATTGTATTATAATTATCTGTTTATTTTTTTATTCTACAAGATTGTGTTCTTGCAAAGGCAGGGACCTAACATGTTTATTCATGTATGCATGCTGAGAGTCCAACATACAGGCACTCAAAGCAGTTGATGACTTTGTTTTGCAAATCAACATATTGTGGACTGTTATCAACTCAATTATTTGCACTGAAAAAGTGAAAAGAGGAGTATTGAACAGAAAACACTAAGCATATTCTTAAAAAGTCATTAATTAAAAATTGCCAAGTGCTTATTCACTTAGCATAAAATCGGCAATGATAAAATGGCCTGTATTGATACGGGGCCAGTAGACGATTTTGAGAACTGGAGTCCCATCTGGAAGTCATTTAACTGCAGGAATCAGTACTGCATTGGTGGTGATAAGGGATACTTATATTTTCCAAGTGATTCCTAGATGACCTGAGCATTTAACACCAATCAAGGGTCTAGACTAATGTTTTTTTTCAAACTGCAGGATTCCCTCTTAGTGGCTTGTGAAATCACTGTAGTAAGTCAAATCGGTATTTTCCTTTTTAAAGTGAAACATTATAATTGAAAATACTATATGCACTGCATGAGGTAAAGATAAACACTGTTCCATGAAACTTGTTTTAGTATATATGCGTTTTGCATTGTGGCTTAATATCACCTGAATTGTGATATAAAATGAATATGTACCCATATAGATAGAAAATGTATTTCTTTATTTGTGAGTTATGATAAAAAGTTTCAAAGTTATTGGCCTTCAGTGAAGCTCACTGAAGTTTTTACATCCCTAGCCGCTTTTCATATTTTATTTAGAGATAGGTCTTACTAAACTGCTCAGGGTCTCACTAAACTGCTGAGGCTGGCTTTGAACTTGTGATCCTCCTGCCTCATCCTCCTGAGCCAGTAGGATTATAAGAATGCACCACTGGGCCTGGCTGAAGCTCATTGCAATTTAAAAGCAAAAGTAGAATTTTTTGCCCTTTCAGCAGATTATTAGGCAATGGCAATAACAGTAGCTAATATTTACTAGAGTACTACTATAAGCTAATTACTATGTTAAATGTTTTACATGTATTATTTCATGTAACTACCTTAAAGCTAATTATTATTTATTATCTCCACTTCACAGATGAGGGCTGGAAATTAAGATGTTTCCTAAATTGCTTAATATTACAGTAGTGGGGCTGAAGTTTTGATTTGAATGTAAGTGGAATGAACTCTTAACATATTGTGACCTGAGCAGTTATGTGGTCCTGGTCCTGTCTAGTAGGGACTTGCTGAGGGGACTGCTTCAAAGAAGAAATAATGCAGTTCCTTTCCCTCATGGGAATACACTGTTGTTCAGAGCAGGAGTGTTCTCTAAGCACTGGTGTTTTCTCTCTACCCTGTTTAGACCATACAAAGGAGAGAAGGAAAAGAGATGTCTAGGTTAGAGGTGGGGGAGGGGTAGGATAATGTAACCTTACACCTAGCCAAGTGCATGACACAAGATAAATTCAGTAAATGCTGCACGGAAATGGTATAATACTGAGCTAATTCTAGTACCAGTTGTTTTCTGTGTGACCTTGGCAAAGTCACCTAATCTCTCTCAGCCTCTTGAAATACCTATCCTGGAGGTTACTTTAAGGATAAAATAATACATGTAGAGGAACTTAAAGGGCCACAAGAATGAAAAAGATGGAAAATCAAAAAGCTACCTTCATGACTACTTCTCTATTAAATTTTGGTATTTAAGAGGCATTACCAATTTTCTCATAGTATTTTTCTACTCAATAATGCAATTTCCAAGTTGTATATATGCTTTCTCCAGGGAATTCAAAAGCTCTTTTAACTTTAAATGAAAAGTGATGTAATTAACATCTTCATTTTTAAGTGGCTCTTTAAAAAAAAGGGATATAAGCCCCTGTCTTATGAGCTCACCAACAAGCATGCTGAATGCAAAGGGATCACCCTAATTGAAAAAAGGTGGCAGTCAATCTCTGACTCATCAGAGCAGGAAAGGAACACAGTATACATATCATAAGAAGAAAACAAAGAATTAAGAATATATAATAATGAACAGAATGAAAAAAACAGTGAAAATAGGAGAGAAAAAAGGAAAAGGTTAAGAGGGAGAATTATGAGATAGCAGGCTCTTCCCATGCAGGGTAAATTGAAATTTCTGGGGAAGTGGTATTCAGCTCTTTGGATATCTGTACTTGTAGGTAGGTATAAAGAAATGAACTGCTTATAGGGCATGGAGGCATCTATAACTGGTCTTGCTCTGGATCATCTGTGATGTTCATGTAATAGGGAATCTTTTGAGACCTTGCTTGAACCAGACCCAGAAGAGAGAAAAATGCAGCTCTAGGGATCACAGAGGATGTTGAAGTTGTCAGGAAACAGCAGTAGTTCTTTTGATTAGTCCTGGGGACACTGGAAGATCTAAGAGGCTTGGGGAGTGAAAATTTAAGAGATGGAGGAAAGGATGAGATTTGCATTAAGCTTAAGATGCCAGAAGGATAAGTACTTGGTTAGGGGCAAAAAACTTGTGACAAGGAAATACCTTAAGTTCATGGTAATTTTTTCAGCAGAAAACATTTGGGAAGGGTGTCAGAAATAATAACTATAGCCTTAGACATGCACAGAATGTGTCACAAACAAATAAAATAGATGTAATCCAAAGAAGTTAGAACAGCCTTTTAGGTACCTTTGTGACTAGCAAAGAATGGATTCATGATAAGAATATAACCACTAGTGGGCATCCTTTTGTATGAAGGAAGCCACGAGCCTGAGGCCAATATAAAAAAGAAGATATTGTAGTTGAAACAGATAGAAAATCTAGGAGTCTTAGGTAAAAACATAAAAGGAGAAATAAGTTAAAATTTGTATATAGGCCACTTAGCCAAACACAGGAACAGATAACATGTTCTTGTTAAAATTTAACAAAGGCTAAATACAAGAGCAGGGTGTTGCATGGGAGAGCTTCAACTAACTAGACATCTGCTGGAAGTGGAATTCTTCCAAAAGATGAATGGAAAATTTACTAGCTTGCCTTTCTGAAAACACTGATTGAGTATCCCTAGTTTGAAAATTTGAAATCCAAAATGCTCCAAAATTAGAAAATTTTTGAGGGCTGACATGCTCACAAAGTTTCTGATTTTGGATTAGGGATGCTCAAACAGTAAAGTCCTTTCAAATATTCCAAAATGAAACAAAAAACAAATAACAAAAACAACAACAAAAAACAAACTAAAAAACCCTCCAAAATATGAAGCACTTCTGATCCTAAGCATTTAGGATTTGGGATAAAAGGTACTCGACCTGTACAGGTAGCAAATGAAGCAATAAGGGAACTGTAATCTTGAACCAACAGAGATACCAGGAACCTAAGAAGAAAGTAACTACTAAATTTTAAGCTCAAATTTGCTGAGAAAATAATGATGGAGAGTATGAAGTTTTATCTTAAACTACAACAATGGGTCAGAAAATAGCCATTTATGGGGCTGGGGTTGAGGCTCAGTGGTAGAATGTTTGCCTAGCACATGTGGAGCCCTGGGTTTGATCCTCAGCACCACATAAAATAAATGTATTGTGTTCAACTACAACTAAAAAAAATATTAAAAAAAGAAAAAAGCCATTTATTACTATTATGATTGAAATATATTAAAGCACTAATCCCTAGCACCTCAGAATGTGACCTCATTTGGAAATAGGACTGCTGCAGATATCATTAATTAAGATGAGGTCATACTGAAGTAGGGTGGACCCTAATTCAATATGACTGGTATGCATATAAAAAGGGGAAATTTAGAGACATACACAAAGGGAGAAATCCCTGTGAAAATGAAGACATAGATTTAGGTGATGCTTCTAAAAGCCAAGGAATGTCAAATATTGCCTGCAAATGTCCAGAAGCTAGGAGACAGGCATGAGACAGATTCTCCTTCACTGTCCTCAGAAGGAACACCTGATGACACCTTGATCTTGGACTTCTAGCCTCCAGAATTGTGAAATGACATGTCACCTAATTTGTGGTACTTTGCTATGATAGCTGTAGGAAATTAATACAGTGACCTAAGAAAACTTTAAAACAGGTGAAAGCTCTTCAGAAATCCTGAAATTACAGAAAGTTCTAATGATGTAGGTAAAAAAAGTATCTAGTATGATTATCAGGAGATGTACATGATTTTCAAAAGGGAAAAAAGTAAACTTTGTAAGATAAAGAGTTTATATTTATCCTAAACCAAATCTAGAATAGATTATTAATGAACTCTCAAGCCATGCTAAAACAACCATAAATTTTTGTGATGCAGATATTATTTCAAAAGATTAACAGATCTTCAGTTAAATAGATTGGCAGAGTCTGGTATGGCAGTGCCTGCCTATAATCCCAGCTCCTCAGGAGGCTGAAGCAGAAGGATTGCAAGTTTGAAGTCCAGCCTCCTCTGCTCAGCAATTTAGCAAGACCCTGTCTCAAGGAAAAAAAATAAAAAAAAGAAAAAAAGGGCTGAGCTTGGGATATAGCTAAGTGGTGAGTGCTGGCCTGCCATGTACAAGGCCCTGGGTCCAATTAATTATTAGTACTGAGGAAAAAAAGAGAAGGTGGGGGAGGAAAAGATTACCAGAGAATTAGAAATACATGGATGGGCCAGGTAAATTTTAGTAGAAAGACTCATAGCCAATAAAGACCAACCTCTTTCTCCAGAGACTTATATTATTTTGCTATAGGCCTTTGTCCTTAGTCAACCTTTCTTTTTAATATTTATTTTTTAGTTTTAGGTGGACATAATATCTTTATTTTATTTTTATGTGTTTGTTGCTGAGGATCAAACCTAGTGCCTCATGCATGCTAGGTGAGCGCTCTACCACTTGAGCCCCAACCCCAACTCTAGTCAACATTTTTTTTAAAGCAATAAATCACATGATAACAGTGATCAAATCTATATATGAGAATGGGTTTGTAAAAACATTTAATATGCTAGTAGGCAGAGTTGGGATCCAAAAGTCTGGAGTAGTCACCAAAGATGATATTTTGTAGGTATAGCAATAGTAACTTAGGGTCAAAGAGCAACCCTAAATGCCAGTATACTAAGAACAATAACACATGCAAGGAAGACACAAGGATTTCAAGTGCTATTAATCCCAACCTGGGTTAGTCTTATGGGATTCTCCCCATAGTTAATGTAACTTTAGGTAGCAAGAACACTTACAGAGTTCTGTTTTGATTTTGTGGATAATCCACAGATGATGAGGATGATGAATGGACTACATAATTTAAAGTTTTTAGAAAACAAGAGAAGAGTTTTTAAGTCTGAAGAGCTGATGTGATCAATTAGACTTGGTTTCTAATTTCAGAGTTCAGACCTAGGGTCAACATGTAAGTTACATGGTAGATATTTAGATCAAATAAGAAAGAACTTTTTAACTAGAGTTGCTATCATAGGCAAAGGGCTATTTGGGGGAAAATGAGTTACCTATTATTATTGATGATTTTTAAGCAGAACCAAGTTCATCTAGTTAGTATGTTTTCAAGGAGATTAAGCATTATATGGGAATAAGAGGAAGAGTCTAAGATTGTATAACACCACTGTGAAGCAGGAGAACTTTATATTCAAGAAAACTGGCCTGGAATTTCCTCTGCAGAGTGAAAAAATCTCATGTGAGCTTCCAGAGACCAAAGTGAACCACTGTTTGGAGCTTAAAAGAGCCACTATTTTTTTTCTTCTATTTTTTCATGCTAATAGCTATAGCCTAGGGGGAAAAAAGAAAACATGATCTCATTGTATCTTATTCTCTCAACTAATATTCCAGAATACAGGAGTTCTTTGGAGGCATAGCTTTGGGTCTGGTATCACTTTTCCGTATATGTTTATAATTCTGTGGTCAGTTGTTATGGCACAGATCTCAAATGTCCCCCAGGAGTTGAAAGCTTGGTTACCAACCTGGGGTACTAATGGAAGATGGTAGACACTTTAGTGAGCCTAATGGAAAAAGGTAAGGTCACTGGGGCATGCCGGTGAAGGGACTATTGGGACCTCATTCCCTTTCTTTTGGTTTCCTGTTGCCACGAGGTGAGCAGTTTCCTCTACCATGCACTTCCACCATGATGTTCTGCCTTACCACAGCCCCAAAGGCAACAGGGCCGAGTGACCATGGACTAAAACCTCTGAAACTGTGAGCCAAAATAAATCTTCCCTCCTTAAAAGTTGTTTATCTCAGGTATTTTGTCACAGCAACAGAGAGCTGACTTCTCTACCCTATAAGCCTGGAGCATTCCCAGAGCTAATTCCCCACTTAGACATATTACCCTCAGCCCCTTATGCTCCCAGACTCTTCAGTATGAAGACACCAGCAATGATTATGCATATTATCCCATGAGTCTAAACTCTTTTGTCATCATACTAACAGTAACAAATTTAATAAATTCTTAGTATTCATTTAGAAGATAATTGAGAACCATTTGAACCATAATTAGTTGATTTTTAAAACTCTACTATCTAGAAAAATGTTTTCTGCTTTTAACCTTGTATCAGTGCTCAGTTATAAAATCAATCTTACTAACCTCCTCGAGAAAAGCTATTGGATGGGTTTACATCCAAATGTCCTGGCACTACCTGCTTAAGCACAGTGGACATTCTTGAAGTCCTCCTTTCAGTCCCTAAAGTCAGCCAAAAAGAAGAACAAAAACCATGTCGTTTGGGTTAACATTACTCAAATGACAAAATTTATCTTTATGTGTAGCATGTCTAATTGCTGCCAAACATTGTACTTTTTAAGTACCCAAAGCTTTATTAGAGATAACAAGGCAATGTTATTATTTCATCAAAGATAACACACATTTGCAAGATTACAGGGAATTAGGTTTGGCAAGTGCAATCAGAGAATTTAATGATAAATGAAGCAAGGCATGCATGGTGTTACTTTACAAGAAAAGCCACTTTCTGCTTATGTTGAGCTAATTCAAACAGCTGATTAAGCCAGAGACCAACTTCTCAAGTCACATGCTCCTGTGTCTAACACATTAGGGTTACCTCTACATGAACCCTTTGGGGTTCCATCACATGATGACTGAAACAGAATATTAGTACAAGTCTTAATGCCTTCATCCAAATATAGAGAAAACAAACTGTACTGCAAAATCATAAAAGGCTATGGAAATTTTGGGAATTTCAAACTTACACATAATTGCAATAAATACACATTCAATGAATTGATGTTCAATTTATACATTCAATCTCATAATATTATAAAGTTTGGGTGAAGATTCTGGAATAAGAAGGGGTGACTTTATTTTCTCTATTCCCTTTCCTATACTATTTTAAAAAGGGAATAACTGAATCTCTAAATATGGTTACCATTTACTAAATATTAATAGTGATAATCTTGCATTCTAAGTAAAAGACCCTCCAGGGTTAAAACTTTTAAGAGGTCATGTGGAAGGAACAGTGCAAATAATTGAAGAGACTAACACTAGGAACAATCTGACCTTTCAAAGTAGTTATCAAAGAGAAAAGTATTAATGACTCTTACCTGGAGACAAGGCAAGTGCTGGCCTGACAGTAAGGGTGTTGTTGCCTCTGAGTTTCTGATGGACAGAAACTGCATTCAGTAAGGCTTGCAAGTACTTTTCTTGTTCTATGCTACTGGAAGATTCTAAAGAGGAGGTAGGAGCTATACAAGGAAAAGATATTGGATAAAACAAACTGTCTCTATGTTAATAAAACAAGCTTCTACATATATTTGCTTATACTTTCTCTACATAGTCTTGTGTTACCACACCCAAATATAGAAACCAGCCCCACTTAATGCCCCAATCAATTAAATGGCTAATCCCATGATTATGGTTTCACCACACCTACTTCTCAATTGCTTCATCATCCTCCCAGACAGAGCCCAGGTATGGAAAACCAGCACAGGGCTATCCTTCTAAGCACTGGTGTAGCTTCTCATTACCCAAGTAACTCAAAATGAAGATTCACAAACAACATTTCCTTGATAATCTCCTTCAACATCCTGTTCATGCTATTTTTTGGGAGCAGAGGACAGAGTGGATTTCCTTGGCATCCCAGAATGGGCAGAAGCAGGAATTTCCTAATACCACAGCTTTATTCCAACTTTGCCACGCAGGTCTAACAGGGTATATAAGGTTGCAAGGGCTTAAGGGAAGAGTGGAGGAAAATGGAGAGAAGATAAGAGCAACTAACAGATTCCCTGGTCTTTTCAAAAGGGAAAGCTGGGAATAGTGGTGTACACCTGTAATCTTAGTTACTCGAGAGGCTGAGACTCTGGACTGCAAGTTTGAGGTCAGCCTGGGCAACTTAGTGAGACCCTGTCTCAAAAAAGTAAGGGGTTGAGGATGTAGCTCAGTGGTAGAGTACTTGCCTACCATCTATGAGGCCCTGAGCTCAATCCCTAGTTCTGCAAAAATAAATAAATACAAAATAAAGTAAATTTAAAAATGGGGTGTGGGGAGGCAAAAATATACACAAATTAAAAACAACTATGAGAACAAATTTGAGTTGGAGGGAATATGAGCCTGGCTTATGTGGCGCTTAACAGAATCAATGAAATTGGCTCAGTCACTTATTCACAAATTTTCTTTATAACCTGTACAGAAAATAATTGACATTCTAAACCAACTCTGATGCTATGATTATATATTTTTAAACACATGCCTTTATTTTATTTATTTTTATGTGGTGCTGAGGGTCGAACCAAGTCCCTCACATGTGGTAGGCAAGTGTTCCATTATAAGCTACAACTCCAGCCCCCATGGTTGTACTTTGCACATTCTAATATGACAACAAGGATATGACACATTGTCATTTTAAGTACCATGAAAAAAAAACAACACTGCCATTTAAACTATACTATTTCTTTCTCATTACATCCATTCTAAGATGTATCCCAATTTCAAATACATTAAAATGTGAGCAAATGTGTGAATTCAGTAAATTAATATTAAAAAAATCAAACCAGAGGCTGGGACTGTGGCTCAGTGGTACAGGACTTGCCTAGCACATGCAAGGCCCTGGGTTTGATCCTCAGCACCACATAAAAATAAATAAAATAAAGATATTTTGTCCGACTACAACTAAAAAATAAATATTAAAAAAAGAAATCAAACCAGATGTGGTGGTCCACTCCTTTAATCCCAGCTGAGGGTGGCAAGTTTGAGGCCAGCCTCAGCAATTTAGTGACAGTGTCTCAAAATAAAAAATAAAAAAGTACTGGAGATATAGCTCTGTGGTAGAGTATCCCTGGGTTCAATCCCTAGTACCAAAACCAAACTAAAACAAAACCTCCCAAAACCTGTGGAATAAGCCTCATTGTTTTTTTCAACTACAAGCTTAGTGAGATGGTCACCAGTATTCCTGAAATGATACTTTATGTAACTTACATATGCTTATTTTCCATTATACCTACTATGTGGCTTGGGAAGATTCCTTAGAGCAGAAATTGGTACAAGTCAACTGCCTTTTTATATCTGTGCTGAGACTGTAAGCCTGGCTGAATATAGCATTATGTGTATGTTGACCTCAGTCAACCAAATAAATGATCAAGGATACACTGGCCAACTTTTAGGAAGGAAAAGGATAATAAAGGAGAAACTGCAAAAAGCACATGGTTCTATCTGCTCAACCATAGATTTTGAATTTATTTCATTTCCAAAGGGGGGAAGAATGCTGTCATCCCCAATTGGATCTGATATCTTAGTGGCCCATGGTTTACCTTATTGAACATCTATTATGAGGCAGAAGCTGAGTAAAGTAAGCCAAATGTAACTCTGACTTTAGACACAGTACTCACAATATTATCCCCCAAAGGGACAGCAGCACTTATTTCCCTAGTTTTCTAAAAAAAGCTCTAAGAGCTCCTAAGGCAGCATTTTGGTTGTTAGATTGCTGCTGCTGCTGTTTTGCTTTTTTTTTTGTGTGTGTGTGTGTGTGTGTGTGTGTGTGTGTGTGTGTGTTGTAGGGATAGATAGGAAATCTCATATCACCTAGGTCAGAATCTCTACTTGCCTCTGAAGCTGTTAAATATATTTGGATGCTTCTCAGCAGAAAGGAAAATTGTTGATAAAATCTAGTTTGTATTAGTGGATGCTCTGGTTTGCTGGAATGAAAATAGCCTATAATTAGACTTTACTATACTAATTTTCATTAAAATCAAAGGTAAGCCAGATATATTAAGATGTCAAATTCAAGATGGAGCCCACACTGCCAGATACAATTCTTACTTTGGCTGTATGAGTGGGAAAACTGATGTGAGACAGGCTTGATGAAAGGGAATGGCTGGCATTTGCAGGTCTTCACTTTTCTACTTTTCTTTTTTTGAGAAAGCTGAGTTGCCCAGGCTGGCCCCCAAACTACAGTGATCTTTTTGCCTCTGCCCTCCAAGTAGCTGGGACTATAGGTATACACTGCCACACCCAGATTTTTTAACAGCTTATTTTTAGGAATACATTTAGTAAAAGGGTCAAAATTGTGCTCTAAAGAGATGCTTACCAGCCTGAGGGGAGTTCTGAGATTTGAAAAGACCAACAACTCCCTTCCCATGGAATCCTCCAGATCGGAGGAGCAGAGTACCACTTCTTGAGTTCTTCCAACATACAACAGGCAGGCGATTGTGTCGATAGCAGCGGGCTACTCTTGGTAAACTACTGTCCTGTACAGCTTGAGGTACAACTAAAAGGCCAGGATAGCTTTAGGGATTTGGAAGGGAGAAAGGGAGTGTTTGGGTTGGAGAGGAAGAAAGAAATGGGTGGGGGGAGACAGAAGATATAAGAGTATGAATAGCATACTAGCACAGTAATTTTTTAAGATTCAAAAACACACTGGTTGAAGGGGTAAGACATATTTTAAACATGAAACTTCATTTCAACTCTTTGATTCTTCGGGGCTGAGAAGAAAATATGAACACAGCTAACTCATTCACCCTCACCCACCAGTCTGTAGTTTTTCTTTTCTTTCTTTCTTTTTTTTTAAATGAGCCTCTTACAATGATAGTGCAGACTTTTGTGAATAACCTAAGTTTAGAAAATAAAAATATTCAAAACTTTACAAAGCTCTTGACATATCATATTTCATACATTTGATTCAAACGGATTATGAACTCCCATTTGAACAACTAATAAAAATAAATAAATAAATAAAATAAAAAAAGCAAAAAAAAAAGAAAATAAAAATATTATATAATATTTATTCTGTTCCATGTACAGCCAGAGGAAGGAGAAGTTGTGCTCCATTTGTCTACAGTGTGTCAAAATGCATTCTATTGTCATGTATAACTAATTAGAACAAAAGAAAAGATTTCTAAGAATAAAAAGTGATATACACATATGGTAAAAAAAGACTAAGGAAATTTTATATATAGTATTTGAAAAGTTTAAAATTTCAGGGTTTTTTCTATTCTCATATACCAGGGTTAATATTTTGTAGTAATGTGAATATAAAATACATGGGTCTGTCTTTTTTATTTTTAAAAAACCATGTAAAAAGATATTTTACTTATATGCAACTTGGAAAAATGATTTTCATCCCTTTATTTGACATTCCTATGGTTTTGAAAAAGAATTTGTACTTCACAACAACAAAAATTACATAATATTTAAAAGGTTTCTATGGAGCTGAATATTTCCCTGTCCTCATACACTACTTTTCCTCAACTTGAAATAAAAATTGTAAGATTAGTGAATTAATATCAACTTTATGTGAATGACAAGTCAAATTATCAACAACTTACAGATCACTGAAATGACAACAGAGAACAAAGCACACCAATAATTAGACTGCCTGAGATGGTGAAATGATTAAAAATCAAAACTAAATGATTTTTATGAAAATGAAATATTCAAACATCACAATGAGTTTAAATATTTTATTAACATTACATGTTGATATGTACTTTAAAAAGATTAGCTCATAAAGTTGTAGGATATGATGTTGTGGAAATAAAAAAAAATGTAAGAATACCTTGTTTTACAGATTAGTAAGTGTAAGAAGATAAGCAGACTTCAGAGCCATTTCTTTATTTAGAAATATTACACTAAAGGGATTTTATACATTCACAACCACTAATCTAGCATCTTTTATTTATTTATTTATTTGGTGATTTTTTTGTGGTGGTAAAATATAACTACATAAAATTCACCATGTTATCTTTTTTTAAAGTGTACAAATCAGTAGTATAAAGTATATTCACACTGTTGTATGACCACCACCAATATCATTCCTAAAAATTCTAATTATTTAGCTTGATATAATCCAGTTTACAGTCATGAAAATCACAGCCTTCAACTACTTTAGTGAATGTCAAATTAAAACTTACCCCACCTTTTAAAAGCCTAGCACTCCTAGTACTCTGGTATTCCAGGAAGTTGTAACCTGTATTTTATTCATACCAAAAACTGTTGAGAAGACTATGCTGTTGACACCATTAATCATTCAGGAGGACTGAAAAAGCACTTCCATCATTAGAACTCTTTATTTCTAGTACCACTTTAATTTCTGTTCTCCCTTAACTTGCTTCTATATACCATGATAATGTATGTTAGGTAAAGGGAGTAATGTGTAATGGCTGCCTCAGTAACAGAGACAGAATAAGCACACTCCTTCACTCCTTGCCTCCTGTAGTAGGGCTGTCCATTCCTTCCACTGGACATGAGTACCACAGACCATGCTGTGCTACATATAGGATACAAGGCTCTCCTGCTCCCACACATGCTGGAGTGACAGGTTGATAGCTCCTGGTGCTGGGGCAAAGAGTGGTAAGACTGAAGACCACTAGAGGTACTCTTACTAACAGTCTCATTTAGTAATGAAATATACCAATTACCCTGCTACCACTCTATCAAACTTCCCCTAGAGCCTTCAGATGTAGGCTCAAGAGTAATAAGCCTCACGGGATAGACTGGGCTTCAAAAGCTGCCGTGGAAATTTTTAAAACAAGGAATAGTTCACATGAACGGTTTACGAACGGTTAACACAAAAATGAAACTCATGCCACTACCACCTATGTCAAAAAATGAACCATTATCAGCATCTAAGAAGACCCCCTGTGTTCCATCCCAATCACTGTTTCTCTTCCTTAAAGATTACCTTTCCTGATTGCTAACAATATGGATAGATTTGGTCCATTTCTAAATTCCAGATAAAAGAAATCAATGGAATTTGTTCTCTTGTTCTGGCTTCTTTTGCTTAATATTGTGAAATCCACCAATATTACTATATAAAGATATAATTTATTCATTTTCATTCCTGTATAGTATATTACTATTTATTTTTCTGTCCTTATGTTGATTTTTGTGCAGTTTGTGAAAATATATTGATTTTGTTAAGAATAATGTTGCAGGGGCTGGGGGTGTAGCTCAATGGTAGAGTGCATACTTATGCATGAGACCTTGAGTTCAATTCACAGCAACAAACCCCACAAAAACCCCAACCAAAAACCCCAGAAACCACTCCCCCTAAACATGTAGTAATAATAACAATAACATTGCCATGAACATTCTTACAGACATCTGTTAGGAGCACATGTGTATTTCTGTTACAAATTCTACTCTATCTAAGAGAGAATTTTTGGGTAATAGGTTATGAACATGTTAAGTAGCTGCTTCAATGTTTAGTAGATGCTACCAGGTAACTTTCTGAAGTTGTTTACCAATTTACAGTCCCAACAGTAACAAGTGAGAGTCTAATTGCTCAACATCTTTACTAGCACTGTGTATTGTCAGTCTTAAATTTTGGCCATTTTGGCAGGTTTATATAGTTATCTCACTGGGATATTAATTTTTAGTTATCTGAAGATTAGTAAGTTGAGTGTCTTTTCAGATACTATTTTTTTACTACCAAAATATTCTCTTTTGTGTTTGTTCAAGTCTCCTGACATTTTTATTGCCTTTTATTCTTAGAATTCTTATTCTTAGAATCACCTTTTAATCTAGTGTACAACACTCCTTAATTTATCAATTCTATATGGATAATGCTTTTCCTGTCCTAAGGCATCTTTCTATACCTCAAGGTCATAAAGATATTCTTCTATCTTTTAGGACTTTTTAATTTAATTTTAATTTTTTTTTTATACCAGGGATTGAACTCAGGGGCACTTAACCACTGAGACATATCCCCAGCCCTTTTTATTTTGAGACAGTCTTGCTAAGCTGCTTAGGGACTAGCTAAATTGCTGAGGCTGGCTTTGAACTTGCAATACTTTTGCCTCAACCTCCTGAGCCTCTAGGATTACTGGTGTGTGCCACTGCACCCAGCCAGCAACTTTTAATTTTTTATATGCAGATCTACAGGTTAATGGGGATTGATTTTGTTTACATTATAAGCTTGGGATAAAGATTAATCCATATCTATATCTATATCTCCAGCACCATATATTGACAACTTTCCATTCACTGCTCTTAAGTGCAACTTTTACCCTAAACCAAGACAAATCTTGGGCTGTTGCTATATTCTTTCTTTTGTTCCACTGGTCTGTTTGTCCATCCTTGTGCTATCTGTGCTATCTTAATTACTGAAGCTTTACAAAAAGTCTTGATATACTGTAGTACTATACTGTAAGGCTATCCTTACTACTCCTGGCTTTCTGCATTCTTACATAACTCTTAGAAACACCTTTTCAATTTCCAAAAACCTTTTGCTAGGATTCTAGTTGTGATTTCATTGGATCTATAGACCAATTTTAGGAGAACTTACAATTATGAAAATATTGAATATTTGAATCTAAAACATGAAATATCTATTTATTTAGAGCTGTAATGATCCTCAATATTATTGTGAGTGTTCCATATAGAGGTGTTGCACATCTTTCAATGGATTTATTCCTAAGTATTTGATGCTTCTTAGTGCAACTGTAAATAGTGTCAGTAAATAGCATCATTAAAATATCAAATAGCATCATCTTAAAATTTCATTTTTCAATGGTTTGGTTTGGATACATACATGACTACTAGAATGACTTTATACCAGTAACCTACTTTACCTGTAGATTCCTTCAGATTTTCTACATGTACATTCGGATCTCCTGTGATTAATGACAACTTTATTTTTTCTCTTCAACCTTTAACCTTTTATCATTTATTTTTCTAGTTCTTTTTTCACTCCCCAGGACCTCAAATGCAACACTGAATAGAAGTGGTGATAGAGAGCATCCTTGTCATCTGATCTCAGAGGAAAAGCTTTTTACCATTAAGTAAGTTTTGCTATAAGGTTTATAAGACAGATTAAGGAGCTATCCCTTTATGTCTGATTTTACTCAGTTCTTTTAAAAAAATCATAAGTGTATATTACATCTTATAAAATGTTTTCCTAAATATAAAACCTTATTACATATTTTTTCTTTTTAATTTTGTTAAAGTACCAAACACAGTCAGATACACTGACTGATTTGCCTCTTTATCTCCTTCTCCCTTGACTTTTCTTGCTAGGGAGAAACCCAGGCCCTTGTGCATGGCAGGCAACCACTCTACTATTGAGTCACGCCTCCAGGCTCACTTTCTTTTTATTCATTGGTTATTTTTAGTTAGATATGACAGTAGAATTCATTTTTACATAATTATAAAAGCATGGAAAGTATCTTGTTCTAATTTAGTCCTCAGCACCACTCCTTCCTCTCCTCTCACCCCACCCATTGCTCCCTTCCCTCTACTCTACTGATCTTTCTGAGGCTTACTTTCAATGTTAAGCCAATTCTGTATTTCTGTAAAGAAATAAACTCTTCTTAGTCTTAATGAATTTCTGTGTGTGAAATGAATCTTTTGTTAAATCTTCTTTATTCCTAGAAATGCTTTATACTTTAAAGTAAAGCTTTATACTTTGATGTTTGTATGATAACAGCTTTTATTAAAGGTTTTATGTTTCTTTAATGTAAATATTGAAATATTTAAATATTTACAATTATTGATATAAATTCACCATCTTACTACATGTATTCTGTTTGTCCTATGTTTCCTTTTCTTTCCTTTCATGCATTCTTATGATTTATTTGTTATTCTATTTCATTCTAACAATTTGATAGATATATATTTTACACTACCAAAAATGTTTTTATAACAGGTCTTCTAATAAATTGTCTATTAAGATTTTACTTTGCTTCTGACAGACTAAAATAATAAATAAAATCTATTTTCTCACTGGTGAGCATAATCCTGATAGCAAGCTTTCCAATCATCAGGACATCACATCCCGACAACACTACTAATACCTATCTACAAAGAGAAATAAGAATCTCAGAAAAATTGCTGCATATTTAGTCCGACCTTTTTAGTACTTCATGCAAAATGTTTTTTGTGTCCATAATCTCAAATTATATTCTCAATTAGTTTCTCAATTGTCATACTGGTATTTGTACATTTAAGTTGCCATTTAAAATGACATACCTATAGTTCTTTTGGAGCAGCAGGGCTGAAACTAATAGTAACACGAAGACAATTTTCTAAAATATGTACAAGGCTTAAAATTTACAAAGTGGCTTTGAAGCTATTTAATCCAAGCAGGAATATATACATACATAAAAGAAAATGACTTATCAGTAGATGAAAGTGACTGAACTTGTAGAATGGTGGAATATAGTTTTAGAAAATATATATTTACATATAGTAAAGAATGAAACAGAGCCTAACATTTGAAAAGCAGCAAGAGGCAACAAAAATAGAAAAAAATGTGTTCATTTATATTATTAATATAATTTAATAAATATTCTAATTAGACAGCATACAAAAGCTGTGCCTACACCTGGGTTAGCAAATTACAGACTGTGGGCCAAAGCCAGTCATATCCACTCATTCTTTAATGTCGCTTCTGTCACAGAGCTAAGGGGCTGCAATAAGAGACTTTATAGTTCAAAACCTGAAATTATTTTATCTGTCCTTTTACAGAAAAGGTTTTGGGATCCTAGGCTTGTAGCAGACTTCACTTTACTTTGCTCATGTGTCTGAGCACATCCTTTTCTTTCTTCATGTTATATTTTTTTAAAAAAATATTTTTATTAGTTTTTGATGGACCTTTATTTTATTTATTTATTTACAAGTGGTGCTGAGAATCAAACCCAGTGCCTCACACGTGCTAGGCAAGTGCTCTACCACTGAGCCACAACCCCAGTCCCTTGCTTCATGTTATCTTTGTGTATGCTAGAAAAAAACCAAACTGGGAAGAGAGACATAAAGGATATCCACAGAGGAGATAAACACTTTGTCTTTCACTGTCTGACCTAGTACAGCACTTTTTGGTGATACACGTATTTTAAGAATACCAATGATATGCTTTTTCATTCTGCATAAAAAGTATCTCTAAAATATTTATATCTCTTTTCTGGCACTTTTATTTATCTCTGGATTACAGATGTAAACAGCCCATTGATGACTCAAACAGGAAGAAAGGAAAGGTTTCTTTTTGGAGCCCACTGATACTTACCTCCGGCACAGTGAATACATCCTGTTGGAGGCAGTGATTCGGAAATACTCCGGTTTTGATCGGGAGGAGCTGCCACTTATGGTTCCCAAACCTAAACGCTGATAGTCTCTGAAACAAGCTTTTTCCACCAACTGTTCCATTGTAGACTTCTCCGAAGCCTTCAAGGTACTTGTCGGGAGTTCACTATCATCTGAAACTATAATGGCAACAACAGGGTTTTAAGAAATAATTAACTCAAATTAAAAAATTCTAAATTTATTATTAATTTTTTTTTGTACTTGGGATTGAACCAGTGGTGCTTAACTGAGCCACATCTTCAGCCTTTTTTTGTATTTTATTTTGAGACAGGGTCTCACTGAGTTGCTTAGGGCCTCACTAAGTTGCTGAGGCCAGCTTTGAACTCACAATCCTCCTGCCTCAGCCTCCCAAATTGCTGCCACTGCACTCAGCTAGGATTCAAAACTTAGTTTTGAAAAGAATCTTTACATTAGAGCTTAGGTATTATGTATATCATAAATTAAACCGATAGTAGAGGATAGGATAGAGAGCAGAATTCATCAGACACTAGAATGGCAATATGTAAATCAATGGAAATGTAATTGATGTAACTGATGTGATTCAGCAATCTGTATACGGGGTAAAAATGGGAGTTCATAACCCTTTTGAATCAAACTGTGAAATATGATATATCAAGAAAGATGTAATGTTTTGAATGACCAACAATAAAAAAAAAAAGACTTTGACAAGAAAATCTGCAAACAAAGAAGCAAGAAAAATTAGAATGGGGAAGAGATAGAAGTGTGACATGGATTGCACAGGGAAGTCACCCACAGGGGGAGAAACAATGGCACGGAAGATGGCATGAAAGTGAGTGGGTGGACGGGAAGATGCCCTGGTGACATCTCTTCTGCTGAAGCCCTTGAACATGGGGACTGTTGATGTGGCAAAATGAACCTGAAACAGACAAGTTCAGTTGTTTCTAAGCCACAGGAGGCCAGGAACGAGTCCTCATGCCTCATCTTCCTGTTTGTTATTGTGGTTATTGTTGTTTTCCAAAGTGACCTTGGAATAGCCTATTCTAAAGAAAATGGTGTCACAAAAGTTTGGCATAAGAAAAATAAATAAATAAATAAATTAAACCATGTAACTTCTATGAGGAATTATAAATAAACATGAATTAAAATAGCAGTGTACAGTAAGGAAACTAATAGTAGTAATTCAGTTAACTAGAAAATGTCAGAGGAATAATAGCATTTAAGTAATTTCTAAAAATAATAATTATGAATTAATTGCCAATATTTTTCTATTTTTAATCAATCTTCTCATTAATGCCAAACTGCAGTGATTTCTATATATGACTATAAAAATACCCAAATGTTGTCAGAAGTTAACTGTCATGCCAGTAAGTTTATCTTTAGTAGGAAAGATCATTACCTAAATTCATCATTTGGGTTTCAGTTTACTTTTCAGAGCATAAATTTTATTAGAAATTTCTAGAGTAAGCAGAAGCTCACTAGAGGGAAGAACCTTTTTTCCCCCTTAGAGTGGTATAAAGAAGTTATACTTCTTTTCTGAAAATATTTTTTTTATTTTGTTGTATGATGTGGTGTACATGAAAAACTCCCTCACAGTTTTGCAATCATGGTTACAGACCTCTTTACGATTTTAGATGTGAAAGAATTTACTCAATAATCAAGTATGTTAAGGGAGGATTAAAAACAAAAGATATTCCGAACTGATACTGTATGTTCTAAAAAAAAAAAAAAAGAAAGAAAGAAAGAAAAAAAAAGATAAAAATCCATGTTAATAACTATCCTACTTTATTTTTCTGTTTGTTTTTAAAGGGAGAAATGTCAAATAAAACTATTGAAGGTTATGGAAATATACTCAAAGTACTAGTGTGTAAAGAAAAGAGATGGCTTTCTTCCATTAAAATTAAAAAGAAAAAAAGATGAAAACCAACAGCTACCCCTGCAAAAATAAGACTTTGTGTTTCAATCTGTGAACTTTGCAATGGAAGATAATCAAGTGCTAATTTTATGTTGGCCTTTAATTTTCAGAGGAGCAAAGAGCATTACATAATTTGTTTTTTTCATGGAATCATTATCATAGAATAATACTTATTTGTTTATTTGTTTGTTTTTTGAGACAGGGTCTTACTATATTGCTTATGTTGACCTTGAACTCCTGGGCTGAACCATCCTCCTGTCTTGGTCTCCTCAATGTTTGGGACTATAGGTGCAAAACCATTATGCCCAGTTAACAGAATGTTTTTTGTTCCATAAAATCATAAAATCTTTGAATTAGAAAAGTCATCAGGATGGGCAACAGTAATTTTTTATGGATTTACATATTACTGTGAGAAGGCCAGGGTTCCATCAAATGGTCACTTCAGTAACGAAATGATGGATCTTTACATTGCTCCCACAGGAAGAACGTAAGCACACCTTCTCATATACGGAAGGCATGCATTCAGACACACAAAACCTCATAAGTTCTTTATCCCAGTAAATTGAAATGGAGACCTTTTAGCCAGAGCTCTCCCTAAAGACAAGGTTTCTTTTAAAATGTTGTCGTTACTGTTACAGGTAGTAGTTATTGTATAATCACTAAGTGGATCTAAAATTTTGATAGGAAAATCATATAATGACATCCCTCCCACATTAGATCAGATTCTTTGTAGTATTAATTCCATAGTATATAGATATTGGGTTACATAGGAAAAAAAATCAGTCAATATGATATTTGGCTACTGGCTTTCTTCGGTTTTCCCAACTAAGTATTATATTGACTACCTCAACTATATTTTTTAAAAATATTTTTTATCTATTTTATTTTTAAATTTTTATTTATATGTGGTGCTGAGGATCAAACCCAGGGCCTCGCATGTGCGCAAGCGCTCTACCACTTAGTCCCAGCCCCAGCCTGTGAATTCTTTTAAATATTTAGCAGATATTTTTTATTATCACCTAAGAATTCCTTCATCTTAGGTCTCCCTTTTGATTAAGAGGACTCACAAATATTTTTATCAAAAGCCCAATCTTTAACTTTGAATATTCAATATCTTTACTTCCTTATTCTTATTATGTTAGAATAAAGTACAGTGGAGTACCTTGTACCCAAATTTTCTATGCAGTGGAGTTTCCTTCTAACTCCTTTTTATAAGACCCACATGAAAATGTCAATGTATAAATTTAGTAAAGAAGTATAATTTAATAAAATATTATCTAAACAACAGAATATGAGGAAAATGATTATAATTTTTTCAGTTCTGATAACTTGGTATTTTCAGTCTTCTCATAAGATCTAGATTTTTGTACATCAAAGGTTAAGTGCACGAGTTTCAAGATGGCGGACCTGAGGGAGGCAGCATTCTGTGTTGCTCTGTGATCCAGATCTCACCTACTCGGAATACTGCATCTCTGAGAATGTTAGAGGACCCCTATACAGCTACTCTCTGCAGAAATCACGTTGTGACTCCGCGCAGGACTCTGGGGCCTCAGTATTCGAGCAGGACCCAAAGCCCGAAGTTCCAGTTCATGCAAGACTCAACCATCGCCTTAGCAGAATCACCTATCAACACATCTGCAGATTGCCAAGACTTCGCTCTGCTCCCATGCAGGTCACTCACCTGCTACCTACCCACAGTACAACGCCATCACCCAGCTCCCCCAACCTCACCAGACACCCCAGTGCTGAAAGCAGACGGCTGCCATCTTGGCTCATCATTCTGGCCATATTAGGTGGGGGCAGTTCCAAGACTGGATCTCCAGGGGCCAGTGGATTTTTGCAGAAATCACCAGGGCTGCGACTACCCGCGCAGAAATCAGAGCCTCTGAGCTCAAGTAACTCGTCTCCAGACTCCGGACCCAAAGCCCACAGTTCTAGCTCATGCACAGCTCACGAGCAGCTAAGCAGAAACACCTATCAGAACCTCTGCAGAACTCCAGACTGTGCGCCATTCCCACACCGGTCACTGGGCTGCTACCTACCCACAGCACAAGGTCATGGCCCAGCTCCCCCTACATCACCAGACAACCCGGCAGTGGAAGCAGACCAACTCCATTTTGGAAAACCTTCCTCGCCATTTTGTGGTGGGCATGGCTATCAGATCGGATCGCCATTTGAGCAGGTTAAGTATTGTTGATATTGGTCTGTTAACATTGTCCTTTCCCACAAAGGAGAAATCTTGGAACCCTATAAGAGCACTACAAATCTATAGGGTAAAAACAATAACACACCAGATCCACAGAGCTGGAAAGGAAGACACATGAGCAACATGAAAAGACAAGGGAAGAAAGTACCACAAACAAATCAAGACAACACATTATTAGAAGAATTGGAAGCTATTGCAGAAAAAAATGACAGAGAAAGATTTCAAAATATACATGGTTAAAATGTTTTGGGATCTCAAAGAAGACATAAGAGAACAAACACAGGCAGTCAAAGATCACTTTAACAATGAGCTACATAAACAAATCCAAGATGTAAAAAATCACCTCAACAGGGAGATAGAGGTTATACAAAAAAACCCAAACAGAAATCCTTGAAATGAAAGAAATAATAAACCAAATTAAAAATGAAATGTATCACAGAGAAGACCACTTAGAAGATAGGACATCAGACAATGAAGATCAAGTAAATAATCTTGAAAAGAACATAGACCCACACAGTGAAAATGATAAGAAACCACGAGCAGAACATTCAAGAAATATGGGATAACATAAAAAGACCAAATTTAAGAGTTATTTAGATAGAGGAAGGCACAGAGATCCAAACCAAAGGAATGAACAAACTATTCAATGAAATAATATCAGAAAACTTTCCAAACATGAAGAATGAATTGGAAATCCAAATTCAAGAAGTCTACATGACTCCGAATGTACAAAATCACAACAGACCCACACCAAGGCACATTATAATGAAAATGCTCAACATGAAGAATAAGGAGAGAGAAACAAAAAAGCCACAAGAAAAAGGAATCAAATTACATATAAGGGAAAATCAACTAGGATAACGGCAGATTTTTCAACACAGATCCTTAAAGCTAAAAGATCCTGGAACAACATATATATATCAAGTTCTGAAAGATAATGGGTGCCAACCAAAAGAATCTTGTATCCAGCAAAATTAAGCTTTAGATTTGAAGATGAAATAAAAACCTTCCATGATAAACAAGTTAAAAGAAAACTATATAGCTAGAAAACTGGAACTACAAAACATCCTTGGCAAAATATTTCATGAAGAGGAAATGAAAAACAGCAATGAAAATCAGCAAAGGAAGGTAGGACACTAAAGGAAAAACTAATCAAAGAGGAAAACCAATTCAAGTAAAATAACAAAAATAAATATGGCTGGAAATACAAACCATGTCTCAATAATAACTCTAAATGTTAATGGCTTAAACTCACCAATCAAAAGACATAGGCTAGCAGATTGATTAAAAAATAGACCCAACAATATGCTGCCTCCAGGAGACTTATCTGAAAGGAAAAGACATATACAGACTGAAGGTGAAAGGCTGGGAAAAATCATACCACTCACATGGACTGTGAAAGCAAGTAGGAGTTTCCATACTCATATCAAATAAAGTAGACTTAAAGCCAAGGTCAATCAAAAGGGATGAAGATGGACATTACGTACTGCTCAAGGTAACCATACACCAACAAGACACAACAATCATTAATATATTTGCTCCAAACAATGGTGCAGCTATGTTCATCAAACAAACTCTTCTCAAGTTCAAGAGTCAAATTGACCATAACACAATAATCTTGGGTGATGTTAACACACCTCTCTCACCACTGGATAGATGTTCCAAACAAAAGTTGAATAAAGAAACAATAGAACTCAATAACATAATCAATAACTTACTTAACTGACATATATAGAATATTTCAACCTTCATCAAGCGGATACACATTTTTCTCAGCAGCACATGGCTCCTTCTCTAAAATAGACCATATACTATGCCACAAAGCAACTCTTAGCAAATACAAAAAAGTAGATATACTACTATGCATTTTATCAGATCATAATGGAATGAAATTAGAAATCAATGACAAAATAAAAAATAAAAATTTCTCCATCACCTGGAGACTAAACAATATGCTACTGAATGAAAAATGGGTTACAGAAGACATCAAGGAAGAGATTAAAAAAATTCCTAGAGGTAAATAAGAACATAGACACAACATATAAAAACTCTGGGACACTATGAAAGCAGTACTAAGAGGTAAATTTGTTGCATGGGGTTCATTCCTTAAAAGAAGAAAAAGTCAACAAATAAATGACCTCACACTACATCTCAAAGCCCTAGAAAAAGAACAAACTAGCAGCAAAAGCAGTAGAAGGCAAGAAATAATTAAAATTAGAGCTGAAATCAATGAAATCAAAACAAAAGAAACAATTGAAAAAATTGACAAAACAAAAAGTTGGTTCTTTTAAAAAATAAATAAAATTGACAGACCCTTAGACATGTTAACAAAGGAGAGCGAGAACTCAAATTACCAGCATACATGATGAAAAAGGTAATATCACAACAGACACTACAGAAATACAGAGGATCATTAGAAATTATTTTGAAAACTTATACTCCAATAAAATAGAAGATTTTGAAAGCATCGACAAATTTCTTAAGTCATATGATTTGCCCAGATTGAGTCAGGAAGACATACACAATTTAAACAGACCAATATCAAGTGAGGAAATAGAAGAAGCCATCAGAAGCTTACCAATCAAGAAAAGCCCAGGACTGGATGGATACACAGCCGATTTCTACACGGCCTTTAAAGAAGAACTAATACCAATACTCTTCAATTTACTTCTGGAAATAGAAAAAAAGGCAGTAATTCCAAACTCATTCTATGAGGCCAATATCATCCTGATCCCAAAACCAGGCAAAGACACATCAAAGAAAGAAAACTTCAGACCATCATCTCTAATGAATATAGATGCAAAAATTCTCAATAAAATTCTGGAAAATCGAATACAAAAACATATCAAAAAGATTGTGCACCATGATCAAGTGGGATTCATCCTAGGGATGCAAGTTGGGTCAACATACAGAAATCATCACACCAATAGACTTAAAGATAAGAACCATATGATCATCTCAATAGACACAGAAAAAGCATTTGACAAAATACAGCATCTCTTTATATTAAAAACACTAGAAAAACTAAGGATGACAGAAACATATCTCAACATCAGAAAGGCTATCTATGCTAAGTCTCAGGCCAACATCATTTTATATGGAGAAAAATTGAAGGCATTCCCTCTAAAAACTGGAACAAGACAAGGACGCCCTCTTTCACCACTTCTATTCAACATAGTTCTTGAAACACTGGCCAGAGCAATTAGACAGACAAAAGAAATCAAAGGGGTGAGTATAGGAAAAGAAGAACTTAAATTAGCACTATTTGCTGATGATGTGATTCTATATCTAAAAGACCCAAAAAACTCCACCAGAAAACTTCTAGAACTAGTAAATGAATTCAGCAAAGTGGCAGGATATAAAATCAACACCCATAAATCAAAGGCATTTCTGTATATCAGTGACAAATCCTCTGAAAAGTAAATGAGGAAAACTACCCCATTCACAATAACCTCAAAAAAAAAAAAAAGATATTTGGGAATCAACTTAATGAAAGAGGTGAAAGATTTTTACAATGAAAACTATAGAACCCTAAAAGAGAAATCAAAGAAGACCTTAGAAGATGGAAAGATCTACCTTGCTCTTGGATAGGCAGAATAAATATTATCAAAATGACCACACTACCAAAAGTACTATACAGATTTAATGCAATTCCGATCAAAATCCCAGTGGCATTCTTCATAGAAATAGAAAAAGCAATCATGAAATTCATCTGGAAAAATAAGAGACCCAGAATAGCTAAAGCAATCCTTAGTAGGAAGAGTGAAACAGGTGGTATTGCTATACCAGATCTTAAACTATACTACAGAGCAACAGTAACAAAAACAGCATGGTATTGGCACCAAAACAGGCTAGTAGACCAATGGTATAGAACAGAGGACACAGAAACTAACCCACAAAATTACAATTATCTTATATTAGACAAAGGTGCCAAAAACACACACTGGAGAAAAGTTAGCATCTTCAATAAAGGGTACTGGGAAAACTGGAAATCCATATGCAACAAAATGAAATTAAACCCCTATCTTTCGCCATACACAAAACTTAACTCAAAATGGATCAAGGACCTAGGAATTAAACCAGAGAATCTGCATCTAATAGAAGAAAAAGTAGGCCCTAATCTTCATCATGTGGGATTAGGCCCCAACTTCCTTAATAAGACTCCTATAGTACAAGAATTAAAACCAAGAATCAACAAATGTGATGGAATCTAACTAAAAAGTGTCTTCTCAGCAAAAGAAACAATCTGTGAGGTGAACAGAGAGTCTACATCCTGGGAGCAAATCTTTATCCCTCACACATCAGATAGAGCACTCATCTTTAGGGTATATAAAGAACTCAAAAAGCTAAGCACCAAAAAATAAATGACCCAATCAACAAATGGGCCAAGGACCTGAACAGACACTTCTCAGAAGAGGATATACAATCAATCAACAAATGTATAAAAAAATGCTCATCATCTCTAGCAATCAGAGAAATGCAAATCAAAACCACTCTAAGATATCATCTCACTCCAGTCAGAATGGCAGCTTTTATGAAGACAAACAACAATAAGTGTTGGCGAGGCTGTTGGGAAAAAGGCACACTCATACATTGCTGGTGGGACTGCAAATTGGTGCAGCCAATTTGGAAAGCAGTATGGAGATTCCTTGAAAAACTGGGTATAGAACCACCATTTGATCTGGCTATTCTTCTCCTCAGATGATACCCAAAGGACTTAAAAACAGCATACTACAGGGACATAGCCACATCAATATTTATAGCTGCACAATTCACAATAGCTAAATTGTGGTGCCAACCTAGATGTCCTTCAGTGGATGAATGGATCAAAAAAAAAAAAAGTGGCATATACACACAATGGAATTTTACTCAGCATTAAAAAAGAACAAAATCATGGCATTTGCAGATAAATGGATGGTGTTGGAGAATATAATGCTAAAAAAACAAATGCTGAATGTTTTTTTCTGATATAAGGAGGTTGACTCATAGTGAGGTAGGGTGGGAAAGCATGGGAGGAATAGATAAATTCTAGATAGGGCAGAGGGGTGGAAGGGAAAGGGAGTGGGCAGGGGATTAGCAAGGATGGTGGAATGTGATGGAGATCATTATACAAAGTACACGTATGAAGACTTGAATTGGGTGTCAACATACTTTATATACAAACAGAGATACAAAAATTGTGGTATAAATGTTTTTTTAAGAATTGTAATGAAAAAAAGTACATATATAATGCCATAAATTGGCGTGAACATACTTTATATACAGAGATACGAAAAATTGTGGTCTATATGTGTAATAAGAATTGTAATGCATTCCACTGTTGTTGTATATTTAAAAAAAATAATAAAATCAATAAAGAAAAGAGATGGTATAAGGGGAAAAAAAGAACTGTAATACAAAACAACAACAACAACAAAAAACAAAGTACATGTATAAAGACAAAAAAAAGAATAATGTTAGATTAGGTAGAGGGAAGTGAAAGAAGGGGAAGGCAGGGGATGTGAGGATAAAAAAGACAGTAGAATGAAACAGACATTATTACTTTATGTATATATGTGACTGTATGACCAATATGATTATACAACATGTATACCCAGAAAAATGAGAAATTATATCCCATGTATGTATGATATATCAAAGTATATAAGTGCATTCAACTGTCATGTATAACTAGTTAAAACAAATAAAAAATTAATTAAAAATTAAAAAGGTTAAGTGCAACTACATTGTCGTTTCTTATTCAAATAAGAATAAAAAAACTATATCATGAAAAATGGTTCTTAACATACCAGATACATCATCTTCTTCATTCCATCCAGGACGATTTACTCTCTCTTCTACAATTGTTCCTGTCCTCCTCTTCAATAAATACTGCCGCCCAATTGTCATTTTCCCTGCCCTTTTGGCACCTTTCACAATTGTTTTTGAGAAAGTGCTACAAGTAATAAAATCAAGGAGAATGTCAATTTAATATAAAGGTATACTTATAGTTTTGACACCTACATAGCTCAAATTTTTTCTTTTCTGTTCCCACAGCCATACGTACAGTCTACTGTATTATACATACTTTTGTTAAGCTTCTCCTTCTTTAGATGTGGCAGTAGACAAACTTCATATAAGACTCCACTGTCATCAGGAGGACACTTAGGCAAAAAACTGCTTATCACCTAAATCTAAACTCCCTGGGGTAGCCATTTTGGTTAAGTATAGCCTGAACCCATTCTGATTCTCCATACCACCAAAGTCCCACAAAATTATGCTTGCAGAAGTCTCCCTACTTGGAAAGCCAACCTGACCCCTTCTCTGCCAATTAAGACATTTTTTGAGGTCATATGACAATTACAGTTGGCAGCACTTTGGGCTTCTTTTCCTTTTTTTTTTTTTTTAAAGATTGGTTATTTTTAATTATAAATGACAGAAGAATCTATTTGGATGTAATTATATAAGCATGAAATATATCTTCTTCTAATTAGGACCCCATTCTTATGGATGTACATGATAGTGAGATTCACTGTGGTATATTCATATATGTAATAGAAAAATTATGTTAGATTCATTCCACTATCTTTCTTTTTCCTATCCCCCTCCTTCCCTACATTCCCCTACTGAACTTTGCCTTGCTCCCCACCCATTGTGGGTTAGCTTCCAAATACCAGCGAAAATATTCAACCTTTGGTTTTTTGGGATTTACTTACTTCACTCAGCATGATTGTCTCCATGACTTATCTCCTAAATGCTTTAAGTGTGTACATGTGATATCCTACCTCAAATTAGCTGTAGGCTTTATAAGATATAAGAATGCTCCCCTTTTGAGAGGAGAAAAGAAAGAAACAGACACTTGAATATTCTTTTCAGAATCAGCTTTAATTAGAGGGAAACTAAGATGTAAGTTATTTGGACCTAAAAATATTTTATTTAATCAAATAGCTTTCCCTTTCTTGCTGATAGAAAATCCAGAGTATTTATACTCTAGTGAATTAACTAAAGAAGCAATTTCCTCATTAATCAGATAGAGAAGAAAATTTTAAGTAAGACTGTTCTTGATTATGTTCTTCTCTGATAAAGAATTCTTTTTTTGAATTTTCTTGTCGTTCTGTGAAAATGATAAGGATTCTTTTATTGTCAAATAGATTTACCATACCATTTTAGTTACCTGCAGTGCAAACCTGGAGATTATGAAACATGAAACATGCTTAGGATAACTGCTGGGAATCATAAAATACCAGTATTGCAATTTTTTTCAGGTATAACCTAAACTCAATAGTATTTCTGAATTTTTTTTTCCAGCTAGAGCTTTTGTTTCATACACACAGGCAATTTTTTTTGGGGGGGTGTACCAGGGATTGAACTCAGGGGCACTCAACCACTGAGCTACATCTCCAGCCCTTTTTTGTATTTTATTTAGAATTGCTTAGGGCCTTGCTAAGTTGCTGAAGCTGGCTTTGAATTTGAGATCTTCCTGCCTCAGCCTCCTGAGTTGCTGGGATTACAGGCATGTGCCACCATGCTTGGCTCAATTCTTAAAATTTTAAATTGTTATATATCTTTTGAGCTGGTACAACAGGCTTGATACAGTTACATATTTCTGAAACTCATACACACACACACACACACACACACACACATGCACATATTTCTGAGTTTGTATAGTATTTCTTTTTTTAAAATATTTTTTAGTTGTTGATGGATCTATATTTTATTTATTTATATGTGGTGCTGAGAATTGAACCCAGTGCCTCACATGTGCTAGGCAAGCACTCTTCCACTGAGTTACAACTCCAGCCCCTGTATAGCATTTCTAAAATACTATGCCAAGCATTGCTTCTTCCACTGAGGGCTAGGATAACAAAGATCACAGGCAGGATTGTTTTGTGTGACCCTGCAGTGCTGAGATAAAATGCTTTACTTACTGTTATAAATCCTTAGGAAACTGTTCATGCTATCTATGGTCCCCTTCACTTACCAGGTAATATGTAATACTGGTGGCTAGTTATAGCATTTGGGAAAATGACATACTGCTGGGAACCTCAAATCTTCCATATCTCCAATCTACTTAACTTTCAGGCAAAAAGCCTGCAAAGCTCATTCTAATATGTAATTTGTGCCAGCAGATGCCCATATTCTAGGTTATTAATGGTGAGTGAAGTAAAAAATCAGGTTCTGTATTTTATCACTAACGGTAGGGAATTTTAAATCAATTGTTATTTTCTAAGAGTTAAAACTGATGAAAATTTCAATATTGATTTCTAAAAATTTTTGTCAGAAAATAAGGATTCATATGACAATTAAATGCAATGCTTGATCCTAGATTGGATTCTGAATCAGAAAACAAAAACAAACAAACAAACAAAATAGCAATAAAGAAGAGTCATTACACTCTTGGATACAGACTGTGTGTTAGGTAAAAGTTTTATATTAATTACATTTCTTTCCTTTTTTGTTTTTTGGACAGTGCAGGGGATTGAACCTAGAGGCACTCTACCATTGAGCTACATCCCCAGCTCTTTTCATTTTTTATTTTAAGAAGGGTCTCTAAGTTGCTGAGTCTGGCCCCAAATTTATGATCCTTCTACTGCAACCTCCTGAGTTGCTGTGATTAAAGGTATGCGTCACTGCACCTGGACAAATTTTTTGGTTGAGATAATGATTTTTTTCTCTTAGAAAATGTATATTGATGTTCAAGGATAAAGGGCATTTTGTATGTTAACATAGAGGTTAAAAAATTTATATATAATGTGTTATAAATACATACCTATTGAGTGTGTATATAATATATAATATGTATGAATCATAGGTATGTAGCTGTTTTATCAGCTGTAAGAAAGATACAGCAATTTAAAAATTTTAAGAATTGCCTTTAGTATGAAAAAATAAAAAGGTTGTCACCCTAGCTGGGAAAAATTTTTCAAAAAATATCCTTAAGCTGGGCACTATGGTATATGCCTATAATCTCAGTGACTCAGGAGGTTGAGGCAAGAGGATTACAAGATTGAGGCCAGTTTTAGAAATTTAGCAAACCCCTGTTTCAAAATAAAAAGGGACTGGGTATATAGCTCAGTGGTAAATAACCCCTGGATTCAATCCCCAGTATCAAAACAAAACACAAAAACCCCCAAACTACCACTACCACCACCCATTAAGTTACACCTGAAGTGATTTTATGAATGTACAACACACACACACACACACACACACACACACACACACATACAGAATGAATATAATGAAAATATAAACCACTGGTTAATCTGGGTAAAGTATTCTTTGAACTACTGTTGTCAATTTTCTGTAAGTTTGAAATTATTCAAAATAAAGTTACAAAAAAAAAGAAGAAAAAAGAAAAATAAAAACTCCTGTTTCTAGATCAAAAAACAAAACTGTCCACTCAGTCTGGATATTAATAAAAGATGTAAGGGCTGCTGTTCAAAGGCAGTTAAAGATTAATATGAAAAAAAGAGAAAACAGAATTTCATGTCATAAAAATGCATCATGAGCAATGGATGTCAAAGCCTCTTATAGTTTTTAAGATTTTCAAACCTGTTACCCATATCAGGTATGCTGTTGTTCCATAGTTTCTTGAGCTTGGCCCAATGGTCTTGACAGAAATTAAAAAGAGCAATCATTTTACTCCTGGACATAAAATACTTCCTCTGACAATCAATTACGGAGGGTTGAAATTAAGAGGCCAATCTTTCTTCTTACCGAAAGGAAGTGTTCTTTTCCTTCTGTTTGGGTAAAATTATTTGTGGGGTAGTTTGTCCAGCAGCGAAAGCAAAGGTGCTAAAGATGGACTGAGGATAACGGAACTTCATTAGTTGTTTCTTAAAGATCTCTACTACTTCCGGACTGACTTCTTCATCAAATGCTACTTTAATCAACTAGAGACAAAAGAGATTAAACATATCAGAAGCACTATTTCCAGACAACTATCCCCCCAAATTACTAAAACAAAACAAACAAAACATACAGAAAAAAAATAACAAAACTAAATGGCAAGACTTTGGAGATTGTAGGAACTCTTGATAATGTACAATACAGGCTTTTAATTTTGAAAGTGAAAAAAGGCCCAGAAAAGTTACCTTGTCATGTATGGTTAACTGGCAAGGAAAATTAGAGTTTTGAAGTTGGGTTTCTTTAAGACTATCTTTTCTACCATGGGATGAGGAATAAACTTGTAATGTCTGAAGTAGCAAGCATGTCCTTTTTATTTTTTAACTGCTGGTTCTAGATAGGGAATTTGACCTAATAATGTCCCTTTGTACCTAGGGATACATCAAATCTAGGGGAAAAAAATCAGTTTGACTATAATCTTAACCAGAATAGACAGGCATTATTTGAGTATAGTGTTCTTTGGCAGCTGGGATAGTCAGTACTCTTGACGATGTAAGAAGGTCTGGAGTCTCAATATCAACAGCTTCACAGTTCATGAGATGAGCATAGAGGGTATGGGGGAGGGTTCCTTGTCTAGAAGAAATGAGGTAAGAATTGGAATCATTGGAAATCTGCGTAGTCAGAGACAAGGCAGGAAGAACAGGAAAAACAAAAGATATATAGATTGTGAACTTTGAAAAAAAAAGAAAAACTAAGAAAAGATTGCTTCTTCTAGGAATTGGTTTGTATCAGTAGTTCTATGTTTTGGTATGTTCAGAGTCCCCTGGAAAAAACCCTTGCTTTATCAGGGATTACACAGTTAGTACCAACAGTACATTAGCCCAAGTTATACTTCTCAAGAGTTTTACCTCTTCCATAGAAGAGCCAGTCATAGGGCATTTCTTTCTGAAACAGATGCTAGAGGAATTGATTTTTATCTAAAGAATTAAGATATAACTTGTCAGAGAAAAAGAGCCCTCATGTGTCTGAGTTTCAAAGAACACTAAAATTTGATAATCTGTTGATAATCTAGGCTGGCCAGGGACTCATGAATTGAAGGATGAAACTATTCATGAGTTTAGTCATCTGAAGATTACTTTCCCAGACATTCTGACTCCACGACCACAGAAAGTAGCTACAATATCACTAGGCTGATATATATATATTTGTACCAGGGATTGAGCCCAGGGGCATTTAAACCACTGACCACATCCATAGCCCTTTTTAAAATTTTGAGACAGGGTCTGCTAAGTTGCTTAGGGCCTTGCTTAGTTGCTGAAGCTGGCTTTGAACTTGCTATTCTCCTGCTTCAGCCTCCTGAGCTGCTGGGATTTCAAGCATGTGCCAACATGCCCACTCAGAAAAAATTTTTAAATACTAGAAAAATGGTTTCTTTTCTTAATATAGGTTGAGCATAACTAAACCATAAATAAGAAATTGAACCACTCCAAAATTTGAAACTTCAATGCTCAAAAAGTTTTCAATTTCAGAATGATTTAGATTTTATATTTTTGAATTAGGGATGCTCAATTGGTAAAGGCCATGCCAATATCCTCAAATCTAAAACCTTTCAGAATCTGAAACACATCTTGTTCCAAGCATTTCAGACAAGGAGTATGAACTATACCTGAAAAGATGCTGATGTAATCTGTAGTCCTTCTTGCATGTTCTGCTGTAGCTGGTTCTGCATTGTTATCTTCTTCTCCTTAGTGATAGAGGCAATGGGAAAGCTCCGTACAACTGTTTGTTCACCAACTGTAGGATGATAGGACACAGACTCAGCAATAGCACTTTATAGTTCATGTCTAGAGTCTCTGCAGAGCACAATGTACAGAAATGCAGTAAGAGAAAATGACATGATTTGAGAATATCACTAAATTTTATTGCATGGTAATTCACTCCTGAGACATATACCTTTCCCAGAATGAGGAAAACCTTCATAACCTGTCTGCGCTCATTCTTTCTATCTCCCCCATGTACTATGTGTTACACAAGATAAGTTAGTTTTAAATATCTGTAATTATTGAAAAGACATCCAAGATATTTATTGTAAGGATAAAGTAAAATAGAACAGGTTTTAAAGTTTCAATATGTGGCAAAGGCTGCTATATTATGAATATATGTCTTTGGAAGATAGATTAGACTTAAGCCTAAGAGTTTTAGGAGTTTAAATATTATAGCAAATATAGGAAAATATCAACTATTAGGTTATGAAGATGAGGGCCTAGAAAAGAAGTAGCACTCACAAATTCTCTTTGGACAGCTTCTACTTCCCTAAAGGAGGAAAGTCACATGCAGAATATAATAATGTGTGATTAACTCCTAGGTTTGAGGGAATCGACTATTCAAGGATTGAAATATTTCAGAAAAGGAGATGATTTTTGAATGCTAGATAAACAGAGAATGATTCTTGTAAGAAGTGGAAGTGAAAGTGAGCTTTGAATAGAGAGTAGAATTTGGATTTGTAGAGGGGAAGAAGGAGGGCATTATAAGCAGTGGAACAGGAATAGGTAACGTTTTAAGAACAGTACTGAATAATGAATAAGGTCTCATAGATAGAAAGAAAGAAGGGATAAGATTTAAACTAGGTTTATTTGACTTAAAAACCTGAATGTCCTCCACTGCCCTGGCCCCAACCCCTACCGCTAGGCATTGACCCTAGGTACACTTTACCACTAAGCTGCATCCCCAGACCTTTTTAAATTTTGCGATAGGGTATTTAACTTGCAGTCTTCCTGCCTCAGTTTCCTCAGTGACTGGGATTATAGATGTGTGCCATACTTCTGGGTTTATAAGCATAAACTTATTATCATCATCAGAATTTCTCATTTCCTGGATCTGTCAATCCTTAAAATGAAAAACTTTGATTATCCTTTTATATGAAGCTTATACTCAAAGGTTAAACATAGGATACTCAATCTGTACTCAATATTTAGTTTCTTTTAAAAAATGTTTGTGGGCTGGGGTTGTGGCTCAGTGGTAGAGCGCTTGCCTAGAATTCATGAGGCACTGGGTTCAATTCTCAGCACCATATATAAATTAATGAAATAAAAGTCCATCAATTAACTAGTAAAAATATATAAAAAAATATGTTTTCATTTAAATGTAATTTATGAACAGCAACATGCCAACAGGGCTAAGAAATTTTGCTTTATTTTTCACTTTTTCAAAATAAGCACAACTATTCCTATAGACTTATCTTTTTTGAACCTTATGAGCTTTTTGCTTATTATGTGGTAAATAATCTTTTATGATCAATATACTAAACCATCTTGATTCTATCCAGCTTAGGAATAATGCAACTGTAAAGATTTAAAGAAGGGTACATTTCAGAGGTAAAATAAGGAATGACTCTCTCTTATAGTATTGTTGGATAAATCAGTAATACAATTGAACTGTGTATTTCCAAAATTCATTTTCTGACACTCTGAGTACTTCAGAATGTGACTGTATATAAAGGCAGAGCCTTTAAAGGGGTGATTAAGATTTTAATGACTCAACGTTTTTTATGTCTGAATTTCATTGCAACAAAATACACAGTACATATGTAGTACATGCTCATCAAATGCTACTGAATGAATAATTTCAGATAAAGAAGAAATTTTAGTGGCCATTTAACACAAAAGGGTTCTCAGTCCTCAATATTTATCACAATCACTTGTGAGGACTAAGAAATACATAGATATTCCAGGTGGTGGCACATGCCTATAATCCTATCTACTCAGGACAATTCGAAGTTTTAGGCTGGCCTTAGCAACTTAGCAAGACTCTGACTCAAAACCAAAGAAATAAAAAGGTATGGGAATATAGCTGAGTGGTAAAGGACCATGGTTCAATCTCTAGAACTACAAAACAAACAAACAAACAAACAAAAACCCCAAAACAATAACAACAAGAACAACAAAAACTAACAGAAGAAATACCAATCTCTCCATTTCTACTCTTTAATTGTTGGAGGGTTGGGCCTACAAATATATATATATACACACACACACATACACACACACACACATATATGTATGTGTATATATATATATTTTTTTTTTTGGGGGGGGATGCTAGGGATTTAACTCAGGGATTCACACATGTTGAGCAAGTACTACATCCCCAGTCTTAGAAATTGGTAATTTTTTTTTTCAAATAAACAGCTAAGGTTGAGAACCACCAAATTATTATCAATAAAAGTCAATTCACTAATTTTTAAAATATATATATTTTAGTTGTCAATGGACATTTATCTACCTACCTACCTACCTACCTATCTATCTATCTATCTATCTATCTATCTATCTATCTATCTATCTATCTATTTATATGCAATGCTGAGGATTGAACCCAGGGCCTCACACGTGCCAGGCAAGTGCTCTACCACTGAGCCACCACCCCAGCCCCCAATTCTCTAATTTTATAAAAGAGAAAAATGAAGTCAAGAGAGGTTAGGTTACTGACTTAAGCTATCAAGATTAGTCAAAAGCAATCCAGACCTGAGCTTTCTCACTTTGAGTTTAAAAGTTTTGCCCTAAACCTTAGGCATTTTTCCAATTAATAAGAAATTTTATGTAGAGACTACAGTGATTTTAAAGAAGATAATGTAGATTAATTATGGAGAGATCTTCCTATTCCTTTCTAATAGAAAAGGCTATATAGAGTAGTAGAAAATAGAAATAGACATTATGAGAGTTTCGTGAGTAGAAGAGAAGTTTTCTGCTAAGAGGGAAGCAAGAGTAACTGAAATGGGATAAGACTAAAGTGGATTAGAGAGTACCAGACCATCCTATGTTGTTTAGCTCATCTTTCCACAAAAACGATCACAGCTTTATAGTTGACCATAGGAGTCAAAAAGCTGGGGCCAATCAGCAGTGTACACATTAAGAATCTAGATACTGTAAATATTTCTAGGTCATAATACTCACCACATACAATTATAATTGCCTCAGCAAATGAACTCTTGATTTACTGGTTAGAAGATACCCTTTATTTTTCAAATAAAAATTTATTACCTAAATTATCATTAACTATGACAGACAAAAGCATCCTCCCAAAATACCTGTATGGCCAAAATCTTATTCTGGATTTGAAATGATCAGCAATCACTGCACAGAATGAAAACCTACTGTGCCACATAGACATCCATGTTCTGATAGCAGGCTGGGGATGTAGCTCAGTGGTAGAGTGTTGTCTAACATGTGCAAAGCCCTGGATTCAATCCCTAACACCACACAAATGAACAAAAACATGATCTGACAATAGTCATACCTAGCTGGTCATGGGGCGTCCCTCTGAAGAGAATTCTGTATGTGGTGAGGAACAAGGCTCCTTCTGCTGGCAGGAGCTGAGGGCCTCCAAGAAGACCTCCAGTAGCTTCTTCTCTGCCATCAGGATCCAGCAGAACTCTAAGACCTTCACAAACAATTTCTTCTCCTGGCAGTAGAGCAGGTCTAAGAATCTTGGGCTAAAAACAGTGAAAGTATTTTAAACACAAATCTTAGGGTTTTCTAACACTTAGACCAAGGTTATATTTTTATGTATAGACCTAAAAACTTTGAACCAGATTTCCTAGGTAGCCAAATGAGAAAACAGATTTGGGAAGAGGCAGAAGTTAAGTTTCTGTATCCAATTGTCAAGTCTTTCCAGCATTGCTTGTTCACAGTAAAATCACTGGGAAATAAGTCACATGTTTGACAGATCCATTCAATGGATCATTTTTCTACTTGACAGAAATGACAGAGATCTCTATGTATTAAAATAAAGATGACCAGAATACATACATTATTTTTGTTTTTTGTAGTGCTGGGGAATAAACTTAGAGTCTTGCATGTTCTAGGCAAGCACTCAACCAACTTATTTACATTCCTAGTCCCTGTAACACTAAGAAAAGCAAGCTACAAATCAGTGGCATATTATAATCCCATTTTTGAAAAGAAAAAAATAAGAATATGAACCAACTTGTTAAAGGTGGTAGTTAATGGTTAATGGTGGAGGTAGGAATAGGATAGGGAGGACTGGGGGACTTTCACTTTGAACAATGTATGCTTTTTTCACATTTAAATTTTATACGAAGAACATTATTACTTAACAAATACTTAAAAAATGGATGTTTTAGGGGCTGGGGTTGTGGCTTAGTGGTAGAGCACTTGCCTTGCACATTTGAGGAACTGGATTCTGTCCTCAGCACCACATAAAATAAAGTTATTGTGTTCATCTACAACTTAAAAAATAATACATACACACACACACACGGATGTTTTAAAAAAGACCTATTCTTGGCCAAATAATAAACATTTATACGGCTTGAGAAATTTGGATTCAGTACCCTTTTTATGAGTAATTACATGTTCCATTCCTCTGAAGAGATCAGAACACAGAAAAAAAAAATCTCTCCTAAATGTCTAATACATTTATATTTTACTAAGTGATAAAAACTATATAAAACAAACACTATGCTTTTTTGCTGGCTCTAGGAGGCTTAAAGCTAAATATAAATGTAAATGTAACTATTAATGAGTATTGTGTCTGAATTTTCTGATACAATTATTTTTCCTATGTGTCTTCTGCTCTCTCTTTGAATTTATTTTTAATAGTTCTGTTTCATAGGCAAGAGGGTCCTGAACCCTAGTCCTCAGACTAGTATCAAGCTAATTGCAAAATAATCATCTGGGAAGCTTGTTAAAATACAGATTTCCAGGCCATGTCCCAGGGTACTCTGATTCCTGGAGGCTGAGTTGAGTTCAGGACTCTGAATTTTTAATAGACTTCCAAGCTGCTTGTGATGTACAGCCAGACTTGGGAACTGACTGCTTTTATGATAATTGCTTAAATTCTTTTTTTTTTTTGGAGGGAGGCGGGTAGGGGAGAAGTAGGCAGGGCATAAAATCTTGGGTTGGGTTTGGAAGTTAGGATTATTCATAATTCTGTGCCTTTACAAAGATTCAAAAGAGGTTACTAGTGTTCTTTTGTTGAATCCAAGAAAGGATACTATTCCGACTTTATCCTTTTTATAAGGTTCTACATGACAAACTCCTCTGAGAGTTAATGTATCATCAGAATTGCATTTGTAAGAGGTTTGGAGAAGGTAATTTATGGAACACAACTATTGCTGCAGATTTTGAGAAGAGATGCTACACTCTGAAGGCATGTAGTCTGGAATAATTACCTTCTGTATAGGTGGAAGTCTTCTACTTTCCCGATGCACTGCTTCTAGGGTCTCAATATGCATAGCTACAATTCCTAGGATGAGTCAGAATATTCAAAATGAAAGAGCGCACAAGTGGAATAAAGACCAATCAAAGCTATTTTCGAATTTAAAACTAATCAAAGTTTGGTGGTTCCTCAAAAGTTAAACAGAACTACCATGTGACCCCACAATTCTATTCTAAAGTGGATACTCCAAAGAATTGAAAACAAGTATCTATACTTGTATGTGAATATTCATGGGTAAACAAATTTGGCAAATTCATAAACGGAATATCATGTAGCCATTAAAAGGGGATGGAAGTTCTGATATATGCAAAAATCTTGAAAATGTTAAATGAACAAAATTCATTAAATAAATGAAATAAGCCAGACACAAAGGTTGAAATATTGTATGATTCCACTTATAGAAGATATCTAGAATTGACAAATTCATGGAGATAGAAAGTAAATTAGATATTACAGAGGACTGGGGAGTGGGGAAACAGAAAGTTGTTGTTTATTGTCGTGTCTACTTGGGGTAATGAAAAAGGTTTGGAAATCGTGGTGATAGTTTCACAACATTGTGAACACAATTAATGCCACTGGATTATATAGTTAAAAATGGTTAAGAGGCTGGGGCTGTGGCTCAGCGGTAGAGCATTTGCCTAGCATGTGTGAGGCACTGGATTCAATCCTCAGTACCACATAAAAATAAATAAACAAAATAAAGGCATTGTGTTCATCTACAACTAAAAAAAAATTAAAAAAATGGTTAAGAGTGCAAATTTTATGTTTCATATATATGTTATCACAATTTAAAGATATTAAAAAACCAGAAGATAAATAACATGGCCAAATTACTTGTAGACAGGTATTACAGGTAATATCCTGAATTCAATTATCTCCAATATTCTTAATTTTTAATATTTGCAAAGTGATTACCTGGTATCATGCAATGAAGGCTCTTGATGTGATCCTGAGTAACTCCACTTTCTGTACAAACCTTGTCAATAAATCGAGTAATGAACCGTACAACAGAGTTGGCAATATCATTGTTCTCTGAATCTTCAAACCCGCTCTCTGTATCATAGCTCTCAGCTACACTTCCTGCAATACTAGGAAAATCAAAGGCAGATGTCATGGTCAGTACTCAAATGCAACAAATGACAACTATATAAGTTAATTTACAGAGCAACTGAAACTTGCCAGAAGTAGGAAGGGGTTCATTCAACTCCATGACTTCTATATAAAAGACAGTAGTAAAACATGATGTTCTACTTGCCTACCTTTGGAAACTACTGTCTAGCATTATCCTTTGGACCCAGATTTGTTTCTGTAGGGAATACCTTCTGTGACTCTCTAAAAAAGGAACTCAGGAACCACAAAAAAAATTAACAGAGAACTGTCTGAGTTACTATCTACTGCCTGAATCTTCCAAAATAACTTGTTCTCTTAAGTTAATTACTACACAGAACCAGACAAAGTAATGTGGCTATCTCTGGCAACTGGGGAACATGTACCCTAGAAGGATGAGTAAAAGAACTTCTTTTAGCAACTTGCATATTTTTTCATAAGGAAGAACCAAACTATCCTATGACCCTTTCTTTTGCTGGCATTTCTCTGAGTGAGTCACAACCTGCTGGGCCACTCTGAAACCACTATTCTTCTGTATGTAAAAAAATCATGCAAGAAAGGGGAACAAACTTGAAATGAAGCAGATATGAAAGCTCAATCCATGACCTTGTTAATTAGTTCATCTCCAATTATTCAACAAATTGACTATTAATCACAGAAAAGACTCATTTGTCTGTTCTAACCTACTCACTTCTTTCTTCCAAAACCAACCACATCAGTTGAAAACTATTAAAGTAAAGCTTAGCAGAGAATATGGCCATCACATTATCCCAAGCCATTAAAGAACTTAGATGCCTTAGCTACTCACTATGCAGACTTTGAAAGATCATGATCATCTAATGACATCTTCAAAGAAAAAGGAAAATACAGTTATTGACAGTCATAGTGGAGATCAACTTGAATAGCACTGAGAAATAAAGCTGGTACACACTAAGGAAGATCTTAAAAATCAAGCAGGTGAGTCCAGAATTGGTAAAATAATCTGTGATATTATGAACAGTAAAGGAATGTGGAAGCATCGTTTCAGGAAGATTCTTGTGGTAGTAATTACAGAAAGAGAGGAATGAAACAATGAGATAAATACTGAAAGAGAAGAAGGAAAAAAATGAAACAACTAAGAGACTATTATAATAATTGAAGTAATAAGGCCTAAGCTAGGTTGTTCACATAAAATAACCAAAGGATGAACTAGAACCTTACAGGATGAAATAAGAGGTCTGAGCAGATGACTGTATATATAAATTCTGGATCCACACTATCTAGCCTGGGAGAGCAGAAATTCTGAAGTGAGTGTGAGTGTATGTGTGTGTGTGTGTGTGTGTTTTTAAATATATATATTTTAGTTGTAGGTGGACACAATACCTTTATTTTATTTTTATGTGGTGCTGAGCATTGAACCTAGAGCCTTATGTGTGCTAGGTGAGCACTGAGCCACAACCACAGCCCTCTGAAATGTTTTTGAAGAAAAAAAATTATTTGGATAGGAAGATTCAGAATTCAGGGCCAAAGAGTTAGTTCTGTGAGGGAGCTTTCCAACAGAATGTGAAAGCAATGGCAGGATTGAGAATGAAAAGAGAAGAGGAACTGCCTGAAAGAGCCTGAGAAGAGGAATTTAGGAGAGCTAGAAGAACCACCAGGATGTTGCAACATCTAGCAATGAAGATCAAAAAAGGGTAGAATTTTACCACTGCTTAGTTGATTAGTTCACTTATTCATTCATTTAATCATCTGCTCAACAAAATATTAATGAGTATTTACTATATTGCAAAGAAGCTGATATATAGCATTGAACATAATAGACAAGAGATAGGCAATAAGAAAACACAAGAAAATAAATCAGGTTGTAGAAAATATCATGAAAGAATAATAAAAGCAAGGTGGAGAAGGAATGTTAGAGGTGATTCTTGAGATAGGGAAGTCAGGAGAGTCTCTTGGTAGATGACATTTGATCTAATACCTAAATAAGAGTGTGATTCTTGTAGCTATTTCAGAGAAAGTATGAGGAAATAAAAAGTACAAAGGCCCTAAGGTAGTACTATGCTTGGAGCATTTGGGACTAGTATGAGTAGGTAAACCAAGTATTAGCAGGCTGGTTGACAGAAGAATGATAGGAAAGAAGGTCAAAGCTATAATCAGGGTCCTGTTAGGTCCTGCAGGCCATGATAAAGACTTTGGTTTTATTCTCAGTGGTATGGGAAGTCACTGAAGAGTAGTGAGGAAGGCATGGTGGAGCACACAATTAGGTATATTCCACAGATAAGCTGAGGTAAAGGAGGACTGAGAAGCCAATAATCACTCTGGTAAGCAAGAGCTACTAGTAATTTTTCAGATTGCTTTCTATAAATTGCTTTAGCAGAATTTAACTGAAGGGCTGGATCAGTAGTGGGTAAAACTTTAGGAAAATTAGATCATGGAAGAGAAGAGTATGTGGGAGAAGGTTAAGAATAGTAGAATGAAGTAAAGGTATTTCAGTAGAGAAATACCTTTACTGAGCTGAGCTGAAGATGGGGGAAAATGGTTAATTTTTGAAATAGTAACAATAATATTTGTCCAAAATACTTTATACTTTCTGCTAAGCCAAGACTTAGCCCCCCCAAAACAGAAAGAGGGTCTCTGTTTTTACTTTCCAGTACCTGTTTGTGACAATACTGTTGCTCCCACTCTCCCAGTCGCCAGGCGCTGATGCTCGCAGGAGCTTGTTTTTACTTGTGTCCAGTGGAACTAACAAGTTGACCATGAGGTTTGCAAAGTGAATGGCCTGACTAAAGACAGTGCTCTCCTCATGTTGCACTAGCTCCTGCTGAGTTGATTTGCTCAGAGTTGGCCAAAGGCGTAGCTGCTCGGCTGCTAGGTCCATTGCGGTCTTCTCCTGATATTGGTCATCAGGAAGCTTATCCTAGAAAACAGAGCAACACAAGCCAAAGAAGAACATCCATCACTTCACATGAGCTTTAAAAACCAGAATGATATTTTAAATCTAGGTCTTCTCTTAGGAATATTCTATATGTTTCTATATATTTTATCAGCATTCATTATTTTTGACAAAAATATCAAGAAAATATTTAAAACACAAAACATAACAATTACTACAGAACAAAACCTAGTCTTTAGAATCACAGAAACAGACTTAAGGCAGCAGAAGCAAAACACAGATGGATATTTCTCATTGCTAAAATTTCATTGTATTTATTTATCTCTATGACTTGATTTCTTTTAAGCTACTAGTTACAATAAATTCTTGACTCACAGTTCTTCCAATAATATTTGCTAATAGTATGATTATGTTTCTTTTTCTGCTCTTTGGGAGATGATGATAGATTAACTAAGGTCATAAAAAATATAGCTAGATTTCCTGGTAATTGTGGGAGTCAAACATTATTATACACATGAGTTGGTAGGTGAAAGTACGATTTTTTTGTGTGTGTGATGCGTGCGGGGGATTGAACCCAAGGCCTTGTGCATGCTAGGCACGCACTGCAGCTATATCCTAGTCCTAACAGTAGGATTTTTAAGAGGGTATTCCTAGTTGGCTGAAGAGTTAAGTGATAACAACGGTGATTGACATTTGCATAGCACCTTATAGGTCGTGAAGAACAATGTGGCACACCAGGCAGATGTCAATGCTGTTTGTTCTTATATTAAATAATTGACAAATACTATATTTAAAATAATAAAAGGCACAGAAATATTTGAATACTACTGGTAGGGTCTGTTAAAATACCAAAAAAATGTATAAAGCTAATTTAAAATGAAAAATGATGGAAAGGATCAGCAGTGATGTACTTGCCCAGCAAGTAGAACTAAAAATTACTCTTAAGTGAATCAAAATTGATAATTAGTTAATTTTTAGGCTGCTTTAAGTTCAAATTCATGAGGATGATAACTTCTAATGCTTATTTTTTAGAGCTGGAGATGTATTTCAATGGTACAGTGTTTGACTAGCATGTGCATGAGGTCCTAAATTTGACCCCTAGTACCATAAATAAACAAATAAAACCACTTATTATTTACTATGTGCCAGGTACTCTTCAATGAGTTTTAACAAGTACTAAATACTGAAATCTTAAAATAATCATATTTATTAATTTTATGAATGAGAAAATAAGGCACACAGAGGTAACATGACTTGTATGATACCAGAAAGCTAATAAATTTTAAAATTTCAAATTATTTAAACTACTTTTTCAAATTAAAAACAATTTTTTAATTTGTTCTTGAAAAAATTATATGCTATTGGGACATACAGAAACATACAAAATATTCCTAACAGAAGACCTAAATTTATTGCTGGCATATTTAATTTTACATATATTTTAGAATAAATTAACTATTTTCTTTTTTGCTGCCATCTCACCTCCTCCCTTTCTTTTGTGGTGCTTGGGATCAAGCCCAGGACCTTTGCAAATGCTAGGGAAGCACTCTGTCACTAGACCACAAGCCTAGAATAAATTAAATTTATTTGACATTTCTTCAAGAAAGCAAGTTGGTTGTATAGAGTTAACTTTAGGTTTGTTCTTTCTTTTCACTTTCCTATAATTGTTTCCAAAGAATTCTTATTTATTAAAATATGATTAAGATGATTATAGGGAAGTTATTATGGAAAAATATGCCAAAATCAACAAAAAAGAAGATACCACAGGGTATCTAAAGTAAACCCAAAATACAGTAGTAGGAAATGACTAGTTTTGGAATATCTGTGTAAGTATTCTTAAATATCAGAATTCTAGCCTCATATAAGTACCCTTCTTTTCTCTTACCTTTTGCTTCAGATATAAAGCATGATTGTCTTCCTTTGCTGAGAGATACAGGGAGCGAACTTGTTCTTGCACTGCATTATAAAAAGTTGTCTCCCAAAACTGCTGATTTGTCCAAATGGGGTGGTCCTGCACACAGGTGTAGGCAAACTGGCTGACTCCAGGGGCTAGTTTCTGTAAGAACACACAATATTTATCACCATGTGGTTGCAAGAGTTGTAACAGTTCAGAAGTTCACAGGTGCCACAGTCAACTGGAGAGATTGTCAAAGGATTTCTCCAAAGGTTTAGCAATCAGCATCCTACTCACTTTTAGCTGGCAAACTTGAGCTTGTTATCAAAATTTTTAGGGTCTCAGTTTACCTACTTAATCTATCAAAATGGGCATTTAGTAACAGTTAAAAATCAAAGATATTACATAGAGAATATATGAAACCTAGAAATGTATCATGTGCATGCACAGTAGGCACTATATTTTATTATAATTAGGACATATAATAAAATATATCACAACCTAAACATAGAACTCTAGATACTTTAAAATTTATTTTACTGGGTTTTAGAGGACTTTTTTTTTTTAAACTTCACTAAGTGAGATATGAGTTTAGTTTTACACACAGAATGAGGGCAAATCTTGAATTCGTGGCTCATGGAATTATTCTCTCACTACTGCTCACTCCAGCCCACTACATTCTCAACTAGCTGCTTGCTGTTTGGCTTGCATACTCCCAAGAAGACTTTTCTGAGTTTCAAGGGAATTTTCTAGTAACTAAATCTGAGTATGGGAAAGTAATCATTCCTTCCTGGAGTTTTTGCTGGACTTCAGCATTAGGGTATACTTAAGAGGTAATTAATAGCAGTATGCCACCTATAATCCCAGCTGCTTAGGAGGCAGAAGCTGGAGGATTGCAAGCCTGAAATCACCCTGAACAATTTAGTGAGATGCTTTCTCAAAATAAAAAGGGATGCGGATGTAATTCATATAGACTGGGTTTAATTCCCAGTATCCCCCACAACTCCAAAATAAATAAACAAACAAATAAATAAATAAAGGTAATTTTCAGAGGGAAGGAAAACTAACTGCAAGTACTTGGTAGGTACTTCATATATATTTACATATCTAGTTTAATACTAAAAATTTTGTAAGATGAACATTAATATCCACAATTTAAGGAAGAGAAAACAGTAGGTTGGGGAAGGTTACATGATTGCCTAAGGCCATATAGCAATCATGTAAGTAATGGAACAGGGTTTCAGGCCTAAAGTTTGGTTCCAAAGCCCCTGACCTTTTCATTATACCAAATGGCCTTCCAAAAACAACTGAAAACAAATTAGAAAATAAATTATTTGACAATCTGCACTACTATGTCCCCTCTTCACTTAAGACTGTGTTTCTCAAAAGTTAATATTTTGTCTTGAAACCTCTGATCTGATAATACTTTACGTACTTAAAATTATTTTTTGGTGATACTGAGGATTGAGTGCAGGGCCTTATGCATGCTTGGCAAGAGCTATAACCCTAGTGCTGTGTTTTTAAAAAGAATTTACACCAGGCACAGTGGCACATGCCTGCAATCTTAGCAGCCAAGGAGGATGAGGCAAGAGGATAGCAAATTTGAAGCCAGCAACTTAGTGAGACCCTGCCTCTAAATAAAAAATATTTTTTATTTATTTCTTACATACATGACAATAGTGGAATGCATTACATTCATAATTATCCATTCACAGCATGATTTTTCATAACTCTGTATATAAAGTATGTTCATGCCAAATTATGCCATTATACATGGACTCTCGTTTTTTGCACTACAATTCTTAGTACACCTTTATACCACAATTTATCATATCTCTGTTTGTATATAAGGTATGTTGACACCAAATTCACATCTTCATACATGTATTTTGTATAATGATGACCATCACCTTCCACCATCCTTGCTAATCCCCTTCCCCCTCCCTTTTTCTCCCACCCCTCTTCTCCCTCCCTTTCTCTCCCACCCCTCTTCCCTATCTAGAGGTAATCTTCCTCCCATGCTCTCCCTCCGTACCCCACTTTGAATCACCCCCCGTATATCAGAGAAAACATTTGGCATTTGATTTTTTGGGATTGGCTAACTTCACTTAGCATAATCTTCTCTAATGCCATCCATTTACCTGCAAATGCCATGATCTTATTCTTTTCTAGTGCTGAGGAAAATTCCATTGTGTATAAATGCCACATCTTTTTTTATCCATTCATTCACTGAAGGACATATAGGTTAGCTCCACAGTTTAGCTATTGTGAATTATGCTGCTAAAAACATTGATGTGGCTGTGTCCCTGTAATATGCTGTTTTTAGGTCCTTTGGGTATAGTCTAAGAAGAGGAATAGCTGGGTCAGATGGTGGTTCCATTTCCATATTTCCAAGGAATCTCCATACTGCTTTCCAAATTGGCTGCACTAATTTGCAGTCCCACCTGCATATCTTCACATCCCCACATCTTTGCCAGCACTTGTTGTTTGTCTTCATAATAGCTGCCATTCTTACTGGAGTGAGATGGTGTCTTAGAGTAGTTTTGATTTGCATTTCTCTGATTGCTAGAGATGATGAGCATTTTTTCTTATATTGTTGATTGGATTGTATATCCTTTTATGAGAAGTGTCTGTTCAGGTCCTTGGTCCATTTATTGATTGGGTTGTTTGTTTTTTTGGTGTTAAGTTTTTTGAGTTCTTTATATACCCTAGAGATTAGTGCTCTATCTGATTGTGAGGGGTAAAAATTTGTTCCTAGGATGTAGGCTTCCTGTTCACCTCACAGATTATATCTTTTGCTGAGAAAAAACTTTTTAGTTTGAATCCATCCCATTTGTGGATTCTTGGTTTAATTCTTGTGCTATCGGCGACTTATTGAGGAAGTTGGGGCCTAGTCCCATGTGATGAAGATTAGGGCTTACTTTTTCTTCTACTACACACAGAGTCTCTGGTTTAATTCCTAGATCCTTGATCCATTTTGAGTTAACTTTTTTGCATGGTGAGAGATAGGGAATTCAATTTCATTTTGTTGCATATGGATTTCCAGTTTTCCCAGCACCATGTGTTGAAGATGCTATCCTTTCTCCAGTGCATGCTTTTGGAACCTTTTGTCTAATATAAGATAGTTGTAATTTTGTGGGTTAGTCTCTGTGTCCTCTATTCTGTACCATTGGTCTACCAGCCTGATTTGGTGCCAGTACCATGCTGTTTTTGTTACTATTGCTCTGTAGTATAGTTTAAGGTCTGATATAGCGATACCACCTGTTTCACTCTTCCTGCTTAGAATTGCTTAGCTATTCTGGGACTCTTATTTTTCCAGATGAATTTCATGATTGCTTTTTCTATTTCTATGAGGAATGCCATTGGGATTTTGATTGGAACTGCATTGAATCTGTATAGTGCTTTTGGTAGTATGGTCATTTTAATAATATTAATTCTGTCTAACCATGAGCAAGGTAGATCTTTCCATTTTCTAAGGGCTTCTTCTATTTCTCTCTTTAGGGTTTTGTAGTTTTCATTGTATAGCTCTTTCACTTCTTTTGTTAAATTGATTCCCAAGTATTTTATTTTATTTTTTGAGATTACTGTGAATGGGTAGTTTTCCTCATTTCCTTTTCAGAGGATTTGTCACTGATATACAGAAATGCCTTTGATTTATGGGTTTTGATTTTATATCTTGCCACTTTGCTGGATTCATTTACTAGTTCTAGAAGTTTCCTGGTGGAGTTTTTTGGGTCTTCTAGGTATAGAATCATATCGTCAGCAAATAGTGCTAGTTTAAGTTCTTCCTTTCCTATAGTTATTCCTTTAATTTCTTTTGTCTGTCTAATTGCTCTGGCTAGTGTTTCAAGAACTATAGAAGTGGTGAGGGAAGTCATCCCTATCTTGTTCCAGATTTTAGAAGGAATTCCTTCAGTTTTTCTCCTTTTAGAATGATGTTGGCCTGAGGCTTAGCATAGATAGCCTTTACAATGTTGAGATAAGTTCCTGTTATCCCTAGTTTTTCTAGTGTTTTGAACATAAAGGGGTACTGTATTTTGTCAAGTGCTTTTCTGTGTCTATCGAGATGGTCATATGGTTCTTATCTTTAAGTCTATTGATGTGATGAATTACATTTATTGATTTCCGTATGTTGTCCCAACCTTGAATCCCTGAGATAAATCCTACTTGATCATGGTGCACAATCTTTTTGATATTGTTTTTGTATTCAATTTGCCAGAATTTTATTGAGGATTTTCTATATTCATTAGAGATATTAGTCTGAAGTTTTCTATTTTGGAATCAGGGTGATATTGGACTCGTAGAATGAATTTGGAAGTACTTCCTCTATAAAAAATATTTTTAAAAAGAAGGCTGAAGATGTAGCTCAATGGTTAGGTGCCCCTGGGTTTAAATCCCCAGTACCAAAAAAAAAAAAAAAAAAAAGAGCAAATTTCAGTAAATGATTTGAGTTATCTTTCCGTAGCTATTGCTTTCACTTCTAAAAGTTAAAGGTGCTTCAAAAATTTTTATTCAGGTCTAGGGTTGTGGTTCGGTGGTAGAATGCTTGCTTCTCATGTGTAAGGCACTGGGTTCAATTCTCAGTACTGTGTATAAATAATTAGAAATTTTTTTATCATTATTTCTTAGAAAATAGCAGACTAGATTTTTAATAGGCATTTTTTTGGGGGGGTCCATTTTATTCTTTAGAATCTGTTTTCTGTGAGTAAAACTAAAAGTTTCGAAAAACTTTTTTTTTGAAGCAACTGAAAAAATTCTTTTCTGAAATGTTAGACACTAAGGATTATTATTAATGTTGTATAGAAAACAATTAGGTAGCAAAAGTTGGTTGCTACTTAGAGATACATAGCAGATGTAAAAAATACTTGGAAAAATTATAATGCTTAATATATGCTAATTTCCTTTTTGGTATAGAGTATACTAAAACTAAAGCTGGAATAGGAACTGAGCCCTAACATCAAAGGCAGAGAAAGATGAAAGAAATTAAAGAGATATAAACAGGAAAAGAAGAACTCAAACAATCACTATTTGCAGATGATATGATTTTATACTTAGAGGATCCAAAAAGTTCCACCAGAAAAATTCTAGAATTAATAAATGAATTCAGCAAAGTAGCAGTATATAAAATTAATACCCATAAATCAAATGCATTTCTATACATCTGTGATGAATCCTGTTAAAAAGAAATTAGGAAAACCACTCCATTCACAGTAGTCTCAAAAAAACACATAAAATAAAACAGTTGGGAATCAATTTAACAAAAGAGGTGAAAGACCTCTACAATGAAAACTACAGAACACTAAAGAAAGAAATTGAAGAAGACCTTAGAAGATGAAAAGATCTCCCATGCTCTTGACTAGGCAGAATTAATGTTGTCAAAATGGCTACACTACCAAAAGTGCTGTACAGATTCAATGTGATATCACTTAAAATTCCAACATCATTCCTTATAGAAAAAGAAAAAGCAATCATGAAATTCATTTGGAAAAATAAGAGACCCAGAATAGAAAAAGCATTCCTTAGCAAGAAAAGTGAAGCAGGAGGCATCACAATACCAGACCTTAAACTATTCTACAAAGATACAGTAACAAAAACAGCATTGTATTGGCACCAAAATAGACAGGTAGACCACTGGTACAGAATAGAAGTCACAGAGACAAACCCACATAAATACAGTTATCTCATACCAGACAAAGCCACCAAAAATATACATTAGAGAAAGGATAGCCTCTTCAACAAATGGTGCTGGGAAAACTGGAAATCCATATGTAACAAAATGAAATTAAACCCCTCTGACCACGCACAAAACTCAACTAAAAGTAGATCAAGGACCTAGGAATTAGACCACAGACCCTGTACCTATCAGAAGAAAAAGTAGGCCCAAATCTTCATCATGTGGGATTAGGCCCCAACTTCCTTAACAAGACTCCTAAAGAGCAAGAAATAAAATCAAGAACCAATAAATGGGATGAATTCAAACTAAAAAGCTTCTTAGCAAAAGAAACAATCAATTAGCCAAGAGAGAATCTATAGAATGGGAGCAAATTTTTACTACACACACATCATATAGAGCATTAATCTCCAGGATATATAAAGAACTCAAAAAACTTAACACCAAAACAAACAAACAAACAAACAACCCAATCAATAAGTGGGCTAAGGAATTGAACAGACACTTCTTATAAGAAGATATACAATCAACCAACAAATACATGAAAAGATGTCAAACATCTCTAGTAATTAGAGAAATATAAATTAAAACTACTCTAAGATTTCATCTCACTCCAGTCAGAATGGCAGTTATCAAGAATACAAGCAACAATAAGTGTTGGCGAGAGTGTGGGGGAAAAGGCACATTCATACATTGCTGGCGGGTCTACAAATTGGTGCAACCAATCTGGAAAGCAGTATGGAGATTCCTTGGAAAACGTGCAATGGAACCACCATTTGACTCAACTGTCTCACTCCTTGGTCTATACCCAAAGGACTTAAAAATAGCATTCTACAGTGATGCAGTCACATCAATGTTTATAGCAGCACAATTCACAATAGCCAAACTGTGGAACCAACTTAAGTGACCTTCTATAGATGAATAGATTCAAAAAACTGTGGTATATATACACAAGGGAATATTACTCAGCATTAAAAGAGTGGCATTAAAATTATGGCATTTGCAGGCAAATGGATAGAGTTGGAGAATATCTTGCTAAGAGAAGTAAGCCAATCCCCCAAATCCAAAGGTGAAATGTTTTCTCTGATAAGTGGATGCTAATACATAAGGGGTGGGGAGAATGGGACAATTGGAGGAACTTTGGATTGGGCAAAGAGGAAGGGAGGGGAGGGGAGTGTGCTTGGAGTAGGAAAGATGGTGGAATGAGATAGACATTATTACCTTAGGTACATGCATGATTGCAGGAATGGGGTACCCTACATTGTGTATAATCAGAGAAGTGAAAAATTGTGCTCCATTTGTGTAAAATGAATTGAAGAGCATTCTGCTGTCATGTATAACTGATTAGAATTAAAAAAAAGCTCCAATTAGACCAAGAGAGTTAGACTATTTTCCTTTGAGATAACATTGTGCAGCTTGGTGAATACTGTAAATAAGAATATAGTGTACATTTCAAAATTACTAAGACAGTATATTTTAAATGTTCTCAGCCACAAAACATGATAAGCATTTTAAAAGATGGATATGTTGACTACTTGATTTAATTATTCCACTGTATGTACAAATCCTTACATCAAATTGTACTCTATAAATATATGCAACTGTAATTTGTTAATTTATAATTAAATCAAATTAAAAAGAATAAAATGAAAAAAAAAGGAGGTACTTGTGGGGTTGGTTTGTAGCTCAGTGGTAGAGTGCTTGCCTAGTGTGTGTGAGGCACTGGGTTCCGTTCTCAGCACCACATATAAACAACAACAACAAAATAATTAAAAAAGTAGTACTTGTATAATTGGAAGCAAGGTAGCTGTGGTTTTGCTTCTCAGAGGCTCTTTGTAGTGCTGCTGAGGTGAACTTCCACCCCTATTCTCCCTGTTATTTAGCTGTAAATAGGGATGACCATGAAGCAAAATTCAGCAGTTCCCTGAGACCAAAGTGCTTGAGGAACAGCTACTATCTACCCATGGAAAATCATGGACAAATGTTTGGTGCTGAAAGTGTATAAGCAGAAGCCACAACAGCAAGTCACACATTCCTTATACATCAGCACGAAGATACTTGAGATGTGGACCACCACTCACAGTTTAGTCCTTCACTCTAAGAACTGACCATTGCTTTAGTAGCATTGCATAGGCCTACTGTGAAAAAGATTTTAAAGGTAAGTAGTTCAAATAAGATAAAAACATAATTCTTAACTGCCTTTCCCATGAGAAGATCCAGAGGTAGTACTATTTCTTTCTTTTCTTTTCTCCTCCCTCCCTCCCTCCATTCCTTCCTTTCTTTCTCTGGACCCACAGCCTTGCACATGCTAGGGACACTCTCCATTACAGAGTTATATCTCCAGCCTGGGTATCAGCACCTTTTAATACAGATGAATTGCAGTGTACAGAACAGCAGCTCCAAAAGCTCTAAAATTACATTAATTACATTAATATAGTTAAGCTCAGGAAAACTGAGCTCTTAACAAATCCTCATTAGTTTCCTTAGGATCCTATCAGTTTATTTTTTAAAGGAAAATCACACATCAAAAAACTTATTAATTATAAATCTCTTAATAAAAAATTGACAAAGCTCTACAGGACTCCAAGAGTCTAATGAAGCCCTTCTTTTCTCCTTTGGCATTTTCCTCACTGATGCTGCATACTCCCTATCTGTGGTACATATTCATTGACATTATCTTCCTGTTTATTCAAAAACTAAAATGAGTATGCAAAAACTTCTGTAAATTTATGGACTCTATATGTTTCAAGTAGAAAAATGGTGCAAAAGAGAGTAACAATGATCCAAATGGTCAGAACCCACAGCTTGTTTACTAGGTGAGAATTATAGCCAGGTGAAATGATTATAGGATAAATACTTTCAGTGACAAGACAGTCATGAGTGGCTATGGTATCTGATATATGTACAAGAAATCACTATTTTCCAGATGCTAAAAATATTATTATTTTCCCAAACATGAAATCTGCCTTTCTTTGTGATTTCCTGCTGTTTGTTCAACTGTGGGCAAGGACTCTGGGGCTCTGTGTTAGAATGGGCAGGGCCACTGCACTGAATGGGCAGGTGTGTTCTCAGGACCAGCAGAGGGCAGTAGCACCTTATTCTACCTAGATTCCCTCAGACAGAAATTGTAAAAATGGAACTTTTCAGTCTGGTTGGGCTGCAAAGCAGACTGCAAAAGTTGAATATTGCATGTCTTCACTGCACATTTGAGAAACCCTATAAAGAATGGATTTTTACAAGAACGCCTGATGAGATGGGAACAGAAATATAATTTTCCATTACACTGGAATACAAAAATTCTGTAAGATACAAAAATTAGGATACTTCCCCACAAAACAAAATTGTAATATAATTATGGAGGGAAAGATGAAATGAGATTTTTTAGGGTTTCTGATTTAGTATAATCTGTGAACATAGTAGTTTTTTTTTCTTTTTCTTTTTTGGTACCAGGGATTGAACTCAGGGGCACTCCACCACTGAGCCACATCCTTTGCCCTATTTTGTATTTTATTAGAGACAGGATCTCACTGAGTTGCTTAGTGCCTTGCTAAATTGCTGAGGCTAGTTTTGAACTTGCAATCCTCCTGCCTCTGCCTCTTCGAGCTGCTGCCTCCTGCCTCCTGCCTTTGCCTCTCTTGTACCACCACACCTGGCCAAAATAGTAGTGTTTTTAAATAGAGAAAAAAAGCACCTATGGATAAAACTATCTCCCAATTTTAATCACTTCTTTTGCTTTAAGCAAAAATGTTTCCAAGATGTTTTTTTCAAACTGGTATATATTGCTAGCTTCATGATATTTTATTTTATACAAAGATAAGATTCAATTCATACTGAGAGTAGTGGTAGGGAATTGCTGATGTCAAATGACATCTCCCTTTCCCTTCAATTCTGGCACTAATATTTATTTCATACTTCACAATAATTCTTATGATTCTGTCCTAAAGAAACAAGTGCTATTTTGTCATGCAGTTTTATGAGACATTTAAGAATGTGTTGATTTCCTTCCTTATCTAGAAAAAATAGTCCTGAAAGTACTAGATTAAGCAATGCCATTCATTTTCTACAAAGCTTTCAAAGGAAACCCAGCATGGGGCAGGATGTGGAGAATAAACTTATGGGCCTCGCCAAACAGCAGGCCAGATTAAAATCCAAACAAATTGACAGAAATCATCTGAGAGACCAGATAGATTGTCAAGGGAAAGGTTTAGATGCAAGTACAAAGCGCATGTCTAAATCTTATCTGGCTACATGTTTGCCACACAGGCCTGAGTTTCCTTTTGGGGGGCTCAGAGAGAAACTAGATTTCAGGATGGAAAGCAGGACTCCTTCCATAAATATGTGATGATCTTAAAGAATAATGTAGAATGCAGAGACTATCTTAAATCTGTGGAGATTTCTTTTACTACCAATATTTATAAACTCATTTAAACCTTACAGAAATCTTATGACCCATCGAGATAAGTACTATTATTTCCTCTGGTCTTTATTTTTATTTTTATTTATTTTTTATTAAAGAGAGAGAGAGAGAGAAGAGAGGGAGAGAGAGAAAACTTTTTAACATTTATTTTTCAGTTTTTGGTGGACACAACATCTTTATTTTATTTTTATGTGGTGCTGAGGATTGAACCCAGTGCCCTGTGCTTGCCAGGCGAGCGCGTTACCGCTTTAGCCACATCCCCAGCCCCTGGTCTTTATTTTTGTAATGAGATATTCCTGTATTGCTTAGGCTGGTTTCAAACCTGTGGTCTCAAGTAATACTCCCACCCCAGCCTCACAAGTAGATGGAACTATAGGCTTGAGCCACCAAGCCCAGCTTTTTAAAGATGAGACACTAAGAAGTTAAGTAATCTGCCCATAGAACACTTCTAGAAAGTGGTAGAGCCAGAAATGGAATTCAAACCTAGACAGTTTGGCTGCAGTCTAGTTTTGGACTACTGTACAATGAAACTACAGTATGGGATTTCACTATATGAATATATAGTTTTTCCTTGTTTTCAGTTGGCTTGTTTCTAACTTTTGACTATAATAAATAATGGTAAATGAATATTATGATACAAGTCAACTATCAACTTTTTTTGGGGTGGGTGGGTACTGGAGATTAAACCCGGGGTGCTTAATCATGGAGTCACATCCACAGTTCTTTTTATATTTTAATTTTGAGACAGGGTCTCACTAAGTTGCATTGGACCTTGCTAGGTTGCTGAGGCTAGCTTTGAACTCATGATCCTCCTGCCTCAGCCTCCTGAGCCTCTGGGATTACAGGTGTGTGCCATGCCTGGCTAACCATCAGCTTTTAATTATTGTTTTGGTACCACTTAATAGGGCCTGGAAGTACTTGAGAGGGGGGCTCCCCAAATATGATAATTACCATTGTTATGTGTACCACTAAGCATTTTTGGGTTACTTTTTCCAGTAAGAAATTATTCATGTAGATTTATTTTGCAATACACTTTTAAAAAAATTAACAAGAATTCCTTTATATTAAATATTGACTTGGTGTTCAAATTTGCAGTTACTTTATAAATGTAATTCTTCTCTATTTTTTTTTTGTTATTTTTACAATCAGTTTGTTCAATTTAGATAGGATCTAAATAAAGCTACATTATAACGTTAGTTTGTTTATTCCTAAGATCAGTTTTATTCTATAGATTCTTTTCCCACTTGTACTTTATTTTCTGAAGAAACAGGATCATTTGTCCTACTGAGTTTCCACTAGTCTGGTGGAAACATTCTAGCAGTATCATCTGATATATTCTTTTTGCCTTTGAGTTTACTACCAATAAGAAGTTACAAACAATGAATTATATATTATTTTTTACCACAATGGAGGAGCATTAGTTTTGTTTTTCTTAAATTAATATTTTTATGAACTCAAGAATTAAAAAATATATTTAATTTAAGCTATTTTTAAACCTACAGTTAGAAACAATCCACTCATAAGTAGAGACTTGTGATTTTCATTATCTTAATGTCATGCACCATAAGATTCTTGTCTACAAAGTGTCTACAGGAATATGAGAATTATATCCCACGTGGTGAGAGATAAAAATTAATAATTATGTTTAGGATGGTACTATAAACCAGGAGGATAAAAGACCTGATTAGGAGAATGTAATCAACAAAAAGGGATGGGGAACAGAAAGAAAGTCAATAAGGGTCCCTGAAAATTTAGAAAGGAGGAATTATTTTTGGTTTTTCTATAACACAGTAGGGTAACTATTTGTTAAAACAATCTATGATATATTTCAAAATTACTAGAAAAGTAGAATATGAAAATCAATAAATAAAAATGATTAATCTTTGAAGAAATGGAAATGCTTATTACCTTGATATGATTATTATACAGTATTTCCACATAATGACCATAATGTACCCCATAAAGATGTAGGAATACTGTCTCAATTAAAATGAAAATTAAAGTTGGGTGTGGTAGCAAAGGTACCTACTCAGGAGCCTGAGGCAGGAGGATCACAAGTTTGAGGCCAGCCTGAGCAACTTAGCAAGACCCTGCCTCAAACAACAAAAAAAACCAAACAACAAAAAAATGGGCTGGGGATATAGTTCAGTGGGAGAGCACCCGAGTTCAGTCCCTAGTACCTTTTCAACAAACAAATAAAAAAAGAAAAAAAATACCAACTCAATATGAATTCTTCCAAATAATTAAAGAGAATACTTCCCAACTCATTCTCTAAGGCCAGTCTTATTCTAATTAGCACTAAAACAAGAAAATGATATTATAAAAATAGACCAATATGCTTCATGAACATAGATGTAAAAATTCAAAACAAAATTTTAGCAACTTGAATCTAGCAATATATTAATATATCACAACCAAGTGAAGTATAACTTAGAAATGCAGGACAGGTTTTTTAAAAAAATATTTTTATTGGGCATTAACATTCTACACAATAGTGGGATTCACTGTGACATAATTATACAGGCATGTGACATAATTTGATAAATTTAGTTTTCAAGTTTCTTCCTCGTTCCCTCCCCTCCTCTATTCTACTGGTTTCCTTTCTATTTTCATGAAGTCCCTTTTATAAATATTTTTATCTCTAACTTCCACATAGGAGAGAGAACTATGCATATTTATGAGGTACAGTGTGATATTTCAATGTATGTACTTAATATGTAATGATCGGGTCAGGGTTACTGGCATATATATCACTTTAGGCATTTATCATTTCTTTGTATTAGGAACATTCAAAATCCTCTTTTCTACTTACTAGAAATATTCAATTAATTGTTGTCAACCATAGTCATCCTGCTATGAACATTAGAAATTATTGTTCCTATCCAGCTGCACCCCTGTACTCACTGAAGTCCTCCTCTTCTTCCAACCTCCTCCACACTCTTCCCAGGTTCTGGTGACCACTATTTTAATTTCTACTTCTTTCAGGTCAACCTTTTAGCTTTCACACAGAAGTGAAAACATATGCTGGGTGTGGTGGCACATGCCTGTGTCCCAGTGGCTTGGGAGGCTGAGGCAGGAGTTTAAAGCCAGCCTCAGCCATTTAGTGAGTCCCCAAGCAAATTAGTGAGACATTTTCTCAAAATAAAAAAATAAAACGGGCTGGGGATGTAGCTCAGTGGCTAAGTACCTTTGTGTTTAATCTCTGGTACAAAAAAAAAAAAACAAAAACAAAAAAAACAAAACAAAAAAACATAGTATTTGTCTTTCTGTGTCTAGCTTATTTCACTTAATGTTCTCCAGTCACATGCATTTGCTGTAAATGACAAAATTTCATTCTTCCTTTTTTTTCACCAAATAATATTTTATTATGTATATATAAGACACTTTCTTCATCTACTCATCTGTTGATAGTCACCAACACTGACTCCATATCTTGATATTGGAACAATACTGGAATAAACCCGTGAGTGCAGATGTTTCTTTGACATACTGATTTTAATTCCTTTCAAGGTATACCTGTTGTAGGATTGGTTGGATCAATCAGTAGTTCTATTTCTGGTTTTCTGAGGAACAACATACTATTGTCCTTCATGGTTGTACTAATTTACATTACCACCAACAGTAGAAGTTCTGCTGGGCAGGTTTAATATTCAAAATCAGTTAACAAAATCTGCCCCAACTAAGGAAGAAAAATCACAGGACTATTTTAGTAATGCAGAGAGGGTGTGAAGGTCACACTTGTACCCTACAATTATGTACAATTATGTGTTAATTAGGAATAAAAGACATTTAAAAACTGACCGAACAAAATACAGAAAAAGCATTTAACAAAATTCTTCCTAAACTCTTGTTATCTATAAATAATAAGAGATTTTTCTCAACCTTTAAAGGTATCTATGAAAATCCTACAGTTAAACATTAAATTAATGAGGAAAGACTTAACATCTTCCATGGAGATTGTAAAAAGTACTGGGATGTCCATTCTTGCTGTCTGCTCAATACTGTACATTGTACTAGGGGTTCTAGTCAGGGAAATAAGGCAAGAAAAAAATACAAAGTATCCATGATGGAAAGGAAGAAATAAAATTGTCTGTTTTTGTAGGTAATGTAAATTGTCCACATAGAAAATCTGCCAAAATCTATAAAAAAGTACTAGGATGAATTTAAAAAGATTGTGGGATACTTGAATAATATAAAAATATTTCTTTAACTAGAAATGAAAATAAAAATTTTGAAAATACCATCTTTAAAAAATAATAACATTAACAACAGCATCAAAAATTTAATTACTATAGAGGTTAATCTGACAAAACGTGGACACTAAAAATTCTAAAGTACTGTTAGAAGAAACTAAAGACCTAAACAAATGGAGAGATTGATTTTATTCATGGACTGAAACACTCAATGTTGCTTAATTGTTAATTTTCCCTAAATCAATCTAAAAATTCAGTGTAAACCCCACAAGCTTCTTGTCCTTACAGACATAGGAAAAACTCATTTTGCAATTCACACAGAAACTCTTAAGTTCAGAGAATAGCCAAAAGCATTCTGAAAAAGGAAAACAAAGAGTGCTGACATTATCTGGTTTCATGACTTATTATAAATCTATGATACTCAAGACTGATATAAAAAAATCAATGGAATAACAACAAAAAAGAGTTCAGAAATAGATGCTACTGTATATGGACAAATATCTTGACAAAGATGCAAAAGTAATTCAGGAGGGAAAGGATAATTTTTGCAATCAATGGTGTCAGAACAATTGAATCATTGGTGATATATAATATCATATATGAAAATTAACTCAAAAAAGAATCATAGACTCAAATGTAACAGTTCTAGAAGAAAATACAACAATAACAACAAGCTTTATGTCCTCTGACTAGGCAAAGACTTCTGATTTTTTAAAGAAACTTGAGAATAAAAAGACACTATTTTAGGATAATAATAGAAAATCCCATATTTATTAAACAACTTGTATGCAAACCATGTAATAAATTCTTAAAACTCAAGTAGAGAAACAACCAACCAGTTAAAAAAGATGGGCAAAATATATGAATAGACACTTCACCAGAGATGACATATGGATAGCAAATAAGCGCCCGCAAAGAAACTCATTATTATTGGTCATTAGGAAGATACAAATGAAAGTCACAACAATGTATTACTTCCTGTCTATTGGAATAGCTAAAATTAACATGAAGATAAATTAACAATAGCTAAAACACTAACATGAAGATGTGGAGGAACCAAAAGTCTCATACTTCTGGAAGGAATAGAAAATGTTAGCTCTTTGGAGAAAAGGTTGGCCATTTCTTAAGGAGTTAAACATACACCTATCATTAGATATAGCCATTCCATTTCCAGGTATTTATCCAAGAAAAAGTGAAATGCATATCTATAGAAATTTTGTATATAACTATTCATAGTACCCTTATTTGAAATAGCTAAAATCTGGAAACAATTCAAATTTCTACCAACAGGTTAATGGATTGCCAAATTGTGGTATATCTATATAATGGATTACTATTCAATAATAAAAAGGAATGAACTATTGACACATGGAACAACATGGATAAATCTAAAAAAAATCTAGTTAGTATCCAATTAATAGGAATTCTAAAGAGAAGTAGAGAAAATTAAGGAGAAAATAATCAAATAAATGAATAATCTTATTAGTATTTCTTATTAGTATTTTGCAGAACCGAAGGTCATAGATTTTTCAGTTTGAAAGATCCAACTAATGCCTACCTAATGATGTTATGCCTACATAATGTTATGCATAAGGCATAACATTATGAATATTTAATCCATAAAGGGCAATTCTATAAGGGAGCATAGAGATAAAATGGGTCACAAACAAAAGAGTAGAAATCAGACTTAATGTCAGACTGACAAGGTGGGATGTGTTACTGTGTGGAATGAAAGGAGGGAGAAATTTGTAAGAGGATGGGCAGATGTGGTGGTAATGTAAGAGACCCAAACCTTTATAATTCAAGTCACTTCATAATGTCTAACATTGTAAAATTAAGAAATAGCCGTGAAAGCTTATTAGTTAGAAATGGTAACCCAAATACCAAAAGAAATATCTAAAGAGTTCAACATGTTCAACATGGTTGTCCCTGGAAAGTAGATAGATTTCTGGAAGTAGGGCTGGGACTGCTATTTTTGTGATAAGCTATAATTTTTTTAATTTCTAAAATTAACATATATATAATACATATAATATTTTAAAATGAGATTATTATATATGGAATAAAAATTAAACAGAAAATAAGATAACCTTTATTATTTACCTCTCGAAGAAGAATGTTCTTATCAAATTTGTTTTACAAGTGGAGATAAGAAAATGTTTAGATTAAGTTAGTGAATAGGTCAACTTTTATTATAATAACCTTGAGCAAATGTTTCAAGATCTTTTATTAAATTAGAATTTGATTCTTACAAAATATATGGGTCCTTAAGTGGCTTGGAAATACTTCTGTATGTAAGGTAGAATTTTTCACTGTCTAGCTAGAATATTTACCCTCAGCACCTTAAAAATTGCAGAAATATAACAAATTCACTTCAAACCTGCCAGAGTATATACACTTGGCCAAGATTCAGCACCATCTATTGAACCTTTATTTCCTGGATCTTTGCTCTTAGGTGAGAATTTATAAATCCAAAGTCCTGGAAAACCATCATGTGAGAAGTTTAGTTGATTGAGCTTATTTTTACTGTATCTATTAAGACAGGAAACTGGATCAAAATCAATTTCCAACTATGTGGTTTAAAATGAAATGTTTAGGTTTTAACCTTAGAGTAATTAAAATTTTAACAGAACATTGTAAAGTTTTTCTGATATTGAAATTATTTGATTTGGCCTCTATCTCATAGAATTGAGATTAGGATATATTTTGATAAAGACATGCATATTCTGCTGGACATGGTGGCACATGCCTGTAATTCTACCTATTTAGGAAGCTATGGCAGGACGACTGGCCAGCCTGGGCAACTTAGACAGATCCTGTCTTCCCCCATCAAAAACACAAACAAAACCCAATTGTGGAGGGCTTATGCTTGAAGCCCTGGGTTCAATTCCCAATATGGGACAGGGCCAATGGGTCAAGGGGATGCCCGTTAACTGAAATCTAACTCACAAGTGGCTGTTTCTGAAAATTTTACTGTGCTAAGTAGATGTGCATACTAATGATCAAGGAGGAACTACCTTGTTTCTCCTTGATCATTAGTATGCACATAATTCCTCTTGAAGCAAAGGCAATTTTCTAAGGAAGCTATCAACTAGATGTTAATGGGTGAGTGGTAAATTCATAATAAGGTAGTGAGATAACAAGTAAGTATGGAAGAGGGATTGATACCCAAGTCCCATTGGCAAGGGAAATTTCAGAGATGGAATAACAAATACAAAGATGCTATATGTTTACTTAAAACAGCATAAATTCTAAAGTTACTCTTATTTCTCTGCTGATGGAACTGAAAACTGTTTCTAGATTAAAATAATAAATTAGGCACCTTGGGTATGGAGACATATGCCTGTAATCCCAGCGATTCGGAGGCTGGGGCAGGAGGATGATTCAAAGCCAGCCAGTCTCAGCAATTTAACAAGGCCCTAAGCAACTTTGTGAGACCCTGTCTCAGAATAAAACATAAAAAAGGCTGGAGATGTGGCTCAGTGTTAAGTGTTCCTGGGTTCAATTCTGAGTACCAATAAACAAACAGACAAATAAATAAATAAGGTACCCTAAAAATGACTTTGGTGATGCCAAAGATTCTTGGATCCTTCTTTCTAAGTACAAAAAATGGCCCTTTTAGAACTTAGGGAGTCTTTTCAGTGAGCAGAAGCAATCATTAAAAAATAATTTATGTAGTTTGTCAAAAAAGTTTAAAGAAAATGAATTAGTACAGAAAAAAATTAGCATAAAGCCACAAATAGTAGGTGTAATCTTTCAACACAGTCTGACAATTTAGAAGACATACTATGAAGGCAAAACTAAGATTACATTTTACTGTGCTAACTTCATTTCAGAGTAGTTCTGCCTTATGAAGATGGGAAAACCAATAAATAAAACTCTCAGCACAGTACATAATACTTAATATATATTTAGTAGATAGTAGAAGCAGCCAAGGGCCCATAGACGTATTGGGGGCAATAACAGTTGTACAAGGACACAGTACAATATCAGAAAGCTCACGGACATCTTTGGAAAATAGAAGCACCTGCCTGGGTAGAGGAACAGTTTATAGTTTAAGGAAACTAATGGGCAGTGAGGCAGACAGGCACCTAGAAAGCTGGCTATTACCATCTAACTCCAAATGTGCTGTATTTAATATGTTACCATTGATTAAACTTTAACACTTAAATATTCTAAGTATCTTAGATACTATTTTAATGACAAGAATCTGGAGGAAAAACATAATTAGCAAGCTCCAATTTTAAGTGATTTTTATTTTGAATTTTTATTACCAAACAAATAATAGTAAAGGAAGAAGAATGAACTGATTCCCTTTACTATTTCCTGCTTTTTACTAGATAAAAGCAGAAACCACAGTACTATTGAATTACAATTTGGTAGTACATTTCTTCCTTCCTTAGATTTTATCTACTCAACTTTTCTATAGACCTAAAAAAATTGTTACAAAAAGCAGGGTCTTAAAAGGATTTCTCATAAACAACAAAATCATAACAACTTGAAGCCAAATTTTCCAAATTTCATGATGTTTTGACTCAAAAACTTAAGACTCTCGTCAATGACCAAATAAAGACTCAATTGCAGGTTGTATCCATGGCACATCAACCATGGGTGCATTTTTGCTGTAACTGTTACTTCAGTTGCTACATTTTCTTAAAGGTTTTATTTTGAAGCTGTGCCTTGAGAGAATGAGTGACTGACAAGTCAGTGTGATTCAATGAGGTGGTGCCTATGCAAAGTGGAGGCCACAGAGCAGTAAATATGGGCAGTGGGCCTTGAGATAAGGTAAGTCACCTAAGCTCCTAAACCTATGATTATTATGAAGATACACCTTCTTAATCGGCATGTACATCTGACAGATGTAAGTCAATCTATTTTTGAGAAGAAAGACTTAGTATTGACGTAAGCTGACTTTATAAAGTGAGGAAAGAAAATATATTTCTTGAGAAATATGTCCCTGTTTTGAGGACAATATCTTCAATTTTAATTCTACTGCTTCTTATTTATTTTGGAAAGATTCATTACAACTGAGCCTTGAGTATGAGGAATAAGCTGTACACATAGTAGTCATTTTCCAGGGGGAAGAATTATCTAGTTATAAAGACTACGTTAAAGTTATCCAAGTGTTTATATGAGTAAGCCAAGAATTATGGCTAGAACTCTAGAAAATAGGCAAACAGTGGTAATTACCTGGTTGAAAATAACCAAGACAGATCCAGTGCTAAGAACGAATGGCTGTAATGCTACATCAAACTCTTTTAGGACTGGAAATGGTTTTCAAGCGCTAGGGGATCATTTTCCACTTCTAAGGCTTTTAGGAATGCCACAAACTCTCCCTCCCTTCTACAGCTCCAGTTCTTCTACTTACTAATATCTGAAAGTTTACTATTTGTGTTTCATTTGTATAATTTAAGGTCTAACTTTTACTAAGAATCAAATATTACTATGTGCTTGGTGATAACTTTAACCAGTTGTCCATAATTAAACATGAAAGAAGGCTTTGAGATTAAGGTTCCATAGAGGGAGCAGTCAAGTCACGAGAGAAATTAATTTCTTTCTTTCTTTCTTTCTTTCTTTCTTTCTTTCTTTCTTTTTTTTTTTAGAGAGAGTGAGAGAGGAGAGAGAGAGAGAGAGAGAGAGAGAGAGAGAGAGAGAGAGAGAGAGAGAATTTATTTTTAATATTTATTTTTTAGTTCTCGGCGGTCACAACATCTTTGTTGGTATGTGGTGCTGAGGATCGAACCCGGGCCGCACACATGCAAGGCGAGCGCGCTACCGCTTGAGCCACATCCCCAGCCCATGAGAGAAATTGAAAGTCAAAAACAGGAGAAAATTTGAGGGCCAGTGAAGAAGGGGAAAGTCATATACTTCCCATTTTGGGTGCTTGGAATATGCTGAATAAGTTTCCCAATCATGGATGGTGGGAGGAGTTTAAATAAAACTTACATAAGTGGCAGATTTTTCTGCCTATCATCAAACATTTATTGAAGTTGCACATCTGCTGGTGAGGGCACAAAAGTGAAAATATGCAGGCACACACAAACATATAGTACTTGTTAAATCAGCTGCTTGTTTTGAAGAATAGACTCAGATTTAGAAGAAACATCAGAGAATTGATTTATTTTTTCATTGATGCATGGGGATAAAGAAACAGAAGTAAAGGAACATAAGCAACATAATTAGATTAGTAATGAAACCAGAAATTAGTGTTTCATAAGATACTAAGTACTATGGTCCAATCCTTCCTTTCTTGACTTCCTGAGTTATTGTATCATGCAGATATTATATTGTAGGTAAAAGAGCTGAATGCAGGTAAATGCAGCTGCTTCTTCACTGCCATGACACTGGTCAAGTTGTTTCTTCCACTTTAAATCCCTCTTTCCAATTGGCATAGCAATAAGGCAGCTGTCTATAAGCCAAAAAGGGAAACCTCACCAGAAACAGAAATTGCTAGAACCTTCACCTTGGACTTTTAGCTTCCAGAACTCTGAGAACATAAATTTTTGTTGTTTCAGCCACCCAGCCTATAGTATTTTGTTATGGTAGTCAAAGCAGAGTAAAACAGTATCTTATGTATATCTCTGTCTATACGCCTGTAACAATTATTACATTCTATTTTGTACTACATTTAGGACTCTGTTTGCTCAAGAATGTGCTGAAATGCAAATGCAATGTTAGAACCTTTCTCAGGATAATACAAGATAAAATGGCATTTAACAGCTTTTAGTTGCCAATGTAAAAATGAATATTAATATTTGTATTAAAACAAAAATTACCAAGGTACAGAGGTTTTTTTTTTTTTTTTTAAATAAGCAGTACTCTATTGTTTTATAGAAAAAAAATGTGTTGTTGGGCTGGGGTTGTAGCTCAGGGTAGAGCACTTGCCTAGCATATGTGAGGCACTGGATATGGTTCTCAGCACCACATTTAAAAAAAAAGCATTGTGTCCATTAAAAAAGAAAAAAAAATGTGTTGTGTAAAACCAGTTTGGATACTGTTTCTATTTTGTGCAGAATCATTAAGAGATGATAATAAATATTTATGGAAGTGCTAACAATTTTTTAGATTTAAAACCTGAATGCAAAACTGTTAATTAAACATAAATAAATGAAAAAAATTGTGTATACGTAGTTGCTCAATAGCTTTTGAGTATAGAGACCATGTTGTGCACGTCTCAGCATCAACTCTGAAAATCTGCCTAACATAACTTACATATTGTATTGGAAGTATAATAACAGCTGAGTAGACTGGTACCCTAATAGGAAATGTCAAGTGTTCTGCTATAAAATTCTGACCTTTAAAACATATTTATCATTGGCTTGGATTACAAATTTAAGTGAAAGAATAAGAAATCTTTTTTCCTTTTTTAATGATTAAAAAACAACAACAACAAAACAAAGCAAAAAACTTGTGGTTCTGGGGATCAAACCCAGGGCCTCATACATGCTAAACATGCATGCTACTCCCGGGCTACAGCCCCAGTCCAGGAAATCTTTATAATTTATCAGTGTTCACTCTTAGAGATGTGTGCCTTAATCCTTTTACTCCTTCCAGGAACTGGAAAATTCTAAAAGGTTAGTTATATATTTTCTAGAGGTTTGCTTATAAAATTACAATTCTAAATCTAATTTTATTAGTGGGAAAGGTCACTCAAGAGTATAATAAAAACAACAAATTTCTCACAGACATTCCAGATGGTTCTTTGACTTCTTCATGGTAATCCCCACCATCATATTAAAGCATGGTTTCCTTTGCTTTCATTTCCCCGAAACTTAAACCTCCCTCTGAAAGTGCTCTCTCTTTATATTTCTCATGTAATGTGAAAATATAACAGTGACAAATAAGGACAACTACAAAGGTGCAGAAATTAAAAACAGGTCTCATGAAGTAGAAACGAAATATTTGTACTTTAGACATAAAGGGAATTTGCTGAGTCACTGAATTGAGTATTTATAGTACCACATAATTCATTTTCTGCTGTAATATTTATAGTACCACATAATTCATTTTCATGTGTATTTCAGCTGCTCCTCCACAAATCCCCATCAAGTCTATGACTTTTCAAAAATGTTAACAATGCTGATTAATACAAAGGAAACAGTGCTGCATAAGCAAAATTAAATAAGAATAATAATCTATAAAGTTCTCTTTAGGGATAGTAGTTTATTATCTTCACTTTTGTTACCCATAAAGACAGCAATATGTCTTTATGGGACAACGATAATATAAAGACAGCAAGTTTTGCATATTCTTTTTTCTTTTCAACTACTTTATCAGGTTGTACCTCACCAAAGGTTTCTAATTTCTATCCTAAAGCCAGAGAGTTCCTCCCCTAAATGAAAATATTAAAAGCCTACTGAAAATCAACAGAATCAAGTATGCCTTTTGACTCCCTTCCCCAGTAATGGACCAGGAGGACCCTTGAGGGGCCCAAAGGAGGCAGAGGAACTTAAAAAAAAAAAAAAAAAGAAAAAAAGAAAGAAAAACCCATAGGACTAGAGCTCACTTCTTGACAAAGACAGTTCTTGCCCACTGTTGATTTGGGTCAAGATGTTTAGCACTGTGAAGGGCTATTACCTTTGCTACTATCATAACTTTAGGGCTAGTATAGGAAAAGCTGTTTAACACAGAGGAAGCTAAGCAGAAAGTATACTTATTAAGGTTTTGCTTCTACCTTCCCCAGGGGTGAAAGTTATTAAAGACTTTTGCTTCCAGCTGTAGCTGGAGTTGCAGATAGCTTGTGCCAGGTAACAGGGAGTATAGGACAGTATTTAAGAGTGTTAGCCTGAGTCAACACAGTCTTGCCATTTATCCATTATAGGACCTTGACTAAGTTCTGAGGTTTCTTACGCTTCAATGTATATCCAGTGACTGATAAAGCAGAGGTTTAATTTGTATTTGAATTCATGTCCTGTATTTCTTTTAACAAATATTGTATACTTACTATATATGCCATTCACTAAGCTGGGTGTTTTATAATTTCATGTTTAGTTATCTTCATTTCAGTCATTTGTTTAAGATCTGAGATAAGTCAAAGTTCAAATACAGATCTTTCTGACTTCCCACTATAATGTACAACAGAAATTTACAACCAGAATCTAAAAGCTAGAGGTTATAAAGCGGGCATCCTATTAGCTACAGGTGGCTGCAGATATGTTTTGTTTTGGCTGCACAGGATTTTAAAAAATGAAACCAACCTTTACAAATGAAGAGATTTAACATAAAAATAAATTTCCTGTTTCTCTTGAAAAATTGAAAGATGTGTAACAATGTTCTTGTATTGTTAACAACTGCAACAGCTGAGCAGTGGCTGCCCTTTAGGTAGTAATGTCTACTCTTCCTTTGGCCGGCTTGACTTATTTGCATTATTTGTTTGGACTCTCTAGGCATTTTGTACCTCTCTGATGTTGTCTCTCCCTAAACCCCCTCATTAGCACTTGTCTGTTATGGTAGCTTACTAAGAGCCTCTGCTGCTACAACTTCTTAATCCTCCTGATCCTCTTCTGTATTGCTTTAAATTTCTGAAATACAATCATGTTGATGTCCTGCTCATTGTATACTACTTAGTGATGAGAGGATAATATTAGTCTAAACTCCTTAACATGACATTTTAGGCATTCTGTGACTTATTCCAAATTATCTTTTCCATCATATTTTCCCTATCTACTGACTAAATAGATTGATGCTACCCTAAAAGGAGGTATCAAGTGATCTTCCATAAAATTTTACCCTTTTTGACATTTTAATCAGTGACCTGAATTGCAAGAAGTATGATTTTCAAATTTAAGTGTAAGGAAAAAGGAATGTCTATAATTCATTTATATTCATTTGCAGAGATGTGTACCTTATAACCCTTTTACTGTCTACACAAGTCTTTAGCAAGTACTCCCTATAGAAAAACAAAACAAAACATGGGGTCAATGGTGATTTTTAAAGGTAATACACGTGCCAATCATTAACACAAAGGGACTAATGTTCCTTTATGTTTCTGTAGCATTACTGTAAGGAATCCTTAAGTATTTTTGGATCTAGTATCTCATTTTTTCACCAGATGACAAAAGATATAAATGAATTAAAGCAATGTTTACATAAGATTTGCATGCGGACTAAAGGTTCTTGGCAAAGCACTGGCACCTAAGGATAAATTACCCTACAACTGTGAGCATTTTTTTGGAGTACAAATGATATTTAGCACTATTCTGGGGGCTGGATGGTAATTCTAAAATGTACTCTCACATCCAAAGTTTAAAACATTGATATAAGACCACTTAAACCGATTGTTTATGGAAGAATAAGTAAACTACTCATTGTTACACAGCATCTTGTTGCTTTTAACTATAGAGTTATGCTATAAAATTTTAGTTTATTAATTTAAAATCAATCTTTCTAGAGGATTCAAATAACATTCCTGTTGGGCTGATTTCTCATGATAACACTTTGGCATGGGGCACATCCAGATGTCAGCTGCAATGCTCTTCCCAGAAGTCATGTCAGCCTTAGTTAATTTTCTTGGATGGAAAAGAGAACTGATTTTGATCTGGTCAGGTATAGTTTATACAATTCTTCCCACCTCCCCCAATTAAACAAATGAACTTGTTTTTGTAAGGAAAATAACAAAGCAAAAATGTGTTGTTTTTCCACAGTCTTCCTTGTAATACCACAGATCTTTACAACACAGTGAGTCAAGCCATCAAAGATGCAATTGGGAAATCAATTACTTAGTGAATGGACAAGAATTCTGGTTTAATATAAATGTCTCTTTAACTTGAGAGATAGCAAAAATGCAAACAGAAGCCAGAGACTATTTCAGAAAAAGTATCCTAGGGCCTGTTGGAATAAAAGCAAATCTATTCACTATTTGTTAACTTTGAGTATTTTGAGTTGTTACTTTTATCGTTATTTTATAGAAAAATTCCTATGAAATTCACAGGTATTGGGATGAAGCTAGTAAAATTTGATTATAACACTGAGGAAAAATTATGAATAATGACACAATAATTATAAATAATGATATAATATTCTGAGCCACAGAAGTTATTTATGCATAACTTCCATAGATATTTGTAATATGTAAAGTAATTTAGCATGGGATCATTGATTAGCACTTCTATATATAATGTTCTGTTTTTCTGAATACAGGGCTTAAAAATTAAATTTTCTTGTACTGATCAATAATTTCTTTAAGCTGGACTCCATTACAAAGTTAATAAAAATTACAATGTTGGTTGTCTTGGCCAATTACCTATAATAGCTCCCTATTGATCATATATGAACTTCACAACCTGGCTTCAAAGATCTACATAATGCCAATAATGATGTTAGCTAATACTTCCATTGCACCTAACTATATGCTAGCAATTGTATTTATCTACTGATGTGTAAAAATAGAGCCAAAACTTAGTGGTTTAAAAACAATCATTTAGTGCCGAAGTTGTTAGAGCACTTGTGAGACACTGGGTTCTATCCTCAGCACCACATAAAAATAAATAAATAAATGTATTGTGTCAATCTACAATCATATATATACCAACCACCTGGTGGCAATTGTAAAGAATACAAGTTAACAATAAATGTTAGAGAGGATATGGGGAAAAGGGTACACTCACACATTATCAGTGGGACTGCAAATTGGTGGAACCTCTCTGGAAAACAGTATGGAGATTCCTCAAAAGAACAGGAATGAAAGCACCATTTGACCCAGTTATCCCTTTCCTCAGTGTGTGTGTGTGTGTGTGTGTGTGTGTGTGTGTATTTAAAATCAACATATTATAGTGACTCAGGCACACCAATGTTTATAGCAGCACAATTCACAATAGCTAAGCTATAGAGCCAACCTAGGTACCCTTCCACTGATGAATGGATGAAGTAGATGAATGTAACATGACTTTCCTATGTATATATATAAATACGCCACAGTGAATCTCAATATCACCTATATCCACAAGACTTGGATCTTAATTAGAATAAGATATATTCCATGTTTGTATAAATATGTCAAAATAGACTCTACTATCATATATGACTAAAAAAGAATAAAAAAACCCCAACCATTTAATTATCTTTCACTAGCTATATGGATTTACTGGCAAGAGTATGGTTTCTGAACTCAGACTACCTCTCAAGGTAATGATTGTGAGGATTAAATGCACTAGTATATGTAAAGAACTTAGTACACCATCCAAGTACCTGGGAAGTGCTTAAGTCAATGATAGGTGATATTATTATTATTATTATATTTTTTTATAGTACAAGAAATCAAACCCAGGGCCTCATACATGTTAGGCAAGTGCTCTACCATGGAACTATGTCCCTAGTCCTTACTATTCCATTTTATGAGTATTTTTCCCTACTTCAATTCTAGTATAGTAAATCACAAATTCTTCAAAAGCAGAGGCCATATCTTTCATGTTGAGGTTCCTCATTTTGTCTACCAAAGAGTTCTGAATACAGAGAGAAATGAATAGTTTTTATATGAATCAACAGGTGCAAAGAATGAAAACAGCCTCATTTTCATTAACCTCTTTCAGAATTCTAAATTTATTGATTTGAAAAACAAAAAAGGTACTAAGTTATTTTTTGAACCTTAAAATCTCCACACACACACCACCGCCCATCTAGAAAGTACTGTCTTTATAACCAGTTTACACCAGTGAAACATGTCATTAAACTATATTACATTATCAGCATTGACACAAAAGTGAAAGACAAACTCTCAGGGTTTCAAGATCCTTAAATACTTCTATTTCCAACAACTGGGGAACTTTTAAGACACTGGTATCCACGCCTTAGCCCCAAAGATTTTGGTGCCAGCTGTTGTTTGATAGGAGCTTTGAATCTGTTTGTCTTTAAAAAGCACCAGGAGTAGAGCTAAGAGTTATAGATCCAGGCCAAAGGATTAGAGTTCATATATAGACAAGTCTCTTGATTCTAGATCATCGAGAAATCCTTCTGCCCTTCAATCCTTCTGCAGCAGCATCCAGGACTCTGGATGCACTACAGTGAGGTAAAATCAGAAAGGATTCAAGCCTTGCAGGACAACCACCTATCTTTCTGTTCAACTTTTTAGCAAGTGGGAGGCCTCCAGTGCTAGTATAGTAAATCACAAATTACTCACCTCCTACTGTCTCAGAATTAGGGAGAAGAGAGTATGTGTTTTTTTGTTAAACACACAGTCCTTTTATCTGTCTGTCTCTATCTCCTAAAAAGAAAATATACCTGGAGGGACCAATGGAGAAAATCAAATTCCATGTTACTATAGAAGAAATTAGAGTCTTGGCTTTAGTCATAACTGTATTTCTTTTCTCACTGTTTTCTTGCAAAATAAATGACCAGTTGATTTTTTTTGCAATATCTTTATTTATTTTTATATGGTGCTGAGCTTCGAACCCAGGCCCTTGCACATGCTAGGCGAGCGCTCTACCACTGAGCCACAATCCCAGCCCAACCAGTTGATTTTTAATGGTACTAAACAATCTACTAAAAGATTGTTCAAATTAGCAATTTTCTTTTAACTTCTATTCCAAAGTAGAAATTTTACAAATTCACTTATCTTTTGCATGTGATTCTCTTGTGCTATATCTTTTTTTTTAGTTATACATGACAATCGAATTCATTTTGATATAATTATATAAGCATGGAATATATTTAATTCTCATTAGGACCACAGTCTTGTGGATGTACAGGATGGTGGGATTCACTGTTGTATATTCATATATGTACACAGAAAAATTGTCAGATTCATTCCACCGTCTTTCCTTTTCCTATTCCTTCTGCTTTCCCTTCATTCCCCCTTGTCTAATCCACTGAACTTCTATTCTTCCTCCCCACCCCCTTATTGTGGGTTAGTTTCCACATATCAGAGAGACCATCTGACCTTTGGTTTTGGGGATTGGCTTATTTAGCATGATAGTCTCCAGATCCATCCATTTACCAGCAAATATCATAAAGTCATTCTTCTTTATGGCTGAGTAACACTCCATTGAATATATATATACCACAATTTCTTTATCCATCATCTGTTGAAGGGTAACAAGGTTGGCTCCATAACTTAGCTACTGTGAATTATGCTGCCATAAACATTGATGCGGCTGAGTAACTGTGTACGTTGATTTTAAATCCTTTGGATATATACTGAGGAGTGGGATAGCTGGGTCAAATGAAGGTTCCATTCCTATTTTTTTTTTTTTTTAGGAATCTCCATACTGCTTTCTAGATTGGTTGCACCAATTTGTAGTCCCACCAATAATGTATGAATGTACACTTTTCCCCATATCCTCTCCAACATTTATTGTTATTCGTAGTTTTGATAATTGGCATTCTGACTAGAGTTAATGAAATCTCAGTGTATTTTTTGAAAATATTTTTTTTTGTAGTTCAGATGGACAGAATGCCTTTATTTTATTTGTTCATTTTTATGTGGTGCTGAGGATTAAACCCAGTGCCTCATGCATGATAGGCAAGTGCTCTACCACTGAGCTATAGCCCCTCAGATATTGAACATTTTTTCATGTGTTTGTTAACCATTTGTATTTCTTCTTTTGAGAAGTGTTTGTTCCGTTTCTTTGTCCATTTATTGATTTGGTTTCATTCTCTCTTTTTTTTCCTTTTGTCTACAGGTTTTTCCAAGTTTCTAATCTGTAACTTTACATTTATAAGTAAACATCTTCCTTCATATCTTATTTGTGCTATTGATTTATTTAAACCTTTTTTTTTTAATCACAGAGAGTAGAAGTAAAATCCTTGTTGTTTATACAACATTTAAATTCCCTATTATGGTACATAAGGTTATTCACAGTCTGGCCATAGATTATCTTAGGCCTCCATCTTCAATAACAATTCTCATTAAGGGATTCATAGTCTTTTCTCTACCTATAATATTTATATCTCCCTATTCTTCATTCACTCTTTACCTCAGTATTATAAGACAAATGCATGGGCACAAATCTCACAACTTCTTTGTTGTGTTTCTCAGTTCACCAGGAATTAATATATTCTTATGGTGCTTAGATTATATCTGTTTTAGATTACTTATATTGTAATTTATTTTATTAATTATCTTCTTTGAAAGTATCTGTATTCTTCAAGGTGAAGACCTCAACTTGTTCACCTTTGTATTCCTAACGCTTGGGACATGGTAGTAGTTTAGTGTCTATGGAACTGAATGGTACTAAATTTCTTTTGTAACAGAGGAAGAACCAGAATCATAGCAGGCTGCTTCATTTTCAGAAAAATGAACAAAATTTCCCAAACATTTGACCATCACGGGAAAGAACTACAAAAGTTCAGAAAAATATTCTAAATTAAAAATTAATAAATACCAATGTTAATAAAAACAATAAATTTAATAAAATTAAAATACTGTTATTTATTCACTAAAAAACAATAATTAGCATCTGTTCTGAAGTTAATAAGCAAATTACCTCATAGTTAGTCTTATTACTAGTTTCAACAGTGAATATAAACTAATCTTAAGAAAATTGTAGTTCTGAACTGATTATAATTCACAGTTTCTTAGTGGCAGAGGTTTTTCAGGAGTACTAAAAAAAAAAAAGCAGTGTTTTAAAACTTGAAAATAAAAAAAAAAAAACACTGAGAGACACAGGAGAAGTTGTGCTGAAAGGGAGGAGGAAGAGGAGGAGGAAGGAATGTTAAATTGACCTAAAAACCAAGAAGAAAATAAAGGGAGGAAATAAAAGCAAGACACTAATTCTCTTGCTATTCTAAAATTCTTCCATGTTGGAGGCATCTGCTGTAATAAACACGTTAATATCTCTTCCAAGCCAAATTTAGATTCAGATAGTATTGATGCCTGTCTTTACTCTCAGATGTTTTTCTGATACATTATTTAAAAATTAATATTCAATTAAAATTTTTTATAGTTGTAGATGGACAGAATGCTTTTATTTTACTTGTTTATTTTTATGTGGTGCTAAGGATAAAATCCAGTGCCTCCACATGCTAGGCAAGTACTCTACCACTGGGCTACAGCCCCAGCCCCAGCCCCTAATATTCAATTTTATATCAGATCTGAGACCCTTTATCATTCTCTCCTTTCTTTTGGCCAAAAACGAAATCTTTTGAGACCTATGATGGGAAATGCAATCTATCTAGGCCAAGAAGCCTGAGAAAAACAAAGTTCTTTTCTTATTTTGTAGGTTTTCAATAACCTCTGTTATCATTTGCTAATTAAAAATGATTAATAAAATATCTGTTTTTCATATTACTGTAAGATTTTTCTTCTAGCAGCAATCATAAAACTAAGAAGGCAGGGTTATTTGAATTCCAGCAGCTAGAATTACCTACAAATTGTCATATGTATAATAGGACAAGGGTCCATATTAATGGCTAAGAGGCAAGGTCAGTATTTAAGTAACTTCTAAATCATCTGAGAAATTTAAAAAATGTATTTGGTGTCATTTTGAAAGTTAGTATGTTTTCTGTTAGAAATATGTAGAAATTGGAGACTTATAAATAATACTATGTGATGACTGTTGAAATCATCCATATTAATCATCATTTCCCATCCTTGCCCCCTCTAAACCAAAGCTTAATTGAAGCATCCTTGCTGGATATACATGTGAAAATGTCTGGGGAAATGAGAGGGTAGGAGTGATGCCAATTTAATATCTCCAGGCAAAAAAACAAACAAAAAAAATTTCTTGAAGGTATGCTGCATTTAACTGGGATTCATCTGGAGAAAGCTATTTTAGTTAAAAAAAACAAACAAACAAACTAACAAAAACATAAGCTTTGGGATCAGACAGAACAATTTAGACAGTTCAGAGAAGTTTTGGCTCTGGCACTTACTAGTTATGTGGTACAGATTCTTCCTAAGCCATATTTCCTTTACCTTAAAATAGGAACAAACACTTCACTGAGGTGGGTTAGATACTAAAAAGTCAAATGTAGCATCTGGTACATGGTAAAAATTCAATAAATATTAGTTCTCATTATTATTCCTATCACTATCCTCTGGGTCTCTGTTTTCCACCATGTTCTATTAGGTAGGTAGACTTACACGGAAATAACAACAGGCTTTGATGTGAAAAAAAAAAAAAACAAGCAGATTTTAGTTTATTCATTGTGGGGGACAGGAGTTTGAGAAAGAATTACTGGCAGAGTTTGGTGGTGGCAGAAAGATCACTGCTTAGGTGATTTGGTGGCTCTTCATGCTTTATTTAACATTTACTTTCTGCTTTTCTGACTGATTAGGTAAGTTAGGTTTTTTTTTTTTGTATTACAATTCTTAATACACCTTTATACCACGATTTATCATATCTCTGATTGTATACAAAGTATGTTGACACCAAATTTAGGTAAGTTAGTTTTATACAAATAACTTGAAAGATTTTTCTATCATACTCACTGAATTTACTTACCTTGAGCTATTAATATTTTGAAATGAAAATAATATCGAGGCCTAAAAATTTTATTTGCACTTGGACTAGCTAGTGTATGCTCTTTTAGAATGTATAAGCTGAAATTAAATTGAGCAATAAAATTAAAGAAATGTAAAATCACTTAGATAGAAATGTAAAATTTATATTTATTCATACTGAGAAATCATGCTTTACATAAAATGTACCAAGAAGATTAACTATGTATTACATACTGAATTAGATATACTTTAAATAATATAGAAGGTTTAATGTTCTGGGTATGTTAATTATTATTTAAGAGTCCTAAAGAAATCACCTAACAACATGGGTGAATCTCACAACCATTATGCGTAGTGAAAGAAGCCAGACACCTAAGAACATACAATGTATTATTCCATTTATATGAAATACTCCCAAAGGCAAATTTATAAAGTCAGAAAGCAGATTATGTTGCCTGGGAATGGGAAGTGAGTATAAAGGGGCATGAGGAGGGTTTTTTGGGGAATGACAGAAATGTCTACAATCAGATTATGGTGGTAGTTGTACTAGTCTGTAAGTATACTAAAATCATGACATGTACACTTACAATGGGTGAATTTTATGGTATGTAAATTATACTTCATAAATCTGTTAATAAAAACAAGTCTTTCAAATGTCTGAATATTGGAAAGGAAGTTTTAACATGCTGAATGAAGTGAGAATTCTGAAGAAAAATCTATTTTTACTGAGAATTATTCCCTGAATAATGCTGTCATTCTTAAGTAAGGGTCTATTTTGATCAACAAAACTTCTTCAAAGTGCTATGTACACATGGGAGATCTTTGGAATTTGTGAAGGTTTCACTTCAGGGTGCTTGAATTTAAGGTAAATAAGGTATTTATTTTTCTTCCCAGGGTAAAAATAAACTATAATAATAGTATCAAAGGAGAATATTAGCTCTCCTGGGAGTCATTTTGAATATCAATAAACAACAAATGTGCCTCAAAAAAGTAATGGGAGGGATTTGTCATAATTTCATAGATATCAGGAAACTTCATCTATATTACCTGATGTAATGTATCCTAGTTTCGTTCTATTCCTGCCCTATTGGGTTTCATATTTTTTTTTCTTCTAAAATGTAATATTTAGACATACTCTGGCTCTTAATTTAACAATATTTAAAGAAAAATGACCTAAAAAAAGAGTAGCCCAATGTTATTCGTTTGTAAATGATCCTCTACTGTTAATAGCTGATTAATGGATAGAGAAGCCATTGGTGTATTTCTTGAGGGTAAGAAGCATGTTACTGAACTGTGACTCTGCATCAGGCACAGACCAAGGCTTGGCAGATCTAATAAATGTTTGCTAAATTGGAAATTAAAGAACAAGGTAAAAATAAGCATGTATAAATATAAAAGATTACATTATTTTTTCATGTGAAAATACTACAGTTTAAACTCTTTAAAGTTTAAACAGTTTAAAGCTATTAATAAGGTACCACTGCCAAAGAAGCCTTCATAAGTTAAGTTAGCATGAATTACACATAACTTACTGAAACTGAAGAAAAGTGAAAAGGAACTGTTAATTTTCAATCTAGGGGGGAAAAAAATCCTAAATCTGTGGATGGTTATTGTACTACTGATTCCTAAGGAGCTAAGATAGGTAATGTTACAAATGGAAACTCTTGGATACTTTTATACTAAGTAGAGCTCTAAAAGATAAGTATCACTTTTTGTTTGGGCCAATGAAATACACTACTTTTACAAGAATAGTAAGTATGTATACACCAGAACTGCAAAAAGAAAAAAATATATACAATCATTAAAAACAATTGAGTAGGGACGGGAATGTAATTCAGTAGTAGAGTGCTTGTCTAGCATGTACAAGACCTGGGTTCGATCTCTAGCACTGCAAAACACAAAACAATAAAAACAAGTCTATGTATTATTGTGGAAGTATCTCCAGTATGTACTCCTAACTGAATAAAAAAACAAGGTGAGGGGCTGCGGTAGTGACTTAGTGGTACAGCACTAGCCTAACACATGCGAGGCGCTGGGTTTGATCTTCAGCATCACGTAAAAAAAGTAAATAAAGGTATTGTGTCCTACTACAACTAAAATACACACACACACACACACATTAAAAAAAACAAGGTGAAAAAATATTGTCAATGGTTTTATCCTTTCCTTAAAAAAAAAAAAAGAACAGTTTTTATCTGATAGGCAATAATTTATAACTCCTTCCATTCCCCAAAGGAAACTATTTAGAGGAGATGGGTTAGTGCTAGGAAAGGGAGCTTTTGCTTTGCATTTTGTATTTTTCTATACTACCTGAATTTCCTAGCCATGTATATTTAAGAAAATGTCCATCTGGTTTGTGGCACTGTGGCTATTTTGAAAACTTACAAGCCAATAAACTGGAAAATCTAGAAGATATTGATAAATTCCTAAACATATATGACCTACCCAAATTGAATCATGAGAATATAGAAAACCCAAACATACCAATATCAAGCAATAATAAAATAATATGAAGCAGTAATAAAATGCCTTCCCACAAATAAAAGCCCAGGACCAGATGGATTCTTGGCTGAGTTCTACCAGAACTTTAAATAACTAACATCAACTCTCCTCAAATTATCCCATGAAACAGAAAGGTAAAGAACAGTCAAATTCATTCAATATCAGTATAATTCTGATAACAAAACTAGATAAAGACATGCCAAGGAAAGAAAACTACAGACCAATGTCCTTGTTGAGCATAGCTAAAAAAATTTCTTAATAAAATAGTAGCAAACAGCATTTAAAAACACATTAAGAAGAATGTACACCATAACCAAGTTGGATTCATTCTAGGGATACAAGGTTGGTTCCATATATGTAAATCAATAGATGTAATTCATCACAAGGACAAAAATAAAGGACAAAAATCACATGATCATCTCAACAGATGCAGAAAAAGCCTTTGACAAAATTCAGCACCCAGTCATGTTAAAAACACTGGAGAAACTACCGATAGAAGAAACTTACCTCAATACCATAAAGGTTATAGATGATAAACTCAAAGCCATATACTTGGAGAAAAACTGAAAGCATTTCCTCTCAACCAGTTTAATTTTTTTAAAAAATAATTTGCTGTAATTAAAAAAGAGTATCAAGTTTTCTGGTAGAATTTTTTGGATCTTCTAGATATAGAATTATATCATAAGCAAATAGTGATAGTTTGAGTTCTTCTTAACTTATTTGTATCCCTTTAGTTTCTTCGTTTTGTCTAATTGCCCTGATTAGAGTTTTAAGGATGATGTTGAATAGAAGTGGTGAAAGAGGGCATCCCTGTCTTGTTCCAGTTTTTAGTGGGATTGCTTTCAATTTTTCTCCATTTAGAATGATGCTGGCCTTGGGTTTAATATATATAGCTGTTACAATGTTGAGGTATGTTCCTAGTTTTTCTAGTGTTTTGAACATGAAGGTGTGCTGTATTTTGTCAAATGCTTTTTCTTCATCTATTGAGATGATCATATGATTCTTGTTTTTAAGACTATTAATATGATGAATTACATTTATTGATTTCTGTATGTTGAACCAACCCCCTGCAGCCCTGGGATGAATCCCACTTGATCGTGGTGCACTGTTTTGTATGCTATTTGCCAGAATTTTATTGAGAATTTTTGCATCTATGTTCATCAGGGATATTGGTCTGAAGTTTTCTTTCTTTGATGTGTCTTTGTCTGGTTTTAGTCTAAAAGTGATATTAGCCTCATAGAATGAGTTTGGAAGGGTTTCCTCCTTTTCTATTTCATGGAATACTTTGAGGAGTATTGGTGTTAATTCTTTTTTGAAAGTCTTGTAGAACTCAGCTGAGAATCCATCTGGTCCTGGGCTTTTCTTGGTTGGTAGGCTTTTGATGGCATTTTCTATTTCATTACTTGAAATTGATTTGTTCAAATCATGGGTGACCTCCTCATTCAGTTTGGGTAGGTCATATGTCTCTAGAAATTTGTTGATGTCTTTGATATTTTCTGTTTTATAAAGTATAAATTTTCAAAATAGTTTCTAATTATCTTCTGTATTTCAGACATGTCTGTTGTGATATTTCCTTCTTCAACTTATAGCAGGATACAAAATCAATACCCATAAATCAAACACATTCCTATATATCAGTGGTGAATTCACTGAAAGAAATTAGGAAAACTACTCCATTCACAATAGCTGCAAATAAATAAATAAATAAAATACCTGGGAATCAATCAAACAAAAGAGGTGAAAGACCTCTATAATGAAAACTACAGAACACTAAAGAAAGTAATTGGAGAAAACCTCAGAAGATGAAACCATCTCCCATGCTCTTGATAGGCAGAATTAATACTGTCAAAATGGCCATACTACCAAAAGCATTATACAGATTTAATGCAATTCCTATTAAAATCCCAATGACATTCTTCATAGAAATAGAAAAAGCAATCATGAAATTTATTTGAAAAAATAAGAGATCCAGAATAGCTAAAGTAATCATTAGCAAGGAAAGTGAAACAATAGGCATCACAATACCAGACCTTAAACTATACTACAGAGCTATAATAACAAAAACAGCATGATATTGGTATCAAAATAGACTTGTAGACCAATTATACAGAATAGAGAACACATGAGACAAACTCACATAAATACAGTTATCTCATAATAGACAAAGGTGCCAAAAACATTCACTGGAGAAAAGATAGCCTATTCAACAAATGGTGCTGGCACAACTGGAAATCCATATGTAGCAAACCTCTATCTCTCAACCGCACAAAAATCAACTCAAAGTGGATCAAAGACTTAAGCACTAGAACAGAGATCCTGCATCTAATAGGAGAAAAAATAGGCTCAAATCTTTACCACATCAGCCTAGGATCCAACTTCTTTAATAAGATTTTTAAAACTCAAGAAGTAAAATCAAGAATAAATAAATGGAATGGATTCAAATTAAAAAGCTTCTTCTCAGCAAAGGAAACAATTAATAATGTGAGGAGAGAGCCTACAGATTGGGAGAAAATCTTTACCACATGCACCTCTGATAAAGCATTTATCTCTAGGATATATAAAGAACTTGAAAAAACTTAACACCAAAAAAACCCCCACAAATAACCCAATCAATAAACAGGCTAAGGAACTAAACAGACACTTCACAAAGAACAAGTACAAGTGATCAACAAATATATGAGTAAGTGTTCAACATCTTTAGCAATTAGAGAAATGCAAATCAAAACTACTCTTAAGATTTCATCTCATTCCTATCAAAATGGCAATCATCAAGAAACAGGCAACAATAAATGTCGGCGAGGATGTGGTGAAAAAGGTACACTCATACATTGCTGGTGGGACTGCAACTTGGTGCAGCCAATATGGAAAGCAGTATGGAGATTCCTCAGAAAACTGGGAATGGAACCACCATTTGACCCAGCTATCCCACTCCTTGATTTACACCCAAAGGACTTAAAATGAGCATATACAGTGATACAGCCACATCATTGTTCATAGCAGCTCAATTCACAATAGCTAGACTATGGAACCAACCTAGGTATCCCTCAATAGATGAATGGATAAAGAAAAAGGGGTATATATACTCAATGGAATATTACTCAGCTTTAAAAAAGAGTGAAATTATGGCATTTGCCAGTAAATGGTTGGAGTTACATGAAGATGCTAATTCAAAATGAGGCCGGGGGCATTAGGGAAGAATAGCATTACCTTAGATTAGGTAGAGGGAAGTGATGGGAGGGAAGGAGAGGGGATGTGGGGATAAAGATAGTAGAATGAAACAAACATTATTACTGTATGTATATACGTGACTACATGACCAATATGATTCTGCAAGGTGTACACTCAAAAAAATAAAATTATATCCCATCTATGTATGATATATCCAATTGCATAAATGCATTCTACTGTCATGTATAACTAATTAAAACAAATAAAAAATTTAAAAAGAGTACAATACAAGTTCCTAAGGCCATGTTGATGTTTTATTTATGTTGCTGTCCATGATACTGCCCAGTATAGTAACTTTATATGTCCAGATGCTCAATAAACTTTTATTGCATTGAAAAAAAAATAAATATGTTACTAAAATATTTTAAAAGTAAGAAACAACTGAGACCATTCTCTGAAGTAATGCTGTGCAAGTCCCAAGAGTTTATACTGGCTAGACAGTTATGAGGATGGCTCATCTGCAATTTGTGGCCAGATTAATGCAATTTATATCTACTTCCTGAATTAAAAAATCCACTATGGGGCTAGGATTATGACTCAGCATTAGAGCGCTTGCCTAGCACATGCAAGGCCCTGGTTTGATCCTCAGCACCACATAAAAATAAATAAACAAACAAATAAATAAACAAACAAACAAACAAATAAATAAATAAAGATACTGTGTCCAACTACAGCGAAAAAATAAATATAAACAAATCCACATTGCACAAAAAATAATTTTCTGTAAGATATATATTTAGAAAATATTTAAAAATCAGTGTGATCTGCCTTCCCTAACTCTTCTGAACCAATTATCAATGCACTCTTTGTTCCAAAGCCATCCCTCTTTTCTGTTCTTTCTGATCTTAGAACTGGGCCTTATAAACATTTCCTTTGTCACTGGGTATGATATTAAGCTTTGTCAGTAAAAAGCGCACAGGGACACTGCAGTAGAAACTGACTTCTCTTCCTGGTTCTGGTGTGCTTTTTCCTTTTTATTCCTGTGGCATCACCTACTGTGATGTGGGACACCTACAGGTGTTTGCTACTGAAGAAGTTTTAGTATTATCCCAACTGGTGGCATTCTATTTAATTTCACTAGTACTCTAGTAGCTGGTTTCACAGTATGTCTTGTGGCAGGCAGTTTTCTGCTTGCCAGTCTTGCTCTGTGGTACCTCAGTGAATGTCTAAGCCATCATTGGCCACAGTAATACCTTTCCAAAAAGATCTGTGAATCAGCTCAGAGGTGAGGAGGCCCTTTCCAAGTTTATTTCTCTCTCAGGTACTCTTCTGGAGCTCTAGAGATAGTAGCTGCTCCCCAAATTCGATTCCTATATTCTTTAGATTCTCTTTATCATTACTACTTAATAGCTCCTTATATTAAAAGCTATCTGCTTGAATTACTGTTAAGTTTCTGGCTGTCCATTGGGCCTTGACTGATTTACCTGAAAACCAAACCAAAAAACTAAGATAAAAACAATCATATCTGTAAACTCACCTCTAAAACATAGCACAGTATTATTAAGTTTGATAATACTGGAAAACAGCATGGCATTTGGCCAAACTTGTTAACTTACTGCCTTATAAAGCTGACTCTGCATATGGATCAACAGTGAGTCATTCTGTTGCCACAGATTTAATATTTCCTATTACACATTTCAGAAGGATGTATTAAATGCATGGTTCAGAATGTGGTTGTTTAGTTCTTTATAGGATGTGACAATAAAGAGAACTTGCTGGGTTTGTTTGCTGTAAGAACTAATATATTTGTGTTAAAGTTATAATGACAGAATTTTAAAAATCACTTTGGACAGTACAGAAAATTCTCAGAAGGTTGACAGAAATTGCCAACTACATTAAACTCTAATTATGTCATTCATTCATTCATTCATTTAATAACTATTTACTGTGTAGCATTAGGATATAGTGGCAAAGACAAGAGACAATATCCTAGTCTCATGGAATTTACTTTCTGTGGTCAAGGGAAAAACTTGTAAACAAATAAATATATAATACAATTTCAGGTGTTATAAGGAAAAAGAAAACAGGGTAAAATGGGTGCAGGTGTTGCATTAGGAGATGATTTAGTGTTCCATGTAACTTTTCCTATATATAGCATGCAATAAATGTTATAATAAATATAACCATGGTTATGTCTTAGGTATACTAAGAGGACAGGGTTTATTTAGTTCCATGAGGAATCAAACTGGATATACTCATACAAATCATAACAAGTTTATATACAGACCAATGAGACTTACCCTATAGAAAGCACTGGTCAAAGGGAGTAATGCTGCTGCAATGTTATATTCTTCTAAACTTGAACAATCCTTAAAAAGAAACAAAGACAAATGAAAATTATGGGATATTCACCAGAAATCACAAATATATGGAAACCAAAATAGAGGGATATACTATTTAAAGTTCTGTGAGGTTTTTACTTTTATTCCAAATTGTCACTAAGGCATAGTAGCTAAGTTGAAGGAGGGGTAGGAAACTCTCCCTGAAGTATATTCTTTTAGAAAAATGTAGTAGAAATACATTTGAGGAGGACATCATTTTATATACTATTGGTGAACAGCTACCTTCATTTATTATAATGACAGTTAAAGTTTGTATAATTTATACACAAAAAATTTAGAGGGTTTTTTAAATAGCAGATTTACCTACTGCATTTCATTGAGTCTAAGATTTTTCATCTCAGATTTTATCATCTCTGAGATTGGAATGCATTTTATAACAGACTGAAAGTATTTCTTCTTCTTAGTGTTTATCACTGAATCTAAAACCCATTAGGTAAAATTTTGGGGAATAGTATAGACAGAAAAATCTCAGTGGGAATGTAAAATAGTGCAGCTGCTGTGGAAGAAAGTACAGAAGGTCCTCAAAACAAATAAACAACAAAACTACAGAATGAGAAAACAGAATATATATAGACAAATGCAATAACTATATGCTCTAGCATATCTACTTATGGGTATATACCCAAAAGAACTAAAAATAAGAACTGAATGCAAACAGGTGAGGAAGTGGACACTCCATATATGTGGTGTGTGCACATAACATTTGCACATAGTATGGAATATTACTCAGCCTTAAAAATTTGACACATGCTATGACACGGATGAACCTCAGGGCCATTATACCAGGTGAATATTTGTATAGTGATACTAATCAGTCCTTCCTGATTGGCAGTGAAACACAAAGTGAGCCAAAAGAGGCAGGACTTGGAACAGTACCTAAGGGTAGCAAAAGCTGAACTAACACCTACCAAGAGAGTTAGATATAACGATTAAAGCTCCAACCTTAAACAATGTAGCTATTTTCATCAGAATGCAAATCCCTCATTCATCAGTTATTCATATTTGTATGAACTACCTTTAAACTTTAAAGAGTTGGTACCTTAGATATCAATTATTCCAGTGCAATTTCTCCACTTTCCAAATGACAGAAATGAAGCTTAGAAGTCAGCCACAGAGCCACAGCTAGAATCTAGATTTATCCACTTATCAGTGTGATGCTTTTTCCTCTAGACATTGCCTTTTGTTCTTGATTGTTTTCATCCTATTCTTGCAGTAGAGGATACGAGCTTTTTTTTAAATATTTATTTTTTAGTGTAGTTGAACACAATATCTTTATTTTATTTATCTATATTTATGTGGTCTTGAGGATCGAACCCAGGGCCTCGCTCATGTGAGTGCTCTACCGGTGAGGCACAATCCCAGCTCCGCCCACCCCCCCACAGGATATGAGTTTTTTTTTTTTGGCTTCCAACAATAAGTTTGGAGTGTTAAGGAGGGAAGGTGGGAGAGAAGACACCTGAACTGGAGAACAGTAGGAGGCTTAGAGCTGCTTAAGTGCACTGATACTATCAGGGACAAGGGCTCTAGAATGCAGAAGAAAGAGTCAAAAGGCAAAGTGGAAACATATCACAGACAGCTTTGGCCTATTTCAAAATACTAATGGGGCTTGGCAGGGCCAGCAATGAGAACAGGGAGGGTGTAGTACATTCCTGAGGACAAAAGGAAGCTTTCTTTCATAAGTCATGGCCTAAAAGTGTCCATCTACCTTAAAGCAAGTCTTGCCTGGCATGAGTACATTTGGTACTAAGATCTGCTAAAAGAGTTCTCAATTGAATTTCATGCATTGTTAGTCTGAAAAAGTTTTAGAATGCATTGAATATTCAACTCCAATGAGTACTAAAATAAGAGAAATCTGTAATAAAAAAATCATTCTCATTTGGCTCATATTCTCTGACCAATTTAAAAAAAATAACTAAAAGAGAGGCTCAAATTTCCTATACTATACTAGATAGAATACTTCCAATTAATTCATCATATTGACTAATGTTTATTGTATAAATGAGTAAGTGAATGGATTAAGGTATATATGCAAAAGAGTAATGAGAAAAGGGAGCTAAAAATAGAAACTTTGGAAACACATATTTACAAAGATGAAGTAATGGAAAATCAAGATGGGGAAAGAGAATTAGGAGACAGCAGTATCATAGATGTCAGGAGAAGAAAGACCAGTAGTTTTGAATGCTTCGTAGGAAATTTGTTAAAGTTTGAGAAAAAGTCAAGATAAATGTAAGAGGCCATTGGTGGCTTCTGACATGATTAGGGTACAGTTGAGTAGATTAAAAAAGAAAAAATGGTTAATCAGCCACTTGAAAAGTGGGCAGAACAGAATGAATGCTAAGATTTTATCCAATCCTTTGCAATTCTTTGATGCTTTGAGAATTAGAGGGGATCCCAAATATGCCAAGGGGAAAAATGCAGTAGAGGATACGAGCTTTTTTTTAATATTTATTTTTTAGTTGTAGTTGAACACAATATCTTTATTTTATTTATTTATATTTATGTGGTCTTGAGGATTGAACCCAGGGCCTCGCACATGTGAGTGCTCTACCTCTGAGCCATAACCCCAGCCCCCATGGACAAGAGAGATGAAAAAGAAAGTTCAGAATAAGGTCTCTGGGATATTTCCTGGAAGTCAATATTGTGTTCATTTTTAAATCATGGTTATGTCTTGGAAACATCTCATTTTCGTACAAAGCAAATACGTAGAATTTGTATTGAATAGCAGGATCCTTGACAATATCAGCAAATATAACATGAGAGGAAAGAAGCTTATTATTATTATTTTTTTTAGTGTGGTCTCACAATGTTGCCGAGGCTAGTCTCAAACACATGGGCTCAAGTGATTCTCCTTTGTCAGCCTCTTGAGTGCTGGTACTAGAGGCATACACTACCACATCTGGCTAAAACACACTTTGACTCTATTAATCAATGCCAACAACATCTTTGGGGGGGGTGTTAAAATTAAGATATAAATAATACATACAATTATGGTAGCACAGACCATGATTTTTCAGTATTTGGTAAGGAAATAGACTGAAGTTGGATTTTAATAAATTAAATAATCTTTAAAAAAATTCTGCATTATCTGCTGAGCTTGGTGACTCATGCCTGTAATTCCTGTAACTCAGAAGGCTGAAGCAGAAGGATCGCAGGTTCAAAGCTATCCTCAGCAACTTAGTAAGGCCCTAAGCAACTTAGTGAGTCCTTGTTTTAAAATGAAAAATAAAAAGGGCTGAGGATGTAGCTCAGTGGTAAAATGATCTTGGGTTCCATCCCCAGTAATAAAAAAGAAAAAAAGAAAAAGATTATATCACCACCAACAAAATAGAAATAGGTTTATAACTTCCATTTCAATTGAGGTAAAAAAAAAATGAAATGCTTTCTAGAAAAACAATGACAATCACAAGCACACACAATTCAAAGGCAAATAAGAAATAAGAGAAAAAGAAACCTATGGAAATATTTAGAAAAGAATAAATAAAAATAAAATAATAGCGCAAATGGATCCAGTGTTCTTTTTAAAACACAAAGGCTGTCAGTGAATCAAAAACAAGAATCCAAGGATCTGTTGTTTAAAAAAAAAAAGCAGAAAGCACTCCTAGAGATAAAAAGAAGCATTACATAATGGTAAATAGCTCAATTTACTAGAAAGATGTAACCATTTTAAATGTGTATAAACTTAATAAATTAGCCTCAAAATATATAAAGCAAAACTGAAAGAAAAATATATTCGTAATTGTGCAGAAAAATTTTAATATATTGGTTTTAGTAGCTGACAAGTCAAACAGGTAGAAAACTTCGGAATCTTACAAAAAATTTAAAGAACTATTTCAAAAGTTGGAGCTAATGGACACACACACACACACAATGTATACAAAATCCTCTTTGATCTACTGTATTCTGCATGCCAATGCTACCAACTGGATGAATTTAGAAAAACTGACTTCATATTGTGCCATAAATAAGTATCAGTAAACTTCAAAAGATTAATATCATAGTTACAGTGATCAGACTACAGTGTAATTAGGTTAGAAATAAAAATGCATGTAAAGTACTTAAAATTATGTCTGGTACAGTGAACTCAATAAATGTTATTATCACTAAGGCAAGGTACAACTTAGGATCTCACACAATAATGTAATTATCTACTTTTTTTTTTTTTTAAATGAAATGGATCTCCTTAGGTTTCTCAGGCTGGCCTGAAACTGTTGGGCTCAAGTGATCCTCCTGTCTCAGTCTCCCAAGTAGCTGGAACTATAGATGCATGTCACCATGCCTGGCTTGACAGCATTTTTGCTGTAGCAAATAAGAAGCAGTATCAATATTTATGGCAAGCTGTTGAATAAGTCATGCCTTTTTAGAATGTCTCAAAGTCAAAAGATTAGTAGAAACTAATGATATTGTTGGGTCTTAGATTTCCAGAATGAGTGTTGAGAGTAAATAGAAGGATCAACCTTTGAATAACAATTTTCATTCATTTACCAATATTTAATGAGTACCTACTATGTGCCAGGCATGTTGTAGTTAAAGAACTCAGGAAAGTATCCCAAGAGGGAAAACAGATGAAAACTAAGAACACATTTTAAATGACTGAGACGGATTTATGGCTGAATGGGACTCACAATTTGAAGGACAACCATGACCTTATTGATGTCTCTGTGGAAACTGTTGTTGAAATCTGATTAATGGGTGCATAGATTTGAAGTTGGATCAAGTTGTCTTTGGTTTTAATTTGAAAAATACTAGCTTCAGATACCTGAGTAATGTCTCTCTGGCACATGTGTTACAGACAGGACTGGAGGAGAAAAGACATATCAATCAATAAAAGAACCTCCTTCAAAGAGAATGATAACATCATCTGAAATATGACTTTTTGGCTAGCAGGCCAAGGACCTAGGTTCAATCCCCAGAACCATGGGGACGGGGGAGATGATGTGAAGATAGTCATTATCTCAGAGTCATGTTTACAGTTTTTTATTTTAAAATACTGTCAGGGCATGCAGAAAAAAACATACCTTTTCCTACACTGATGGTCTACAACATTTCCTTAGATTTTAGAAAACAATCCCAGAACACAGCAAAAACTGTGGATATTCATTCCTCACCCCCTTTGGACACTGCTATGCACAAGAATGTCATCTGTGTCCTAGCACATCTGAATTTCCTTAACAGAAATGCCTTGCATGTTTCTGAAGACTGTCATGAGGCCCAAGGCAATAAAGTTCAACAGACTTGAACTGTAATCTTCTCCCAAGGAAATGGTTGGGATGCCAAGATGCCTTTTGACTTTGATTTCACAGCAGGGCTTCATTTGTAATGATGCTGTCCAAACTTTAAATGACAACAGCTGTGATATGAAGCCCCACATACTCATTTATAAAAATTTCCCACAAATTAAAAAAATTAAACAATGGGAGATTTCAATCCATGACCAATTAGCAAGGACTAAGCAATCATAAAACATTTAGACTAGAAAGAGCTATTTATTATCTTACAAAATGTTTACACATTGTAGTGCATGTCTAAAACCTGTGCACCAGTCAAACACTGATTGCAAAATATAAATATGAAATTCTTTGCAAATCACGTTAGAGACATTCTAAGCTAATTAGGTTGAAAGATGGAAAAATTTTAAAACAATAAGACTTTAACTATTGACAAAGCAATTGCATTCCAGAAGACTGCAGTTATCTGTTGGGGGATCTGTCCATAAGTACATTTCCTGAAGTCCCCTTGCTTTGGCTACATAATAGCATTGTAGTTACAAACATACCAAGTAATTTATAAACTTGCAAGGACTTGAACACTTATACATGTTTTATTCTGAAATTTGCTGTGTAATTTACCTTTAATTTTCTTGCTAAAATTGAAGTGAGCCCTGTAATCTTAATTTCTCATTATCCTCAATTACTTCATACCTTTAACCTACATACTTTTGAAATGTTATAGCCAAGATTCCTATTTCATAGAACTTTGGAATTTCTAAAAAAGTTATATTTAAACATTAAAAAAATGAGATAGAAAGGTACAACCTGTTATAGAACTGACTTTCCTTTAGAATTTAATTAGACATAGCTCATGAAAAAATGTTTTGAAATTGTCTGAAACATTGAAAACATTTGTATTTTCTACTTATGAACAAAACTAAAAAACAAAAATACCTCTTCACTCTTCTGTTAAAAATCTCAGTCATGTTCTTACTGTTACAAGGATAATGACCAAACTGTTTTGCCAGGCTTGTAGACCTTTCATAGTGTTGACTTAGCTCTGTGGTATGAACTCACCTCAACAACATGGGATCATATTCTTCCTGCTACAAGCTGCAGTTTAGTTAGCAGTTTTATTTATCATCTTCTATTCCACATTATACTTATTTCTATTACATTAGTATCCCTAAGAAGACTGTTCATGAATTGCTTTGTCATATACACTTTTCTTTTCCTTCCATGGTACTTCCATGTGGTGTGGCCCCATATTTCTCTACTTTTTCCAAGTACAATGCTACATACACAATAGGCAAAAGAATTTTTATTACAGTTTTATCCTCAGAATATATTTTAACATTAAATAAAATTATATAATCATAGTGGATGTATTGCAATTTTGAACACTATAGGCACCATGACACTTGCTAAGATAGAAGGCGAATGCTGGCCTTGACAAATAATATCAAGATATGGTTTAAGTTCTTTGAATTGACTAAGTCTGTTTCAATTTTATTTGTATGGAAACTAGAGCATTGTATCTGGTATATGGTAATAACACCTAACATTTATTGAGTGCTTAGTAAATATCAGAAATACTCTAAATATGAAGTTACATAAATTATTTCATTTATATCTTTTATAAACAACTCCCCTCCCCCCTCCTCCTTCTGATGAATATCCCTCCCCCTCCCTCTCCCTCTCCTTCCCCTCCTCCTCCTCCTTCTCCTCCTCCTTCTTCTTCTGATGGATGCTTTACCACTGAGCTACATCCCCAGCCCCCTTTTTGAAGTTGTTCAGGGCCTTGCTAAGTTGTTGAGGCTGGCCTTAAACTTGCAATCCTCCTGTATCAGCCTCCCAAGTTGCTGAGATTATAGGCATGCGCCACCATGCCTGCTCATTTTATCTTCATAAACTTCTGTAGGCTAGATACTATAATTATATCCATTTTGTTGATGAAGGGACTGAGCCTCTAAAGGTTAAATTATTTGCCTGAGATTATATAGCCACAAATCGCAAAGTTAGAATTTGAAATTAAGTAGTCTTACTCTACTATTTTTGCTTTAAACCTCTTTGTTCTCTTGCCTCTCAAATGTGTTAGGGTACTGAATTAATTCTAAAATGACATCTGTGGAAACATATAATTCAGGCAAGATAGAAAATATTCCAATAATTTATGAATAATATGCTCAGGAGAGTTTAAATTTATACCACATCTATGAATGAACAAAATAGGGAGGGGAGAAACAAGGTATACAGAGACAGCTGATTTTTAAGAAAGGCATTATCATAATTCAATGGTGTAAAGATAGTCTTTTCTATAGATGGTGCTGGAACAACAGGATATTCACATAGAAGAAAATAACTCAACTATTACCTCATACCATTTATAAAAATTAACTCAACCGGAGACCTAAATGTAAGAGCTTATGTTATAAAACTTCAGAAGAAAATGGGAAAAATTTTGTGAGCCATGGATAAGGCACAGATTTAAAGCCATAAAGAAAAAAGTAATAAATTGGACTTAATCAAATTTTAAACTGTGCTCTACAAAAGATACTGTTGAGCTGTGGATGTGGTTCTGGGGTAGAGCACTTACCTAGCATATGCAAGATCTTGGATTTAATTCTCAATACAAATATACATATACATATACACCCCACACAAAGTTGAAAATCAAAGTACAAACCATATGGTAGGAGAAAATACTGGTAAAACTATCTAATAAGAACTTATATCGTTTCTTCTCCATCTACATCAATGTCTAGTGAGATCTTGTCATGCTATATCATTTTTTTCTTGAATGTTTGATACAATTCACCAACATCATATTCATTATTTAAAATTCACTAGTCATAGTTTCATTTATTTGATCTGCTAAAATTTATGGGGCAATAAATAAAACTATTTTCACTTCATAAGACATACAGAATAATTCATGAACTTGTTTCAAAATCCTTGTTAATGATTCAAAGTAACTGATTTTGATTACCAAAGGAAAACATTATCACTCATTCCTGGTAATATCTAGAATGTACTAAAAACACCCTGTTCAAACAGATTTTTTAAAGATATGGAGTATGTTCTTAAATAGCATACAAACAATACTAATGAAAGTATTTCTGGAAATTGTGCCACAAAATGCACTGTCCCTTTGGAACTTGAATTAACATTTCTATACGGTCCATGCGGACAAAGGTACTATAGAGTTTATACATGTGTAGTTATCACTGAAAGCACATCCTTCATGGTTACCTCCCAATATGTAGAAGACTGGGTTTCTCAATAGTTTTCTATCATATTTAAAACTTCCTGAATATCATTAAATTTTTATAGTCACCTAAATGTTAACATTTTCTTAGAATTTTTGCTAATAATGTGAAACAAATTTATTAAATTGAAGTATAACTGCACCCAATTTGTTGTTTAGAATGATCACTGTCAATAGTGTGAATAAAGAGCCAGTATTGGGACATATTCAACCATCAAGCAAATACTGAGCTCCTACCATGTGCTAACTACTATTTTAGGTGTTATATATAAGGTAGTGAGCAAGTCAAAGTCCTGGTTATGGCAGAGTTTACATTCCAGACAGAGAGATACAGGAGAGAAACATGCTTTTCTAACTACTGTCTTTGCTTTATTTGTGTATTTTTAAAAAAAATTTTATTAGTTTTTGATAGACCTTTATTTTATTTATTTACTTATATGTAGTGCTGAGAATTGAACCCAGTGCCTCACATGTGCTAGGCAAGCACTCTACCACTGAGCCACAACTCCCGCCCCTTACTCTTCTATTTGATAAGCCTTCCTTCATCTCTCAATATTCAAATCTTCCCTTTATTTAAATTTTCAGTCTTGATGCCTCTCTTTCTTTTTTTGGGGGGGAGGTCACATAATGAAGATTGTACCCAAGGGAATTAGAGTCAGAAATACAAGAGAATCCAAGTTGCTTTCCCTTTGAGTCAGATGGTTCATGTGACTGGTTGAAGGGGGCTTGGAATCTGAACAGGTGGGTATGAATACACTTAGGAACTAAAATCTGGGAAGGCTGTGTTTGTGGGTAGCAGAATGTGTGTGGAGGATGGGCTCTCCCACCCTGTAAGTAAAATTCGTGGTAGGCTCCTGAAATCCAAACCCCCAGTATCAGCATCTGCCTGGCTCTAGGGGTTTACAGATCTAATCTCCAGAGGAGATGCTACCCTGCACAGCCTCTAAGGCCTGATCAGACCTAAGCCCCATCCTCCAGGACTCCCCCCACAAAATACTGCAGCAGTCCTACTCTGTCTGTCTGGATAGAACTCCAATGGACAGTATTTCCAAGTTCATCCTACCTTATACTTGTGAGAAGGAAAGCTGAGAGCTATTTTAACCAACTTAGTTTTAGGCCATTTCAATTGCCAGCTCAGAGAGCAACACAAAAATGGAATGGGTTAAGAATAAGCCCCCAACAATCCCTCCAGAATGCAGGCCAAGAAGAAGCAGGAAAGAAGAGCAGTTGGGTATAGGCAGAGACCATCAATTCCCATTGACTGTTCTGACCACCTTAGCAGAGATGATTCCTTTATTTTCCATTAAGAACCCCCCCCCCCGAGTATTCTGCCATACTGACTGGCTTGTGAAATATATGTATTTCCCCCCCCATTTTAAGCAATTTTTAATGTAGCTATTTTCCTTGCCTTGTCTTTTGAGGGCTTGGGGTTTGGTTGGTTTATTTTGTTTGTTTGCTTCTCTTTCTTGCCTTTCTTTTTCAGCTAATAGCCCAAATCTCTTATTTTTTTCTCTCTCTCCCTTTACATTGTTTTTCCTATTTTTCTCCTCCTCCTTTATAACCATCACTCGCTACAACTCTTCTGCATTCTCTGTCCATGTTTTGAAAATTCTAGACTCTTCTACCTGTCTGTCATATTTTCTTTTTCTCTTAATGAACTGTATTTTTACCATCTTTTAGTACTATTTGGTTTATATAACTCCTGCCCTCACCATTCATGTTGTTTCAATTATTACTGCTGTGGATGATATAGTTCACACCTGTTGTTAACTTTAATGTTAGATCTAGTTCATATTATTGTTTCTGCTGTTGGCAACTGCTGACCTCACCATTCCTATTTTTGTGGAAACATGTATTGTAGATATCATAGTAAGTACAAGGTATTTATTTTAATGCTGCATATTGTTTGCATCAATTGTTGTTATTGTTTCATCATTTGCTGTGAGGCACTGGAAATTTATAGAGACACTACAAGTGCACTGGGTAAAGACTCTGTTGCTCAGTCAAAATTTTGACAATGCACCTTTTTGTACACACAAATTACTCAAACTTTAGTTATACTTTAACATAAAAACAGAAGAGACAAAAACCCAAACCAATGACTAGGCCCCAACTAGTAACGGATGGGGATAGGTCCCAAGTCTCACTCACAGAATCCACTCCTACGTCAAAAGAGAGAATGAACACAAAGGCTATAAATACCACACCTATGAGGGGAATCTCAATTTAGATGACTCTAGGAAACCTTGGCAAGAGAAGGCAGTGTTCTAAAAAGGTCCATCTCCACAAGATGCATAAAACCCAACATAGGAATACAAGCAAAATGAACAAACAGTGTAACACAATGGCTCTTAAAGATCATGATTCACCAGCAACAGATTCCAAAGATAATGAAATGGATGAAATATTAGACAATTCAATAGAATGATTCTAAAATGATTGATGAATTCCATGAGAACACAGAAAAACAACTGAATGAATTAAAAAAATCAATATAGGATATAAATGAGAAATTCAAAAAGGAGATAGAAGTACTGAAAAAGAATAAAATAGAAATCTTGAAAATGAAAGACACAAGTGATCAAGGAAAATGTTCAGTTGAAAGTCTAACAGACCATACTAAATACAAAATCTCAGAGCTGGAAAACAAAAGATCTAGCCTTGAGGGCTGGGGTTGTGGCTCAGTGGTAGAACACTTGCCTAGCATCTGTGAGGCACTGAGTTGGATCCTCAGCAACACATAAAAATAAGTAAGTAAAATAAAGATATTGTGCCCATCTACAACTAAACATCTATTTTAAAAAGTGTCTAACCTTGAACATTCAGACAGTATTAAATAAAAGAAAATGAGTAACCATGATCAAAATATACAAGAACTCTGGGATAAAATTAAGAGAGCAGATTAAAGAGTCACTGAAATTGAAGGGGGTTGTGAGTTGCAGGCTAATGAACTGGATAATCTCTTCCAAGACATAATAACAGAAAAAATTCTAAACCTTGAGAATGAGGTGGATATTCAGATACAGGCCCCACCTAGACAAGATCAAAAAGGAACATCTCTATGACTCATTATAGTTAAAATGTGTAACATACACAGCAAAGACAGAATTTGAAAACATCAAGAGAAAAATATAGATCATATTTAAAGTCAAACCAATCAGAATTATTTCTGATTTCTCAGCACAAACTCTACTTAAAATGTGTCCCAAGTACTGAAAGAAAATAACTGCCAACCAAGATTGTTGTACCCAGCAAAGCTATCCTACAAAATCAAAGGATAGAAATAAAAGACCTTCCAAGAGGAGAAAATAAAAAGAATTCCACTAACAAGCCAGCAATACATAACTTACTTTAAAAAATACTCAACACAAGGGCTGGGGTTGTGGGTTAGTGGTAGAGTGCTTACCTAGCACTAGGTTTGATCTTCAGCATCACATAAAAATAAATAAATAAAATAAAGGTCTATTGACAATAAATAAATACTTGGGGGCTGAGGTTGTGGCTCAGTGGTAAAGCGCCTGCATAGCATGTGTGAGGCACTGGGTTCGATCCTCAGCACCACATAAAAATAAAAACAAATAAAGTAAAGGTATTGTGTCCAACTACAACTAAAAAAATTAAAAAAAAAATACTCCACACAAAAGAAATAAAAAACAAACCCTGGAACTCACAAATGAACAAATCTCATTTGAAAAGTAACTAGGTAAATTAGAAAAAAGACCAAAATAAACATTTAGAAATAAATCAAATGGCAGGAATTAATAAAAATCTCTCTATTATAACATTAAATATAAACAAGTGGTCTCAATTCTCCAATTAAAAGACATAAACTGGCAGATGGATTAAAAAATAAGACCCAACTATATATTGTTTGCAAGAGACTCTCCTTTCAGCAAAGGTTGAAAGTTAACAAGTTGAAAGTTAACAGATGGAAATTAATATATGGTGTGAATGGAGCCTGAAAACAAGCGGGAGTAGCAACTCACATATCCAACAAATCAGAATTCAAGTCAAAATTAATCATGAGAGACAAAGAAGGTCACTCCATGCTGGTAAAGGGAAAAATCCAAAAAGAAGATATAATTATAGTAAATATTTATGGTCCAAAGGGTGGTATGGCTAATTACATAGAAGAGACACTGCTTCATTCAGAGGTTGGGGATATACCTTGGTTGGTAGAGTGCTTGCCTCACATGCACAAAGCCCTGGGTTCAATCCCCAACACCACCAAAAAAAGAAAAAAAAAGTTTATCTTTATTAATGTGAATTAAATTTTGTTTCTTTTAAATAATCTCAAAAAGTTCTATTATTCTATAGATCATACACTATTATTGTTTAAAGACCTTCTGTAGTAGACTGGAAAAATGCAGAATTGAATATAAGATCTATTTTCTTAACCCTAGCATGAAACTATTTGATGCTCTAACCTTGAACAAATCACTGAGTCTCAGTGGACCTTACTTTCTATATCTAGAAAAGAGTATAGACTCAATTATCTGTAATGGCCTTTATGATATTTTTCAGTTTTTATTTTTAATTAAATTTTTTTAAATGCTAGTGATCAAACCCAGGACCTCATGCATGCCAGACAAGTGGTCTACCACTGAGCCTCCTGACCTCTATTTTTATTTCTCAATTGTCTAAACCCTTTGAAATTCTATTTTTTATTTCAACTCACACAATTAAAATATCAAGAAAGGGAATGCCTCTTTTTTTGTGTGTGGTTATCTAGGCAGATATTCTTTGCAAATATTCTGGATACAAGGGTGAATTCCAGAAGCTAGTTGCATTCAGTTTACAGAACACTATGTTAGGCTCAATATGTGCTCATGACAGACATTAGGAAAGAGTGTCCTGAAAATTATATTACTTCATCTCTAATGAAATGTGTCTCAAGAGACCATGGCAGTGGCCAAAACCTTGGCTGAACAACTTTCTGATGTATTATTGATAGAAAAGGCATTCTTTAAATGGCAAAACCTGCTTTGAAACATACCCTAATTACCACCACCACCATGAGATCAAGGCCAGAACTGAGGTCCACAATGGACAGTATAAGCAATTTAAATCCAGTAGACACTATTTTGGCTACAGTGAAACAGACTTTAGTGGGAGATGAAACTCTTTAAAAACATGGCTAGAATATTTTAGTCCAAATGCAATTCTTAGTACACAGGAACACAATGGTCACTATTTACTATAGTTGTGTAATTCTGAGCCTGTCAAAAGTTGTTTGAGTAAGTGACCTTAAAAAAATGAAAAGTTATGTTTTCTTGACTCTAAAACAGGTTGCAGATCTTCACCATTTTCTAATCAGTTTCTTTCTGGCAAATGGAAATCATGCTGTAAACTGCAAGAGGAGGGACGTAGGAAGAATAAGGAGAAATGAACTACTTTACTGGCTTATTTGTACTTAATTGCTTTTCTTCACCCTTTTAAAAGCACATTTCTAATTCCTGGTCCCTGAAAATGCCAGCCAAATAATGCAATGATATCCAAGCTAAGTGGACTTCATTAAAGTATGAGGAAGACGTAGAATTAAAAGATTAGAAGGTTTTATGCTAGCTTCATTAATTAAAAAGTAAATTTTCCTAAATCTGTGTAAGGGATTTGCCATTGTTTTCAATTATTCTATATGTCACCCCATCAACCACCCAAAATTTTCTATCAGGTCAAATAAAACTGAATGTAGGTAAAATTAAAAAAGACCAGTGTCTTGGGTTGAGTTTTGAGCATGGGATTCTAGAACAATGCCTGATTGAAACATAATGTGAGCTTTATAAAGTGTGAATTCAATTTTTTTTCTAGTAGACCCTGTTTAAAAAAAAAGTAAAAGAAAAACAGGTAAAACTAATTCTAATAATATATTTTATCTAACCCAATACAGCTGAAATATGATCATTCCACCTTCAAATCAATATAACCATCATCAATGAGATATTTTACACTTTTTTTTCTCACACAAAGTTGTAGTCTGAAAAAGTTCACCGTGTATTTCACAATACAAGCACATCTCAGTTTAGATTGTTCACATTTCAGACACGTATCTACTTCCTCATGTCATTGTAGTAATGCTGTATTAGAGTATAATACCCTTACTATCTGGGTCTTGGAGTCCCAAAGTAACAGAAACTGTTCAGTTCTATTTTCTTCTCACAACTGCCCTTTCCCTGGACTTCTGGTTGCTATTATGTAATAATGTTTAAGAAAATTTATGGTAGGGTACGTCAAGTTAGGGCACTAAACTTCTCCCAGAACAACTAAAAAATGTCAGCCTCTCCAGGCTAAAAAACAAGGAGGTAGGTCAAAACCATGTTAATAAAGTGTTTTTTATAAAATCATTCATAGATAAAAGAAGATATCAGCTTGAGCTTCAAAAGGTATGAAAGCCTAGCAGATTCAAAGACCGAAACGTGATATTTTTTGTTTTTAAATATTTTTTCTTCTAATATTTTTTTAGTTGTCAATAGACCTTTATTTTATTTATTTATATGCAGTGCTGAGAATCAAACCCAGGGCCTCACATGTGCTAGGCAAATGCTCTACCACTGAGCCACAACCCCAGCCTGAGATGAGATCTTTTCATTTTGTCCTTGTTGTCTCTGCTACAGACTATCTCTTATTTGGCTTACTGTTTTTATAAAAATTAATGTTTCATCTTCCTAGATTACTCTCTCCTTTTCACATTGAAGCCTGATCATTTCCATGTTGCATAAGTATAAAAATAATATTTGGGGCAAAATGTATTTGATTTTCTCCTCTTGTAGATTTTTTTTTTTTTGCCATTGGAGATCATTCAAAATTGAAGTGTAGATTTAAGAAACAAAAATTTACTTTTTTTTTTTTAAACATTTACCACTGGGAAGATTAAAGAAAAGGAAAAAAAATAATGAACCTAATAAATTTTCATAGTGCTATAACCACTAAGTTCTTATATTAGAATATACGTTTTTGTCAAATGCACAATACATATTTACCATTACAGACTATATACTAACTCATAAATATGTTTCAGTAAATTTTAGAAGTCATAGAAAGCACATTCTCTGATCACAAAAAGTATTTTAACAGAAAATTTTCTGGAAAATCCACAAAAATGTACAAACTACCTCATATAATTCTAAATAACTCAAGGATTCAAAGAAGAAAGCAAAAGGGAAAAGAGAAAGTAGTTAAAAAATAAATGAAAATGAAAACATATCACATCACATTATGTTGACTAATGCTAAGGCAGTACTTAGAAATACTAAATGCCTGTTAGAAAAGAAGAAAGGTCTCAAATCAATCACCTCAGTTTCTACCTAAGGAAACAAGGAGACAATTAAACATGAAATAAGTAGAAGAAAGAAAAATATAAAATTCAGAGTATAAATCAATGAAAGAAAACAATAAATAGAGAAAAATCAATGAAATGAAAACCTGGTTCTTTGAATGGTTCAGTAAAAAAGATTTCTAGACTGAACAGGGAAAAGGGAAGACAACAAACTATTGCCATAAGAAATGAGAGCTATTACTCTAGAGTTTATGGATACTAAAAAAATAATAAGGGAATATGATTAACAGGTCCATGCCTAGACAGTGGACACCTTAGATGAAATGCAGAAACTCCTTATTAAACATACTGCCAGAGTCTCCTAAAAAAACTAACAACAACAAAAAAACAACCCAAAACCCCACAGATCAAAATCATTGATGAACAGAGTTGCAAAATTCTCAACAAACACCAGCATATCATATTTAATGGCAAAAAGATTATTTACCATGAGCAAATGGGATTTATCCCAGGATGTAAGGATGGTTCAATATATGCAAATTAATAAACATAATACCTCATATCAACAGAATGAAGAAAATCATATAATCATCTCAACAAATGCATAAAAAACATTCAACAAAATTCAACATCCCTTCAAGACCAAAAAAAAAAAAAGTCCTCAAAAATTAGGTATAGAAGAAACATATGTTAACACAATAAAGAGTATATATGTACATTTTACAATGTTATTTTTGGCCATCTAGCAAATAACACAAACATGTTTAGTATGTACAGGGCTCTGAGTTCAATTCTAGAACCCTCTGCTCCAAATACAGGAATGTCTTAGAGCTCAGTTCCTTACTGTGGAATGAGTCACTCTGAAGTGCTACATGGAAATCATAAAAGTAGCAAAGTATATTTTTAATTTTCAGGGGAAATTTAAATAATTAATGTTTCATTATTTATTTCTTCACTTTGTATTTTATCTTCATTTTTCAGTACATCTTGACATTACATATCTTGATGTTAAATGCTTGAAGTAATTCAACAGTTTCAACATTATATCATGCTTCACTAGCATTAATAAGATCATACATTTGTATTGCTGGGTATTCAATGGTTGCTGTGATCAAAAAGCAAATATGGGGCTGGGGTTGTGGCTCAGTGGTAGAGCACTTGCCTAGCAAGTGTGAGGCACTGGGTTTGATCCTCAGCACCATAAATAAATAAATAAATAAATAAATAAATAAATAAATAAATAAATAAAGGGTTAAAAAAAAGCAAATACTATGTTAAAAGCAAGATGGAAATATAGGTGATGCAGACAATCTGATATCGAAGTTTGAGCAGTTGTGCAGTCCCCAACAGGGACACACATTCCATTGTAAGCAATTATGGTTATCTTGAAATGAAGGAAAAATATTACTCTTTTTCTAATTTTATGTAATTTTTTCAAATGGCCATTCTGTTGAAAGAACTTATACACACATTAAGCTGGCCTGATACTTAATAAATGAAGCTATCATTGTTTTAAAATATTTTAAAAATATCATTTTTAAATATTTGCCTGTGTGGGCAAGGGAAAGTGTTCCCACTGGAGGGATTGGCTGGCTGCGAAGTAAAATCTATGAAAATAGTATCATGAAGTAAACATGAGAGACCAGAAATAAGTTTTCAGAGCAGGGACAATGATTGGCTAAGCTGACCAGAAGGGTATACCTTCTAACAAAGAAAGGAGTCTGTACTTGCTTTATTTGTAGTGATACAGATCAAATGGGATCAACAGGAGCTTCTTCTGAAAAACAGGATAGGGTTAGGGGTAAGCAGGGTGTTCAGTTCTTAATGAGTCACGCTCATCTCTGGTGTTGTGCTGAACTTAAAATGGAACTAGGTAGGATGCCACACGAACCAGGCATTCTCAAACAGTGGGGTTGCTGCTAGAAGTTCCCGATACGAGGCTTTCCAACCCAATGGCTTCAACATCATTTTAGTTCACACACAGTTTACAGGTGTGCATAAACTATCAGGTATTTCTTTGACCATGGTGACATCAAGAAAAAATTGCTGAAACATATAATTCACCATAGCCAAACTAGGGAACCAGTGTAGGTGTCCATCAACGGATGAATAGATAAAGAAAATCACACACACACACACACACACACACACACACACACGAAGTTTTATTCAGCCATAAAGAAAAATGAAATTTGCATTTGCAGGAACCCCATCATGTTAAGCGAAATAAGTCAGAAGGTCAAGGGTTATGTGTTTTCTCTCATATGTGGAAGCTAGAGAGGAAAAAGAAAGAAAGGTCACGGTGTGGAGTGGGGGGAGGTGCAAATTTCATGAAAATTGAAATGGAGAACAACATAATAGAGGAAAAGGACCAAGAGGTTGGAGGTAGGGAGGGAAGGGGAAAGTGATACTGTGATCAGTGCTGGGGAGATATTGGCCAAATTGTTATATTGTGGGCATGTAGGAAAATATAACAAGCCCCATCATTATGTACAAGTATAATATACCTATAAAAATGTGGAATGAAAAAAAATGAATCTATGTAGAAATTTTGAACAAATGAATGATAATGGATTTTTTCCTAATACTCTTTACATTTTCTAAATTTGCTTTAAACATAATATATTACTTTTAATCATAAAAACTCATGGCTTAAAAATAAGAGAGACTAATGAAGTAAAATTTTGTATGAAAAGAAACTGCTACGACATTAATAATTCTCTGACTTAGGAAGTTTGGATCCTCTTGAACCTGTAACTTAAGAAGTTAAAAGTAAAAGAACAAAATGAAAAATAGATGAAAGAAAACAAAGAGCAGAAATTAAACACAAAACAAAGAAACAAAGATACAAGGTTTATAGAATAGAAAAATGAACAAAACTAATTTTAAAAAAGAAAAAAATCAACAATAAATAAATTTCTAGGGAACAAATTATCAAACTGAACTCTAGAAAGAATTAAAATCTGAATAGTATACATTTAGAAATTAAAAATATTCTCACAAAGAAAACAGTAGATTCAAATGGTTGTACTATTGAGATCTAACAAACTTTCAAAGAACACAATTTCAGTCTAGCACTAGATCTTTTACAGAAGAGATAGAAAGGAATACTCTGTATTTCATTTTTTGACACTTGTTTAACTTTGCTCAAATTTCAGTCAAGAATGGTTAAGACAATACAGACTGATCCTAGCCTGTCAAGCCCACCAATCCTTGAAAACAAGTGTACCTCAAAATAGAAAGCTGCAAAAAAAAGAATTTGATAAAATTGAATACTCAGAGTTAGCCAATTCCAAAAAACCAAATGCCGAATGTTTTCTCTGATATAAGGAGGCTGACTCATAGTGCAGTAGGGAGGGGGAGCATGGGACGAATTAGATGAATACTAGATAGGGCAGAGGGGTGGGAGGGAAAGGGAAGAGGCAGGGGATTACCAAGGATGGTGGAATGTGATAAATATCATTATCCAAAGTACATGTATGAAGACAAGAATTGGTGTCAACATACTTTCTATACAACCAGAGATATAAAAAATTGTGCTCTATATGTGTAATAAGAATTGTAATGCATTCTGCTGTCATTTATTTTTTAAAAAAATCAATAAAAAATTTAATACCTAGTATGACAAAAACTGTTAAACTAGGATAAAAGAGAGATTTCTAACCTGAAATTGGATCTCTACCAAAAAAATTTAAAACAAAGATAAAGTTCAATGATTAAACTTCAAAAGAAAGGTACTATCACTTCTGTTTGATATTATACTACAGGTCCTTGCCAAGCAATAAGAAAAAAGAAAACATATAAAGTTTAGAAAATGAAAGTATTACTAATACTGAATAATATGATTTCTAACATTAAGAAATTAAAAAAATATTGGGGCAAATTATTAGAATTAAGGAAGTTTATAATTTTAATACATAAGTTTATTATATTTCTATAAATCTAAAACAGCAATTTTTGGCTTTTAATTAATTAATTTATTGGTTCTGGGGACTGAACCCAGGGCATGTGTTCTATTACTGAGTTATATCCCAGCATTCAAATATGTAATTTTGAAGGACAATACTTATAATAGCATCAACAAAAAATAGGGTAACTTGAAATAAATTAAAAAATGTCATGAAAATCACAAAATGTTCTTAGAGATATTAAAGGCCTATAAACACTAATAAAAAATGTATCATTTATGGATAGGAAGTCCTACAAAAATGTCAATTCTTCCTACATTAATCTATGGGTTCAACATGTACAATTATCAAAAGATTGGCATTCAGAACACAGTAAAAACTCATAAATTAATGGAAAAAGAGATATGCAAAAGACAAAGGGCAAAAGAAGCAAACATGCCTTTCCTTCTGTAGAAAATATGCAAAACCATAAATAGGAAATACTATTCTAACTCAGTAGTCATGAGGGAATGCAAATTAACAGTAATGATACACCTTTTCATAATCACAAGACTGGCAGTTTTAAAGTTCAGAACTTTAAAACCAAAAGTTGGCAGGGATATAAAGTAATAGAAGTTCTTATACACTCTGTAAAAATATGAATTTGTAAAACCATTCAGAAAAACAATTTGCTGTAACCTAGTACAATTGAAGTTCTACATATTTTTGACTCAGAGATTTCATTCTCATGTATTTATCCAAGAGAAACTCTTGCATAAGTGCATGAGAAGACATGTATTAGGAATGGCCATTATAATACTGTTTAGTAATACCACTGCTTTCATTGCTCAGGCAATGATACATTCTTTAATAGCAGAATGGACTTATCCATTAGGGAAAATAAAAAAATAAAATATGACTGGGTGTGGTAGTGTACACCTATAATCCTAGTGATTCAGGAAGCTGAGACAGGAGGATAGCAAGTTCAAGATCAGCTTAATCAACACTAAGGCCCTATGCAATTTAGCAAGACGCTGTCTCAAAAAAAATAAATAAATAAAAATAAAAAAGAGTGGGTATATGGCTCAGGATTTAAGCACCCCTGGGTTCAATTCCTGGAATAAAAAATAAATAAATAATAATAAAAAGCAATGACCACATACATTGACATGGTGTTATGAGCAGTGTTCAATCTACACTTATTGTATCAATACATAAACAGAATGATTCCAGTTATAGGAAGGTCAAAATGAGGCAAATAAACCAAACTAGGGAGAGAACCCATAGGACTTTACCACAGAGCTATATCCCCAGCCTTTTTTATTTTTTTATTTTGAGAGAGCTTCTGCACTAAGATGCTGAGGTTGGCCTCAAACTTGCAATCCTTCTTCCTCAGTCTCCTGAGTTGCTGGGATCATAGACATGGACCAATGGATCACTATGCCTGGCTTACCTTTTTTTTGTGGTGGTAGGGGGATTGAATCTGGGAATGCTCTACCACTGAACTTTATCTCTAGCTCTTTTATTTTGAGATAGGTTCTTACTAAGTTTCTGAGGCTGGTCTTGAATTTGTGATCTTCTTGCTTCACCCTCCTGATTTGCTGGAATTACAGGCATGCACCACTGTAACCAGTCCTGAATTCCACTTTTCAGAGTACATTTCTATGGTATAAAACCATGGGAAAAAGTGATGGAATGATTAAAACTAAATTCAGGAGATTAGTGCTAAAGGAGAGGAAGAGTGGAAGCAGTTGAGGTCAAGCTCCCAAGAACTTGAATGTTAATTTTCTATTTCTTAAATTTGGTATTGGGTATAGAGAGTGTATTTCATTATTCTTCTTTAAAAAATACATATGTCACAAATATATATATTTTAAAAATAGAACTTCGTGAGTCACAATGACTACTAGAAAACAATGTCAAATTGAGATGTGGGATGAATATTAGCAAAATTTATACACTATGTAAGTGTTTTACTAGCATTATATGTACAACTCAAATTTTTGCTTTAGCAAAATGAAAACTACTATATATCATGGATTTCTCTGAAATAGTCAACAGAGAGAATGTCAAATATGCAATTGCTAATAGTCTGTTAACTTTCCTTTAAATGTCCCTCATAAAAATATAATAAAGACTCAATGAAATTTCACATACTAGGTTAAAATACTACTATGGTTTGGATGTGAGGTGTCCCCCAAAAGCTCGTGTGTAAGACAATGCAAGAAGGTTCAGAGGAGAAATGATTGGGTTGTGAGAGTCTTAACCCAATCAGTGACTTAATCCCATGACAGGGACTGAGTGGTAACTAAAGTGGTAGGGTGAGGCTGGAGGAGATGGGAACTGGGGGTGTGGCTTTGGGGTATATATTTTGTACCTGTATAGTGGAGTCTCACTCTGTTTCTTTCTTTCTTTCTTTTTAAAAAATATTTTTGTTTTATTTATTTTTGTATGTGGTGCTGAGGATAGAACCCAGTGCCTCACTCATGTGAGGTGAGCGCTCAGCCACTGAACTACAGCCCCAGCCCCTCACTCTGTTTCTTGATCAACATGTGAGCTACTTCCCTCTGCCACACTCTTCACTATTATGTTCTACCTCATCTTGAGCCACAAGGAATGGAGCCAGCCTTCTATGTACTAAGACCTCTGAAACTATAAGCCTCCAGATAAACTCTTCCTCCCCAACAATTGTGCTGGTCATTCTTTAAGTCACAGAAGCAAAAAAGGTGACTAAAACATACTATTTTAAATTTCATTTGCAAAATCAATTATTTTATTGCCCACAATATTTAGAAACTATTGTTGGTTTTTTCTATACATTTACACATGAGTTACCAAGGTAGGTAAAATAGAATACACTTGCAGAAAGTAAAGACCATTACTTAAATATTTTCCTGACCTGTAGCAGTTGTTTTAGGGAAAAACAAATCTAAGGATGAGAATATGAAATTAGTTATTTGATTTGATTGGATTCAAAAGCATCAATAAGTCTTTTACCAAAAGTTAATGAGAAAGGGGTACTCCAGAGTATGCAAAGGCAAAATCATTACTTAAAGTATCACCTAGAGACAACTATAATCAAGTGCCTATAGATAACAAAATAGTTGTTACCATAAAATGTTAGTTCAAATAAGAAAAATGAAGCTAATCCATTGTTTTGTAGTGTGCTAGAGAATATGAAGAAAGATCAAGCAAATCAAAATTTCTTCCACAAAGTTCAGGAAAGGGACTAGAACACTTCTGTGAGTGCTCTAAAGACAAATCAGGAAAGATCCAGTAGCTATAGGGTTGAGATGTCTACTACACACAAAGTCTAACTTCCTAATTAGTATCCTAATTTAACATAAGAGGTTGTGAACTCAGTTTATTTTGCATGATGCTGTTCAGGGGAGAGTTGCCAGCTGGCTAATAAAGACTTTCCAATTTGGACAAAATTCAGACTGAGAGTGTTTTCTGAGCTATCGGCCCACAACATTTGGAGGCCCCAGTGAGATCCATTTTTCTTGCAGCCAGGAGATTCCTCAGTGACACCCACGAGGTCTGGTGAGTAGGAGACAACCTGGGGAAGGCCTCTGAGAGACATTCCTCAGCCCCAGGTTCTCCCTCATTGGCTCCTGCCAGCTCACAAATTGCTTTCCCGAGAATCACTTGTTCTTCCCCAGGGGAAAGTAAGTCTGGTCTGTTTAAGGGGATATTCAGGGAAAGCTGGATTCAGCATTATTTCCTGATGTCAGGGGCTGTGATGAGACATTGCTCAGTCTACTGGTCCAGGTCTGGTCTTCTGTCAATTAAATCTGTCTTTGGTGCCTTACTTGTGTGTCTAGGATACTGATTTGTCTTTGTCTGGTTATTATGAGTCAAAGTCAGTCCACCTCCTGTTCTTCCTATAAACCCCTTCAATGTTTCCTGTCCCAATTTCAGGAATTCCAGAAAAAGGAATTCCTTTGTTTGTTTTGTATATTGCCACGTCTACATATGTTTGGTACCAAAATTGGCATAATGAGCTCATAAATTAAAATTTAAAAATGGATCTGAATACCTTTGGTTCATGTGATTCAAAGAGCTCAATTTAAATTGGGTAAACAAATAAAAATAAAAATATCTTTAAAGTTACTAACTCATAAGCTTCTCTAGGTGGTCAGTTGTTAATAAAATGTTAATGTCTATAAAATGTCTAATAGCCTTTGTTTTTAGGATTTTTCTTTAACAGTAAAGAAATGCTGTTCAATGCACATGTCTGATATCTTGGTTTTTAAAAATAAGTAAATTAGATTTAACATATATGGGATTAATGATAAATGTGTTTGTCAGAGACATCTGATTAATCTACAAAGTTAAAATACTGTTAAATACAAAATTCAAGTACTTCTAACAATTCCTTAAGGTAATATACTCAAATATTATTGGTGTTTTCATAAATTGGTAAATTTTAAAAAGGAGTTTAAAATTACTTTGTTTTAAAATGGAGTAATTTTTCTAAATTCAAAAATTTATAAGGGTTATTTCAGAGTATAAAAAAGTGGTTGAGAGATAAAAAGAAAATTAAAAGGTTGAGATATAAAAATATATTTAGTAAAAAAATGTCTGTGTAAAAATAGTCTTTATGTGGTAATACATCTAAGTAAACAACAAGAGGGTCTAATTAGGTGATAAAAAGGTCTATATAAATGAAGGGTAAATTTTAAAAGGTTTGTGTGTAACTAAGTTGGTTATATATGTATTCAAGGTTTTTCCCCCTTAGTTCAAATATTAATGTACTTGAGAAACCAAAGTTTAATCTATTAAAATGACAAGGATTTCTTAAAACATTTATTTACTCCTAACATTGTGTTTGTTAAGTTTTATTTTTCTAGAGCAACTAGTCTTAAAAAAATTAAAGTTTGTACAACTCTGGTTAAATGACAACTGTTATTTTAGAGTATTATACTATATTACAGAGTCTAAATTTTCCTTAAAAGCTAAACTTGGTTAATATAAAACATCAATATAATTGTGGTACTATTACACTTCTTTATATAATGTGTTCATATCTTCCAGGTATACAAGTCTTTAAAGTAAAAAGTTTAAGAAAACATTTCATCAAGCTGGTTGGTATTTTCTAACTAAAGTTGTTTGTAATGGTAATTTTAGACTTACAAGGATGGCAAATTTTATTGGGAATTTATTTAAAGGTATTTCTAAAAGATAATGAGAGCCTGATCTATTTAACGTTTAATATTGTAAAACATTTTGCCACTTTCCACACAATGTGGAAAATTATCACAGAAACAGGCAAAGACCAGCTTCAAAACTGAACACTTTACCTAAGATTTATGAAGAGCCCTACCTTACCCTGAGCTAAGGCTCTGCCTCCCACCATATTACATGTTAAAATGGTTCCAAAATAGGCCAGACTTCAGCTCATTTAAAGTTGTGTACAAAAGACTGATTTTATTGTAAAGATTACTGTGATCTCAAACAAGGGATATAAATATAACTCAGCCAAGGTTCAAGATTATGTACAAACTAAATATGTTTTTACTCTTGTTGATTTAGTTTTGAGTTTTCCTTGTAAACTATAATTACTGCTGTTAATTCCTTATAACAATCTAAGTTAATTCAAGATATTAGGCCATCATCTATAGAAAGATAGTAAATAAAGGAGGTAAAAATAATGAAAAGTTATAAATATTAAAACCCAGTACTCTTACTTTAAGATTAGTAAGACTGACTTGATGGGTGTTTAAAGCCAAGGCTTAAATAATAAGATTAACCAATATTTGGCTCTTGCCCTGAGTCATCTTGAACCCAGGGAACAAGGGGAAGAACTTTGCAACTCTGGGCCTTATAACCTCCTGATCAGGGAGGCTAATGAGACCACTAGAGAATAGAAAGCCAGTCAGTGCGCATGCTACAAAAGAGGAGGGTGGTTGGAAAGGGGAGATATTCCTGATGCTTTCAAGGGAAGCCACATGGTTAGTGAGACCTCGACCCATCCTAGTCACTAGTGGAACTAGTGGAACTAGTGGAACTAAAAGGCTGCTCACAAGTTCCACAAGAGTGTCCCCCAAAGGAACTCTTACCAATAGGTAAGGTCCATTTGACCATTTTGATCTTAAACACCTAGCAAAAACAGTTAAAACCAAAACAATACAATTCTTGGACATTTAATGTAATTTAAGGTGCACATTTGTGTTAGTTCCCTCCACCCAAGCATAAGTAAGATCAAGAGAAACTGCCAGAGACAGAAATTTTTAGTCAGTTTAAGTCCTACAGATCTTCCTAACCTCCTACACAGGTAGGCTTAATCAATATTTGCTAGTATGATTCTCTAGCCCTAAGTAACAAAGATAAAGGGATCTCTACTAAGTAGAAAAGAATGCCAATAAAAAGATATTTTTAAAAAATCAGATGACATTAAGTAACTTAATTAAGTGTTGTGCTTACATTCCTGATAACTCAGGCAATATTAAAGGTTTACATCCCAAATAAAGGCCTTATAAAGCTTTGTTAGGCCTTTTTATAGGCATAATTTCTCAGTTCTTGCACCTGGTGGTGAGAGATTATTAATTTCTATCTTCTTCATAATATTCATTGACAGGTTCCAGATGATGCAATATTTATTTTGTATTAATCTCATTTCAGTACTCATGTCTTTTTGTTTCTCTCATAGAAGCATCCACCCCCAGGTAAATTTACAACCTGTTTTTCCTGTACTAGACTTTCATCATGGACCCCTTGATTGACCCAATTTCTAAAAAGGGAATCCAAACTGCTTGCCCCACAAAAGCAGCAAGAGTGATCATGGCCCTTTTCCTTACAGCAGGAGGAGATTCCTAAAATTAGAGGGGGATATACAATCAATGTCAATAGGTAATCAGGTCAAATCACAAAATGGAGGCTAGTGTGGGTCCAAAAACTGTTGTAAGGTCTGAGCTGCTAAAACAACATATTTTGCAGTACCTGGCCCATTGGTATTAATTCTCTTGGGACTACTTATTGGACTCTTTATCCTAAATCGTGTAATTAAGTTAATTTAACAGAAAGTCCAATCTGTTAAACTAATGATCCTCCTTACTCATTATAATCCATTATGTACTGAGGACAAATTGTAAATCAAGGATTTGATTATATGTTCTTAAAACTAGTAAGGGATGCTATGACCTAGCTTATTCAGTAAGCACCCTATAGATTATAGGCTATCAATAAATAAGGTAAAATTATAGGATAATAAGCTATTCTGATCATAAGTTAAAGAACTTAGCCAAAGTAACTCCATTTTAAAAAGGAACCATCTTGGGCTGGGGATGTGGCTCAAGCAGTAACACGCTCACCTGTCATGCGCAGGGCACTGGGTTCAATCCTCAGCACCACATAAAAATAAAATAAAGATGTTGTGTCCACCTAAAACTAAAAAGTAAATATTAAAAAATTCTCTCTCTCTTAAAAAAAAAAAGGAACCATCTTGGTTAGAGTGGGTAGTTAACCTAATTAATAAACTTTAATTGTTGCAACCCCTGCCCTACTGCAAATGTCAACCCTATGCCTAATATAAAGTCCTCACACTTGCTACAGATACTTGCAACACTACAGTGATTCACCTAATCACTAATATTAGCTTCTGTAACTAAGCTTGCTAATTAACTGAGCTTGCCAGCTCTGTGTAATTGCAGAACCCCTATGCAAGGGGGAAGTGGTTTTTATCTTTAAATGGCTTATATATACAAAGGTGGGCACTGTATCATGGAATATGTCTTGCTGAGGGGCAGTCATGGGCCAGCTACAGACTCTCTGCTAAAGAGTGTTTTCTGAACAATTGGCCCACAACAGAGGAATAAGGGAATTAAAGGATCCCACATTTTTCAGGAGGCCTGAGATGTGTCTGTCTGGGTACAGAGAGTTTAGAGATCAAAGACTGCCTGACTAAACTGAAGAGCACACTGAACAATATCCTTGTGTGGAAAAGAAGCCAAATATCTCCTACCTGTGAATGGTGGACAGAGGAGAAACTATTTTGCAGCCAAGGCACCAGAGCAGCAGTTGGGGAAGACGATTCTTGGCAAACCCCACTTGGTCCCAAAATACAGGCCTAGCAAACTCACACTGCATGACATAGAGTGCCTAAGTGATCAGGAGAAAATCAAATGTGGAGAGAGGTTTAAACAGGGGACTACTGGTCATAGAAACCCACCCGGCTCTCACTTTCCCCCTCCAATCTGGCTGCTTTCAGGACCAGCTGGGAGAGATGCACCTGGCTGGGAATTTGAATGGGCAGGGGCAGAAGAGATTGAGTTTGGAGACTGAACCTAAGACTAGGAAATGGGGGGTCTGCAGGTGATGTAGTGGACTAAGAAATAGCTCCATTATCACATGAGTGGAACTCAGGGGAGAACCTGGGGTGCAGTCTTCCAGCACAGACTGGCTGGTTCCTGGAGGTGTGTTGATTTAAAATCTCCAGAAAAATTAGCATTCAACAAGGATCCTGGAGTCCACCTAAGCTTACCCCTGCCTCCAGGAATTCTGCTTAGGAGATTACCTCCCTTACTCCAAAAATCCACCTGGAGGGTGGGGCATCACACTCCAGATGACCCCACCTAACACTGTGAATAAGAGAAGCTGAGAATCTTTTTAACTTCAATGAAAACAATTCTTTAACTTTTCATTGAGATTTTCTTCTTCTTTTCTCTGTTCAATTCTGACATTAATGGTCCTTGGGCATTTATACATACTCATATTTTTTTCTCATTTCTAGCATTTTTGAATCCAGTTATTTTTCATGGATCAGTTTTTTGATGACTAGAATGTTATATGAGTATATTTCAGTTTTGTTTTATATTTGTTTATTTTTATTTTTTAAAATTTTACTTTATATATTTTTCTCTCAGCTGTCTTCCTTGATTCTCTTTCTCACTTTTCTTTTGCTAACAACCAATGTCTATTGTTCTCTCTTTTACTCTTCCTTTAATTTTTTACTTATATCTCGTCCCCTCCTTCCTCATAATTATCACATCCTATATCACTTCTGTTCCCTCCCTGTTCACCATTAGAAATTGTAAACCCTTTTTCAAACTTACTGTTTTTATTGTAGGCAATAATTGACTGTATAATTTCTGTTTATTGGGACAATTAACATTGTAGACATCACAGCAGGAACTATTTGGTTTATTGCTATATATTGGTTGTTATTATTATTTGTCTCCCATAAATGGTGAGGTATTGGAAACCTTCAAGGACACTGTAAGTCCACAGGGTAGAAACACTATTGCTTAAGATCCATACTGTTAGATGGGTATATACACAAACAACATAAAAAAAAAAACAAGGGAAGAAACTGCCCCAAATAAACCAACATATTCCAATAACAGAATCTATCGACACCACAGTGGAAGAAATGCCAGAGAAAAAGTTTACAATGTATATAGTTAAACTGATCTGCAAGGTAAGAGATGATGAAAGGAGTGAAATTAGAGACAGAAAACACAGGAAGTGAAAGATCTCTTTATTAAAGAGATACAGATTAAAAAAATCAAGCAGAAATTCTCAAAATGAAGAATAAATAAACAACAAACAAGCAAACAAACAAAAAAAATTCAATGTAAAATATCACCAACAGATTAGATTACCTGGAAGACAAAATTTCAGGAAATGAAGACAAAATACATAATCTCGAAAACAAAGCTGACTGTGGAGAAAAGATGTCACAAGACCATGAATAGAACTTCCAAGAAATATGGGATAACATGAAAAGATATAATTTTAAGATTTATCTGAATAGATGAAGGCTTAGAGATACAATCGAAGGAATGCATAATCTTTCAATGAAATAATATCAGAAAATTTCTCTAACATAAAGAATGAAATGGAAAATGAAATATGGGAGGCTTACAGGACCCTAAATATACAAAAATTACAACAGACCCACACCAAGGCACATTATCATGAAAGTACCTCAGAATAAGGATAGAATTTTAAAGGCTCCCAGAGAAAAGTGACAGGTCACTTTTCAAGGTAAATTAATCTGGATCTCAGTTGATTTCTCAACACAGACCCTCAAAGCTAGGAGGTCTTGGAATAATATATACCAAGCTCTGAAAGAAAATGGATGATGACATCTAAGAATACTATGCCCAGCAAAATTAAGCTTAAGAATTGACAATGAGGGGCTGGGGTTGTGGCTCAGCAGTAGAGCACTCACCTAGCACGTGTGAGGCCCTGGGCTCGATCCTCAGCACCACATAAAAATAAATAAAATAAAGGTATTGTGTCGAACTACAACTAAAAAAATAAAAATAAAAAAAAATTAAAAAAAGAATTGACAATGAACTAAGAATCTTTCATGATAAACAAAAGAATTCACAACTAAAGCCTGTACTACAAAACATACTCAATAAGATATATCATGAAAAATAAAAGTGAAAATCAGCAACGAGAAGAGCTATACTAGAAGAATAGTCAATCAAAGGAGAAACTAATTTTAAATTAGAAATAAATCAAAATGACAGGGAATAAAAATTATTTCTCAATAATAACATTGAATATAAATGGCCTAAGCTCATAAATCAAAAGACATGGGCTGGCAGATTTGATTAAAAAACAAGAGCCAACAATATGCTATCTCCAAGAGACTCACCTCATAGGCAAAGATATCCACAGACTGAAGGTAAAAGGATGAGAAAAATATCATTCATATGGATCTCATAAACAAACAAGGGTTTCTATCCTCATATTAGATAAAGTGGACTTCAAGCCAAAGTAAACAGAAGGGACAAAGAAGGAATTTCATATGGCTTAAGGGACTTACACATCAATAAGACATACCAATCATAAATATTTATGGCTTAAACAATGGAGCATCTACATACATACATTTAGAAAATTGGAATCTCTAGGACTCAGTGATTGGGCAGATAGGGTAATATGAAGAGATAGAAACTATTCCTGTGTTTTTGCTTATTAGTGCCATTTGTTGAACTAGGGAATTAAGGAGGAAGTAGTTTGGGAAGGTAACTGGAGACTCAGCTAGTATTTAAGTTGGAACATGCTGACATCAAAATAGCTTTGGGACATTCAAGCAAAGATAAACAGCAACTATTGGGATATTCAGTTCTGGAATTCAGGAGGTAAATTTGGGTTTTGTGATACAGATTTGGAAGGCATATGTCAGAAATGGTAATGTAGATGAATAAAATTTCCCAGGGTGACTCTTAGACTGAGACATCAATCCAAAGATGCAAATGATCACCATTTTAAGGATGGGAGAAATTACGAAAATACAAAAAAATTCTGAAAATGAAGGAAGTGGAAAAATTAGGGGAAAAAAATAAAAAAATAAGGGAAGAGGGTTTTGCAGAGGTGGTGATGGCCATCATCAAAAGCTATCAACCACAGTTAATATGGGAACTGAAAAGTTTTCACTACATTTATAAATGAGGTTTTATAAAATGAGGTTTTATCAATCACTTGGTTGAGTGATAGTAACAAAAGAGCGGCAGTAAATCTTTCAGATGTTAGATATCTTATTTAATAAACTTTCTCCTAAATTTGAAACTCAAATTCATTGACAGCCAAAGTTAGTTCCTTGATAAGTACCATAGAAAAGTAGCTTCTTCTTTCAATAACTACTACTTCCATGAAGTTATGGTAATCATTCATGATTCAAATATCTGAATGTTTTCTGTATGTGAAGTGCTGTGCTGGATGTTGGGTATATAAGATGAACAATACAAACAAGATCTCTGTTTTAATTCAATTAATCCTGGAGTTTTTCAATAGCAATTGTTATTTGAAGAAGTAAAAATACAGATTCACAAGTGCCCAGAGTATAGATTCCTGATCTAAATTTAAATCTAACTATAGAGCACCTACTGGCATAGTTTTTGAAGAACATAGTATCAGTCAGGTAAAAGCACAGGGTTTATTAAAAAAAAAAAATCCTGGATTTGAACTCAGCTCATCAATTTACTAGCTGTGTGATTTGGGAAAATCAGTTAATTTCTTGAGCCATTTTCTAGAGCATAATGGTGATTGTGGTTGACTCACTTTCAGGGCCAAAAAAGGGCTTAGATTATCTAAAGCAGTCCAGAGTCACATAGGTACACAAGAAGAAAGAAGACAGAAGAGTTAAGATGGTGACTAGATGATTCTTAACATGGGGATGTGGAGAATGGGAGTAGAGTTGGGGAACAAAGGTGGGAAGAAGGCACTACCTATGTTTAAAGGTCCCTTTTATTTAGGTTGTCCACCACAAGGAGAAGTAAACCAATGAATGGCAAAAGAATAGAACGTGTACATGGACAAAGCTGAGAGGGTCATTATAGCATGACCTGGCAGAGCTGCTGTTATTAAGAAACTCCTAAGGTTAGTGCCTTTAATAAAGTTTCTCTTAGGCTGGTCACATTTCTCAGTGAACAAGCTTCTAATTCTTTGCCTTGAGGGAAGGCTGCCAGAATTCTGGGAACTGAAGGGGGAAAGCCTGCTGGCAATCTTAATATGTATCTGGCATTTACTTAATCCCTTTGTTTGTAGCAAGATAGAATTTCTCTCACCAGACCCAGTTATTCCCTACCCCTGTGATATTCTCTCTCTTGAAAATAATTACATAAACAAATAAATATCCAATTCCTGCCAAAGGAAAGGAAAGGAAAGGAAAGGCAACTGGCTATTTATACAACATTAGGAAAAGATTTGGGAGGGGACTTCATTCACTACATCTCAGAGACTTGACCAATCCTTGATTTTAATGTTCTAGCCCAACCTTATCCTCCTGCTTTCAGAGATATTTGGATATCTAATCCTAGAGCCCTTTGGGATTCTGTAAAGTGGGATGCTTTAAAGTTTTTCCCACTGCCAAATGGGAAAGGCTTTCTTGGGTCTTCTAAGTAAAAATACTTATCCTTCAGTTTTCTACTTTCCAAAATGCTGTCTTCTGTCTCCTCTTCTTCCTTTTCTATGGATTATTTATGCATTTAAAGACAAATCTTATTATTTTAGTGGAGTTTGGGAGGTGTGCAGATTAAATGCATGTATGCAATCTGTTCACTTTAATAGAAATTACTCTGTCGAGTATTTCTCTCCTCTCTTCTACAATTGCATTTTCATACTCAATGACATGAAAATATTCTCTAGTTTTCAAAAATACAGGCCCTTTCCATACTTCTGTTTTCTAGCAACTTCATCTACCAGCAACACACTGTCCTAGTTCTTGACTGACAAATGCCTTCTATAACTATCTCCTTTCCACTCCAATCCAGAAGCCCCATAAGACCTTTCATATTTCACAGTATTTTCTTTAGATCTCTGTCAGCACTTATCCTATTATATTAGTATAAGTGAGACTTTTCTTCTAGATTGTTGAACTCCTTGAGAACTAGGATTATATCTTTTTTGGTCCTGGGGACTGAACTCTAGGGGAGCTTTACCCCTGAGCTATATCCTTGATCCTTTTTATTTTGAGATTGTTTGTTTTTCTCAATGGTATCTTTTGATAAGTTTAAGTTTTAATTATGATAAAATCTAGTTACAATGTTTAATTTTTTTCTATTGCTTTCTATGATATAGGAAATTGTTCATTTCTAAATCATGAAACTATTCTATATTTTCCTCTAAGTTTTATGGGAATTTAGAGTTATAGCTTAGAGAATCTGCTTAATATGCAATAAGACCCTGGGTTCCATTCCCACCCCACCAAACAATTAAATTAGTAAAAGTGTGCTTTTACATTTTATGTCTATGCTCTATTTCAAGTTATTCTTATTTGCTGATAGAGTTAATGTTTGCTTGGCTAGCTATTTCAATGCTATTTATAAGGGGAAAAAAAAACTCAAAAAAACCCTTCCTTTCCCTATTGAATTATTTTGATGACTTTGTCAATAATGCCATAAATGTGGGGCTGTTTCTTAGTATTCTTTACCACTCACCTATTTGTTATTTACTTAGGTCAATACAACAATGTTCTGATTATTGTGGGTTGATAGATTTTTAAAATCAGATCCTCCAACTTTGTTCTTTTTCAAAAGTGCTTTGGGCATTCTCAGTCCTATGTATTCCCATATAAATTCAAGAATCACTTTTGTCAATTTTTTAAAAAAATTCACTTGCAATTTTGATTTAAACTAATTTAATCTATAGTTCAATTTACAGAGAACAATACTAAGTCTTCCACATTCTTTCAGTTTTTGCTTTTAGTGATTATATAATTTAACTTTACGTGACCATTATTGTTAATCTCCTGTTATTTGCTCACTTTGTGTTCAAACCACACCCCCTCCACTACTGAGGATTGAACCTAGGGCCTCATGCATACTAGGCAAGTCTTCTACCACTGATTACATCCTTATCTCTTTTTATTTATTTAGAAAAAATTTGAGGGGCTGGAGATGTGGCTCAAGCGATAGTGCGCTCGCCTAGTGTGCGTGCGGCCAGGGTTCGATCCTCAGCACCACATACAAACGAAGATGTTGTGTCCACCGAGAACTAAGAAAAAATAAATAAATGTTAAAAAAAATTTCTCTCTCTCTCTCTCTCTCTCTCTCTGTCCCCCCCCCTCTCTTTAAAAAAAAAAAAAATTTGAGACAGAGTCTGGCCCAATTGTTCAGAATGGCCTTGAACTTGTGATCTTCCTATCTCAGTCTTTTGGGTTGCTGGGATTACAGGTTTGTGCCATTGTGCCTGGCTTATTTATTTAATAACTCCAATTACTATTTATTCAAATTGGATAATTCCTATAAATATAGTCTTTGGAAGTCTAAATTTGCTGTTGTCTGTTTCTTTTGACACAAATTCCTTCTTAACTCATTTCCTTGGCATTTGGTCATTTTAAAATTGCAAATCAATACTTTATTGAATTTAATCTATGGGCATCCTGACTACCTAAACTAGGGATGCATTATTCCAAAAATGATTCACAATTGCTTCTTCTGGGGGCAAAGGTGGAGGGCATGCTACTGAATAGGGACTACTTTATTCTTTTTCAGTGCTCTAGCTTGAAATGTAAAACTTTCCAGTTCAATCAGCTTTTCAAGGCTTAATTTTGTTCATAAATCTGGTTTTACCAATAACTCATTGCACATGACTTGATTTTTCCTAATTGTCTTTCCTCTAGGGAGGGTATATTTAGAGACTGACTTTCTTTTCTTCTTGGAAACAATATATCAAAATCATGATGTGTGTGTTGGCAATTTTCTAAAATCTATTTCTACATTAATAAGAGGATTCCTCAGAGCATGCAGTTTATCATGATGCTTAAAATGGAGGTCTTCACTAGATTTTCAAATTATAATTTATTTTTAAAAGACATTAGCTAAGAGGTTGGTACAATAAAAGACTTTGTGTATCTGGTAAAATGGAGAGTTAAGATCATGAATTTAGGGGTGAGATTTTTGGTAATTAAAAAATAATAAAATATGATCAGTTCTTTGAAATGACATGATGTGTAGTTGAATTAATCTATAACCTCTATAAAACAATGCTGTAAAAAATTTTCTTGGCAGTGAATAAACCTGATAAACAAAATAGCCTTTGGCAGGACTCATTTTCCATTTTAATTCTCTCTTGAGGACGGGAAAGACAGAATAACTTCTAGGTCATTAAAGTAAAAATTTACTGAGGTTTTTGAATCAATACTTAAAAATTAGCTCATTTAATATTTCTTTCTAAAAACATGAACACAGATGTTTTTGCCTCTCTGCCTTGAACCTTTATGCTTTTGCAAAAAAATGTTCAGAATGTCATGTTAAATCCCCATAAGTGTGTTCTTGCAACAGGAATATGAATACTAATAAATCCCAAGTTGGTGATAAAAAACTCATTAAAAAAAGAATATCACATGCAAGTCCATTCATAACTGGAAAGACTTAAATAGCATGTGCTTGATGAAGCACAGGATTTTTTATGTATATATGAAATACTAAATTATAGAATATTAAATATCCATCAATCCAAGTGTATTTGAAAGCAGCAAAAAATGTTCACATACCTTTTCTTTTCCAGAAATCTGATTATTCAAACAAGAAAGAAAAATATCTGTAGCCTAAGAGAATCTACTATTATACAAGCGACCTACTAAACTCTATATGCTAAATTTTGAGAAGATCTTAAAACTTTGTTCTTTTATTAATAAACAGTAATGAAAGCACTAATGGATAAAAGCTCCTAAAATAGTTTTTATAGTTTTAATACAATAATTAGGCCATCATGGAACTGCCTAATTTTAGGGTATCTGGAGACCTTGATCTGTTAACCCTATTTCTTATTCTCTATAATAACAGTAATTAATTAGTATATGCTAACTAGTATATTAACAATAATAAATTAATATATGCTGGTAATTAATTTTACATAATATAGTTATGTGTGTTTCAGACAGAGAAGTGTTTACATTGGAAATCAAATTTTTTATAATCCATATCTCAGAAATAACCACTATTAAGAATTTAGTGTAAATATTTGTCTAGATTTTTACTATCATCTACATTCATATGTATATGTAAGTGTAGATTAAAAACAGAATCATATTATATCTATTTTAACTTCCTTTATACCTTCCTGCATATATATAACAAGTTTTGCCACATCAGTACATATATAAAGTTGTTTCTATTTAGTAATCAAACAGTATTCTAAAGAAGAGTTGTATGTTAATTAAATAAATCAATATCCAAATGGTAAATACTTAGGTTGTTTGGATTTTTTGCTGTTATAAACTCTAATATCAAGTATCTTATACTCTTAAGGAAGAATGTATTTCCAGTAAAGGGGATTCATCTCTTATTTTGTCAAATCACTTACACAAACTACACAGTGCTTCTTACAAGATTACATTTTTCATTGTGGACTAGATCATTACAATTATTTAAGTAAGAATTTATAAGAAAGATATCCTTTGGAATGAGTTTGGGAAGATAAATATGTCATACAAAAAAAACTAAGAGGAGTACCCTAAGACATAAAATATATATGTTATAAAGTTATAAAGAATAGTGATACAATGAGCACCTATATACCTAATATCAGAAATAAAATATTACCACCACTGTTAGAGAGACCCATGTTCACCACCCTTCCTCTCTATGTCCCAAAGGTAATTTTCTTAAATATTTTGTTCCTTATTATTATGATTTTCTTTATATTTTTACCACATAAGTATCACTAAATTAAATCTCTCTAAATAATATGTATTTTTCAATTTTATAAAGCGGAACCATGTTGTAATTGAGCTATTTTTATTTCTGCATAAAATTATCTTCTTTAAGGTTTGTCATAGATATAGCAATCATGAAATTCATATGGAAAAATAAAAGACCCAGAATAGCAAAAGCAATTCTAAGCAGGAAACGTGAATCTGGAGGTATAGCGATACCAGATTTCAAACTGTACTACAGAGCAATAGTAACAAAAACAGCATGGTACTGGTACCAAAATAGGCAGGTGGACCAATGGTACAGAATAGAGGACACAGAGACCAATCCACAAAAATTACAACTTTCTTATATTTGATAAAGGGGCTAAAAGCATGCAATTGAGGAAGGATAGCATCTTTAACAAATGGTACTGGGAAATCTGGAAATCCATATGCAACAAAATGAAGCTGAACCCCTTTCTCTTGCCGTGCACAAAAGTTAACTCAAAATGGATCAAAGAGCTTGATATCAAATCAGAGACTCTGCGTCTGATAGAAGAAAAAGTTGGCTCCGATCTACATATCGTGGGGTTGGGCTCCAAATTCCTTAAAAGGACACCCATAGCCCAAGAGTTAATAACAAGAATAAACAAATGGGATTTACTTAAACTAAAAAGTTTTTTCTCAGCAAGAGAAACAATAAGAGAGGTAAATAGAAAGCCTACAACCTGGGAACAAATTTTTACCCCTCACACTTCAGATAGAGCCCTAATATGCAGAATATACAAAGAAGTCAAAAAATTAAACAATAAGATAACAAATAACCCAATCAACAAATGGGTCAAGGACCTGAACAGACACTTCTCAGAGGAGGACATACAATCAATCAACAAGTACATGAAAAAATGCTCACCATTTCTAGCAGTCAGAGAAATGCAAATCAAAATCACACTAAGATACCATCTTACTCCAGTAAGATTGGCAGCCATTATGAAGTCAAACAACAATAAGTGCTGGCAAGGATGTGGGGAAAAGGGTACACTTGTACATTGCTGGTGGGACTGCAAATTGGTGAGGCCAATTTGGAAAGCAGTATGGAGATTCCTGGGAAAGCTGGGAATGGATCCACCATTTGACCCAGCTATCGCCCTTCTCGGACTATTCCCTGAGGATCTTAAAAGAGCATACTATAGGGATACTGCCACATTAATGATCATAGCAGCACAATTCACAATAGCTGGACTGTGGAACCAACCTAGATGCCCTTCAATAGATGAATGGATAAAAAAAAAATGTGGCATTTATACACAATGGAGTATTACGCAGCACTAAAAAAATGACAAAACCATGGAATTTGCAGGGAAATGGATGGCATTAGAGCAGATTATGCTAAGTGAAGCTAGCCAATCCTTAAAAAACAAATGCCAAATGTCTTCTTTGATATAAAGAGAGCAACTAAGAACAGAACAGGGAGGAAGAGCATGAGGAAAAGATTAACATTAAACAGAGACGAGTTGGGGGAGAGAAAGAGAGAGAGAAGGGAAAGCATATGGAAATGGTAGGAGACCCTCAATGTTACACAAAATTACATATAAGAGGTTGTGAAGGGAAGAGGGGGGAAACAAGGGAGAGAATTGAACAACAGCAGATGAGGTAGAGAGGGAAGATGGGAGGGGAGGGGAGGGAGGATAGTAGGGGATAGGAAAGGTAGCAGAATACAACAGTCACTAATATGCCATTATGTAAAAATGTGAATGTGTAACCGATGTGATTCTGCAATTTGTATTTGGGGTAAAAATAGGAGTTCATAACCCACTTGAGTCAAATGTATGAAAGATGATATGTCATGAGCTTTGTAATGTTTTGAACAACCAATAAAAAAAAAAGGTTTGTCAACATTATTACTTGTAATTACAATTCATTTATTGTCTGCTAAATAATCTCTTATTATAAGAAGATATCATAATTTACTTATTCATTCTTATGCTGATTGGCATTATGAGTTGTTTCAAGTTTTCTGCTATTTAAAACAATGCTGCTATGAACACTTTTGTGCATGCTTCTTGGTGTATGTAGGCAAGAGCTCCTCTAGGGAAGGAGTCTCTGGGTCACAGATTATGCCACATAGGCAGTTTTATTAGAAAATGACAAATGATCTTATTTATTTTCTTATAGCTCATAAAATTTTCTAAAGTGGTTACATCAACTTATACATTCACTAATATAGTTTATATGTTCTATTTGTTTCAAAACTTTGCCAATAATTAATAACAACAAATTTAAAAATTTTTGTCAAACAGTGAATTTGTAAAAACTTATCTTGCTGTTTTTAGGTGAGCAATACCTGTAATCCCAACAATTCTAAAGGCTGAGGTGAAGGTTCACAAGATTCTAGGCCAGCCTCACTAACTTGGTGAGATCCTCTGCACCTTGATGGGATGCAGTCTCAAAAAATAAAAAGGGCTGGAGATGTAGCTTGGTAGTAGAGTGCCCCTGAGTTCAGTTTCCAGGACAAAATAACCCTATAACCCTATAATTCTTGCTTTCTATAACCCTATAATTCTTGCTTTCTGATATGTGTATAATGTTTAACATACATTATTTTGTTTATTTTATCTGGGTCCCACAGATACTTTTGAACTCTCCATATTTCATTAAATTTTCTCTTTGAAAAAGGATTTTTGCATCAGCAATAGAGAACAGGATGCGAATGTTACAGAATACCTAATAAGGAAACCGGAGTATTTGCTTCTCCTAATTTGGGTCTTCAAAGTTTCTCTCTGTAAGATAAGACATGTTTTGAAGCTCACTATAAACTTTTTCTTGTGTGCTCTACACTTACAAAGTGCTTAACAACTAACTCATTTATCATTTGGATTATCCATCATTAATTGCCCTCTGCCTTACCTAAAAACTGACTGAAAAGGGTTGAAGTGACTATAGATATTAAGTAATATATAACTCAGTGCTTTAAAGATAACATTCCATTTTCACAGAGCTTGCTTATATTACAAAACTAATAAAATGATATTTTCCAAGATAAACAAAAAATAAATAGAGAATCTTAATATTTATGTCAAGAAATGAGTACAAGCTTCTGAAAGAAATGTTATGGATATTGGGTCTTCATCCTATTAGCTGTAGCAGTTTCAAGAATTTAATACATTGGTAATTACTAATCTCCTGTGGGGTGGTGGGAAGTATCCTCAAATAAGAGGAATAATCTGGAAGGACTAAAAATTACCTGTAAAGTACAATTCATCATCCTTATTATATAGTCAAACTGTTGATGGTCCAATATTGCCCGGTTTTGCTGTACATGCAAGCCCAGTTCATCAGTGAGACACTGTCTTGCTGCTTTTCCTTTAAGGGCTCTCAGCGCAGCAGGAAGGGTCTAAGGACAAGAAGGACACAAGTGACCAAAAGGTACCACAGGGAAAAAACAAAATTAAAAAACCAAAATCTTTCAAACACTAACACTGAAAATTCAAATACATCCTATCAACTATTTAACAAAGTTATTAGTAAAATGAAATTCCTAGGAAAGAAGTGATTTACTAGAAAGATGATTAATAAATAGATAGGTTTATAGTTCTATTTATTTGTAAGCCAGCATGAAAAATAAGCAGAATGAGTTTATGTGGTAAATTGAAAAAACATTAACTTTTTCCCTGAGACTTAACAAGATGTTAGTGACCAAACTGACAATTGCTTCAGAACACAACACAAAGCTACATACAGACAGACACTTTCTATAACTGGCCAAGTATCCATAGTAAGAATAGAAGGAAAAATTATGATGACAGATTTAAAAAAAATCCACAAGCGGGATGCAGTGGTGTACCCCTGTAATCCCAGGGGCTTGGGAGGCTGAGACAGGAGAATTGCAAGTTCAAAGCCAGCCTCAGCAACTTTGAGGCACTAAGCAACTCAGTGAGACCCTATCTCTAAATAAATGACAAAAAATAGGGCTGGGGGTGTGACTCAGTTGTCGAGTGCCCCTGAGTTCAATCCCTGGTACCAAAACCAACCAACCAAACATACAAAAACCCCACAAACAATTTCATACTTTTAAATTGGTCAGCTATTTCATTACTACTCAATATTAGTGGATGACTAGATAGTTTTACAATCTCTTCTCCTCATTTCAATATGAAAATAAGTTAAAAAAAAACTCAGGAAAACTTCAACAGATATCTCTAGGTTTATGTATTAAAACTCTTTGACTTCTTCACAAGAAACTCAAGAATGCCTCTTCCAGTTTTCCATGTAAGGCAAAGTCATCACAAGCTTATTTGATATGGGAAACCTAAAGAACAGAACAAAGGAGCAAATAAAAAGGAAAGGGAAAAAGTCCAAGTATAAGAGGGCATAATAATGTTATAGGCAGGTATAAGAAACAGTAGGTGAAAGCTGAAAGTAAAGAAGTGAAACCTGCAACATTTCAACCATAAGACAAAATGGAAACAAAATCCTCAAACATAAAAGGGCTGAGCAGTCATTTAAAGTTTAGTACAGGCTTCTTTAATCCATTATAAAATCTAGCTACATTCTACAATAAATAAAATTATATTTAAAATATAGAATAATGTTTTCAGGACAATGTTTTAAAATATCAGGGAAAAATTATCATCAATATTTTTCTTATAGCCATATAATTAGCATTAGACTACCAGTTTAAAATCTTAATCACTACTCATTTAAAGGGATTATAATAATGAAAGGACATTTTAGTAGGAAAAGGGATAGAATCAGAGGAAAGATCAGTTACTTTAACATGTAAATCTAAACAGGAGATGATAAATGTTTACTTGGGAAAATGGCATTTTATTACCTTCTCAGTCTCCAAAGTTTTATTTTCAAATATGAATGAGATACAGTTTCTAACAACTTCCAGTCTCTGTGCACTGTTGAAAACTGTTGTCACCTTATCCATTATTGAAACTAGTAAAGAAATATAAAGAAAATACAACTGAATTAAACTTCTTTGGCAATTACAAAAGCAAGGGAATATTACTTCTAGACTGTTAACATGCTGAGCATGATGGTGCATGCCTGTGGTGCATCCTGAATCCCAAAGATTCAGGAGGCTGAGGCAGAAAGTTTCAAGTTCAAGGATAGCCTTAGCAACTTCATGAGATCCTATTTCAAAATTTAAAAAAGCTGAAAAGAAGCTGGGGATGTGGCTTAAGTACCTCTGGGTTCAATCCCTGGTATGGGAAAAAAAAAAAGACTTATAAACAACATTCAGAATTTTTTTTTCTCTTGTTATATGGAACTGAAGGTATTCCAATTCATTATTTCTACAGGATAGATTTTTTCACGTTATACTTTACTCTTAAGGAAATTATACCGTAAAGGTAAACAACTATTTAAAATTTCAATTGTAAACTAACTGTTCTGATATGGAATGTTTGGGATACGGGACAACAACAAAAATAGGTAATGTACAAGAGGACTACAAACAGAAAAAGCAGTCTTAAAATATTACCAAGGAAAAAATATATACCAAAAAAATTACATACTACAAATTTGTGCATATGGGACTTGAAGGGAAGAAGTAGTGTTAAAAAAAAAAAGTAAAGAAATGATTATGGCCAATGTATGGCTATTCTGGCTCAGGAAAGTCATTTTTCCCCCCTGTACTGGGGATTGAACTCAGGATTCCCACATGTTAGGCACATGTTCTACCACTGAGCTATGCTGCCAGCCCTTTTTATTATTTTATTTCGAGACCAGGTCTTATTAAGTTGCCTGGCTGGTCTTGAACCTGCAATCCCTTGCCTCAGCCTCCCGAGTAGCTGGGATTACAGGCATATACTCCATGTCTGGCAGAAAGTCATTTCTAATTTCTGCAAATTTTCTTTCAACACAGATTTGAAAAATTCTAATCTTTAAAGTTATCCAAATATATTTAGTTTATTAAAAGAATATTAGAAAGATATAAATGAAAGCAGTATTTGTAAAAAAATACTGTAATAAAATAAAAAGGATATTTTTCCAGGTGTGATGGCACATACTTGTAATCCCAGCAGCTTGAGAGGCTAAGGAGGACCTTGAGTTCAAAGCCAGCCTCAGCAACTTAGTGAGGCCCTAAGCAACTCAGTGAGACCTTGTCTCTAAATAAAACACAAAGAAGGGCTGGGGATGTGGTTAAGAGACCCTGGGTCCAATACTTGGTACAAAAAAAAAAAAAAAAGGATATTTTCACAAAGAACTATACCATATTTTTGTGCAAATGAAGTATTAATAAAGACAAAAAGTCAAATAAATGAAGCCAAAAAGAAAGATTTGTATATATGGCTATTTTTTAGAATCTAAAGGCACAATCTGTTCACCTCCCACATATCTAAAGACTACCATAGAATATTATACAGTTATGAAAAATCAATGATGAACTTATACAAGCTAAAACAAAGATAAACCTTGAAAATATTATGCTAATATTATGAAGGAAGTTAGTCACAAAAGATCAAATAGCATATTCTATTTATAAAAATTTATAAAATTCTATTTATAAAAATGGCCAGAAGAGGCAAATATATGAAGACAGAAGGCAGATTATTGCCTAAATCTAGAAAGGAGTTGATTTGGTGAGTAAATGGGAAATTACTAGTAGGTACAAGATATTCTATTTAGTTTATAAAAATGTTCTCAAACTAATGGTAATGGTTGAACAATTCTGTGAATATACTAAAAAAACCCACTGAATTGGAGAGTTTAAATGGGAGAATTTATGATATGTGGATTGTTTCTCAAAGAAAGCTATTTCATAAAAAGAAAAGATTTTACAGTGGTAGCATAGTTTAGTGATTATCTTTTGTGAGAGCAGTGAATAGAAGAGAGTTTCTCAGTGTTGATAATGTTCTGATTCTACTTATGTGACTTTGTTCACTTTGTGAAAATTCATCAAATAATATACTTTTCTTTTTTTGTGTCTTGTATCTTGATAAAAAATTTACTTTTAAAACAGACAAATACATACCAACAGGTGGACCTGCTGGCACAACACATTTCTTCTCCATTCGTGTAGCAGGAGGTGCATTCTGGTTCTTAGCAAGATTTTCCTGTATTAATTCCTGAACCCGAGCTTCATTAATTTTGGGGAAAGGAAGAATATGAACTCGCAAATGAGATCCTTCTGTTGGGCGTGGAACTTTCTGAAATGCCATATGAGGATTTGGATTCTCCTGCAACATCCAAATAGTAAATTATTTAAAAGTTAAAATAACAATGGCAGATAGTCAGAAAGGGCAGAGGAGCACAGAGGGACACATACTGAAATCAGACAGAGCAGTGATTATACTATATACATTCATATATATATGCCAAAACACAGAGTATCAGAACCAAACTTCTTCCATGATCTATTGGCAGCATCTGAGACACCTGGTCACTTGTCTTCGTCTTCCACAAACATTTTCTTTACTTGATTTCTGGGTCTTTTTGCTACTTCTTTGTCTATGTCCTTAATCTATTAACAATGTGAATACCTCAGGGTTCAGACCCTGACTCTCTTTTCTATTAAAACTTTGCTATTTGGTGATCACTTGCAATCTCCTATCTGTTAATCATAAAACACACTATGAGTTACAAATTCTTACTTCCAATCAAGCTCTCTCCTGAACTATATACCGATCTAATGAATTATTCAAATGAAGTATTAGCCCTTGGATTTAAAATAAAGTCTTCACTGTATGTCTAAGATGGCGCTCTTAATCTTTATCTATCTCTAAATCTGCATTCTTTAGTATTCTCCAGTTCAGTAAGTGTTACGTTTATATTTTTCTAATCACTCATGTGAATAGCTTTGTGTCATCTTTAATGCCTTTCTCTAATATCCAGTTATCCATTCCGCTGCAAACTTGCGGACTTTACTTTCCAAATATGTTTATAATCTTTCCATCTTTCATTGACACCTTGTTTCATTTCAATACCTCTCCTACTATAACAATACAATCGTCTCCTACCTGGTCTCATTGCTTTCACCCTTATTCCCTCCCTCAACTCTGTAGACAGAGTGATCCAGTTAAAAAGTATGTCAATTTGTCACATAACTCCTCTTTTCATTCAAATGGTTCTACATCTCAATCAGAGTAAAACTCAAAAGTTCTTATTTACAGGATCCTATAGGATCTGGCCTTTCTACACAATTTTTTGCCTTCATTCATTCCGCTCCAAATGCACAGACCTTCTTGTTCCTGCCTCGAGGCGTTTACACTTAGTTGTTCCCTCTGTCTGGAGTGCATTTCTTTGCTCAAATGCCATCTTTTCTTGCCATCCTTTAAAAAATTATACTCTCCCCCAAACACATTGCTTATTCCTTATTATATTTTTCTCTTTAGTGCTTATCACTATAAATTTTATTTAACTTATTTATTCTTCTCTCACTAAAATGCAGCTCCATGAGGTCAGGTGTTTCTTCAATTAAAACAATATATATTCTTTTGTCTTCTGCTGTATATTGGTTACATCAAGAAACTGTCTGCATGTAGGAGGTATTCTAAATGATTTCCTACTGAATTCTGATGAGTGGTACAAAAGATGAAACACACATCAAAATTGCAACAATTTAATTAAATGTGTCAGCTAATGAATTTTTATTATTGTTATTGTTTTTGGTGCTGGGCCTCAGGCATGCATCCATTGAGCTATATCCCCAAACCCTATCAGCTAATATTTTAAAAGATTTAAGACTGGCATGAACTTTTATTTGGCACCTAGTTAAGTGGAATTATATTTCAAATAATATAGACAGAATGGAATTCAGCCTTTCTATAAAATTCTCTAGAGAAGATTGCTTTACAACCCTTCTTAAGCCAATTAGCTAAGCATTAGTTATTTTTTAAAACCAGAAAGTGCCTATTCCTACTGAATTTGAAATCATGTTGTAGATTAAACTCAATATTACCTATACATCCTCCTGACAGTTAAAAATGGCCAACTGTCATCCTTTATTAGAACTGCTCACCACAATTCTTTTTGGCTTTGTGGCCCAGACCCAGAAAAAGGAAAGGCTGGACTAGGGCAGATGATACAGTAAGCAAATATCAGCAATATAATGAAAATAAGATTGCCTTAAGTGTAAAAGGTCTAGATTATAGCTTTTGCTTCACTCATTATATGATGCTGGACAAATAACTTTGCCTAAGATATGTACTTAGGTTATCTTACAATATTCCTGATAAGATAAAATCAGATACAAAATTTGTTCATACCAAAGTAGCCCTCATGAATGCTTTTTACTAACACTCTACATCATTTGCAAAGACAGGGAAAAATAAATAAGTAAATTCTTACTCTAGTGGTTATTCTTTCTAAAGCATATGTTGAAAAATCTTCAAACACTACTGGTTTGTAACTGAAATTGTTCTATCCAAAAAATGGTACATTTGTTCTCTGTTCATTAGACACAATTACTACCCATATGTTATCAAAAACTGTAATTAATAATTTCCTAAAACATATTGGGCAGATTTTTCTCTAGGCTGGAAAGGTAATTCATGTTGACCTTGAGGCATGAATCATTTAAAGTATATTCTCTACTACTTCTATCTATTTATACCTATTTTTTTAATAAAAATAATCAAAATTCAAATGTTACCATAAAAATAATATTCACTATAAGTTTTAAAACATGAAAAGATAAAAGTAGAAATCTCCTTAATTATGCCAATATCTTTTATACTTATATTTTATCTGTCTACCTTATGTCTTGTTTCAAAAATGACTTATTGTGATTCAGAAAGTTAAGATTGCATATAACACTTGTAAGCAAAATTCCTAAAGAGTTTGCCATGTAATATGACAAGTTAGTCCTGAACTAATAGGGAAGAACAAAGATGCAAAATTAGTCAAGGAAATTCTGAATAAAAGTAAGAGGAGAGTCAAGCTTTCCATATATCAAAATTTATATAAAACTTATATAAAAAAGAATTAACAAAGTACGACAATTAACATTAGTGAAGGGCTAAATGATCAAACAGAATAACCAAAGAGCTCAGAAATAAGATTAGACGTGAAAATGTGATAGAAACAGATGGCATTACAATTCAGGGAGAAAGGTAGTCCACTTCTAGTTCATGTCTCTGATTTCAGAATGCCTTGGTTCAAATCCCAGCTTGGCTGCTTTCTATTATTATGAGCTGGTACAGTGTCAATTCACTTACCCCATTGTGTTTTAGCTTACTCACATGTACTGAAGATAATAGTGTGGTAGCTACTTCATAAGGTTCTTGTGAGGATTGTTGCAAGCTGTTACAGGAAAGCTCTTCCAACACAGATACAGTGTCTCTCTTTCCCCTTCCCAGAATAAAACTAAAAGCTGTTTTCCAAAAATCTAGATTGCATTTATATGAAAAATACTTACTCATTGCATATTCTTTGGCATGGCATCATACTTCTGAAATTAAAAGCATTCCTTCCTACCAAGAGTCTCATCACATCACCAGCTACTTATATTTTAATATAAGAACGACAACAGTAATATTAGTAGTAGTACCCAGTAAGAGTTTAAATATATATCACCTTTGATGGTACTATGTTATTAACAGCCTTTCCATATGCAATCAGAAATACTACAAAACAAATTCATACACAATCAGAATAACAAGCCATTTAAAAATATGTTAAAGTTCAAAGTTGAGGCAATTTATAGTTGTATAAAAATTCTACACTAAAATACAGACCACAGGTTAAATCTGCTAAATTATAGTAATTCCAATTGTTTTTAGAAGATTCAAAAAAGACTCGCATGCCCTCAAATCTCATGTTGGTTTTCTGGCTGTGTCTGGGCACTGCTGCCCTCTAATGGTCTGCATGAAAAATGTAAAGGATTGCATTTGCCAACTTAAAACTAACTAGGTCCCCCCCCCCATACTTCTTCTTTTTCTTTTTCTTTTCTTTTTAAATATTTTTAGTTGTAGATGGGCACAATACTTTTATTTTATGTGTTTATTTTTTTATGTGGTGCTGAGGATCAAATCCTGTGCCTCACACATGCGAGGCAAGTGCTCTACCACTGAGCTACAAACCCCAGTTCTCCCCAAAGACTTCTTGAGAAGACGTCAATAATGAGAGGGAAATCAGGTTATTGTTCATCAAACTCTACATGTTCTTAGGAATATCTCCTCTTATTTGTAACTCCAAATGAATCTGAACTGGTCCCTTGAAAGTTAGTAAGCTCATTAAAAACTAGCCCAATTTTGTTGAACTTCCTTGTTGAAGAAAGGAAATCCCTTCTTTTTCAACAGTACAAAGTAGTAGCCAATTTTTAAAATCTTTGATGCCAAAGAAATGCAAATACAAAGTAATAACCAAAAATTTAGAGAACAAAACACTTATAATAATCCCAGCAACAATTTTGTCCAAGGCCACCAAAATGAGGTACCCAAGAAAGCCTGGCATAATACATTATCTTTTGTGTGTGTGTGTATGTGGTGGTTTCTGAGGATTGAATCCAGGGAAGTTGCACTATTGAGTCACATTCCCAAACCTTTTTCTTTCTTTTCTTTTCTTTTCTTCTCTTTTTTCCTTTCCTTTCTTTTCTTTTCTTTTCCTTTTCTTTTTGTTGAGACAGGATCTTGCTAAATTGCTAAGCCTGGATTTGAACTTCTAATCCCCCTACCTCAGGGTTGTAAATCACTGAGATTATAGGTGAAAATGAACTATCATTAAGACAGAATTTTGGATAATGATTTTCAAGAATGGTCTCTGTAATCCAGATTAAGAGTACAGTACAGGGACTGGAATTATTTATACCTCAGCACTCACACACCTAGCATGTGTGAGACACTGGGTTCAAATCCTCAGCACCACATAAAAATAAATAAATAAAATAAAGGTATTATATCCATCTACAATTAAAAATAAAAATTAAAAAAAGAGTAAAGTACAGTGATGGGAAATTCAATGATTTTTCATTTTTTCTTGAAAAAATGATATTCATCATCTGGTCTAGAAACAGATTTTTCTCTTTTTTCTTTCCCTTTAGCAGACTAGCTGTGAATGTGTAGGGCTGAGAATATGCTCCAAATAAAAGCCAAACAAAGCCAAATAAAGCAAAACCCCCTAGCCCCCCAGAAATTTCAAAGTAGGCAACAGTCACATGGAGAAAAAAAATCTTTCTTCACATTGGTCTTAGCAGTGAATGACAAATTAGTGTGAGCTTATTAGAGGTTACCAAATTTCCCAGATTAATTCAGATGTTTTAAATGACTTAGCATGTACCAATTACACCTAGAGCTATGTGGATTAGTAAATTTTACACATCCTTTCAAACAGTTGAAGATAATACTAACACTGGAGTAAATCATTAAAACACTGTCAAAATGTAACTGGACTCTTTCCAGTGGCCTGGCAGTGTATACAATGTAATGAAACATCAAACAAATTTGCTACCTCATAGGCCTTTCAATGATCACCCAGCTGAATTAATGTCTTATCCTTAAATGCAAATAAATTTGTATTTAGTATATCTAGTGTGTTGACTGTCCTAAATAAGCATTTGTTTCTTAACCTCTGCACTACTGACGTTTGGCCTTGATAATTCTAAGTTTGGAGTGGGGTTGGAGTGTTTTGTGCATTGTAAATGTTAAGAAGCACCTCTGGCCTATACCCACTAGCTAACAGTAGCACATCCCCTCCAGCTGCAACAATCAAAAATGTCTCCAGACATTGCCACATTTCATGAGGTGGGGCAGAGGAGGATTGCCTGGTGCTGAGAGTCATACTCTCACTCAAGACTCCAGATGGAGATTCTCTATTCTAGAACAAGTAATTCTGTCACAAGCACCAAGGAAGCATACAATGATGAGCTAAAAGACCTATATTCTCCTTTGCCTGCTGAAATGCAAATTTAAAGCACCATGAAATACTACCACACACCTATTAGAATGATTAAAACAAAAACAAACAACAACAAAAACTGATAATACTAAGTGCTGGTGAAGATGTAGAGCAAACTGGAATCCTCATATATTGCTGTGAGAATGCAAAATAATAAAGATACTTGAAAAAAAAATTTGACAGTTTCTTATAAAGTTAAATGTCATATCCATATATTCCAGCATCCCACTCATAAATATTTATCAAAGACAAATGAAAACTTATATTCACACAAAAACCTACATGTTTATGGTAGTTTTATTGATAAAATAAAACTTTGTTATATCCATATAATAAAATACTACTCAGGAATAGAAAGTAATTAACAATTAATACATGCAGTAACATGGATGAATGTGAAATAAATTATATTAAATGAATAAAGCCAACTATAAAAAAAAACCACCCTACATAATGATATTATGGAAAAAGCAAAACTACAGAGACAGAACAGACAAATGGTTGCCAGCAAGGATATTAACTCTCTGGGGTGACAGAAATGTTCTATGTACTGATTATGGTACTAGTGGTTGCATGACAACATATATCTGTGAAAACCTATAAAAATGTACTGAAGAAAGTTAATTTTACTATGGATAAATTAAATCACAAGAAACTTGACACAAATGAACAAACTAGATGGGATGGATAGGTCTAAAGTTTGGTTTAGGGTACTTACTTCATTATCATAATCAAGTAAGTTGTTTATGTCTTGACTTTCTAAACTATAGGTAATTACAATATTTTACTTCCTTCCTTTAATGAAAAAAATCCCTTTATTCATGGTTGGAAAAAAGTACAAATATGATTTTGGGTTTTTTTTGGTGGTGTTAGGATGCCATTTTGATTTTAAAACCTATTTGGTTCAATGCCAGGCAATGAAATATTTATAAACCTCAATTAGAAATATCATGTTTATATGAAAATGTCTTCCAATTTTCTTTTAACATTTAACAAAACTTTCAGACAAATTACATACTTTAGCAAATATTTATGTAATATTGCAGATGCAAAGCCATTTAGAAAGATTGTACTAGATTAAAAGTATGTCCAACTGGGGCTGGGGTGTAGCTTTATGGCAGAGCGCTTGCCTAGCATGCGTGGGGGCACTGGGCTTGATCCTCAGCACCACATAAAAATAAACAAATAAAATAAAGGCATATTGACCATCTACAACTACAAAACAAACAAAACAAAACAAATATGTCCAACTGATTGCTTAATGTACTGGAAGGAAAATTTATACAATTCTTATCTTGGCCTACTTTAATGCTCTCATTTTGTATAGTGTCAGTAGTCCTTTATAATTGTATATAAGGAGCATAGGTATGAGGCAGATAAGTAGCTAAATGTGTGCTCATGTAAACATGGGAGATTCTGAAAGCCAAAATGGGCAGTACTCAGCATAATTAATAGGAACAGAAAAAATATATAAATGTGTTGCCAAAAATCTTCATTGTATAAATTCTGCCACTACTTATACAACTTGTCTCTAATGGATTTAGTTCTTTCCTTCTCCTTTATTCCACCTTTCCACTGTACCAAAGTTCCCAAATTCTTTTTTTTAAAAAATAATAATTCAGGAAGCTCCTGAAAGATAGAAGAGCAGCTGCTCCAGTTATAATTTGGATACTCACATTGGCAAACCTCAGTGGTGAGAAGAAACTAGAAAATTTAGATTTTTTGAGGTTCTTTAAAGGGAGGTGAAGGAGAAAAGCTAGATACACATACCAGACTTCAGTACAATAAAGTATTTACAAACATTTAAATGGATCACCAGGTCTCAATTTTAACCTGATAATAGGAAATAGCCAAATTATATGGTTGGTTCTTGCTTACATTTTAGAAATGTGATTTAAAAAAACTTGCCTAGTTAGAAATAGAACCATATGGATATCTTGAACTGGCATCAACCCAAAAAAGCAACTTTATCACTACTATAATTTGAATCTTGAATGTTCCCCAAAGGTCCATGTATTTAAGTCTCAGTCACTAGCCTGTGCTGTTATTGGGAGCTGGTGGGACCTTTAGGGTGTGGGGCTTGATGGAAGAGTTAGGTCATTAGAGGTGTGCCTTTGAAGGGGATACTGTGATCCTTGTATGCGTGTGTGTGTGTGCGCGCACTCTCTCTCTTGAGCATGCTCTCTCTTGCTTCACGTGCGCGAGCTCTCTCTCTCTCTCTCATATGTATATGTATTCTTTTCTGAAAGGTATTAGGAAAATCATGCACCTAGAGAATTTCTAGCACTAGTAGGTTCTTACTAAGTATATACTGAATAAATGGAACTAATTACATTAAGTGAAATATACTGGGGACAAAGTCCCAGGCCTCATGAAATATAAAGCATAGTTGAAGAGCTCTTACCTAACCAGACAGTCTTTTATACAGTAATAGAATAAATAACTCATTATCATTTCTTTAGAAGTGTCATTTTTAAAGAAATGTGTAGTATTTTTATTCGCCTTTAATAATGTATAATTACTGGGATTTTTTTTTTTCTTTTTGGTACCAAGGATTGAGCCACATCACCAACCCTATTTTGTATTTTATTTAGAGACAGGGCTTCACTGAATTGCTTAATGCCTCGTCAATGCAGGCTGGCTTTGAACACAAGGTCCTCCTGTCTCAGCCTCCCAAACTGCAGGGATTATAGGTATGCAACACTTTGTCTGGCTGCATATTCATTTTATTGCAATTTTCAGTTATGTACTGGTTTAATGTAAATATATGTATCATAAAATTTCAGTACTAGAATGAAAAAAAAATTGTCTTTACAATAAAGCAGGCTGGCACATGCCTTTGTATGCATTGAGCACTCAGGTAATGGAGACAAACCTACACCAAAACCCAAACTCTATTCACTAACTGGCTATAACACTTTGAAATTCTGGAATAGATGTAAAAGACCTAAAAATAAAAATCTAGCTAATCAGGGATCAGTACGATTTGACTGAACTAATTCCCATTTGACATTTGTTCTTCTCTGAAATCCATCAATAAATCATTCTTACCTGGGACAAGGAAAAAAAAACTATCTAATTTTCAGTTTTTTCATATATTCAATACCAGCCCTATTTATCTCAGAGGGTCATTTCTAAGATCAAAGGAAGTATGTCAAAACACGTTGTGACATGTATTGGAAAGATCATTATTTTCTCAAATTTAAGGTAAGTCAAACTGACAGATTAAAGATAAGAATTAGATGAAAATTCTTGAATTTAAAATCTGGATTCCAACCCTTAGTAGCCTAGAACCAAATACTGAAGTAAAATGGGGATAATGACACCTACTTTATAGTGTTGTAAGCATTAGAGATGATGTATTTAAAGTGCTTAATTCCATGCCTGGTACACTACACTAACCACTCAATATTTATTATTATAATGGAAAACCAGAAATTTCTCTTGAGATCTGGCTACATATTAGTTCTATACATCCATCATAGATAACAAAGACTACCACAGAACACAAGTTTTCCTCTTAAAAGAATTCTTTTAATTTTTTTAAGTTTCAGTTTCTAAGGAAGAAATACATTTATTATATTAGACATAGTTATAAACAACTAAAAATGTGTTCAGTTAATAAATGCATGAAACAGATTCTGGCATATAAAGAATATCAGGAAAACCTTTTAGTTATGCTTTTGCTAAACCAATATGTTATGATTTAACATTTAGGAATATGAAATATTGCTTCTTAGTAAAACAACTTATAATCTACAAAAAACAGTCAAAGTATCGTTGTGTTAAGTAATTTAACATGGAAATTAATCTTTTGACAGGCACAAGAATGCTGTGTCTAATGATTTCTGCATGTATTAGTGATATTAACATTCCTTTTATATGCTAGGCAAAGCATATATATTGCCAAATTTATAGTGAATCACTAGCAACTGATAAAACAGGACTTAAAATAAAATTTTCAACTATTAAGCAAGATTTAGATGAGGAAAACTCATAAAAGGATTTTGTTTGTTCATATATAGAACCTTTGAGCTTTGCTTTTATTATCTGTTTTTTAAAGTACTCTTTCCCTCAAAGAAAGCTCAGATTTTGAATGTAAAACTTGAAATTTAGAAAGAATTCAATGGGACTGGGGATATATATAGTTTAGGAGTAGAATGGGTTTGTAGTATGTGCACAGCCCCCTGGGTTCAATTCTCATTACAGGAAAAGGAAAAGAAAAGGGGAAAGGAAAGGAAGACAATTGAATAATATGACATGAAATTTTAATATTCCTGCTTTTATCCAGTTGCTTCTCAGATTTCAAATTAATATGTAAAAGTAGTGACAGATGACTCAATGCCCAAACAACTGAATTAAACAACACTTACTGGCGCCAGGATATTGATCCCCAAGTCCTTTTTAACTATATTTCTTTAAGAATATATCTTCCCACTACTTCTCTTTGAAGTACCAAAGAAGTACCTACTTACTTTACTTTTCTTAGCAAAAGGACTCAAAACTGCACAAGCAAGGGAATTGCCATCACTATTAGCCAAAATCCATTATTTCACAAGCATGCAAGTTCCCTGTCACTTCACAGTTAATTTATGCCTAACCACATCTTAATCTTTTGATTTACTGCATTTCCTCTATCCAGGAAATATTTTCACCTTTGGGTTTCTGTGGTCACCAGTCATTTTGCTTTCCTTCTTTCAGTCTCCATTACCTATTCAAAACAACGCAACTCAAATAATGTTCATCATTTAGCTGACAATCTCTGTACTACACTGAAGTAGAGCACATCAGTCAATGCCATTTGATATACTTCTGACCTCCAATACATTTAATCTTTTCTTTATGTCTTAAAAATGAGATCAAAATGAAAATCACAATGAGGGCAAATGATAAATGGAAAAATTGTTACTAAGATATTTCATAATAGTGATGGACAGGAAAAATATGGTGAAAATGTGCTATTTTGACATAGAGTATCAACTATAATATATTGTAATCTATAGTCCAGACAAATAGATTACCACCAGAAATATTAAACTTTTTAGTTTTACAAAGGAAATATTTTATTAATACTTTTAAAATTAATCACTATCTAAATAAATATACTTACTTACATTTTTGAACAGTTGCTCAGCAAGTTCTCTGACATGCTTTATAATCTTCAATGGGTTATTTTCTTCTAGTTTAATTCTCTCTACTTCAAAAGCTACCAACTTGGAAAAAGAATCAAATGGTAGAACATCAACTCCAAAATATGCTGAATTAAAAATGTATGTGCTAATTTTATACAATTTGCAAAACAAAAAACATCCAAAACATATATTATTTTTAAAACAAAATATTGCAGATTTTTACTGGGTTTCACCACTAGGCTGGATTATAAAGGTCTACTGAATTCATGGATTGCCTGGTGATCCCTCCTCAATGATTTAGGGCCCTATTTCTTCTTGAGAAAAGTAATTTCTGAAACTGAGAGATCCTATCATTCCAAAGGCTGTTTGCAAGAGAATTCTCTTACTCAGAGAAATTCAGGAAGTCATAAAGTCTCCAAATATTTCCAACTCACAATAAAAGAACCAATGGTTATGTCAAGGTATTCAGACTCTAGTCCTCCCTCTGCTGACAGTTTGATCTAAGACAAATCATTTAAAACTTCTAGGCTTCAATTTCCTCATCTCTAAATTAAAATAGAAGAACATGATGATAGTCCATTTCCCTATTAACAAAATTTACTTGGAGAACTGTGTAAGTGTAACACATACTTAGAGTGGAGAAAAGAATGCTGATGGAAAAAAACAGATGGAAGATAAAAAAGAAAAGGAACAATATAGATTCTTTCTTCTAGAAACTAATAGACTCACAGGTGCATACACACATATAAAACTACAGCTTTACCTATACTAGGCCAGAATTCAGAAAGACTGTTAATCAAAGGCAAACTTTTTCATAAATCTTGGATGCCTATTTGATAGGAGTATAGGGGTAAGACACAGAAACAAAAAGCTGACTAACACTAATGCAGTTTAGTAGTTCCTACAGTCAATGAGTTTTGGAAATTGTGAAGGAGGTGTTGAGATAAGGGCTGAAAATGAAGAACAGGAGGTCATGGCTGAGTAAAAAGTAGAGGCCAGAGGAGGACCTACAAAAATAGAGGCAGTGATAAGCAAGTTTTCTTCGAGTAATCAATATGCCTTTTTAGTTGTGATAAATCAAATGGAATAAGTAAGGAAAATTTGGACAGAAGAGAAAAAGAGTACATATACCAATGTTACCATTAATAAAGCTTCAGAGACTTAACAAAATTTAAGAACTAGAAAGGACCTTGGAGGACATTTAATTTAACTTCATTAGACATTATGTGTCAGTTGTTTAGTTCAGAATCTAAAGGCTGATATAAATGTTTGTATAGGCAATGGTCAATCATAATACATGTTAGCAGTAAAGAAGCAATACCCAATAATTGATTATAAAGAATTGGGGCTAGAGTTGTAGCTCAGTGGTAGAGCACTTGCCTAGCACATGTGTGGCACTGGGTTAAACCTTCAGCATCTCATAAAAATAATTAAATAAATAAATAAATAAATAAAGGTATTATGTCTTTTTACAACTAAAAAGAAAAGAAGGAAGAAAGAAAGAATTACCCACACCAGGAAAATCTCTCCTAAATCTTTGCATGTTTTTATTAATGAAAGCATTTGGTACAGGTCTTCATATTCAGAACTGAAACATTCATTTCTTTGATTCTTACCTTAACTATCTTTACAAAGACTAAAGGACTCTTCTCCTACGAATGAAGAATCTTTAAGTCTTTGATTCCTATATTCTCTACATAAAACTACCAGGAGCAAAATATGACCACTACTATATTCTCTATGGTTTTAAGTTCAGGTTGCTTTCTTTTACAGACTTCAAGGAACTTTTAGATTTATTGGTTCCAATATAGTGCTCTTTCCAGAAACTGAAGTGGGAATAATACTCATTGTTTATAAAACAGCATCTTTATTGTGAGTCACACTGGCTCTATTTCTCCTTTCATATGGCTAATTCCTTGAAAATAGAAACGAAATATGTTTTTCCCATATTTAATATCTTCAGAGGGAGCTAGACAAATGTTGATTGTTGGTTAATAAGAATGCCATAATGATAAACTATGGCTCCGTGGTACTGATTAAATGTAAATATAGTTTGCATCTATGCATCCATTAGACCTTTCTCTCTAGCAGACTGGTAGAGGAATCACTGTATTATTTCCTACAAGTAAGAGTTCTACTAATACCACCCCTGTCAAATTTTCAAAAAGATTTTAATCAACTATTGAAAATTCAGTTGTTCAAAATTTTTATGTACTTCTGAAACATTCTATACTTACATTTTTCTAACCACAAATGAAGATTATAAGCATAATAATAAATAATATTTGGATTATATTATGTTTAATTGATAACATGTTGAACAAAGGTTAAAAATGCTTCTCTAGTTTTAACTACTATACTAATTCCGTCTATAAATTATGTATTCATTTTATAAGAATTATACCTCATCAAAGAGATCACAGGATCTAAAGGGTGGGCCTCTTTCTGAAACAAAACCTGCAAATGCCATTCCATTAAGTACTTTAGTGAGGAAATCATTCTCAACCAAACCACGCTGCCCCAAGAAAGCTGTCTGTAAAGAAAGAAAATGAGAAATGATAATTTATTACTTGGTAATGAAAAAATGGTCAAAATAAAATTAAAATGTAATGACCAAAGTCTGTATAAATGCCTTCATGAATAACTATGCATTGTTATAAAATATATTTCTTTCAAAAAGGGTTTTTGCCTAATACTTGAAATAAAAAAATAAATCTGTCTATATAACAGGAGGAAAAATCAGAAACTAACAATCAACTTAAAAAAATTTAAAGTTAACATGCTCTAAAGCAAAATATTGTCAGTAACTTAGTATTATTAAAAACTGTCAGGGCTAGTGGCTGATGCTGTGGCTTAGCGATAGTGTACTTGCCTAGCATGTGCGAGGCACTGGGTTCAATTCTCAGCACCACATATAAATAAATAAAATAAAGATCTATCAACAACTAAAAAAAAAAAAAAATTGGCTGGGGCTATAGCTCAGTGGCAGAGTGCTTGTGTAGCATGTGTGAGGCACTGGGTTCAATCCTTAGCACCACATAAAGATAAATACAATAAAGGCATGCTGTGCATATACAACTACAAAACAACAACAACAACAAAATTGTCATCTAAGCACTCAAAGCAGAGGTTTTTTAGTCACATTTAATAAATTAAAGTAAAAAAATATGGCTGGAAAAAAAATGAACTAGATTTAAAAATTTAAATCAGAGTCTGCTTTTTGAAGGATGTAATTTGGTACTGTATCTTACTTTGTGAAAATGTATTACAGGCTCCGCATGAATTCTTATAAGTTGTAGGCATGATCTATATCCTTGGAAAAGTTGTGCAAATAGTCTAAGGAAAACTGCTCGTACTTCTTTATCCTGAAAATATAAGAAATACATTAGGTAATTTAATTTCTTTTAAAAAAAACTTGTCAAAAAGATGAAAAAGAAATCTGGAAAGACTAAATCTGTCTGTGTTTCCCATCTTTGGGTAGTTTAGGCTGTTAAATAGTTCTTCATACTAAATCAAACCAAACTTGCCTTAGTATGTCCAATTTTCCTCTAGAGAAAAAAAAATAATGCATTATTCTCTTGTACCATGTGAAAGGAGGGCATATCTCCCAAGTCCTTTGACTTCTATGCCCACCAAAAGAATGCATATAAAAGGGGGAAAAAACCTCAAGAGACTAAATTTTAAAAGCTTATGAAATCCTTCCAAAATTTATCTAACTTATAAAAATCTATTCTTATTTTAATAAAATATGATTTAAAAATCTGCTTTGATGATCTACATTTTAATAGAACCATGGTTTCAAAACTGTAAGAAAAGTTATAGATTTATTTAATTGATAAGGAAATGGAGGTCATGAATGTAGTTGTCAAAGTTGTCTAGTTCTATGAGGCTCCTATTAGGCCATGAATTTTAACTCTAAGAAACTTACTGGAAAAAAATAAAAAGGGGCCTCTGTTATTACTCTCCACTTTATGACTTTGAATTAGAACTCTCTTATTCACTCACTCTTTAATTTATTCTCTCTGATGATAACATTCACTGTTTTCACTTTTGTAAGCTTCCTCCTCTTAAAAATACTTGCCCTGACCCTTTCAATCTGGCAGTTTTCCAAGCTAGAAACCAGGTTCCAATTTTTGTCCTATACTTAACTGGTCTCCTCCAGCAACATTCATAGCCCCTTTCCTACAGGGCCATTAGCACCTTCTAAAGTAGAACACAAGGACAGTTGGTAGTGTTTTGTCTATTTTCTAATTTAGGTATTTTGGGGGTACTTTTTACATCTAACTCTAACTTCACTCAGTTTCTTTAACAATTCTACAAACAGAAATATAGGTCTCTTGAAAAAATACCAAATTTAAATATTCAATTTCTTACCAGCATTTTTGAGTGAGATAAAGCTGTTCGTGGAGGAGGAAAAGCATGATCTGCTACTTCCAAATCTGGGTGTAAAATCTAAAACAAAAAAGCTTTGTTATAAAAAATATCTTAAAGTCAATAAGATTATCCTTAATCTCCTTATGGCATTAAAATGAAATGTTAATACAGAAAATATGTTATATTCCCTCCATGAAATACAAAACTATAATTCAGTTAGCTGAGGTAGCTCATTTTTTTAGTTGTAGATGGACACAATACCTTTATTTATTTATCTTTATGTGGTGCTGAGGATAGAACCTAGTGCCTCACACATGCAAGCAAGCACTCTCCCACTGAGCCATAATCCCAGCCCTCTCATGTACTTTTGTGGAAAGATCTCCAAGAGAAAACAGGGGCAAACCCATTCTAAAAAAAAATCCTCATAATACGATCTTATAAAATAAAATGAACCCTAGATGTACACAGACATGTACATGCTGATATACAAAAAAAAACGAGAATGGAAAGTTCTCAAAGAATATACACCAAACTATAAAATATTAGTAACTACTGGGAAGAGAATAATCTGGGGCAGAGCTTTGTATAAATGTAGACGGGTTTTAGAAAACAGGTATTTGTTTTTATGTTTCATAGTAAAATTAAAAACTAAATTAACTAAAGTACTGAGGAGAAAGTTTAAACTTTGTAGTCCAGAATGGGAAAGTATAATACAATGTGATGAATCTCATTAAGTATATAAATATTATAACATATGAAATATAAAGTATAACTAATTCAACCCGGGGAAAGTTAAAAAGAATAAGAGGATTAACGTATGAGTTAGGCTTTGAAGTAAAGCACTTTGGAGAGGAGGAGGCAAAGAAGGGTCCATGAAGGACTTGCACAGAGAAAAAGAAATTATACTTTATCAGTGTACAACAATGTTTTGTCTTTGCAGAATCATTTTCAAATACTAAGGTTTTCTTTCATGGAATA